>NC_058080.1:199391064-200100231 GCF_014858855.1 Bufo gargarizans
GATAACCCTCTTTCCCAACGGCTGACCGCTGGCTTGTCGGTACTGCTAGCCTGCCAAATACTGCAATATAAACTGGTGGACTCGAGGCCTTTACAGTAGAAAATTTGTGGCCATTGACACATCGCAGTGGAAACTCCCCGGAAGGAAATATTTCTCCCAGAAGGGCATCCCTGAGGAATATGGACACGTTCAGCGGCAAGTGAATATATCACTGGCACACGGCGTCTGTGCAAAGATACATATGACCACAGACGCGTGGTCTACAAAATATGGGCAGGGAAGGTACATAACTTTTACTGCCTACTGGGTGAACCTTCTGACGCTGTTAAGCATGTAACCCGTGGCACCCGTGTGTATTTGGTGTTACCGCCACAGATTACATGCAGGCCTGCCTCTTCTTCTCCTCCTCCTACTCCATCCTCCGTCTCCTCCTTGGCTGACTCCTCCTTTTCCACTGCTACCACCTCTTCCGTTGCACCCCCCCAATCTCCCCAGAACCTATTTCACGTGCCAGGTGAGACGTTGCTATGCTGTGCTACAGCTGTTGTTCCTGGAAGCCAAGAGCCACACCGGTCCTGCACTCTTTTCAGCTCTGCCGTCACAGGCCGATCAGTGGCTAACCCAGCTCATTTTGACAGTTTGTAAAGTGGTGCCAATTTGCTGAGTGCGCTGAAGCGGCAAAATGACACATAGGCCTTGTATGGCACATGTCATGAACTTAGTCGTGCAGTGATTCGTTGCCAAATACCCCGAGATCCAGGATGTCTTGCTGCAAGCCAGGAAAATCTCTGGCCATTTTAGAAGATCTTACACGGCCATGGTTTGCCTTGCTGATGTTCAGCGGCGACTAGTAATGATCGAGCACCAAAGTTCTCAGGTGCTCTGGTGCTCTGGCCGAACACATCTGGATGCTCGGGTGCTCTACCATTAAACCAGGCACCCCCTTCTCTGAAGAGGGGAGGGTGCCAGGTTCATAGGTAAAGGTCAGAAATGCATGGAAACACCACCAAAATGGTTCAGGAACAGCATGGTGAGAAGGTCTCGATGCATCTTGGACTCCCAGGTCGCTGCTGGGAACCATGTTATCCGAGTAGTGCGCCACTTTTAAAGCCTGACAATAATGCGAACAAAACCGGAAAAAAAAATTTGAGGAAAAATTGTTAAGAAACATTCTTTCCTGTATATTTACTTGTATATAAAGTGCAAGTGCTGCCAAAAATTACAAGGAAGAGGTACTCCGATACAACCTGTATATCACATAATGGAGGGCCTCATTCACATTGTGGTACAATAGTTCAGGTTGTGGGACTCCTACACTCATAAAGCCTATGCACTAAGTGAAAGGGCTGCCAAAAATTACAAGGAACCTGCACTCCAATACACCTTTTATTACACATAAAAGAGGGCATCATACACACCCTTGAAAAATTATGATTGATGGCCTGCTGGTGACCCTAAAAAACAATTGGAGCAAGGGCCTGCTGATCTGACCATTTAAAACATGAGGGGCAAGAGTCTGCTACCACTTGGTGACTCTAGATAACTTCTGCGCGTTTGCACGTCCCCGTGACAGCGACGATCCAATTGTATGTCTGCCCCATCAACTTTAGATGTTCTTTTCTGCACCTACCATGTTGATCATGGGTAATGGGGAATCAGGGTTCAATGTCGGAGAGAGAGCCTGAGAAAGGGCTACCACATACAAGGGATGTCAATGCCTGAAATCTGATTGGTTGTTGTTTCCTTGCCCCTTTTTTTTCTTAATTGCAAACCACCCATAGAGGGTGGGTCAAGTTAGTAAAGCACAAGAATCCAAGGAAGGCAGCAGGCGCGCAACAATTACCCACTCGCAACTCGGGGAGGTAGTGACGATAAAAAACATTACAGCACTCTTAAGTGGCCCTGTTATTAGAATGAGTACACTTTCCGTTAACAAGGATCTATTGGAGGGCAAGCCTGGTGCCAGCAGCCAACTTGCTCCCGGCCTCCACAATGTCCACCCAGTGTGCTATCATGGTGAGGATTGTGATGACCAGACTCTTGGCTACTGAGACTGGACTTGTAGGTGAGGGCCCTGTTGACTCTAAATAACTTCTAGGCGATTGCACGTCCCCGTGACAGCAACAATCCATTTGGATGTCTGCCCTATCAACTTTGAAGCGATTTTTCAAAAAGGTACTTCTGGTATAGCACAGTTTTGCTTGTCCTCTCCACCAGAGGAATGAGAGATGAGAAGTTCTCTTTGTAGCGGGGGTGGAGAAGGGTAAACACCCAGTAATCCGTGTTGTCTAAAATGCGTATAATGCGTGGGTCGTGGGAAAGGGAGCCTTATATGAAGTCAGCCATGTGTGCCAGAGTACCAACAGGCAAGACTTCGCTGTCATCATCAGAAGGTAAGCTGACCCTGTAAAAGATTGTAGGTGAGGTCCTGCATTTTAGCTAACCCTGTAAAACGTTATATGCGAGGGGCTGCAGTTGAGCTGGCCCTGTAAAAGATTTTAGGTGAGGGCCTGCAGGTGAACTGACCCTGTAAACATTATATGCAAGTGCCTGCAGTTAAGCTAACACTGTAAAACATTAAATGCGAGGGCCTGCAGTTGAGCTGACCCTGCAAAACATTATATGCAAGTGCCTGCAGTTAAGCTAACACTGTAAAACATTAAATGTGAGGGCCTGCAGTTGATCTGGCCCTGTAAAAGATTATAGGTGAGGCCCTGCAGGTGACCTGACCCTGTAAAACATTATATGAGAGGGCCTGCAGTTGAGCTGACTCTGTAAAACATTATATGTGAGGGCCTACAGTTGAGCTGACCCTGTAAAACATTATATGCAAGGGCCTGCAGTTGAGCTGACCCTGTAAAATATTATATGTGAGAGCCTGCAGTTGAGCTGACCCTGTAAAAAAATATATGTGAGGGCATTATATGCGACAAATAAGCATGTTGATAGGAAGAGGAAGAGGAGGAGGAGAAAAGGAAGATTTAACCATATACCCTTTTTTGTGGTGGAAGAGGTGCATGAGAATACAGTGTATTCAGTGCATTAAACAACACATTTAAAGTGCATTTGTTCATCCGCTTTCCTCTGGTGGAGTCGAGAAGTCATGGTCAATCCTGGCCTTGTTCATTTTATGAGTCAGCCTGTCAGCATTTTCAGTTGACAGGCGGATACACTTATATGTTATAATGCAACCAGCAGCACTAAATACAAAGAGAAAATGCTAGCGGCAGGGCAGGCCAGCACCTCCAAGGCGTAGAGCGGCAGTTTGTGCCACGTATCCAGCTTGGACACCCAGTAGTTGTAATGCACTGTGGGATCATCGAGGATGCTGACACGGTCTGCTATGTACTCCTTCACCATCTATCAAAATTTTACCCTCCGTGTCACACTAGGCCGTGCATCAGGGTGAGTGTGCTGGCGGGGTGTCATGAAACTGCCCAAGGCTTTGGAGAGTGTTGCCCTGCCTCTGTTGGAACTGCTGTGTGTTCCCCTTGTCTCCCCTCCTCGGTTGGCCAAGGAAGTACGGACTTTGCCACCAGCATTGTCAGATGGAAATTTTTGGAGCAATTTTTTAACAAGGACCTTCTGGCAATCACCCTGTGTAATTTCTTCTTTCCCCATTTCCCCCTATTCCACATGCACAGTGTCATACTTAATTGTGAGCAGCGAGTGGTTGAGTAGACACAGAAGTGGCATGGTTACACTGATAATAGCATCATCGACGCTCACCATCTGTGTTGATTCCTCAAAGTTTCTTAAAACGTCACAGAGGTCAGACATCCATGCCCACTCCTCGCTTCTGATTAGCGGAAGCTGACTGGAAAGGCGACAACCATGTTGCAGCTGGTATTCCACTACTGCCCTCTGCTGCTCACAAAGCCTGGCCAACATGTGGAACGTGGAATTCCAGCGTGTGCTCACGCCGCACAACAGCCAGTGAGCTGGCAATTTCAAGCACTGCTGCAGCGTTGACAGACCAGCTGAAGCTGTCAATGACTTGCGGTAATGTGCACACAAGCGGCGCACCTTCACCAGTAGCTCAGGCAATTTGGAGGAGGTTTTAAACCAGTAAGTTTAAGACATGGGCTAGGCATGGGATGTGTCTGAGCTTGCCGAGCTCCAAAGCCGCCACCAAGTTACGGCCATTATCACACACCATGCCTGGTAGTAGGTTGAGTGGCGAGAGCCACAGCTCAGTCTGGTCTCTTTTCCCCTGCAACAGCTCTGTGGTGGTGTGCTGCTTGTCCCCTAAGCATATCAGCTTTAGCACGTCCTGTTAACGCTTTCCCACTGCAGTGCTACACTGCTTCCAGCTACTGCCTGATGTCTGACTGGTGCTGCACATGGATAATTCGGAGGTGGAAGTGGAGGAGGAGGCGAAGGAGGAGAAGTGGGGGTTGGAGCCACTAACGTAGGTGCTGGAGGAAATCCTGATGGAATTAGGGCACGCAATCCTCAGCGTCGGTAGCACCAGTACCATCCCAGGGTATGAATCGCTCCCGGCCTCCACAATGTTCACCCAGTGTGCCGTCAGGAAAATGTAGCGTCCCTGGCCAAATCCACTTGTCCATGTGTCCGTGGTTAAGTGGAACTTCACAGTAACTGCGTTGGTCATGGCACATGTGACGTTTCGGGACACATGTTTGTGTAAGGCGGGCACGGCACACCTCGAAAAATAATGGTGGCTTGGGACAGAGTACCGCGGGACGGCCGCTGACATCAGGCTGAAGAAGGCCTCAGTGTCCACAAGCCTAAATGGCAACATTTCCAGGGCCAGTAATTTTGAAAGGTGCGCATTTAGTGCTATGGCCTGTGGGTGGGTGGGTGGCTGGGTATTTGCACTTGCGTTCAAATGCCTGGGGTAATGGCATTTCGACGCTGTGCTGGGACAGGGAAGTAGATGTGGTCACTGATGGTGCTTGCAAAGGTCCAGGTGCAGGACCTTCGCAGGTTGCAAACTACTATTCTTTTGTCGTCTGCACTTTTCTCAAAAAAGCGCCATACTGCGGAACACATACCCCTTGGCAAGGGAGATTTACGCAAGGGGGTGATCCGTGGAACAGTTTTGGGCCTGTTTGGTGTGGCCTGTCTTCTCCCTTTTGCCACCCCACTGCCTCTGCAAATCCTCCCCCCTCTGTACTGCTGTCCTCACTCGGCTTTCCACCTTCCCAGTTTGGGTCAGTGATCCCATCGTCCACCACCTCCTCTTCCACTTCCTCACGCTGATCATCCTCTTAATTTGTTGACCTAACCACAACCTCAGTGATTGACAGCTGTGTCTCATCCTCTTCATCAACCTCTTGAGACAGTAATTGCGGTTGACTCATTATCAACTGTGTCTCATCATCCACCTCATTAAACACTAATTGCTGTTCCCCACCATCATGTTCTTGTGATTGTGGATGCTCAAGAGTTTGGGAATCAGGGCACAAGATCTCATGTCCCTCTTCAAGCGTGCTTGGCGAAAGGGTCAAATCAAGTAATGGCGATGAAAAGATATCCTCGGAATTTCCGAGTGTGGGATCACTTGTTTGGCCAGAATCTCCATGGTGGGAGGAAGGAGGATCAGGAAGAGTATTCTGTTGACCATGCTCTTGGCTATTGAGACTGGACTTGGTGGAAGACAGGTTGGTGCTTAACCGACTGGAAGCATTATCTGCTGCTATCCAACCGACCACCTGGTTGCACTGGTCTGACTTCAAGAGTTTTGTCCTGCGACGCTCTGCAAACTGGGACATGAAGTTAGGTAGCGTGAATGATTGTTTTTCTTGTGCTCTGGCAGCAGTCACAGTTTCAAACGTGCCCAGGGCCACGGCCTCTGCGTGAACCATCAGCATCAAGGCCACTTCCCCGTCCCTTACTGCTTGCCTTGCGTATATTAAATGTTAAATGCATGCTTGACACACAAGATGCGGCACGGATGTAAAAAATCTGAGCAAAAACAGTATATGGAAAAAGTACACTCACCTAAAGAATTATTAGGAACACCTGTTCTATTTCTCATTAATGCGATTATCTAGTCACCCAATCACATGGCAGTTGCTTCAATGCATGTAGGGTTGTGGTCCTGGTCAAGACAATCTCCTGAACTCCAAACTGAATGTCAGAATGGGAAAGAAAGGTGGGCTACAACAGCAGAAGACCCCACCGGGGTACCACTCATCTCCACTACAAATAGGAAAAAGAGGCTACAGTTTGCACAAGCTCACCAAAATTGGACTGTTGAAGACTGGAAAAATGTTGCCTGGTCTGATGAGTCTCGATTTCTGTTGAGACATTCAAATGGTAGAAAGGCACCCACCTTAGGCAACATTATTAGCCCTAGCTTTTTTTCAGTAAGCAAAAAAGTGTGGCCACAAAAAGTGTATTTGTTGCCATCACATGACTACTGAAAAAACGTTCAAATCCATGAACAATGAAAGGGTATATAATATCCAATCTTACATCAACTGTAACACCAAACATGTGGTGTATCTCATCACATGCACAA
Organism: Bufo gargarizans; assembly: GCF_014858855.1. Lineage (NCBI taxonomy): Eukaryota > Metazoa > Chordata > Amphibia > Anura > Bufonidae > Bufo > Bufo gargarizans. The sequence continues at coordinate 199,397,555 of NC_058080.1, forward strand.
TATGTTCCTTGTTGTATGTGGGCTGCACCACCAACCCGTTAAAAAATCGGATTCGCAGACACATATCTGATGTGCCTCACTACAGAGACCGCAATGTCTCTGCAGTCAGCCTGCATTTCGCAGTCGCACATGCTGGTGATGTGTCCCACTTACAAGTTAAGGGCATAGAAAGAGTTTTTCTGCCGCCTAGGGGGGGAGATCACAGGAGGAAACTCCTTAACAGGGAGGCCTTCTGGATCTTCCAGTTAGAATCTCGCCAGCCCTGTGGACTAAACAAACGCCATGATCTCATTTTACAGTATTGATATGGGACCATGACGTTTTTTCTGCTATATATACTCATTGCTATCATGATTTTTGCTCTCTTTGTATTTGTATTTTTATTTAGTCTGTTGATCGCTGTTTTAGTGACTTGATTTATATTTAAATCCCCTTTTTGCTTTTTGTTAAAGAGGTTTTCTTTTTCTGTCATGTGCATGGGAACGCCCTCCTGGGTCTCCACCTCCCAGGTGATACTCATTAACCAGGGGTTAGTCTGTGATACTTAAGAGGGAGCTCCCATTTCATAAACATGTTTGTCATGAGGAAGGACCCACATTTCTCAGAGGTCTGAAACGCGTAGATTGTTTCATGTACACCTGTACGGATTTTACTTCGCTGGAATAAAGTTAATTTACTTCATCTGGAGAGAGCCGGATTTTTCTCTTTCTCATTTTGGATTTTACCGCATCCAGGGGCGGCATCCGTGCACCTCAGGTGATTCCACCATTGCAGGTGAGAGCTGCCTTACAAATATTCAAATGGTAGAGTCCGAATGTGGCGTAAACAGAATGAGAACATGTATCCATCATGCCTTGTTACCACTGTGCAGGCTGATGGTGGTGGTGCAATGGTGTGAGGGATGTTTTCTGGGCACACTTTAGGCCCCTTAGTGCCAATTGGCCATCGTTTAAATGCCACGGGCTACCTGAGCATTGTTTCTGACCATGTCCATCCCTTTATGACCACCATGTACTCATCCTCTGATGGCTACTTCCAGCAGGATAATGCACCATGTCACAAAGCTCAAATCATTTCAAATTGGTTTCTTGAACATGACAATGAGTTCACTGTACTAAAATGGCCCCCACAGTCACCAGATCTCAACCCAATAGAGCATCTTTGGGATGTGGTGGAACGGGAGCTTCGTGCCCTGGATGTGCATCCCTCAAATCTCCATCAACTGCAAGATGCTATCCTATCAATATGGGCTAACATTTCTAAAGAATGCTATCAGCACCTTGTTGAATCAATGCCACGTAGAATAAAGGCAGTTCTGAAGGCAAAAGGGGGTCCAACACCGTATTAGTATGGTGTGACTAATAATTATTCAGGTGAGTGTATGTAAAAGTATGGCAAAAGGAAAATAGTTTCTGTCCCTGACACACAGAAGGTATTGGACAGATGTCTCTAATCACTGCAGACACCTTCTATAGAAAAATTATTGAAAGTGATGGAAAAAATATATTTATTTTCTGTTATATTTAACCAATTTCTGGCCCTGACACACAGAAGGTATTGGACAAATGTCACAAGTCACTGCTGACACCTTCTATATAATGTTTTTTGAAAATGATGTAAAAAATATATTTATTTTCAGTTATATTTCTATATTTCTCCAATTTCTGGCCCTGACACACAGAAGGTATTGGAGAGATTTGGAGATGAAGATCGGGCGGCACTGCGGTGTGGGTGCACGATCCGTGGGTGTCCCCCAGATACTTTATATGAAGAAAAGGTCGGCACTCCTTCTGGTATAATTCTCAATATTTTATTCGCCACTTTTGGATAGAAGTGACGCGCGTTTCGGCACGTGCAAGTGCCTTTCTCAAACTCATGCAAATGGCAAATGGCAATGAAATGAATATCAACACATGTTTAAATAGCCCGCCCCTCATCACATGATCGAACTTCAGGTCATCTGATTCAAGCGTCATGTTGGCAAGGCAACCAAGGTATGTTTACTAACATCCGAAATACAAACATGGATGCGATCCCTCTGTATCATCAGGGATCGCAAGTTCAGTTACACTGTGGAAACACTTAAAGAATATAAAGACAAAATTTCTCATTAATACGAATATAAACGGGTAATTACTCGCAAGATCAATTCATGCCTATTCTCATAGGAAACTGCTGACCGCGTACTCACGATTCAACCCTTTGGGTGTCAGCGTCTGTAGGCGGTGTATCCAATAGGCTTCACGTTTTAACAATAACTCCACCCTATTTCCTCCTCTTCGAGGGGGTAATACCTCCTCGATAATCTGAAACCTAAGCTGGGCCACATTATGTTTTTGCTGCGAAAAGTGCAAAGGAATTGGCAATAATAGATTTTCGTTACGAATGGTCGATTTGTGTTTCGCAAAACGATCTTTCATTCTCATCGTAGTCTCCCCTACGTAACAGAGTCCACATGGACATTTCAATAGATATATAATAAAGGAACTGTTACATGTGAAATGGCCCTTTACAGGAATTTGTTCCCCACTATGTGGATGTGAGATATAAGGGCCTTTTATTATGCTGGAGCAGTGGATACAGCTTAAACAAGAAAAGGTGCCCTTCCTAACAGTAGAAAATGTCATTTGTCGGGGGCCCTTTTTAGCTGTACCCACATCTGCTCTAATGATTTTGTCCCTTAAATTATTTGCCCGCTTATAACATAGCATTGGGGGACTTTGGAATTCTGTAATCTGAGGGTAAGACCTAGTAATAATATTCCAATGCCTATTAATTACCGCCCTAACCCGGTTAATCCAAGGATGATATTGTATAACTAGGGGAAGTTTTTTAGAGATGGTATCGCGTTTGATTGGCAATGTTTCACATTTATTACGTTGATCCGTAAGTAGCCGTTCGGGGTAGCCCCTTTGCCTAAACTTATTGGTCATTTCTCTAAGGCGAATATTCCGAATAGAAGGATCACTAACTATCCTGCTGACCCTTTTAAATTGAGAATAAGGAATAGACCTTTTCGTTGCCGGTGGGTGATTGCTATCATAGCAAAGTAGGCTATTACGGTCTGTACTCTTAGTGTATAGATCTGTTTGACAAACTCCATCCTGACCCTTTATGACCCAAGTGTCCAAAAAAGGTATTTTAGAGAAATCTGTATGTGCTGTAAATTTTAATTCGGGCCATATGTTATTTATAAAGGAAAAGAACTCTTGTAGGGTCTCAATGTCGCACCGCCATATGCAAAAAACATCGTCTATAAAACGCTTCCAAAAAATGCAATGCTCTTGAAAAAATAAATGAGGATATATGAAATCCTGTTCAAACTGAGCCATATAGCAATTTGCATACGGCGGTGCGACATTTGACCCCATCGCGGTCCCACGGCACTGTTGATAGTAAATATCTTGAAAAAGAAAATAATTTTTGGTCAAGACTATGGTCAGGAGGGCAAGAAAAAAATCTTTCTGTTGAGATGTGTATTCACTATACTCCAACATCTTCCCTACTGCATTTAGCCCTTTGTCGTGTATTATAGAGGTATATAGGCTACACACATCTAGGGTCACCAATATATCCTCTGTATTTATTTCAATTTTTCTGAGTTCTTCTAAAAAATGGTTAGTGTCCCTTAAGTATGAAGGGGCTGTTTGGGTCAAAGGCGTAAGAATTTTTTCTAGAAAAACTGCTGGTGGGGTTAAAATTGAATCAGTTGCTGTGACTATTGGTCGCCCTGGTGGACGTTCCACAGACTTGTGTACTTTGGGGAGAGTGTAAAACACAGGAGTGATAGGGTGCTGTTTAATGAGAAATTCTGCCAACTTCCGATTAATAGTTGCATTCATTTCATATTGATTGACTATTTTTATAAGCTCACGCTTAATGTCAAAAACCGGATCCCTTGATAAGGTTATATATGTTTCACTATCGGACAATTGTCCAAGAATTTCTTGTACATAATAGTCCTTATCAAGTATCACTAGCGCTCCCCCTTTGTCGGAAGTTGGCAGAATTTCACATTAAACAGCACCCTATCACTCCTGTGTTTTACACTCTCCCCAAAGTACACAAGTCTATGGAACGTCCACCAGGGCGACCAATAGTCGCAGCAACTGATTCAATTTTAACCCCACCAGCAGTCTTTCTAGAAAAAATTCTTACGCCTTTGACCCAAACAGCCCCTTCATACTTAAGGGACACTAACCATTTTTTAGAAGAACTCAGAAAAATTGAAATAAATACAGAGGATATATTGGTGACCCTAGATGTGTGTAGCCTATATACCTCTATAATACACGACAAAGGGCTAAATGCAGTAGGGAAGATGTTGGAGTATAGTGAATACACATCTCAACAGAAAGATTTTTTTCTTGCCCTCCTGACCATAGTCTTGACCAAAAATTATTTTCTTTTTCAAGATACTTACTATCAACAGTGCCGTGGGACCGCGATGGGGTCAAATGTCGCACCGCCGTATGCAAATTGCTATATGGCTCAGTTTGAACAGGATTTCATATATCCTCATTTATTTTTTCAAGAGCATTGCATTTTTTGGAAGCGTTTTATAGACGATGTTTTTTGCATATGGCGGTGCGACATTGAGACCCTACAAGAGTTCTTTTCCTTTATAAATAACATATGGCCCGAATTAAAATTTACAGCACATACAGATTTCTCTAAAATACCTTTTTTGGACACTTGGGTCATAAAGGGTCAGGATGGAGTTTGTCAAACAGATCTATACACTAAGAGTACAGACCGTAATAGCCTACTTTGCTATGATAGCAATCACCCACCGGCAACGAAAAGGTCTATTCCTTATTCTCAATTTAAAAGGGTCAGCAGGATAGTTAGTGATCCTTCTATTCGGAATATTCGCCTTAGAGAAATGACCAATAAGTTTAGGCAAAGGGGCTACCCCGAACGGCTACTTACGGATCAACGTAATAAATGTGAAACATTGCCAATCAAACGCGATACCATCTCTAAAAAACTTCCCCTAGTTATACAATATCATCCTTGGATTAACCGGGTTAGGGCGGTAATTAATAGGCATTGGAATATTATTACTAGGTCTTACCCTCAGATTACAGAATTCCAAAGTCCCCCAATGCTATGTTATAAGCGGGCAAATAATTTAAGGGACAAAATCATTAGAGCAGATGTGGGTACAGCTAAAAAGGGCCCCCGACAAATGACATTTTCTACTGTTAGGAAGGGCACCTTTTCTTGTTTAAGCTGTATCCACTGCTCCAGCATAATAAAAGGCCCTTATATCTCACATCCACATAGTGGGGAACAAATTCCTGTAAAGGGCCATTTCACATGTAACAGTTCCTTTATTATATATCTATTGAAATGTCCATGTGGACTCTGTTACGTAGGGGAGACTACGATGAGAATGAAAGATCGTTTTGCGAAACACAAATCGACCATTCGTAACAAAAATCTATTATTGCCAATTCCTTTGCACTTTTCGCAGCAAAAACATAATGTGGCCCAGCTTAGGTTTCAGATTATCGAGGAGGTATTACCCCCTCGAAGAGGAGGAAATAGGGTGGAGTTATTGTTAAAACGTGAAGCCTATTGGATACACCGCCTACAGACGCTGACACCCAAAGGGTTGAATCGTGAGTACGCGGTCAGCAGTTTCCTATGAGAATAGGCATGAATTGATCTTGCGAGTAATTACCCGTTTATATTCGTATTAATGAGAAATTTTGCCTTTATATTCTTTATGTGTTTCCACAGTGTAACTGAACTTGCGATCCCTGATGATACAGAGGGATCGCATCCATGTTTGTATTTTGGATGTTAGTAAACATACCTTGGTTGCCTTGCCAACATGACGCTTGAATCAGATGACCTGAAGTTCGATCATGTGATGAGGGGCGGGCTATTTAAACATGTGTTGATATTCATTTCATTGCCATTTGCTATTTGCATGAGTTTGAGAAAGGCACTTGCACGTGCCGAAACACGCGTCACTTCTATCCAAAAGTGGCGAATAAAATATTGAGAATTATACCAGAAGGTATTGGAGAGATGTCAATAGTCACTGCAGACACCCTCTATAGAAAAATTATTTAAAGCGATGGAAAAAATATATTTATTTTCAGTTATATTTCTCCAATCTCTGGCCCTGACACACAGAAGGTATTGAACAGATGTCACAAGTCACTGCTGACACCCCCTATAGAAAAATTATTGAAAATGATTTAAAAATATATTTATTTTCAGCTATATTTCTCCAATTTCTAGTCCTGACACATGGAAGGTATTGAAGAGATGTCACTAGTCACTGCAGACACCGTCTTTCGAAAAATTATTGAAAGTGATGGAAAAAATATATTTATTTTCAGTTATATTTCTCCAATCTATGGCCCTGACACACAGAAGTTAAAATACAGATGTCACTAGTCACTGCAGACACCCTCTATAGAAAAATTATAAAAAATTATGTAAAAAATATATATTTATTTTCAGCTATAGTTCTACAATCTCTGGTCCTGACACACAGAAGGAATAATACAGAAGTCACTATTCACTGCAGACACCCTCTATAGAAAGATTATTGAAAATGATGTAAAAAATATATTTATTTTCAGTTATATTTCTCCAATCTCTGGCCCTGACACACAGAAGGTATAATACAGATGTCACTAGTCACTGCAGACACCCTCTATAGAAAAATTATTGAAAATGATGGAAAAAAATATATTTATTTTCAGTTATATTTCTCCAATTTCTGGCCCTGAAACACAGAAGGTATTGGACAGTTGTCAAAAGTCACTGCTGACACCCTCTATAGAAAAAATATTGAAAATTATGTAAAAAATATATTTATTATCAGTTATATTTCTACAATCTCTGGTCTTGACACACAGAAGGTATAATAGAGATATCACTATTCACTGCAGACACCCTCTATAGAAAAATTATTGAAAATTATGTAAAACATATATTTATTTTCAGTTATATTTCTCCAATCTCTGGCCCTGGCACACAGAAGGTATAATACAGATGTCACTAGTCACTGCAGACACTCTCAATAGAAAGATTATTGAAAATTATGTAAAAAGATATTTATTTTGAGTTATATTTCTCCAACTTCTTGCTCTGACACACAGAAGGTATGGGACAGATGTCTCAAGTCACTGCTGACACCCTCTATAGAAAAATTATTGAAAATAATGGAAAATATATAGTAATTTTAAGTTATATTTCTCAAATTTCTGTCCCTGACACACAGAAGGTATAATACAGATGTCACTAGTCACTGCAGACACCCTCTATAGCATAAGTATTGAAAATGCTGGAAAACAAAATTGTACTGTAGCTATAAAATACTGCCAGCCTGCCACCACACACAATAGTCCTTAAAAGGACTTTTGGGTCTTTGAAACATTTTTCTACTGAATTGATTACGATCAGACTACTTACACTCTCTGTCCCTTCTGAAGCGCATATAGCACCTGATGACGTGTTGCGGCCAGCCAATCACTGTAATGCCAGTAGCCAACATGACTACTGGCATTACAGTGAGGGCAGTACTTATCTGCATGTTTATTGGCTGCAGCGCTCGAGCACATGCGGTAATTGGCCCAGTACCGCCATGTACCGAGCATAGCGATGGTCGAGCCGAACAGCAGGTCGGCCGAGCATGCTCGCTCAACACTAGTGGCGACACCACCTGCCCATCAGACGTTTTATTTGTGACAGCCCAATGTGCTGGAACTCCACCTTGTATATGCTTGATAGGCTGATCCAGCAGTAACGTGCCGTTAATGACTACTTGTCAGTGAGTACACCCTCTAGGTGAAAATGTCCAAATTGTTCCCAAAGTGTCAATATTTAGAGGTTCATCATCATGTTGGAATACTGTCCTGCAACCCAGTTTCCAAAGAGAGAGGATTATGCTCTGTTTCTGTATGTCACAGTACATGTTGGCATTCATGGTTCCCTCAATGAACTGTAGCTCCCCACAACCGGCAGCACTTATGCAGCCCTAAACCATGACACTCCCACCACCATGCTTGACTGTAGGCAAGACAGACTTGTGTTTATACTCCTCACTCGGTTGCCGCCATACATGCTTGACACTATCTCAACCAATTAAGTGGTCATCAGGACATGGTTCCAGTAATTTGTGTCCTTAGTCTACTTGTCTTCAGCAAACTGTCTGGAGGCTTTCTTGTGCCTCATCTTTAGAAGACGCCTCCTTCTGGGATGACTAATTTTATGCAGTGTGCAGTGTATGGTCTAAGCACTGACAGGCTGACCCCCCACCCAGTACCGCCACGTACCGAGCATAGCGATGCTTGAGCCGAACAGCAGTTCGGCCGAGCATGCTCGCTCAACACTAGTGGCGACACCACCTGCCCATCAGACGTTTTATTTGTGACAGCCCAATGTGCTGGAACTCCAACTTGTATATGCTTGATAGGCTGATCCAGCAGTAACGTGTCGTTAATGACTACCTGTATGAATTTTGCAGCAGTACAGGTTCTGGGGAGCTTGGTTTCTTTTCACCTCGCCAGTGGCTGATCACGCGCGATGCTTGCAGACTTCTGTGGCCATTTGATGAGATCACCAAACTAGTCAGTTGCAGCCAGGGTAACATCAGTGACATCGTACCTTACTCCTTCTTTCTGGAGCGTGCATTGCATTGTGTCATTGATCAAGCAGTCAAGGAGCAGGAGCTGGAAGATGAGGAAGTCGCAATGCTAAATTAATTCCCAGGGCGGTTACGCAATCTGAGACAAGTCAGCAGTAGTCTGAAGAGGAGTCAGAGGAGGATGGTGGCTGGGGGGGGAGGAGAAGGAGCAAGAAGAGCAGGCTTTAAACTTTTCTGGGATCCTTGGTATTGTCTGTGGCTGGGGAGGGAGACCGAGGACGAAATTCTCGTGGGCGAAGAGCAGGAACCAGGGTGCTTCACCTCTTCCAATTTAGTGCAAATGGCGGCCTTCATGCTCCAGTGTTTGAAGAGGTACCCCCGTATAAAAAGCATGAAAGTCAAGGACCATTACTGGGTGGCAGCATACTTGGACACCCGGAACAAACACAAAATGGAGGACATGTAACCAGCATCACAGAGGGCTGTCAGAATGAATCATTTCCAGGACTTGCTGCGAGAGATGCTGCAATCTGCTGTTGCGGGCGTCGGCATAGGAATTTCATACCAATCCTACCGTGCCTGCAAGAAGAAGGCGGTTTGAAGATGTATTGGTCCCTTCGGATATGAGATCATTATTGCAGCCAACCCATTAAGAGCCGCCCTCCAGATCCAGCCTCAGGGAACACCTAAACCGACAGATGTTCGACTACATCGGGTTAACAGCCGATGTGCATGCTCTGAGAAGCGAGGAACCATTGGACTACTGGGTGAGGAGGCTTGAACTGTGGCCAGAGCTGACACAATTTTCCAAGGAACTCTTGGCTTGCCCCTCGTCCGAAAGGAGGTTCAGCACAGCAGAGGGGATCATGACCGATAATTGGCAAATGAGGGGATCATGACCGATATTGAATTTCCTCATGCCAGCCCACACATATCCGCGACCACCCAGAACAAAGAATAGTCTTTGTCTTATGTATATACAGCGGCATAAAAGGCCTTTTCTGTCCGGTGAATGCCTAATTTTTGGGGCCTCTACTCCAGTGGCCTACAGTAACATTTTTATCCAGTGACTGCCTATTGTACCTCCAGCCACATAATCACAAGTTCTTTTCTGTAAGGTAAATGCCAAATTTTTGGGGCCTGTACTGGCCTACAGTAAAATTATTATCCTCTGACAGTTTAATATACCTCCATCCACATAATCACTTGTTCTTTTTTGTCAGATAAATGCCTAATTTTGGGGGCCTGTACTCCACTGACCTACAGTAAAATTGGTATCCACTAACCGCCTAATATACCTCCAGACACATAATCACTTGTTCTTTTCTGTCAGGTGAATGCATAACTTTTGGGGCCTGTGCTCCTCTGGTCTACAGTAAAATTGTTATCCACTGACCGCCAAATGTACCTCCAGCCACATAATCACAAGTTCTTTTCTGTCCGGTGAATGTCTAATTTTTGGGGTCTGTACTCCACTGGCCTACAGTAAAATTGTTAATCAGTGACCGCCTAATGTACCTCCAGCCACATAATCACTTGTTCTTTTCTGCCAGGTGAATCATTTTTGGGGCCTGTACTCCACTGGCCTACAGTAAAATTGTTTTCCACTGACCATCTAATAGACCTCCAGCCACATAATCACTTGTTTTTATCTGTCCGGTGAATGCATAATTTTTTGGGCCTGTACTCCACTTGCCTACAGTAAAATTGTTATTGAGTGATCGTTTAATGTACCTCTGCATAAAAATGTCCCCTGATTAAAATACATATTTTTGGGGGAAATTTTTGCCATTGATCCCCCCCTGGTATGTCACTGTCCATGTTGTTGGGCTATTTGTGCACTTCTAGTAACTATTTAGTGGCTGAAAATATGACCTGAAGGTTTTTCAGGTTCACTTGCCATTAAAGTGAATGGGGCCTGCCGCGAACACGCAGTTTGCGAACATTTGATCACGAATGGGCGTTCGCGAAATGTCACGGCCGATGTTCATTCATCACTACTCATCAATTGCAAAAGAACTAAAACACTAGTTATTTTAACCAGTTGCCACCATACAATGAACATGTCAAGCAACAATGTGTTCCTAATCCTGGACAAACTGTTTTAGGAAACACATATAGAATGCTATAATTTGTAGTCAGCACAACTCAGTAACACTGTTATTTCATTTTAATGCATGTAATAGCCAGTAATAACAGACTTAGTTCTAAAAAGCACTCGTCTGTATGCTTTACAGGGGTTGACCACATTATTATTATTTTTTATTAATGCAAACTGCCTGGACGTTGATAAAGTAATAAATGTGCTTCCATGCACCTTTCTAGCCCACGCCGATCCAGCGCTACAGCCAGTGACATACACGAGTGTGTACATCCCTCACATTTTTGTAAATATTGTATTATATCTTTTCATGGGACAACACTGAAGATATGCCACATTGATATAATGTAAAGTAGCTTGTATAACAGTGTAAATTTGGTGTGCCCTCAAAATAACTCAACACCGAGCCATCTAAGCCCCTGACAACAAAAGTGAGTACACCCTCTAGGTGAAAATGTCCAAATTGTTCCCAAAGTGTCAATATTTAGAGGATCGTCATCATGTTGGAATACTGTCCTGCAGCCCAGTTTCCAAAGAAAGGGGATTATGCTCTGCTTCTGTATGTCACAGTACATGTTGGCATTCATGGTTCCCTCAATGAACTGTAGCTCCCCACAACCGGCAGCACTTATGCAGCCCTAAACCATGACACTCCCACCACCATGCTTGACTGTAGGCAGGACAAACTTGTGTTTATACTCCTCACTCGGTTGCCGCCATAAACGCTTGACACCATCTCAACCAAGTGGTCATCAGGACATGGTTCCAGTAATTTGTGTCCTTAGTCTACTTGTCTTCAGCAAACTGTCTGGAGGCTTTCTTGTGCCTCATCTTTAGAAGACGCCTCCTTCTGGGATGACTAATTTTATGCAGTGTGCAGTGTATGGTCTAAGCACTGACAGGCTGACCCCCCACCCCTTTAACCACTGCATCAATGCTGGCAGCACTCATACGTCTATTTTGAAAAGACAACCTCTGGATATGACTCTGAGTATATGCACTCAACTTCTTTGGTCGACCATGGCAAGGCCTATTCTAAGTGGATCCTGTCTTGTTAAACTGCTATATGGTCTTGGCCACCATGCTGCAGCTAAGTTTCAGGGTGTTGGCAATCTTCTTTTAGACTAGGCGAGGCATGGCCAACTTGCTGCACTCCAGCTGTTGTCAAACTACAACTCCCACCATGCCCTGATGTAAGCTAATAGCTGTAGGCAGTTTGGGCATGCTGGGAGTTGTAGTTTTGCAACAGCTGGAGATGCTTAGGTTGGCCATCCCTGGACTAGGCCATCTTTATGTAGAGCAACAATTCTTTTTTTCAGATCCTCAGAGAGTTCTTTGCCATGAGGTGGTATCAAACAGATCAATTTCACCACATTAAGGAAAACAAAAATCATAAAACTGTTGCAGAATTATATTTTTCCCCCAATTTCACCCCATTTGGATTTTTTTTTCCAGCTCTCCACATCACTGTATGCAATATTAAATTGTGACATTACAATGCACAACATTTCCTGTAAAAATCAAGCCCTCACACAGCTATGTGAACAAAAAAAATAAAAAAAAAAATTATGACCCCAAAAATGCAGGGAGCAAAAAAAAAAAATGCAAAAAAAAAAAAAAAAAACTCTGGGGAAGAAAGGGTTAAGTAATGTTTTGATTGTATGTATGGTGATACTGTATTTGGGAAATCAGAATTTCAAAGAAAAAAAATACAATAAATACAATTTTATGAAGGAGAGAGTCAAAAAGTATGCTCTCATTTATCTAGTTAATGGCAAAATAGTGTGATCCCCAGTGGGACTAGTCACAGGAAATACGGTATCCGGCATTATTGGAACACAGTCTCCTTTTATAATCACTTTATCTCACTTATCTCCCAAAATAAATAACACCATTTATCGTATTAAGATAAATCACGAGAAATGTTTAAATGCAAGAAATGTTGATGGTTTGAGTGGTTGAAAATGTTTCCTGGTAAATGTAATCCAAGTATATCCCGGCTTTCTCTCAAGTGCATTCATGCGAGTTGTATTAGAAAGTAAAATACATGTATTTATTGTACAGCTTCACCAGACAGTCAAATGCATCACATTTTCAATACCAAATGACTTCTGACATTCAATTTAGAACCCAAAATAGCTTGTAGTGTAACTATCCAAAAGTAATAGCGATGAAGCAGCGGGATAGCTTGATGCAATGATGTTCAGAGCTGTTTTAAATGAATGGAAGCTCGGAAAGCAGCATACAACATGGGTAAATACTTTAACTGCTTCTTTGTAAAATATAGCGGACTTTATGCCAGGACAGCATAGATCAGTATAGAACTATATGATTTTTAAAGAAGAAATAAGCATAAACTATTAGCGTACTATTAATTCATTTCTCTATCACATTATACACTGCTCGTTTCCATTGTTTTGATCATCCTGCAATCCAGCAGCAGTGGTCGTACTTGTACACTATAGAAAAAAGTGCCGGCCTCTCTGGTGACTGGGGACGTGGGAGCTCACATAGGCTGGTGCCTTTTCCTATAGTTTACGGCCACCACTGATGGATTGCACAGTGGTTGTAACTAGGGTTGAGTGAACCCAAACTGTAAAGTTCAGGTTCGTACCGAACTTTAGGATTTTTAGACCCCGGACCAAACCCGAATATTTCAGTAAAAGTTCGGGTTCGGTGTTCGGCACTTTCTCTGAGCTTGTTGAAAGGCTGCAGAGCAGCCAATCAACAAGCGTTTAACTGTCTGACCTTAGAAGCCATCACAGCCATGCCTACTAATGGCATGGCTGTGATTGCCCAGTGTAGCATGTGACCCAGCCTCTATATAAGCTTGAGTCACGCAGTGCTGCACATCACTCTGCTGTTACAAGTGTAGGGAGAGGATGCTGCTGGACTAGTGATTTCTGTTAGTTAGGTGGGCTGCGGCCATTTTATGTAAGCTCAGTGCACCAGCACTGCATCTGAGCTTTTGTGACATTCTAATCCAAGCTTAAAAAACAAACTGCACTAATAATCTGGTTGTAAAAAAATCACCCTTTTTTGGCAATATACATTTGGTCCATTTGCAGGATTAGTCAGTGTGCCATTTAAGCTAGAAATACAGCCATAATTTTCAGTTTTTTTAAAGTTTTGTCGCCAAAACTCACTATTTTACAGCAAGTGTGAAATTCAAGTTTAATATATACAGCTTTCATATTCTGTTAGTAAAAAAAACACCCCTTGCAGCATAAGCACATGTGAAATTCAAGGGTTATACAGGTCCTTCTAAAAAAATTAGCATATTGTGATAAAGTTCATTATTTTCTGTAATGTACTGATAAACATTAGACTTTCATATATTTTAGATTTATTATACACAACTGAAGTAGTTCAAGCCTTTTATTGTTTTAATATTGATGATTTTGGCATACAGCTCATGAAAACCCCAAATTCCTATCTAAAAAAATTAGCATATCATGAAAAGGTTCTCTAAACGAGCTATTAACCTAATCATCTGAATCAACTAATTAACTCTAAACACCTGCAAAAGATTCCTGAGGCTTTTAAAAACTCCCAGCCTGGTTCATTATTCAAAACCGCAATCATGGGTAAGACTGCCGACCTGACTGCTGTCCAGAAGGCCATCATTGTGTCACGGACGGTGTACAGTAAACAAGGCAAAACAACATGCATAAATGACTCGCTGGATCCAAAAGCTAAGGAACAAAAGGGAGACCCCTGCAGAAGACCTGGCACTTTCCCTTGCTGCTCAGCCTATGCAAAGATCCGAATGGTGGAGGTTTGCATATCCACGTACCTTGACTATATAACCCCTGAGCACCCTACAATAGTGAGGGGACACGACCACCAGCTCCCTACACAAGATACGGAGGGAGTCAGGGTCACCTGGGATCCAGCAAACAGAAAATAACAGATAAATGTTCAACACTTAACTTTGTAGAAGAGAGGAGAACCAGATGAGCATGCACACACACTCCAGGAAGAAGTATAAGCCGCCCAGAAAAGCATTCTGGGGAGGAATTTAAAGGGAAGCAATTAGTCCAACACATGACAGCTGAGAGAGGCTAACGAGATGAGTAACTGAATACCACAACAAAGAAACTCAAGGGGGAGGTTCTGAAAGGCCTCTGTCAGAGCTTCTCAGCTGTCTGGTTGTGACAGTACCCCTCCCTCTACGAGTGGACTCGGACACTCAGAACCCACCTTTTCAGGATGGGACCTATGGAAAGCCCTGATGAGACGAGAGGCCTTAATGTCCGTCACTGGGATCCACATCCTCTCCTCAGGACCATACCCCTCCCAATGAACAAGGTACTGAAGAGAACCGCGGACAAGACGAGAATCCACAATCCTAGAGACCTGAAATTCAAGATTCCCATCAACCATAATCGGAGGAGGAGGCAAAGGCGAGGGTACAATGGGTTGAACATAAGGTTTCAATAAGGACTTATGAAAAACATTCTGGATCTTCCAAGTCTGAGGAAGATCAAGACGGTATGCAACAGGATTGATGACAGACAGGATTTTGTAAGGCCCAATAAACCTAGGACCCAACTTCCAGGAGTGAACCTTCAATTTGATATTCTTGGTAGACAACCACACCAGATCACCAACATTCAGGTCCGGACCAAGCACACGTCTCTTATCTGCCACACGCTTATATCTCTCACTCATGCTCTTTAGATTATCTTGAATCTTTTGCCAAATAGATGACAAAGACGAGGTGAATCTGTCCTCATCAGGTAAACCAGAAGACCCCTCTCCCGAGAAAGTCCCAAACTGCGGATGAAACCCACATGCACCAAAAAATGGTGACTTATCAGAGGACTCCTGATGACGGTTATTTAAAGCAAACTCAGCAAGGGACAAAAAAGAACACCAATCCTCTTGATTCTCCGCCACAAAACAGCGCAGATATGTCTCCAGATTCTGATTGACGCGCTCTGTCTGGCCATTAGACTGCTGGTGGAAAGCAGAAGAGAATGACAACCGAACCCCCAAGCGAGAACAGAAAGCCTTCCAGAATCTGGAAACAAACTGCGTGCCCCTATCAGAGACTATGTCTGAAGGAATACCGTGCAATTTGACAATATGATCAATAAATGCTTGCGCCAGCGTCTTAGCATTGGGCAAACCAGGAAAAGGGATGAAATGCACCATTTTGCTAAAACGGTCCACCACCACCAGAATCACAGTCTTCCCCGAGGAACGAGGCAGGTCCGTTATGAAGTCCATGGACAGATGTGTCCAAGGACGGGAAGGAATGGGCAAGGGAAGGAGAGGACCCGATGGCCGTGAATGAGGGACTTTGGCACGAGCGCAAGTCTCACAGGCCGCCACAAAACCCTCAACCGACTTACGAAGCGCAGGCCACCAGAATCTCCGAGCGATGAGATCCAGTTTGGCTCTTACCCCCGGGTGCCCAGCAAGGACGTGGTGTTCTTTAAAAATCTTGTGTCTTAAAGCAAGAGGCACAAACAACCTCCCAGGAGGACAAAGATCAGGAGCCTCTGACTGGGCTGCCTGCACCTCTGCCTCCAGTTCAGGAAAAAGAGCCGAGACCACCACACCTTCAGCCAAAATGGGACCCGGGTCTTCAAAATTCCCGCCTCCCGGAAAACAACGTGACAGGGCATCTGCCTTCACATTCTTAACTCCAGGGCGAAACGTGACAACAAAATTAAACCTAGAAAAGAACAAAGACCATCTGGCCTGTCTCGGGTTCAGACGCTTGGCTGACTCCAAGTAAGCCAGATTTTTATGGTCAGTAAATACGGTAATAGGGTGTCTGGCTCCCTCTAGCCAATGGCGCCATTCCTCAAAAGCCAACTTGATGGCCAACAATTCCCTATCTCCCACATCGTAATTTCTCTCTGCGGAGGAGAGTTTTCTTGAGAAAAAGGCACACGGTCGCCAATTGGCAGGAGAGGAACCCTGAGACAAGACCGCCCCCACACCCACCTCAGAAGCATCAACCTCAACTATGAAGGGTAAAGAAACATCAGGTTGCACCAAGATGGGAGCGGAAGCAAAACTCTCCTTGATATCAGAAACAGCCTTACGCGCCTCTACTGACCAAGAAGAAAAATCTACCCCCTTTCTGGTCATATCAGTGAGTGGTTTAACAATAGAGGAATAATTCAAAATAAACTTCCTGTAATAATTGGCTGGGGCATTCATCAAACCAAAAGGCATAACCAAATTTTCAAAATGGCCCTCAGGGGTATTGAAGGCCTTCTTCCATTCGTCACCTTCTCTGACCCTGACCAGGTTGTATGCCCCTCTTAGATCTAATTTGGAAAAGACTTTAGCCCCAACAACCTGGTTAAACAGGTCCGGGATCAGAGGAAGCGGATAAGGGTCACAAATTGTGATACTGTTCAGCTCCCTGAAATCCAGACAAGGTCTTAAAGAACCATCTTTTTTCTTAACAAAGAAAAAACCAGCTGCAACAGGTGACTTCGAGGGTCGTATGTGTCCTTTTCTCAGACTCTCACAGATATAAGCACGCATAGCGATCCTCTCAGGTTGGGAAAGATTGTATAAACGAGATTTAGGCAGCTTGGCGTCTGGGATGAGATTAATAGGGCAATCGTACTCCCTGTGCGGGGGCAAATCCTGAACTCCACTCTCAGAGAAGACATCCGAAAATTCAGAGAGAAAAGATGGTACAGTCTTAGTAGCAACCTCAGAAACAGATGTCATGAGGCAATTCTCTCTGCAAAAGTCACTCCAACTATTTATTTGCCTCGCTTGCCAATCAATGGTGGGGTTATGCTTAGTGAGCCAGGGCAGCCCCAACACTCTCTAGCGCCTGACAGGGAAGTGATCAGGAAGTCTATATGCGTGATCACCCCTCTGTCATTGATTACCCCCCTGTAAGGCTCCATTCAGACGTCTGCATGTGTTTTGCGGATCCAATCCATGTATCCGTGGATCCGTAAAAAATTATACGGACGTCTGAATGGAGCCTTACAGGGGGGTGATCAATGACGGAGGTGATCAGGGAGTCTATATGGGTGATCACCCCTCTGTCATTGATCACCCCCCTGTAAGGCTCCATTCAGACGTCTGCATGTGTTTTGCGGATCCGATCCATGTATCCGTGGATCCGTAAAAAATCATACGGACGTCTGAATGGAGCCTTACAGGGGGGTGATCAATGACGGAGGTGATCAGGGAGTCTATATGGGTGATCACCCCTCTGTCATTGATTACCCCCCTGTAAGGCTCCATTCAGACGTCCGCATGTGTTTTGCGGATCCGATCCATGTATCCATGGATCCGTAAAAAATCATACGGACGTCTGAATGGAGCCTTACAGGGGGGTGATCAATGACGGAGGTGATCAGGGAGTCTATATGGGTGATCACCACTCTGTCATTGATCACCCCCTTGTAAGGCTCCATTCAGACGTCCGCATGTGTTTTGCGGATCCGATCCATGTATCCGTGGATCCGTAAAAAATCATACGGACGTCTGAATGGAGCCTTACAGGGGGGTGATCAATGACAGGGGGGTGATCACCCCATATAGACTCCCTGATCAACCCCCTGTCATTGATCACCCCCTGTAAGGCTCCATTCAGACAATTTTTTGGGCACAAGTTAGCGGAAATTTTTTGTTTGTTTTTGTTTTTGTTTTTTCTTACTAAGTCTCATATTCCACTAACTTGTGTCAAAAAATAAAATCTCACATGAACTCACCATACCCCTCACGGAATCCAAATGCGTAACATTTTTTAGACATTTGTATTCCAGACTTCTTTTCACGCTTTAGGGCCCCTAAAATGCCAGGGCAGTATAAATACCCCACATGTGACCCCATTTCGGAAAGAAGACACCCCAAGGTATTCCGTGAGGGGCATATTGAGTCCATGAAAGATTGAAATTTTTGTCCCAAGTTAGCGGAAAGAGAAACTTTGTGAGAAAATACAAAAAAAATCAATTTCCGCTAACTTGTGCCCAAAAAATTTTTTCTAGGAACTCACCATGCCCCTCACGGAATACCTTGGGGTGTCTTCTTTCCAAAATTGGGTCACTTGTGGGGTATTTATACTGCCCTGTCATGTTAGGGGCCCGAAAGCGTGAGAAGAAGTCTGGGTTCCAAATGTCTAAAAATGCCCTCCTAAAAGAAATTTGGGCCGCTTTGCGCATCTAGGCTGCAAAAAAGTGTCAAACATGTGGTATCGCCGTACTCAGGAGAAGTTGGGGATAGTGTTTTGGGGTGTCATTTTACATATACCCATGCTGGGTGAGATAAATATCTTGGTCAAATGCCAACTTTGTATAAAAAAATTGGAAAAGTTGTCTTTTGCCAATATATTTCTCTCACCCAGCATGGGTATATGTAAAATGACACCCCAAAACACATTCCCCAACTTCTCCTGAGTACGGCGATACCAGATGTGTGACACTTTTTTGCAGCCTAGGTGGGCAAAGGGACCCACATTCCAAAGTGCACCTTTCGGATTTCGCAGGCCATTTTTTACACATTTTGATTGCAAAGTACTTCTCACACATATGGGCCCCTAAATTGCCAGGACAGTATAACTACGCCACAAGTGACCCCATTTTGGAAAGAAGACACCCCAAGGTATTCCATTAGGCGCATGGCGAGTTCCTATAATTTTTTATTTTTTGTCGCAAGTTAGTGGAATATGAGACTTTGTAAGGAAAAAAAATAAAATAAAAAAAAACATAATTTTCCGCTAACATGTGACAAAAAATAGAAAATTCGAGGAACTCGCCATGCCCCTCACGGAATACCTTGGGGTGTCTTCTTTCCAAAATGGGGTCAATTGTGGCGTAGTTATACTGCCCTGGCAATTTAGGGGCCCTAATGTGTGGTAAGTAGTTTGAAATCAAAATGTGTAAAAAATGGCCTGCAAAATCCAAAAGGTGCACTTTGGAATATGTGCCCCTTTGCCCACCTTAGCTGCAAAAAAGTGTGACACATCTGGTATCGCCGTACTCATAAGAAGTTGGGGAATGTGTTTTGTGGTGTCATTTTACATATACCTATGCTGGGTGAGATAAATATCTTGGTCAAATGCCAACTTTGTTTAAAAAAATTGGAAAAGTTGTCTTTTGCCAAGATATTTCTCTCACCCAGCATGGGTATATGTAAAATGACACCCCAAAAGACATTCCCCAACTTCTCCTGAGTACGGCGATACCAGATGTGTGACACTTTATTGCAGCCTAGGTGGGCAAAGGGGCACACATTCCAAAGTGCACCTTTCGGATTTCGCAGGCCAATTTTTACACATTTTGATTGCAAAGTACTTCTCACACATATGGGCCCCTAAATTGCCAGGGCAGTATAACTACGCCACAAGTGACCCCATTTTGGAAAGAAGACACCCCAAGGTATTCCGTGAGGGGCATGGCGAGTTCCTAGAATTTTCAATTTTTTGTCGCAAGTTAGTGGAATATGAGACTTTGTAAGAAGAAAAAAAATCATCATTTTCCACTAACTTGTGACAAAAAATAAAAAGTTCTATGAACTCACTATGCCCATCAGCGAATACCTTAGGGTGTCTACTTTCCGAAATGGGGTCATTTGTGGGGGTTTTTCTACTGTCTGGGCATTTTAGAACCTCAGGAAACATGACAGGTGCTCAGAAAGTCAGAGCTGCTTCAAAAAGCGGAAATTCACATTTTTGTACCTCAGTTTGTAAACGCCATAACTTTTACCCAAACCATTTTTTTTTTTTGCCCAAACATTATTATTTTTTAATCAAAGACATGTAGAACAATAAATTTTGCAAAAAATTTATATATGGATGTCGGTTTTTTTGCAAAATTTTACAGCTGAAAGTGAAAAATGTCATTTTTTTGCAAAAAAATCGTTAAATTTCGATTAATAACAAAAAAAAGTAAAAATGTCAGCAGCAATAAAATACCACCAAATGAAAGCTCTATTAGTGAGAAGAAAAGGAGGTAAAATTCATTTGGGTGGTAAGTTGCATGACCGAGCAATAAACGGTGTAAGTAGTGTAGTGCCGAAGTGTAAAAAGTGGCCCGGTCATTCAGGGGGTTTCAGCTAGCGGGGTTAAAGTGGTTAATTGCGGCCTAGTGTGGGTCAAGGCGTGTGAGATACACCCTGTATATACAAGGCTTATATTCTTCTATTAATAAAACACCCTTTTTGGGGCAAAATACACAATTGTTGTGCCCTTACATCATCAAGACGTTTGAAATGCCCTTTAAATACAGCGGTTTTATTCAGGTATTTGAAATACAGAGATTTTTGGCAAACAAATTTAATTGAGGCCTAGTCTGGTTCAGGGCGTGTGAGATACACCCTGTACATACTGTCGTTCTATTCTACTAATAATTAAACACCCATTCAGGGCAAGATTCTAAATTCGAGAAATATGAGGAGAGCGTCAAATATGGGACGTGGCCCAGGTCGTGGTGCTGCTGGTGGAGCTCCTGTTGCAGGGAGAGGACGTGGTCGATCTGTGCCAGCTACACGCACAAGTGAAACCCCTTCCTCAGGTGCGAGTAGCTGCAGCGGTATTTGGTCGGGTCTAATGCGGCTGTACGAATGGTGAGGCCTGAACAAGTACAGTCGATAGTAGATTGGGTTGCTGATAGTGGCTCCAGTTACTTCACATTGTTTCCCACCCAGTCTCATGTTGAAAGACAACAGTTGGCACCTGCAGCCAAAGTCCATCAGTCTTACACCTCGCCCCCTTGCAAATCAGCCAAGCAGTCTGAGCCCCAAGTCATGCAGCAGTCTCTTCTGCTTTTTGATGACTCTGTTAGCAGGGTTTCCCAGGGCCATCCACCTAGCCCTGCCCCAGAAGTGGAAGAGATTGAGTGCACCGATGCCCAACCACTTATCTTTCAAGATAAGTACATGGGAGGACCATAGCAGCACATCTCGGATGATGTTGAAACACAGGTGCCAACTGCTGGGGCTTTTGAAAGTGTGCAGACCGACAAGGAGGGCAGGGGTGAAGACTGGGTGGAAGATGATGTGGAGGACGATGAGGTCCTCGACCCCACATGGAATCAAAGTAATGCGAGTGTCACCACCAGACATCTGAGAAGCTCTGACAGATGCCTTTCAGAACCTCCTCCTTGAGCTTCCTTTGTTTTGCTTTCAGTTCCTCATATCTCAGCTGTCATGTAGTTGTACTGATTGCATCCCTTTAAATTCCTCCCCATAGTGCATCAGTTTGCGGTTTATATTACTTCCTGGAGTGTGTGTGCATTCTGATCCTACTTCTCAGTCTTCTACAAGATAAGTGTTGTGCATTCATTTGTGTTTTTCTGTTTGCTGGATCCCAGGTGACCCTCCGTATCTAGTGTAGGGAGCCGGTGGTCATGTCCCCTCACTATTATAGGGTGTTCAGGTGTTATACAGTCGAGGTACGAGGATATGCGATCATCCACCATTGGGATTTTCGCATAGGCTGAGCAGTATGGGAGAGAGCCAGGTCTGATGCAGGGGTCTCCCTTTTTGTTCCTTAGTTTTGGATCCAGTGAGTCGTACATTCATTTTGTGTTGTCTTGTTTCCTGTACACCTTCCGTGACATTATAAACCGACAAAACCGTCTCAAGCATGGATCCGGTTTCACTTTTGACTGAACGCATGCAGGGTCTGTCATTGGAGGTAGCAGATCTCCGTAAGACTCTTTCTCAGTTTCAAGTGACCGGTTCAGCTTGCATTCATGGAGTTTTTTCTGAGCCTAAGATCTCGCTCCCGGATACGTTCTCCGGGGGTAGCTTGCAAACTCCATTTTCGCCTACTTCCCCATTCCTCTGGTGATGAGGATCGGAGGGTGGGGATCATTATATTGCTGCTCAGGGATAACGCTCAGTCCTGGGCCTTTTCGCTGCCGGTGGGGGCACGGCCTAGTTCACAATATCCGTTTAATCTTGAGTGATGCTCATGTTGAGGATGTGTCATGTTTCGTCCTTAGCGGATTGCCTACTCCTCTAGTGTTGGGGCTACCCTGGCTCACTAAACATAACCCCACCATTGATTGGCAAGCGAGGCAAATAAATGGTTGGAGTGACTTTTGCTGAGAAAATTGCCTCACAACATCTGTTTCTGAGGTTTCTACTAAGACTGTACCACCTTTTCTCTCTGAATTTTCGGATGTCTTCTCTGAGAGTGGAGTTCAGTATTTGCCCCCGCACAGGGAGTACGATTGCCCTATTAATCTCACCCCAGGCGCCAAGCTGCCTAAATCTCGTTTATACAATCTCTCCCAACCTGAAAGGGTCGCTATGCGTGCTTATATCTCTAAGAGTCTGAGAAAAGGACACATACGACCCTCGAAGTCACCTGTTGCCGCTGGTTTTTTCTTTGTTAAGAAAAAAGATGGTTCTTTAAGACCTTGTCTGGATTTCAGGGAGCTGAACAGTATCACAATTCGTGACCCTTATCCGCTTCCTCTGATCCCGGACCTGTTTAACCAGATTGTCGGGGCTAAAGTTTTTTCCAAATTAGATCTAAGAAGGGTATACAACCTGGTCAGGGTCAGAGAAGGAGACGAATGGAAGACAGCCTTCAATACCCCTGAGGGTCATTTTGAGAATTTGATTATGCCTTTTGGTTTGATGAATGCTCCAGCCGTTTTTCAGCATTTTGTGAACAGCATTTTTTATCATTTAATGGGGAAATTTGTGTTAGTGTATTTGGATGACATTTAGATTTTTTCTCCTGATTTCAAAACTCATAAGGAACACTTACGTCAGGTCTTGCTGATCCTCCGGGAGAATAAATTGTACGCGAAACTGGAAAAATGTGTGTTTGCGGTTCCAGAAATTCAATTTCTGGGGTTTCTTCTCTCCGCTTCTGGTTTTCGCATGGACCCCGAGAAGGTCCGCGCTGTGCTTGAGTGGGAGCTTCCTGAGAATCAGAAGGCGCTGATGCGTTTTTTGGGCTTTGCCAATTATTACAGGAAGTTTATTTTGAATTATTCCTCTGTTGTTAAACCACTCACTGATATGACTAGAAAGGGGGTAGATTTTTCTTCCTGGTCGGTAGAGGCGCGTAAGGCCTTTTCTAATATCAAGGAGAGTTTTGCTTCCGCTCCCATCTTGGTACAACCTGATATTTCTCTACCCTTCATAGTTGAGGTTGATGCTTCTGAGGTGGGTGTGGGTGCGGTCCTGTCTCAGGGTCCCTCTCCTGCCAAATGCGACCGTGTGCCTTTTTCTCGAAGAAACTCTCCTCCGCAGAGAGAAATTACGATGTGGGAGATAGGGAGTTGTTGGCCATCAAGTTGGCTTTTGAGGAATGGCGCCATTGGCTAGAGGGAGCCAGACACCCTATTACCGTGTTTACTGACCATAAAAATCTGGCCTACTTGGAGTCAGCCAAGCGTCTGAACCCGAGACAGGCCAGATGGTCTTTGTTCTTTTCAAGGTTTAATTTTGTTGTCACTTTCCGCCCTGGGATTAATATTGTGAAGGCAGATGCCCTGTCACGTTGTTTTCCGGGAGGTGGGAATTTTGAAGACCCAGGTCCCATTTTGGCTGAAGGTGTGGTGGTCTCTGCTCTTTATCCTGAATTGGAGGCAGAGGTGCAGGTAGCCCAGTCAGAGGCTCTTGATCTTTGTCCTCCTGGGAGGTTGTTTGTGCCTCTCGCTTTAAGACACAAGATTTTTAAGGAACACCACAATACGGTTCTTGCTGGACACCCGGGGGCAAGAGCCACAGTGGATCTCATCGCTCGGAGATTCTGGTGGCCGGCGCTTCGTAAGTCGGTTGAGGGTTTTGTGGCAGCCTGCGAGACCTGCGCTCGTGCCAAAGTCCCTCATTCATGGCCATCAGGTCCTCTCCTTCCCTTACCCATTCCTTCCCGTCCTTGGACACATCTGTCCATGGACTTCATAACGGACCTGCCTCGTTCCTCGGGGAAGACTGTGATTCTGGTGGTGGTGGACCGTTTTAGCAAAATGGTGCATTTCATGCCTTTTCTTGGCTTGCCCAATGCTAAGACGCTGGCGCAGGCATTTATTGATCACATTGTCAAAATGCATTGTATTCCTTCAGACATAGTCTCTGATAGGGGCACGCAGTTTGTTTCCAGATTCTGGAAGGCTTTCTGTTCTCGCTTGGGGGTTCAGTTGTCATTCTCTGCTGCTTTCCACCCGCAGTCGAATGGCCAGACAGAGCGCGTCAATCAGAATCTGGAGACATATCTGCGCTGTTTTGTGGCGGAGAATCAGGAGGATTGGTGTTCTTTTTTGTCCCTTGCTGAGTTTGCATTAAATAACCGTCGTCAGGAGTCCTCTGATAAGTCACCATTTTTTGGTGCATATGGGTTTCATCCTCAGTTTGGGACATTCTCGGGAGAGGGGTCTTCTGGTTTAACTGATGAGGACAGATTCTCCTCGTCGTTGTCATCTATTTGGCAAAAGATTCAGGATAATCTAAAGAGCATGAGTGAGAGATATAAGCGTGTGGCAGATAAGAGACGTGTGCCTGGTCCGGACCTGAATGTTGGTGATCTGGTGTGGTTGTCTACTAAGAATATCAAATTGAAGGTTCCCTCCTGGAAGTTGGGTCCTAAGTTTATTGGGCCTTACAAAATCTTGTCTGTCATCAATCCTGTTGCCTACCGTCTTGATCTTCCTCAGACTCGGAAGATCCATAATGTTTTTCATAAGTCCTTATTAAAACCTTATGTCCAACCCATTGTACTCTCGTCTTTGCCTCCTCCTCCGATCCTTCGGAGGAAGAGGCGGTGGTCGCACTGAGCCACAAGCACAGCAGAAGAGGGACACGGTGCAAAAGCGGAGCGGCCGTCCTCTAGACAGTACACCTGCTACTGCCCACCGCAGCAAGGGACCGAGCACACCAAAGGCAGCTCCAAGGAGTTCCCTGGCGTGGCAGTTTTTCAGACAATGTGCTGATGACAAGACACTAGTGGTTTGCATGCTTTTCAATCAGAGCCTCAAGCGAGGCATAAACGTTCTCAACCTTAGCAGAACCTGCATGACCAGGCATTTAAGTGCAAAGCACGAGCTGCAGTGGAGTAGACCCCTCAAAAACCAAGAAAGGTCTATGGCTTCTCCTGCTTCCTCTTCTGCTGCAGTCTTATCCTCTTCATCCACCTCTGGAGTGACAATGCCACCTGGCACCCCGCAAACAGAGGATCTTCCAGCAACACCACCACCTGGGTCACCAAGCATCTCCACAATGTCCCAAGGAAGCTGCTGCTCGCCTGTCAGCGCTGCAGCGTAACTTCGGCCTTCCCGCTCACCGCCTCATATGCGAACTCCACCTTACATATGCTGACCAGACTGTGAGAGCAGCAGCCGGCGATAGTGGAGTTTCAGTTGCAGCATGCACGGGTGTTTCGCTCAGCGGAACAGCACCACTTCACCACCAATGACTGGGCCTCCATGCGAGATCTATGTTCCTTTTTGTGCTGTTTCGAGTACTCCACCAACATGGCCAGTGCCGATAACGCCGTTCTCAGCGTAACTATCTCACTTCTATGGCTCCTTGAAAAAACTTTGCTGGCGATGATGGAAGAGGATGTTGCATAGGAGGAGATGGAGGAATAGGGATCATTTCGTAGGGTTTCCGGCCAGTCATTCCCAAGTGGCTCCGAGGGTGGGTTCCTGCACCCACAAACACCAAGTACGCAATTGTCCAGCCAGGGCACAGTTCTGGAGGATGATGAGGTGGAGGATGAGGAGGAGGAGATGGAGGAGGAGGAACCATGTTCACAGCAGGGTGGCACCCAGACCAGCTCATGGCCATCACTGGTGAGTGGCTGAGGTGATACAGAGGATACAGATGATACACCTCCCACAGAGGACGGCTTTTCGTTGCCTCTGGGTAGCTTGGCACACATGAGCGATTACATGCTGCAGACAGTGTCTCCACAACGACCGCCGAGTTGCCCACATTCTAACTTGTGCTGATTACTGGGTGGTCACGCTGCTGGATCTCCGTTACAAGGACAACGTACCGTCCTTAATTCCATCACTGGAGCATGATCGTAAGATGCACGAGTACAAGCGCACGCTGGTAGACTTGCTGCTGGTGGCATTCCCGCCTGACAGCAGGAGCACAGTGGAAGCACAAGGCGGAGGACGAGGAAGAGGTCGCCAAAACAGCTGGGGCACCGCCAGCACCTCAGAAGGCAGGGTTAGCATGGCCGAAATGTGGAAAAGCTTTGTCAGCACGTCACAACAACCAGCACCACAAGCTGATATGGAATGTCTTAACAGGAGGCAGCATTTCACCAACATGGTAGAGCAGTATGTGTGCACACGCCTACACATACTGAATGACGGGTCTGCCCCCTTCAACTTCTGGGTCTTCAAATTGGGCACATGGCCTGAGCTTGCCCTTTACGCCTTGGAGGTGCTGGCCTGCCCTGCTGCCAGTGTATTATCTGAATGTGTGTTTAGCACGGCAGGGGACATCATCACAGACAAGCGCAGCCGCCTGTCCACAGCCAATGTGGATAAGCTCACGTTCATTAAAATGAACCAGGCATGGATCCCACAGGACTTGTCCGTACCTAGTACAGAATAGACATGTATACCGGCACTAACCAGTCATTGTTATACTGCAGCGCAATTGCTCATTCTTGTATTTTGGATATTTCACACTCTTTTGGAGTGTACCCAAATTTTAAAAAATAAAATTAAAACCAAAAACCTCTGTTGGCTACCTTGTCCTCCTCCACCACCGCTTCCACCTACACCGCTACGTCCACTGCCTCCTCAAACTCCTACTCCATATTGAACTCCACCTCATAAATCAATTATATATTTTTTATTTGTATGTACTTTATTTTATGTCATTTCACTACTTTGTCAGTTACATTTTCTGGTGAAATTCACCAATTTTTGGGTATGAAGTACCACTGATATACCTAGTAGACGGGTAAAAAAAATAATAAAAAATTGTCATTAACATTTTGAGTTGAAATTCAACAATTTTGGGGTGTGAAGTACCACTGCTATACCTAGTAGACCGTTAAAAAATATATATATATATATAGTCAGTTACATTTTCTGATATACCTAGTAGACGGGTAAAAAAAAAAAAAATCATTTGTCTGTTACATTTTTGGGTGAAATTCACAATTTTTTAGGTGTGAAGTACCACTGCTATACCAAAAAAATAAAATAGTAATTGTCAGTTACATTTTCTGGTGAAATTCACCAATTTTTGGGTGTGATGTACCACTGATATACCTAGTAGACGGGTAAAAAAATAAATAAAAAATTGACATTAACATTTTGAGTTGAAATTCAACAATTTTGGGGTGTGAAGTACCACTGCTATATCTAGTAGACCGTTAAAAAAATATATATATATATAGTCAGTTACATTTTCTGATATACCTAGTAGACGGGTAAAAAAAAAAAAAATCATTTGTCTGTTACATTTTTGGGTGAAATTCACAATTTTTTAGGTGTGAAGTACCACTGCTATACCAAAAAAATAAAATAATAATTGTCAGTTACATTTTCTGGTGAAATTCCCCAATCTTTGGGTATGAAGTACCACTGCTATACCTAGTAGACGGGTAAAAAAAATAAATAAAAAATTGTCATTAACATTTTGAGTTGAAATTCAACAATTTTGGAGTGTGAAGTACCACTGCTATACCTAGTAGACCGTTAAAAAAAATATATATATATAGTCAGTTACATTTTCTGATATACCTAGTAGACGGGTAAAAAAAAAATAATCATTTGTCTGTTACATTTTTGGGTGAAATTCACATTTTTTTAGGTGTGAAGTACCACTGCTATACTAACAAAATAAAATAATAATTGTCAGTTACATTTTCTGGTGAAATTCACCAATTTTTGGGTGTGATGTACCACTGATATACCTAGTAGACCGGTAAAAAAAAAAAAAGAATTGTCAGTTACATTTTCTGGTGAAATGCACCAATTTTTGGGTGTGATGTACCACTGCTATACCTAGTAGACCAGTAAAAAAAAAAACAAAAAAAAAAAAAAAAAACATTTGTGGTCAAATTCACCAATTTCTGGGTATAATATACCCCTTTTCTACCTAGTTGACAGCTTAATACATTTCAATAATTTTTCTTTAACATTTTTAGGTGACTATAAACAATTTTTTTCTGTCATAGACACCTGCTCTACCAAGTAGACAGGCTAATGAATTTCACACAAAAATAATAAAAAAAAAAAATATATATATATATATATATATATATATATATATATATATATATATACATATTGTCAGTTACATTTTCTGGTGAAATTCACCAGGTGGTACACTGATATACCTAGTAGAAGTGTAAAAAAATAAATAAATTGTCTGTTACATTTTTGGGTGTGATGTACCACTGCTATACCTAGTATACAGGTTTAAAAAAAACTAAAAAACTGTCAATTACATTTTCTGGTGAAATTCAACAATTTTTGGGTGTGAGGTACCACTGATATACCTAGTAGACCAGTAAAAAAAAAAAAAAAAAAAACATTTGTGGTCAAATTCACCAATTTCTGGGTATAATATACCCCTCTTCTACCTAGTTGACAGCTTAATAAATTTCAATAATTTTTCTTTAACATTTTCGGGTGACAATAAACAATTTTTTTCTGTCATAGACACCTGCTCTACCAAGTAGACAGGCTAATAAATTTCACAAATTTTTCTGTTACATTCGTGGCTTGACATTATACAATTTTTGGGTATGAAGTACCACTGCTATACCTAGTAGACGGGTAAAAAAAAAAAAAATCATTTGTCTGTTACATTTTTGGGTGAAATTCACAATTTTTTAGGTGTGAAGTACCACTGCTATACCAAAAAAATAAAATAATAATTGTCAGTTACATTTTCTGGTGAAATTCCCCAATCTTTGGGTATGAAGTACCACTGCTATACCTAGTAGACCAGTAAAAAAAAAAAAAAAAAAACATTTGTGGTCAAATTCACCAATTTCTGGGTATAATATACCCCTCTTCTACCTAGTTGACAGCTTAATAAATTTCAATAATTTTTCTTTAACATTTTCGGGTGACAATAAACAATTTTTTTCTGTCATAGACACCTGCTCTACCAAGTAGACAGGCTAATAAATTTCACAAATTTTTCTGTTACATTCGTGGCTTGACATTATACAATTTTTGGGTATGAAGTACCACTGCTATACCTAGTAGACGGGTAAAAAAAAAAAAAAATCATTTGTCTGTTACATTTTTGGGTGAAATTCACAATTTTTTAGGTGTGAAGTACCACTGCTATACCAAAAAAATAAAATAATAATTGTCAGTTACATTTTCTGGTGAAATTCCCCAATCTTTGGGTATGAAGTACCACTGCTATACCTAGTAGACCAGTAAAAAAAAAAAAAAAAAAAACATTTGTGGTCAAATTCACCAATTTCTGGGTATAATATACCCCTCTTCTACCTAGTTGACAGCTTAATAAATTTCAATAATTTTTCTTTAACATTTTCGGGTGACAATAAACAATTTTTTTCTGTCATAGACACCTGCTCTACCAAGTAGACAGGCTAATAAATTTCACAAATTTTTCTGTTACATTCGTGGCTTGACATTATACAATTTTTGGGTGTGAATTGCCACTGCTATACCTAGTAGACCGGTAAAAAATAAATAAAAAAATTGTCAGTTACATTTTCTGGTGAAATTCAACAATTTTTGGGTGTGAGGTACCACTGATATACCTAGTAGACCAGTAAAAACATTCTTGGGTTGACATTATACAATTTTAGATGTGAATAAACCCCTGCTCTGCATTGGTGACAGGGAATAACATTTCAGAAATTCTTCTTTAATTAATGCGAGACACCTCCTTTGATTCAATGCTTAAACTTTAACAAGTTGTACCACTTTTGCGCTTCAATAATTTGTCCCACAATTCCGCTTTACTCTTTTGGCCAATATTTGCGCTTCAATATTTTGTCCCACATTTCCGCTTTACTCTTTTGGCCCACATTTGGGCTTCTGTAATTTGTACCACATTTGCGCCTCAATAACTTTTCCCATAATTCCGCTTTACTCTTCTGGCCCACATTTGGGAATCTGCAATTTGTCCCACATTTGCGATTTAACAGCTTTTCCCACATTTCCGCTCGATCCCAAAAAGTTTTTATAAATTTATCTCCCTTAAATTTGATCTCTTTTTCTCATGCTCCCTCTACGGCGTGGAACCCTTATTCGCCGACAACTGTGATCAACATGGTAGGCTCAGAAGAGAACATCGAAAGTTGATAAAGAAGATATCCAAATGGATGGTGGATGTCACTGGGGCACCTCTACATAGGTGACAGGAACATAAATAAATAAAAAATCATCAATTACATTGTCAAGTGACATTTTTTAAATTTTGGCTGATAGAAACCCCTGCTCTGCATGACAGGGAATAAAATTTAATACATTCTTCAATAGTTAATGTGCAGCACATCCTTTCATTCAATGCTTAAACTTTAAAAAGTTGTCCCACTTTTACGCTTTAATAATTTGTCCCATAATTCCACTCTATAATTTTAAATTTGAAAAAATGAATCCTCCCTTGGATGTGGCCTCTCTTTCTCACGCTCCCTCTCCGGCGTGGAACCCTGATTCCCAGCCACCCATGATCACCATGGTAGGCGCAGAAAATAACATTGAAAGTTGATAGAGCAGATATTAAATTGGATCGTGAACATCACGGGGACTTGCAACATTGTGGGGCAGTAAGTGTGCACACACCTACACAAACTGACAGGGGTCAGCCCCTGCAACTTCTGGGTCTCCAAATATGGGCACATGGCCTGAACTTGCCCTTTACCCCTTGGAGGAGCTGGCCTGTTCTGCAGCCAGTGTATTGTCTGAACGTGTGTTTAGCACGACTGCAGGGGGTTATCACAGGTTATATCTCCCAATGTTTTGGGGTGTACCGTAATTAAAAAATTAAATAAAAAAATGAAAACCAAAAAGCAGTGTTGGCTACCGCCTCCTCGTCCACCGCCGCTTCCACCTACACCGCCACATCCACCGCCTCCTCAACCTCCTACTCCATATGGACCCCGTCTTCCTAGATCAAGATTATTATTTTTAATTTTTACGTATTTTATGTTATTTTAAGTCATTTCCCTATCCACATTTGTTTGCAGAACACTTGCTATGCTCCTAACCATATTTTAATGCCATTTGCAGCCCTCTAGCCCTTTCCATGACATTTTTACAGCCATTTTAGTGCTCCAAAGTTCGGGTCCCCATTGACTTCAATGAGGTTCGGGGTCAAGTTCGGGTCAAGTTCGGGGTCCGAACTCGAAAGTTTATTTATTACTCCATTTTTATTATCACATGTATAAGGGTTTAACCATACAGAGCAGTTCTGCTGCTGTTATGCTGCGGTCCCACTATGATTGAGTACCACGTGACCATATGAGCTGGCAGCTCCAGCTAACTAATTAGGATAGTACTGTTTAGTCTGTCTGCATTGTTAATGGCTGTGCAGTATTGTAGGTGCTGTGTTGCCAATCACAACGCTGACGGACTAAACAGCAGATTCTTAAAGGGATTATCCCATAACTAATGCAAAAAATAATAATCCAATATCATATAGCACATGACGGTCTCTTTCAAACAAACATAGAACCAGCATTCTACCTCACATGGATCCGGAGATCTCCCCATTCATTTCTCCAATTGCTCTGCAAGATGTTTTTGAAGCTGGCATTTCAGTGGGCATGTCCGTTCTTAGTGGACATGTCCTTTATGCTGCAGCTGTGGCAGTTGAAGGATGGAACTGAGCATGTGCGTCCCCCTCAGTGAGCAAGACAGAGAAAAAAATATGCAAACGGCAGGTGGCGCTATGCATATTTCATTAAATAGCTCAGTGGCTATACTAAATTTTTAGTTACTTGCAATTACAAAGGTATTCACATCCAGGTAACGGTTTGAAGACTGAACAATATTATTTGTGGGACAACCCTTTTAAGTAGTTAATTGCAGAATTCTGTCATTTGGTGCTCAGCTGCGTCCTAACGATGACAAGACTGTGCCATGTGGCCATACCCTAAGGCCCCTTTCACACGTTCAAGATTTCCACGCAGGTGCAATGTGTGAGGTGAACGCATTGCACCCGCACTTAATCCAGGCCTATTCATTTCTATGGGGCTGTGCACATTAGCAGTGATTTTCACGTATCACTTGTGCGTTGCGTGAAAATCGCAGCATGACCTATTTTGTGCGTTTTCCACGCAACGCAGACCCCATAGAAGTGAATGGGTCTGCGTGAAAATCGCAAGCATCCGCAAGCAAGTGCGGATGCGGTGCGATTTTCATGCACGGTTGCATGATGGGACCCGATCATTATTATTTTCCCTTATAACATGGTTATAAGGGAAAATAATAGCATTCTTAATACAGAATGCATATACAATAGGGATGGAGGGGTTAAAAAAATAAAATAAAATGTAATTCACCTTAATCCACTTGTTCGCGCAAACCGGCTTCTCTTCTGATTTCATCTTTGCTGTGCAGTAGGAAAATAATCTGTGGTGACGTCACTGCGCTCATCACATAGTCCGTCACATTATCCATCACCATAGTGATGGATCATGTGATGAACCATGTGATGAGCACAGTGACGTCACCACAGGTCCTTTTCCTCACAGATGAAGGCAGAAGAGAAGCCGGGCTGCGCGAACAAGTGGATTAAGGTGAGCTATGTTTTATTTATTTTTAACTCCTCCAGCCCTACTTTACTAAGCATTTTGTATTAAGAATGTTATTATTTTCCCTTATAACAATGTTATAAGGGAAAATAATGCAATCTACACAACACCTAACCCAAACCCGAACTTCTGTGAAGAAGTTCGGGTTTGGGTACCAAACATGCCGATTTTTCTCACTGGCGTGCAAAACACATTAAAATGTTTTGCACTCGCGCAGAAAAATTGTGCATTTTCCCGGGACGCACCCTCATCTTATCCGGCCCAAAAACATGACGCCCGTGTGAAAGAGGCCTAACAGTGATGCACATTGTGTTCATGCAAATTGAAAATAGGTGCTAGAGATTGCCTTGCTGTTCGCCCAGCCGTCGTCTCACGGCGAACTTTGCTAGTTCGCGGTTTGCTGATCAGGCGAACATATGGCGATGTCCATATTATTTTCATTATGCAGAACCGTGATCCATGACACATCCATCAGGTGTGACAGGACAGCCAATTGAGACGTTTCAGCTCATGGACACACCCCCTACCCTATAAATAAACCCAATCTGGCAGCCATTTTACATTCTGTTTCTTGCCAGTGTAGGGAAAAGTTGCTATATGGAGCAGGGACAGACTGTTATGGACAACACTAGTTAATAGGGCCACAAAAGTCCTTTTAAGGACTGGTATAGGTGTGCTATTGATAGGTGTGACATACAGAGGGGTGTGATATATTTATAATATATTTTCTAACATAGAAAGTATATCATATTGCATTTGTATTGTGCAGCAGTTGTGTGCGGTTCTCCTCCGATACTGCAGCTAGATAGAGGGACAAACGCTATTGGAATAACTAATTGCAACTGGTGTGATAAACCTGTTGCCCCCCCTTCCCCCCCCAAAAAAAAAAAAAAATGATAGAGGGGTGTGATATATTTATAATATATTTTCTAACATAGAAAGTATATTATAGTGCATTTGTATTGTGCAGAAGTTGTGTGCCGTTCCGCTGAGATACCGCAGCTAGATAGAGGGACAAACGCTATTGGAATACCTAATTGCAACTAGTGTTATATATCTGTTTGCCCCCCAAAACAAATCGGATCGAGGGGTGTGGTATAACTATAATATACCTTTTAATATAGAAAGTATATTATAGTGCATTTGTATTGTGCAGAAGTTGTGTGCGGTTCCGCTGAGATACCGCAGCTAGATAGAGGGACAAACACTAGTGGAATAACTAATTGCAACTAGTGTTATATATCTGTTTGCCCCCCCCAAAACAAATCGTATCGAGGGGTGTGGTATAACTAGAATATACCTTTCAATATAGAAAGTATATTATAGTGCATTTGTATTGTGCAGCAGTTGTGTGCGGTGCTGCTGAGATAACGTAACTAGAAAGAGGGACAAACGTTATTCGAATAAATAATTGCAACTAGTGTGATATACCTGTTGCCCCAAAAAAACACTGATAGAGGGGTTTGAAATGCCTTTAATAAACCTCATAACATAGAAAGTATATTATAGTGCATTTGTATTGTGCAGCAGTTGCGTGTGGTCCTGCTAAGATACTGCAGCTAGATAGAGGGACAAACGCTATTGGAATAAGTAATTGCAACAGGTGTGATATACCTGTTGCCCCCCAAAATAAAATGATAGAGGAGTGTGATATACCTGTAATATACCTTCTAACATAGAAAGTATATTATAGTGCATTTGTATTGTGCTGCAGTTGTGTGCGGTGCTGCTAGGATAATGCAGCTAGATAGAGGGACAAACACTATTGGAATAAGTAATTGCAACTGATGTGATATACCTGTTCCTTCAACAAGAAAAAATTGATTGAGTGGTATGCTATATACCTTCTAACATAGAAAGTATATTATAGTGCATTTGTATTGTGCAGCAGTTCTATGTGGTTCTGCTGATATACCGCAGCTAGATAGAGTAACAAACGCTATTTGAAGAAGTAATTGCAACAGGTGTGATATACCTGTTGCCCCAAAAATATAAACTGATAGACGGGTGTGATATACCTATAATATACCTTATAACATAGAAAGTATATTATAGTGCATTTGTATCGTGCAGCAGTTGTGTGCGGTTCTGCTGAGATACCGCAGCTAGATAGAGGGACAAACGCTACTGAAATAGGTAATTGCAACAGGTGTGATATACCTGTTGCCCCCAAAAAGCACTGATTAAGGGGTGCGATATATATATGCTTCCACAAAATACTGACTGAGGGGTGTGATACACCAGCTTTCACAAAATATTGATTGAGGGTTGTAATACAGCGGCTTCCACCAAATATAGATTGAGTCCTGCAATACACCAGCTCCCACCAAATATTGATTAAGTGGTTTGATTTACCGGTTTCCAGCAAATACTCATTATTGAGTTCTATATACCTGTTTCCACAAAATACTGATAGAGGGAATTGATATACCGGCTTCCACAAAATATTGATTGAGGTCTGCGATACACCAGCTTCCCACAAATATTGATTAAAGGGTTTGATTTACCGGCTTCCAGAAAATATTCATTATTGGGTTCTATATACCTGTTTCTACAAAATACTGTATGTTATATAGAAAGTGTAAGTGGAGGGCACACAAAATATCTGGTTCAATATGGACTTGATAAAATAAAATACCGTTATTAAATATGCAACCCTAGAGTATATAAATAAATCATAAATAATAATAAAACCTACTGCACCATTCCATAAAATTAGTGTCAATCCAGATATATATGAAACCTTATGTGTGGTCAAAAACACAAAAATGCTCTCAGATCAACATGTCCAATAATGGTAAGAATCTAATATTGCTGACTAAACACATATCATATATAATTGAGCTATTCATCCTTAGAATATTATCAGTGCTTTAGCAGTTCTGGCAAATCACATAAAAGTTCATCTCTCCATATCTTCAATTAACTGTAAATATTATAGAAACACTTATTATATTGGTATACAGTCATCGCCTAAAGTTTTGAGAATTACATAAATATTGGAAATTGGAAAAGTTGCTGCTTAAGTTTTTATAATAGCAATTTGCATATACTCCAGAATGTTATGAAGAGTGATCAGATGAATTGCATAGTCCTTCTTTGCTATGAAAATTAACTTAATGCCCCAAAAACTAATTCCACTACATTTCATTGCTGTCATTAAAGGACCTGCTGAGATCATTTCAGTAATCGTCTTGTTAACTCAGGTGAGAATGTTGACGAGCACAAGGCTGGAGATCATTATGTCAGGCTGATTGGGTTAAAATGGCAGACTTGACCTGTTAAAAGGAGGGTGATGCTTGAAATCATTATTCTTCCATTGTTAACCATGGTGACCTGCAAAGAAACGCGTGCAGCCATCATTACGTTGCATAAAAATGGCGTCACAGGCAAGGATATTGTGGCTACTAAGATTGCACCTCAATCAACAATTTATAGGATCATCAAGAACTTCAAAGAAAGAGGTTCAATTCTTGTTAAGAAGGCTTCAGGGCGTCCAAGAAATTCCAGCAAGCGCCAGGATCGTCTCCTAAAGAGGATTCCGCTGCAGGATCGGAGTGACACCAGTGCAGAGCTTGCTCAGAAATGGCAGCAGGCAGGTGTGAGCCCATCTGCACGCACAGTGAGGCGAAGACTTTTGGAAGATGGCCTGGTGTCAAGAAGGGCAGCAAAGAGGCCACTTCTCTAAAAAAAACAAAAAAAACATCAGGGACAGATTGATCTTCTGCAGAAAATATGGTGAATGGACTGCTGAGGACTGGGGCAAAGTCATATTCTCCGATGAAGCCTCTTTGCGATTGTTTGGGGCATCAGGAAAAAGGCTTGTCCGGAGAAGAAAAGGTGAGCGCTACCATCAGTCCTGTGTCCTGCCAACAGTAAAGCATCCTGAGACCATTCATGTGTGGGGTTGCTTCTCATCCAAGGGAGTGGGCTCACTCACAATTTTGCCCAAAAACACAACCATGAATAAAGAATGGTACCAAAACACCCTCCAACAGCAACTTCTTCCAACAATCCAACAACAGTTTGGTGAAGAACAATGCATTTTCCAGCACGATGGAGCACCGTGCCATAAGGCAAAAGTGATAACTAAGTGGCTCGGGGACCAAAGCGTTGACATTTTGGTTCCATGGCCTGGAAACTCCCCAGATCTTAATCCCATTGAGAACATGTGGTCAATCCTCAAGAGGCGGGTGGACAAACAAAAACCCACTAATTCTGACAAACTCCAAGAAGTGATTATGAAAGAATGGGTTGCTATCAGTCAGGCATTGGCCCAGAAGTTGATTGAGAGCATGCCCAGTCGAATTCCAGAGGTCCTGAAAAAGAAGGGCCAACACTGCAAATGCTGGCTCTTTGCATAAATGTCATGTAATTGTCGATAAAAGCCTTTGAAACGTATGAAGTGTGTGTAATTATATTTCACTACATCACAGAAACAACTGAAAAAAAGATCTAAAAGCAGTTTAGCAGCAAACTTTGTGAAAACTAATATTTGTGTCATTTTCAAAACTTTTGGCCACGACTGTAGTAAATCGTTCATATAAAGCAGCGTATCCGAAAGATATATCCTGCTCAAAATGTAATTTTCGCAACTCCACACCGCATATACAAGATATCAGAGAAAAGGCACTTATTCTCCTCACAATTTGGGCACTACTCCGTGGTCCACTTCTTACACCCAGGTAAGTTTCAATACGGACACATATACACAGAATTATTTTGTGTACATTACCAGTCCGGTGGGTGTTGCGGCTAAACGCTTTGAGTTTCGCTGTGAAGATGAGAAGTCGGCATTGGATCGTTCGGCGTTGAGTCACACTGTATTCGCACTATGTGGCGTCCCACGTGTGCTGAGGTAGATCACTTGATGACTCTGTCCGCCAGTAGTATCGCCATAGTGTGCGGTAATAGCAATCTCCAAACCGCTGATGCGGGAGGAAATAAAAATAGAGATAATCTACAAATTAGTCTTTGCTATATGTCTTTGATGGCTGCTTGTTAGTTCTTGTTGCATTCCAAACGTGTTTCAGAACAACACTGTTCCTTCGTTAGTGGTTAACAGCAAATACATATCATCAAGATCCTTTTATACGGTGTCTACCCCAATTGATTGAGATCTAACCGTGTCAAAAACAAAACCTAAATCGGATCTAAATCCTCCAATAAGCAGCTTATAATAGATCTTATCCATCAAACCATCATTTATATACAGTCTATAGAATTGGAAACATTAAAATTATATCTAAACATTTAGAGAGTGTTCATGTTCTTCATTTTATAAAAAAAAATGCAATATTGATGTTTTTTTTTTTTTAGGACAATGTGTAAAAAAGGGATTAAATCATATATATTACCTCAAATCCAATTGTATATATATATATATATAT
This sequence comes from Bufo gargarizans, assembly GCF_014858855.1. Classification (NCBI taxonomy): domain Eukaryota; kingdom Metazoa; phylum Chordata; class Amphibia; order Anura; family Bufonidae; genus Bufo; species Bufo gargarizans. The sequence continues at coordinate 199,436,335 of NC_058080.1, forward strand.
ATATATATATATATATATATATATATAGATAGATATTCATTGTCCAAAAACTTATCTACATTTACTTACATAGAAACATAGAATGTGTTGGCTGATAAGAACCATTTGGCCCATCTAGTCTGCCCAATATATCTGAATCCTATGAATAGTCCCTGGCCCTATCTTATATGAAGGATAGTCTTATGCCTATCCCATGCATGCTTAAACTCCTTCACTGTATTTGCAGCTACCACTTCTGCAGGAAGGCTATTCCATGCATCCACTACTCTCTCAGTAAAGTAATACTTCCTTATATTACTTTAAAACCTTTGCCCCTCTAATTTAAAACTGTGTCCTCTTGTGGTAGTTTTTCTTCTTTTAAATATGCTCTCCTCCTTTACCGAGTTGATTCCCTTTATGTATTTAAAAGTTTCTATCATATCCCCTCTGTCTCTTCTTTCTTCCAAGCTATACATATTAAGGTCTTTTAACCTTTCCTGGTAAGTTTTATCCTGCAATCCATGTACTAGTTTAGTAGCTCTTCTCTGAACTCTCTCTATAGCATCTATATCCTTCTGGAGATATGGCCTCCTACTTAAACATATTTTACTAAAATAGAAATATACAAATATATATAAAAGTATTTTATAAAAGTATTTTAAAAAAATATAGAAGGGTGAGAATTTGCTAGATTTACCATAACATCTCAGTAAATATAAAAAAAAGCTAACGTGTTTAACACAAACAGACTCAATAGAATGTCCACGACTAAGAAGTTTGGAATTGTCGCAGTGTGGGCGGAGGCAGTCCTGGGAGGGGTAGACGGACGTACATTTAACACCCCTGTTTACGGGTCCGCCTAGTCCGCCTGGGTCCGCCCAGTCCTACAAAAAAAAAAAAAAACAACTACAATTCTGCATTGAGTCCTCTTGGAGCCATCCATAGTGTTGAACTCAAATATTCTCTTTGACTCAATCCTGGACATCCTAGAGATATAATTACCGCTTCTCCATAGCCTAATAACTTTTTCAAAGGCTATGTATCTTAATGAAGAGGGGTCACAGTTGTGGACATCTTTGTAGTTCCTGGACACTAAGTGTGACTCGTACCCTTTTTTAATATTAGCAATCTGTTCCTCTTCTTAAGTGTGCCTTTTGTCCTGCCAACATATTTCTTATGGCAGGGACATTCTAATAAATAAATAACGTCTACCGAGTTGCAGGATAAGCTGTCCCTAATGTCCAATTAGAAGGAATTTTGAGTTGATTGTACCTTCATAGTTTTCTCAGGAAAATTTGTTGTTTTATCATTTTGGCACATAAAAAAAAAAAAAACTTTAACGCCTAGCCAATTGGATATATTAATTGGTTTCTTGTTATTAACAGTCGGGGCCACTTTAAGGCCGAGATTGGGGACCTTAGTGTATGTAATTAAAGGATTGGTATTTAAACTGGAACCTATTATTTTATCATCCAGTAAAAGGTGCCAGTGTCTCCGGATGATTTTTTTCTACACTTTTAAATTGGCTATTAAATGGCAAGATAATTCTCAATGTTTCCTCTTATTGTTGATTTTATCTAGGTATAAAAAAAAATCTGTTCTATTCATCACACTTACTTTGTTTAACGACCTCTCTAATTCATGGCTTGGATACTCTTTCTCTATAAATTTTTGTTTAAGGTCTTGAGCTTTTCGTTCAAACTGTTCTTCAGAAGTACAATTTCTCTTTAGTCTCCTGAATTGGCCTGTAGGTACATTTAGTAGCCACCTCTCACAGTAGTTATGCCAGATATGTGCTACTCACAGTAGATATGCCCAGATATGTTCCCCCTAACAGTAGTTATGTCAGATTATGTGCCCCTTCACAGTAGTTATGCCAGATTATGTGCCCACTCACAGTAGTTCTGACAAATTATGTGCCTCTTAACAGTATGTCCCCCCTCACAGTGGTTATGCCAGATTATGTGCCCCCTCACAGTGGTTATGGCCAGATATGTGCCCCCTCATAGTAGTTATGCCAGATATGTGCCCCCTCATAGCAGTTATGCCAGATATGTGCCCCTTCAAATTAGTTATGCCCACAGCCCCCTCACAGTAGTTGTTGCCCCCAGTCTGCAACAACAGAAAAACACATCCTTACCTTTTTTCCTGATGACGCGCTCCCACACTCACTGCTGGCTGTGCTGGAGGCCGATTCACGGGCCTTCAGCGCTACTCCCACAGCCAGCAGCACGATGTGTGGCCAGCAGGGGGAGCGCTCAGAAGAACAGTGAAGCAGAGAACGAAGAGCGCTCCCTGCTTTGCTATGGAAACAACAGCCCGGCAGTGACAAGAACTGCCGGGTGTGTGAGGGACTCTGCGCCAACACCCCCCCTCCTTGCCTTATATTATACAGTACAGACCAAAAGTTTGGACACACCTTCTCATTCAAAGAGTTTTCTTTATTTTCATGACTATGAAAATTGTAGATTCACACTGAATGCATCAAAACTATGAATTAACACATGTGGAATTATATACATAACAGAAAAGTGTGAAACAACTGAAAATATGTCATATTCTAGGTTCTTCAAAGTAGCCACCTTTTGCTTTGATTACTGCTTTGCACACTCTTGGCATTCTCTTGATGAGCTTCAAGAGGTAGTCACCTGAAATGGTCTTCCAACAGTCTTGAAGGAGTTCCCAGAGATTCTTAGCACTTGTTGGCCCTTTTGCCTTCACTCTGTGGTCCAGCTCAACACAAACCATCTTGATCTGGCGCAGCACCCCATCACTCTCCTTCATGGTCAAATAGCCCTTACACAGCCTGGAGGTGTGTTTGGGGTCATTATCCTTTGAAAAATAAATGATGGTCTAACTAAACGCAAACCGGATGGAATAGCGTGCCGCTGCAAGATGCTGTGGTAGCCATGCTGGTTCAGTATGCCTTCAGTTTTGAATAAATCCCAAACAGTGTCACCAGCAAAGCACCCCCACACCATCACACCTCCTCCTCCATGCTGAAGATCAATTTTAAAGGGGTGGCCACTATGAAGGTAGCTGTTAAAGGGGTGGTCAATGTTAAAGGGACGTGCACTGTAGAGGTCACTGTTAAAGGGGTGGGCACTGTGAAAGTCACTGTCAAAGGGGCAGATACTGTGGAAGTAACTTTTAAAGGGGCAGGCACTGTGGTGGTCACTGTTAAAAGGGCGGACACTGTGGAAGTCACTGTTTAAAGGGCAGGCAGTGCAGAGGTCACTTTAAAAGGGGCGGGCACTGGGTAGGTCAATGCTAAAGGGGTGGCCACTGTATGTCACCACCAGATCTTTGAGAAGTTCTGATAGACGTTCTTCAGTACTTCCTGCATGATCTTCTTTTGTTTTGCTTTCGTTTTGACATCTCTCCTCCCTCTCCCAGCTGTCATCTATTAGCAGTGATTGCCTCCCTATATATCTCCTCCCCATACTGCCTCACCTTGCGGTTTATACAACTTCCTGGACTGTGCTGATGCTAGAAGCTGCTACTTCTGCATCTACAAGATAAGTCTGTTCCTTTATTTCTGTTTTCCTGTGGTCTTGATCCTTGGTGACCCTGACTCCCTCCATATTTAGTGTAGGGAGCCGGTGGTCGTGTCCCCTCACTGTTATAGGGTGTTCAGGTGTCATACAGCCAAGGAACGAGGGTATGCAATTATCTACCATAGAGATTTTTGCATAGGCTAAGCAGTAAGGGAGAGTGCTAGGGCTGTTACAGGGCTTATCCTCTTGTTCCTTAGTTTTGGATCAAGTCAGTCGGATCTTCATTTGTGTCTTCTAGTTTTCTGCAACACCATCCATGACACTGTAGAGGTCACTGTTAAAGGTGTGGGCACTGTGGAGATCACTGCTAAAGAGGCAGGCACTGTGGAGGGCATTGTTAAAAGGGTGGGTACTGTAAAGGTCAATGTTATGGGGAAAACTGTTGATATCTTTTTATGACACACGGAAACATTAAATGAAATACATGAAATATATTCTTGCAAAGCCGGGTCCTTCTCCTAGTGTATATATTTTGTATATTTATATATATATATATATATATACAAAATAAAATCCATGGCACTCCAAAAAGTTAAGTAAAAACAAGTAAAGTTTTTCCACCCATGTCTCTGCAATGTTTCAGTCCTTTCACAGGACCTTTCTCATTATATGAGTTTATGTCTGTCTAGATGTCTGTCTGTCTAGATGTCTGTCTGTCTGTCTAAATGTTCTTTATGTGCGACCAAACGACTGGACCGATCTTCACCAGATTTGGCACGCAGGTACATCAGGTGTCTGGGAAGATTTTAGACCAGGTCTCAGCTCTCTAGGACTTGCCATTCCTGAGATGTTTCCAAAAAATGGCACTGTGGAGGTCAATGTTAAAGGGGCGGCCACTGTGGAGGTCAATGTTAAGCGGGCGGCCACTGTGGAGGTCACTATTAAAGGGGCGGCCACTGTAGAGATCATTGTTAAAGAGGAGGGCACTGTGAAGGTCACTGTTAAAGGGGCGGTCACTATTAAAGGAACGTGCAATGTGGAGTTCACGGTTAAAGAGGCCAGCACTGTGGAGGTCAATGTTAAAGGGGCAGCCATTGTGGAGGTCACTGTCAAAGGGACAGGCAATGTGGAGGTCATTGTTAAAGGGGCGGGCACTGTGAAGGTCACTGTTAAAGAGGTAGCCACTAAGGGTGGTCAATGTTAAAGGGGCAGGCACTTTGGAGGTCACTGTTAAAGGGGGGCACTGTTAAAGGGGCACACACTGTGGAGGTCACTGTTAAAGGGGCAAGCACTGTGGAGGTCACTTTTAATGGGGCAGTCACTGTTAAAGGGGTGGGCACTGTGGAGGTCACTGTTAAAGGGGCAGACACTGTGCAGGTCACTTTTATAGATGTGGTCATTGCTAAAGGGTCAGGAACTGTGGAGATCACCGTTAAAGGGGCAGCACTGTGGAGTTCACTGTTAATTAGGCGGGCACTGTGGAAGTCATTGTTAAAGGGACAGGCACTGTGAATGTCACTGTTGAAGAGGTTGCCACTATGAAGGTCACTGTTTAAGGGGTGGTCAATGTTAAAGGTTTGGGCACTGTGGAGGTCACTGTTAAAGAAAGGGGCACTGTTAAAGAAGCGGGCACTGTGGAGGTCACTGTTAAAGGGGTGAGCACTGTGGAGGTCACAGTTAAAAGGGTGGTCACTGTGGAGGTCACTGTGGAGGTCACTGTTATAGGGGCACTCACTGTTAAAAGGGCAGGCACTGTGCAGGTCACTTTTAAAGATGTGGTCATTGTTAAAGGGGCGGAAACTGTAGAGATCACCATTAAAGGGGAGGGCACTGTGGAGTTCAATGTTAAATGTTTGGCCACTGTGGAGGTCACTGCTAAAGGGGCTGGCACTGTGGAGGGCATTGTTAAAAGGGTGGGTACTGTAGAGGTCAATGTTATGGGGGAAACTGTTGATATCTTTTTGCGACACGCGGAAACATGAAATGAAATAGATTAAATATACCCGTGCAAAGTCGGGTCCTTCTGCTAGTATTATTATAAATGTATAGTATTTTGTCAAGGCATTTTAGTAACCATTACACAATAGATTTGACACTGGCACACTATATAGACCAGACTCTCCACCAATATACCATATTCAGAAATGCCAATGATTTCCATCCCTATTCTAATCAAAAAGGTGGTTGAAAAATTTGATGAATATCCTAATGTGGCACAGGAGCACTGGGATAGGATGTCATATTTTTTAATGCATTTATACCAGAAAACTGGCAAATATAATTCCACTCAGTGAGCCATATAAGCTAGGAGCATCTCTGCTTGTGCTATATGGAGTCCCGTAGAAGTAAGTGGTGCAGTTTTTTCTGCAGAGTCCATACAGAGAAACTCAGGGCATACACTGCACTGGTCTGTGTTTAGACAACTATCTCCAGCGGTCACCAAGACCATGTCCTACTAGAACATATGAAGTGGATATCTGAATCAAACCTTAGGAGACCTAATGGATGTATATAAAATGTCTGGTCAGCTTTAACAGTCATTATGTTCAATAATATTTTGACAATAATAATGCAAATCGACATGCATTAATAATCCATATTTGGAATTCATTTTAATATTCATGTTGCTTTAGCGATATAAAGGATAGATTTCACAATTTCATTTTCTAAGATGTTCCACTTTTGGTAATGGAACATTAACTTCTAAGGATCTTTCTATTAGAAACAGGCACTTAACAATTCCCCTTGTGCCACATTCATTATCTTCAATCGCTTCTTCATCAACTGTGATGGATGTATTCATGTTGTTTGAAAATAATATAAATTTCATGCTTTAAAATTAAAAGCAAATAAAAAAGTAAAAAAATAATTAAAGTAATTAAGAAGAGTAAAAATACCAATTGTTTTAGTGAAAAAAATTCCAACTTGTACTTGGCAGTATGCTTGCTGTTATAATGAGTGTGCTATATATATTATTATAATACCAGATACATTATTATTAGAGCTGAGAGAATCTTTGCAAAGATCATCTGTAGGAGGCTGAACAGCCCACTCTTGATAATACATTTAACATTTCTCATCTCAGTTGACCAACTTGACTTCAGTCAACCAATGATAATAATGTGGAAGTAAAGTAATACTCAGAGCAAAGTTCAACTACTTGTTCTGTGCCTAGTGCAGGGCCAGAGGCTGGGTTTACATGCTTCAGTAAAAAAATATAACAAAAAAAGCATTTTTGTGAGTTTTGTACCACGATTGCTGTGCTTTTGTGAATAGTTGGATATGATGTGAATCCTACAAGGTTTTTGCAGTGAAATACACTGATTTAATGTTTCACCTGTGAATATCACAATTGTAAAAACGTGGTTTCATGATGTGTTTTTGTTGCTTTTTTTTACTGTGACAAAAGCTGCAATGTGCAAACCCAGCCTCAGGGGGAAGGGATACAATACACAGGTATTCCCTCTTTATTATATATTGAGTCCCTGCATCACACTTTACCTCTCAGGCCCTGTACTTTATGTTAAAGGATTTTCTCACATTATAATAAGTAAGTGATTGATTGTGTACTGCAATTAAATCTCTTATTTGTCCTATAATCAAATATACAGTTTACTTACCAATATAGCAATGCTATTAATCCTGTCCTCAATATCATTAATAAATAAAATAATAAAGGGCCCAGCACTGAACCTTGGGTACACCACTTATAACCTGGGACCATTCAGAATAGGAATCATTGACCACAACTCTCTGGACACGGTCCAGCCAGTTTTCAATCCAATTACAAATTATACTTTCCAAGCCTATAGACCTTACTTTACTTATTAAGCGTCTACGAGGGACAGTATCAAAAGCCTTTGCAAAATCCAGAAACACTACATCCACGGCCGCCCCTCTGTCCAGGCTACTACTCACCTCCTCATGAAAACAAATCAGGTTAGTCTGACAACTTCTGTCCTTGGTAAACCCATGCTGATTATCACTTATAATATTATTTATAGTCACATACTCCTGTATATAGTCCCTTAAGATTCCTTCAAACATTTTTCCCACAACAGAAGTTAAAATAACTGGTCTATAATTACCTGTGGACGACCTTGATCTTGTTTTTAATATGGGCACCACCTTTGCCTTGTGCCAATCACTTGGCACTGTACCAGTACCTAGAGAATCTTTAAAAATTATAAACAGGGGCACAGCAATGACTGAACTGAGCTCTTTAAGCTCTCTTGGGTGTAATCCATCTGGACCCGGAGCCTTGTTCACATTTACCCTATTTAACTTCTCTTGGACCATATCTACAGTTAGCAAATTAAGTATATCACTGGATGTACTAACAGCCCCGGCGCCCCAGATATGAGCTCCTTTATCTTCTTTTGTCTATACAGAGCTAAAAACTCTGCCTTTTCCTTATCTTCAGTGACTACCCCCCCCCCCTCATTAGCATTATTTAGGGGATCTACCTGTTCAGACCTTGTTTTTTTAGCATTTATATATTTAAAAAAAACTTTTTGGGATTTGTTTTGCTATCTTTTGCTACCTGCTGTTCATTTTATATCTTTGCTAATTTTATCTCCTTTTTGCAGATTTTAGTAAGACCTTAGTAATATTCAAATGCTGCAGCTGACCCCTCTGATTAGTATTTTTTAAATGCCCTCTTTTTGTCTTTTATTGCCCTTTTTTCAGTAGCTGTAAGCCATGGGTGGTTTAATTTTAGCCGTTTATACTTGTTACCTAAAGGGATACATTTTTTAGTGCAATTATTCAATGTGGATTTGAAGCTCTCCCATTTTTCCTCAGTATAATGTGACAGTAGCTGCTCCCAGTTTATACCCTGAATTGCTGCCCTCAACCCAGGGATATTAGCCTTTTTGAAATTCAGTGTCTTTGCTCGGCCAGAGAAAAACTATGTTTTAATATATGCAAATAAGCCTCTGGGAGCAACGGGGGCATTGCCATTACACCTAGAGGCTCAGCATTCTCTGCAACTGCCGCACCCTCTGCACTTTGATAGACAGAGCCAGGCAGTGTAAATATAATCACTTCCTCCTCCATGGGTCTCTTAGTGTGGGTCCCCAACAGCTACAGGGCGGCCAGCAAAATGAGTAAGTTGTTCTTCTTCCACCGTGCCTTGTTGCATCAGCATGAACATCTACTCTAAGATAAATATCAGAGGAATTACATTGAAATTCAGGATGCCACATAGTGGCAAGGTGAAATAGTGTGGATATGGCAGCAGCAGCAGGATACCACAGAGTGGCAAGGTGACATAGTGTGGAGATGGCAGCAGAATGAGGAGACCACAGAGTGGCAAGGTGACATAGTGTGGATATGGCAGCAGCTGAAGAATCAGGAGATCACAGAGTGGCAAGGTGAAATAGTGTGGAGATGGCAGCAGCATGAGGAGACCACAGAGTGGCAAGATGACATAATGTGGAGATGGCAGTAGCAGCAACAGCAGCATCGGGAGACCACAGAGTGGCAAGGTGACATAGTATGGATATGGCAGCAGCATGAGGAGGCCACAGAGTGGCAAAGTGACATAGTATAGAGATCGCAGCAGCAGCTGCATCAGGAGACCCCAAAGTGACCCGGTAACAGAGTGGGGAGGTGGGTGTTAATACCAGTACCCGCTGGCAAAGGTGGGTGTAAGAAGGAGCACTTGGCATCAGATGTGTGGCATCAGAAACCGATCTCTTTTGTCAAATTGTTGGTGTGGCACCATGGATGATCTAGTCAATTGCATCAGGCATTGGTCTGTGGAAATCCTGGCTGATCCACGCCTGATTCATCTTGTGCAGTAACCCACTATGTGGGTGCTTTAAACTGTTGCTAAATGTCATATCAAATGTATTGTGGTATCATGCTGTAATTCGCTTTAACAGGCTGGCAGTGTCATTTACCTTTATTCACCCCTAGGTGGTGCTGGTTCTATATATATATATATATATATATATATATATATCTATATATATATATATATATATATATATATATATATATCTGAGGGGTGTCAAGTCAGTGTGTGTGTTGAGGATGAGAATGAAGAGAGGAGGAAGTTAATGGAAGAGGTGGAAATTAGTTTTTCCACCGAAATAATTCACAAAAGATTTTACCACATATAACTGCAGTGCTGAACGCTGTATGAAATTTGTTTTTTCACAAAAAAAGTCACAAAAGATTTTAGCGCATATAAGTGCAGCACTTAAAGCTTTTTTTCCACTGAAATAAGTCACACATTTTTTTACCACATATAATTGCTGCACTGAACCCTGAATAAAATTTGTTTTTCCACTGAAATAATTCACAAAAGATTTTAACCCATATAAGTGCAGCGTTGAATGCTGAATAAAATTTATTTTCCCATCAAAATACTTCAATAAAGATTTTACCACATATAACGGAGCACGGAGATGGAAAGGATCTTCGGATTCCCCCCGCACTATATGGACGTCTCAGACAGCAGCTCCTGGGAAGGTCATGGAGTGTCCCGGTCATCCAGCATCTATTCACTCTGCTGAAGGATTATTTTTTAAAATGTGTGTAGAAGCCACATATATTTAACCACAGATTTAACCACATATAACTTCAGCACTGACCGCTGAATAAATTTAGTTTTTCGACCAAAATACTTCTATAAAGATTTTACCACATATAACCACCGCACTGACTGACTGCTACTGCCGCTACTTCCGTGAACCACTGCTACTTCACTGGTAGGTAGGCTGCTGCGAAGCAGGTGCTCTAACCCGGGCACGTTTGGCTCCCGACCTCCCCCTGCTGCCACCCTGCTGAATCCCAGCCATGCTTTCAACACATATAACTGTCAACGTGAACTGAGAATGTATTTTTCTGTTTGTACTGAAATAGGCCACTAGACGCTTTCAACACATCTAACCGCCGCATGAGTCTTTCATTTTTCACTTAACTTTTTTCCAGACATTTTACTATGAGGCCTATAAATGTAAAATCAGTAGTTTTCTATAAATAAAAATTTGGAACAGATTATTAAATGGTACCAACAAATGTGCAAGTGTTTTTTTCTGCAATTTAAAGATAGAGGATCATTTAAATGTTCTACAAACACACTGCACACTGGTATTGACAATTTGCTTTGGTAATAATGCAGTCTTTACAGTAAAATGTGTTGAACTAGATGCTCACTAACATGGGTATAACAATGCAATGTATAATGCAAAGCATTTGTTATATCAGTGGTCCTTGCCTGCCGCTGCCTTTCTACTCAGCATGCTGCCCAGCATCCTCTGCAGGCTGTTGTCTTAATTGCTTCAGTCTCTCCTCCCTTGGGGCGCACACATTCACCTGTGGCCTCGTAAAGGGCCAACGGGCACATAAGAAAAACCTTCCCCAGCCAACAGGTATAAAAATGGGATTACTGATTGCTGAAATATACGTTTGCTGTAATGCAACATGCTTTATAGCTTGGGCATAATGACAAGTGGTATTCTGGGATCACTCCTTGACCTCTGCCAATTCTATACAGTTCCTTCAGTATAATCTTGCATATCCCTAGTGAACTTAGTTTGTTTTGTCTGTCTAACAGTACTTTCCAGATCAGTTATTTCACCACTTAATTTCTGATCCAAAGTTTCAAAGAGTTGCTAAAGCAATTCCTATATACCTTTAGTAACTGGTTCCATGTCCCCAGCTAATCATTGTAAATGGTAGTGGGTAAATTTTGTATTCTCAACCCTCTTGGGATCATGTTCTTTTTAACATATGATTTTAAATTTGTGCTATCATAGCAAATCCTGAGCTGTTGCCCTAGTTTGGTTTCCAGCTACTTGATCGAGATCTCATTATGCTCATCTGAAAAAATCTGTGCAGTGCAAGACCTCTGTCAGGGGCGTAACTAGAAGTGACTGGGCCCCACAGCAAATATTTGTAAGGGCCCCCCTCAGCGCGCTTCGCACCTCCCTCCTCCTGTGTAAACCCCACTCCTTTGGCACAGTGTAGCGGTATACTGTATATTGTGTGGCACAGTGTAGAGGTATATTGTGAGGCACAGTGTAGCGGTATACTGTATATTGTGTGGCACAGTGTTGAGGTATATTGTGAGGCACAGTGTAGCGGTATACTGTATATTGTGTGGCACAGTGTAGCGGTATATTGTGAGGCACAGTGTAGAGGTATACTGTATATTGTGTGGCACAGTGTAGCGGTATACTGTATATTGTGGGGCACAGTGTAGAGGTATACTGTATATTGTGTGGCACAGTAGCAGTATACTGTATATTGTGAGGCACAGTGTAGAGGTATACTGTATATTGTGTGGCACAGTGTAGAGGTATAATGTATATTGTGGGGCACAGTGTAGCGGTATACTGTATATTGTGGGGCACAGTGTAGAGGTATACTGTATATTGTGTGGCACAGTAGCAGTATACTGTATATTGTGAGGCACAGTATAGCGGTATACTGTATATTGTGGGGCACAGTGTAGAGGTATACTGTATATTGTGGGGCACAGTGTAGCGGTATACTGTATATTGTGTGGCACAGTAGCAGTATACTGTATATTGTGAGGCACAGTGTAGAGGTATACTGTACATTGTGTGGCACAGTGTAGCAGTATACTGTATATTGTCACACTTTGGCCGGGGGCTCGGCGGAGCTGATGTTGTGTTTTATCCTAATGAGAAAGATTTTATAATAAGGATTTGGAGAAGGGGCAGAGGGACAGCAGAGCAGGGAGAGGCCGGTGCTGCTACTAGGGGGTCATACCATGGGGCAGTAATAAAACCCACCATAATGCCCCCCCCCCCCAGTAGTAATAATTCTCCTTATAATGTGACAGTGCAAAAAATACCCCCTTGTAATGCCCCCAGTTGAGCTAATGTCCCCATAGTGCCCCCATAATGTGCCAGTATAAAATACCCCTATATAGTGCCCCCAGTAAATTCCCCCATAGTGCTCCTCTCCCCCCTTCCTGCTAGTGCCCCCCAAAATGTACCAGTATAAAATGCCCCATATATAGTGCCCCAGTAGATGCCGCTCAGTGTCCGGCCTCTGATAGGCTGCCGGCCTTGTGTCCCCCATAATGCCCCCCAATAATGTGCCAGTAAGTACCCCCCATCATGTGCCAGTATCAAGTGCCTCTCCCCCCCCACATGTCCCAGTATCATAGTGCCATCTCCCCACATGTGCCAGTATAAAGTGCCTCTCTCCTTCCCACCCCCCATGTGCCAGTATCAAGTGCCTCTCTCTTCCCCCCATGTGCCAGTATCATAGTGCCATCTCCCCCGCAAAAAAGTGCCAGTATTAAGTGCCTCTCCCCCCCATGTGCCAGTATCATAGTGCCAACCCCCCCCCCCACATGCCAGTATCAAGTGCCTCTCTCCTCCCCATGTCCCAGTATCATAGTGCCACCCCCCCCCACTAAAAAGTGCCAATATCAAGTGCCTCTCTCCCTCCCCCCTCCCCATGTGCCAGTATCAGGTGCCTCCCCCCCCATGTGCCAGTATCAAGTGCCAACCCCCCCTCTCCCCTCCAGGTGCCAGTATCAGGTGCCTCCCCCCCCCTATGTCCCAGTATCATAGTGCCATCTCCCCCCCCCCCACCACCACAAAAAAAGTGCCAGTATCAAGTGCCTCTCTCCCTCCCCCCCCCCCAATGCCAGTATCAGGTGCCTCTCTCCCTCCCCCCCCCCATGCCAGTATCAGGTGCCAACCCCACTCCCCCCATGTGCCAGTATCAGGTGCCTCTTCCCCCCCCATGTGCCAGTATCAGGTGCCAACCCCCCTCCCCCCCCCAGGTGCCAGTATCAGGTGCCAACCCCCCTCCCCCCATGTGCCAGTATCAGGTGCCTTCCGCTCCCCCATGGCAGTAACAGTCGGGTATTAAAAAAATAATAATAAACACTTCTACTTACCTCCATGTCAGCGATGCGATGCAGCCTCTTCCTGTGTCCCGCCTTGTATGTCCTTATATGGACTCAGTGCTTGTATTTCAGAAAAGAGTCTGCTGGGATTCGAACCCACGACCTTCTGCTTCAGAGGCAGAGCAGCTAACCACTAGACCATACGAGCTGCCTTGAGGCTGAGTGAAAAAATATGAGACTTCTACTGTTATAGCTGGCTAAGTGTACATCTATACACATGGCAGCTGTTCATATATAGAGATGTAGCAGAGCTGAATGTGCTGAGACAGCTGTCATATACAGATATAGCAGTATCTCAGATATATCTCTATATGACAGCTGTTCCAGCTCAGCTCTGCTATATCTCTATATATGATAGCTGCCCCAGCAAACCCAGCTCTGCTACATCTATGCATATGACAGCTGCCCAAACACACCCAGCACTGCTATATCTCTATATGACAGCTGTCCCAGCACACTCAGCCCTGCTATATCTCTATATATGATAGCTGCTCCAGCACAACCAGCCCTGCTACATCTATACATCTCTAAGTATTGCTATACAGTAGATAGATATATAGAGATATAGCAGAGCTGAGTGTGCTGGGGCAGCTGTCATGTGTATAGATGTAGCAGTGCTGGCTGTGTTTCGGCAGCTGTCATGTGTATAGATGTAGTAGAGCTGGGTTTGCTGGGGCAGTTGTCATATATAGAGATATAGTAGAGCTGAGTGTGCTGGTGCAGCTGTCATGTGTATAGATGTAGCAGAGCTGGGTGTGTTTGGGCATCTGTCATGTATAGATGTAGTAGAGCTGGGTTTGCTGGGGCAGCTGTCATATATAGAGATATAGCAGAGCTGAGTGTGTTGGGGGCAGCTGTCATGTGTAATGATGTAGCAGAGCTGGCTGTGTTTCGGCAGCTGTCATGTGTATAGATGTAGTAGAGCTGGGTTTGCTGGGGCAGCTGTCATATATAGAGATATAGCAGAGCTGAGTGTGCTGGGACAGCTGTCATATAGAGATATAGCAGTGCCTGGTGTGTTGGGGGCAGCTGTCATGTGTATAGATGTAGCAGAGCTGGCTGTGTTTTGGCAGCTGTCATGTGTATAGATGTAGCAGAGCTGGCTGTGTTTTGGCAGCTGTCATGTGTATAGATGTAGCAGAGCTGGCTGTGTTTTGGCAGCTGTCATGTGTATAGATGAAGTAGAGCTGGGTTTGCTGGGGCAGCTGTCATATATAGAGATATAGCAGAGCTGAGTGTGCAGGGACAGCTGTCATATACAGATATAGCAGTGCTAGGTGTGTTTGGGCAGCTGTCATGTGTATAGATGTATTTTTTTTTTTTTTTTAACAGTCAGTTGTAATGCAGCCTTTATGGCTGTGAGGGTAAATGCTTTGCCACTGATAGATTGGAGGTTGTGGGTTCAAATCCCAGACCAGGAGACTCTAGCAGACAGTAAAATTAGATCACACTAGTGGCTGTGAAGGGGCCCTGAACACAATATTTAACTAACTTGAAAATAAACTGTCGCACACGCTGCTGGGGCGCCGGGCCCCGAAGCAGCTGCTTCCCCTGCTTCCCCGGTAGTTACGCCATTGACCTCTGTACTGGATTCCCTATTTCCAGAAACCTCACTGAACCCTTCATCATGCCATAGTTCAGACTGTGACATAATTCAAATAATTTAAATATGTATTTCCCAGAGATAAAAACAAATAGTTCTCAATCATTAACAAAACCACAAATCCTTACCAATATGAAGTTGCACAATCTCGAATAATGCATCTGTGTAAATGCAATATAAAACCTCAGGAGACAGTTCACTAACCAGTAGTCCGATACTCCAGGTAAATTAGAAGGGGTATGGAGGAATCCTGAGTCAGCAACAGGTGCAAAGGGACATGTATATGTAAAAGGACCAATCTCCAGCACTTCATAAAGTCCAAAATATAATTATCACAATTTAAAAAACATCGGTGGTACCCACAAGAGAGATTTACGTGTTTCTTTCATTCACACCACAGCATAATTTAATTTTTAAAAGTTGTACTTTTTCCATTAGTATGGCTTCTGTTTGCATGTGGAACTCTACATTTAAATAGAAAAACAATCACCCAATCAGGAATATAATCAAACACATTAAGTGTATTCATATTCATTATGGAAAAATCACATTCATAGAATTTCACTAACACTGAGTAGATGCAATAAATCTTTTGAATTAATGTGATTGAATTTGCTTACAACAACATTACCAGAGTTCACTGAATACTTTAGATTTAGATTTTGTTTTTAATTAAGCATAATCATAACTATAACAGGATATTTTGCAGAAACCGAGTGCTGGAAATAGAAATGTGTGTGTCTGTGGTCTAGAAATACAAAACCTTCTAAATTTGGCTGATAAGAATGGTAATGAGAGCCATCTGCTCCTGGCTAGAAGGACTATCGAGGCACAGATTGCAATTGTAATTTGCCAAGTCCATTGACATGTGTCAAAGAAAAAGTGGGCAATGTTCACCAAATGCAGAAGTGCAGTAGCATTGACAAAACCAATGAAAAGTTATACCAGGCAGTCTGCTATGCTGATATTTTCTGCTAATGACACAGACTAATGAAATCAGCTGGCTACAGTCTATAGCTTTTTTTCTATAGAAGAAACAGGGTCCATTTTAATTTCCAAACATAGAAACATAGAAACATAGAATGTGTCGGCAGATAAGAACCATTTGGCCCATCTAGTCTGCCCAATATATCTGAATCCTATGAATAGCCCCGGCCCTATCTTATATGAAGGATGGCCTTATGCCTATCCCATGCATGCTTAAACTCCTTCACTGTATTTGCAGCTACCACTTCTGCAGGAAGGCTATTCCATGCATCCACTACCCTCTCAGTAAAGTAATACTTCCTTATATTACTTTTAAACCTTTGCCCCTCTAATTTAAAACTGTGTCCTCTTGTGGTAGTTTTTCTTCTTTTAAATATGCTCTCCTCCTTTACCGAGTTGATTCCCTTTATGTATTTAAAAGTTTCTATCATATCCCCTCGGTCTCTTCTTTCTTCCAAGCTATACATATTAAGGTCTTTTAACCTTTCCTGGTAAGTTTTATCCTGCAATCCATGGACCAGTTTAGTAGCTCTTCTCTGAACTCTCTCTAGAGTATCTATATCCTTCTGGAGATATGGCCTCCAGTACTGCGCACAATACTCCAAGTGAGGTCTCACCAGTGTTCTGTACAGCGGCATAAGCACTTCACTCTTTCTACTGCTTATACCTCTCCCTATACATCCAAGCATTCTGCTTGCATTTCGTGCTGCTTTATTACATTGTCTTCCCACCTTTAAGTCTTCTGAAATAATTACTCCTAAATCCCTTTCCTCAGATACTGAGGTCAGGACTGTGTCGAATATTCTATATTCTGCCCTTGGGTTTTTACGCCCCAGGTGCATTATCTTGCACTTATCCACATTAAATTTCAGTTGCCAGAGTTCTGACCATTCTTCTAGTTTTCCTAAGTCCTTTTCCATTTGGCGTTTCCCTCCAGGAACATCAACCCTGTTACATATCTTTGTGTCATCAGCAAAAAGACAAACCTTACCATCGAGGCCTTTTGCAATATCACTTATGAAGATATTAAACAAAATTGGTCCCAGTACAGATCCCTGTGGAACCCCACTAACAGATACCATTTGTGCCTTATAAACAGGCACTATGCCCAAGTTTATTTTTACACCATTGCAACTAAATAGTAAGTTCATATTTAAGTTCTGTTTAGCAATTTATATATGTATATATATATATATATATATATATATATATATATATATATACTGATTCATGATGCAAAAACTGTAATGGAACACCACAACTTTACATATAAGGTGATATGTTTATAGCACTGGTCTCCTCTTTTGTGGCAGAACTAGTTTACTGAACCCTCTACACCTCATACAGTATTCTTATGCCCCTTAGGCCTCATGCACACAGCCGTTCCGTGCATTGGGAACTGCAAATTCCCAATGCATGAGCAAAAGCTGCCGCAGACGGATCCAGACCCAATCAAGTTGAATGGGTCCGTTATCCGTCCGCACCTCAAAAAAATTGAACAAGTTTGATTTTTTTGCAGTAAAGAGGCATGAAGAGAAACCCCATGGATGCACTCCGTAGTGCTTCTGTGGGGTTCCGTGTCTGCGTTACACACTGGACCATCCAGATTGCGGACCAATTCAAGTAAATGGATCTGCATCCGTGATGCAGTGTGCACACAACTGGTACCTGTATATTGCGGACCCACTTTTTACAGGCTGTAATACGGGCCTTAACCTTCTCCCAACCGCCTAACGTAGGGATGCGTCCTGTGGGCGGCCGGGTTATTCCTCCTTGACGCGTCGGCGCGTCATCCCGCATGCGCGCGCGTTCACAGCGACGCACGGCTGCAAAGTTAATCTACAGCCTGCAACAGCGATCATTCGCTGGCAAGCTGTAGATGCGATTTTTTTTTAACCCTGAAAAAGTATATTAGATGCTGTTTTGTTAACAGCGTCTAATATACCTGCTACCTGGTCCTCTGGTGGTCCCTTTTGCTTGGATCGACCACCAGAGGACACAGGCAGCTCTGTAAGTAGCACCAATCACCACACTACACTACACTCCCCCCCGTCACTTATTAACCCCTTATTAACCCCTGATCACCCCATATAGACTCCCTGATCACCCCCCTGTCATTGATCACCCCCCTGTAAGGCTCCATTCAGACGTCTGTATGTGTTTTGCGGATCCGCGGATCCGCAAAACAAGGACACCGGCAATGTGCTTTCAGCATTTTGCGGATCCACACATTGCCAGAACTATATAGAAAATGCCTTTTCTTGTCCGCAATTGCGGACAAGAATAGGACATGTTCTATAGGCTCTACAAAAAAACGCAGCGTTCGCCCGATCAGGCCTGATCTTGTGTGCACACTTGGGTTCAGTCCGCCCCACCGCAGTGACAGAATTTTTTTCTTCTGATCACTGCAAAAACACTGTAAAATCGCTGCGGCGCAATAAAGATCACTTTGAGGGCGAGTTCATAGATTATTTTTTTTGGGCACAAGTTAGCGGAAATAGATTTTTTTTTTTTTTTTTTTTTTCTTACAAAAGTCTCATATTCCATGTAAAATTGTATTTTTTGTCACAAGTTAGTGAAATATGAGACTTTGCAAGAAAAAAAATAATAATCATTTTCCGCTAACTTGTGCCAAAAAAAAAAAAAACTTCTATAAACTCGCCATGCCCCTCACAGAATACCTTGGGGTGTCTTCTTTCCAAAATGGGATCACATGTGGGGTATTTATACTGCCCTGGCATTTTAGGCGCCCTAAAGCGTGAGAAGTAGTTTGGAATCCAAATGCCTAAAAATGCCCTCCTAAAAGGTACTCATTGGAATTTGGGCCCCTTTGTGCACCTAGGCTGCAAAACAGTGTCACATATGTGGTATCGCCGTACTCAGGAGAAGTAGGAAAATGTGGTTTTGGGTGTATTTTTACATATACCCATGCTGGGTGAGAGAAATATCTCTGCAAAATGACAACTTTGTATAAAAAAAAATGGGAAAAGTTGTCTTTTACAGAGATATTTATCTCACACAGCATGGGTATATGTAAAAATATACCCCAAAACACATTGCCCTACTTCTTCTGAGTACGACAATACCACATGTGTGACTTTTTTTGCAGCCTAGGTGCGCAAAGGGGCCCAAATTCCAATGAGTACTTTTAGGATTTCACAGGGCATTTTTTACGCATTTGGATTCCAAACTACTTCTCACGCTTTAGGTCCCCTAAAATGCCAGGGCAGTATAAATACCCCACAAGTGACCCCATTTTGGAAAGAAGACACCCCAAGATATTTCGTAAGGAGCATGGCGAGTTCAATTTTTTGTCACAAGTTAGTGGAATATGAGACTTTGTAAGAAAAAAAAAATTCAATTTCCGCTAACTTGTGACAAAAAATAAAAACTTCCATGAACTCACTATGCCCATCAGCGAATACCTTAGGGTGTCTACTTTTCGAAATGGGGTCATTTGTGGGGTGTTTCTACTGTCTGGGCATTGTAGAACCTCAGGAAACATGACAGGTGCTCAGAAAGTCAAAGTGCGTAAATTAACTTTTTTTTGCACCATAATTTGTAAACGCTATACCTTTTACCCAAACCAATAAATATACACTTATTGCATTTTTTTAATCAAAGACATGTAGAACAATAAATTTAGAAAAAAAATTATATAGAAATGGAGTTTTATTTGAAAAATTGTACAACAGAAAGTGAAGAATTTAATTTTTTTGCAAAAATTTCGGTCAATTTTGATTAATATAAAAAAAAAGTTTGTCTGCAGTAATGAAATACCACCAAATGAAAGCTCTATTAGTGAGAAGAAAGGGAGGTAAAATTCTTTTGGGTGGTAAGTTGTATGACCGAGCAATAAACTGTGAAAGTAGTGTAGTGCAGAATTGTAAAAAGTGGTCTGATCATTAATGGGGTTTAAGCTAGGGGGGCTGAAGTGGTTAAACGGTATCAGTCGGCACATGTAACTGGCTGACCTGTTACATGTGCACTTGGCAGCTGAAGGCACCTGTGTTGGTCCCATGTTCATATGTGTCCGTATTGGTCAGAAAAATGAAGCTTTAATATATGCAAATGAGCTTTTAGGAGTAACATTAATGTTACACTTACAGGCTCAGTTATCTCTGAAACTGCTGCGCCAATCAGTGAAAATATCATCACGTCTGACAATGTCAATCAAAGTGAGAGGGAGCAGCAGTTGGAGAGAAAGTGGAGCCTCTAGGTGTAATGGCAATGCCCTTGTTGCTCCTAGAGGCTCATTTGGATATATTAAAACATCATTTTTCTCAGCAATGCAGACATTTAAGAACATGGGGCTAACACAGATGCCTTCAGCTGCAAAGCGCACATGTCACAGGCCTAAGAGGCATAAGAAAGCACACACAGAAATAATTAGTATAGAAATGGGAGAGAACTTGGATAAGGCACAAATGATAGTCCGCCATAGCTATATCAAAACATGGAGGTAACAACAAAAGGGCAATAAATATAGTGTACACACAGTTTAGGGATAGTGATGTGAAATTACAGATGTAATAAACACAGTGATGTGACGTACGTAAATGTGATTGTGAAATGTAATTAACAGAGTGATGTGAAAGTACAGGTGAGATGAGAGTAAACGTGTAATAAACACAGTGATGTCAAAGTAAAGGTTTAAATAGCAGTGATGTGAAAGTACAGGTACAATAAACACAGTGATCTGACTATACTGGTGTAATAAAGAGTACAGGTGTAGTAAACACAGGGATATCACAGTACAAGTGTAATAAACCGTGATGTGATAGTACAGGTACAATAAACACAGTGATCTGACTATACTGGTGTAATAAAGAGTACAGGTGTAGTAAACACAGGGATATCACATTACAAGTGTAATAAACCGTGATGTGATAGTACAGGTACAATAAACACAGTGATCTGACTATACTGGTGTAATAAAGAGTACAGGTGTAGTAAACACAGGGATATCACAGTACAAGTGTAATAAACCGTGATGTGATAGTACAGGTACAATAAACACAGTGATCTGACTATACTGGTGTAATAAAGAGTACAGGTGTAGTAAACACAGGGATATCACATTACAAGTGTAATAAACCGTGATGTGATAGTACAGGTACAATAAACACAGTGATCTGACTATACTGGTGTAATAAAGAGTACAGGTGTAGTAAACACAGGGATATCACATTACAAGTGTAATAAACCGTGATGTGATAGTACAGGTACAATAAACACAGTGATCTGACTATACTGGTGTAATAAGAGTACAGGTGTAGTAAACACAGGAATATCACATTACAAGTGTAATATACAGTGATGTGATAGTACAGGGACAATAAACACAGTGATCGGACTATACTGGTGTAATAAGAGTACAGGTGCAATAAACACAGGGATACTACAGTACAAGTGTAATAAACAGTGAAGTGGCAGTACTGGTGTAGTGTTGAGTGAAGCAAAACATTCAAAGTTTAGGAAAACTTCTATTCTAAACTAATCTGAATTACCTTTGTGGTAATGAATCAGTTTTTCATAAAATGGCAGCTGCACGTGTTAGAAACTGAAAGTAAGTGTAGAAGAGACAACCCTGGGAATGTGATATTACCCATAATGCCATGCAAAAATTCAGTCCCCAGGAAGCCATTCCCATGTGATGTTACAGTTAGGCAGAGCCCTATCAAACCCTGATCATGTGCAATCACCGCCATTTCTCTGTGAACTGAGCATAAGAAGAGATGTGACGAGATGCTTATGTACTAGGGACAGTGTTGCAGAAATCTGTTAAAAGAGAGTATATGACAATATTGGTGTCACGGATGTTCCCATGACAGATGCCAGGTGATCAGTGAGACTGGCAACATGTGGTTTGATCTGACAGGTTCCTTGTGGAGCAATTTGTGTCTGTGTTGTTTCTGGTAAAGGCCACACCCCTCACCTCAGGTGTTGCTTATGTGGTAATTCAACCTTCCCTATTTATTGTGGCTTCTCACACCATGCTGTGCGGTTTATAGCTTCAGTCTTGTTGTGAATTGCTGGTGTTTGGATCTCGGCAGAGTTCCTGTGCCTCCATAGCCATTTGAAGTTAAGTGTCTCCTTCCCCTTGTTTATTGTTGGGGTTTTCTTTTGTTGCTCTTTTCCCTGCCATTTGTGTTTAGACCTGAAGGAGACTACCATTTGGAGGAACAGGTTGTCTCTTGTCCTGACATTAGTACCAGGGTCCTACAGGGTGAGTTAGTACTCTGGGGTCTGTTCATACTCATTCTTTTAGGGTTTCTCTAGGAGGTGACCTGCTCCTTTCCCTAGTTTCCAGGCCTTTTCCCCTCACCCCTTTCCCTCCTACAATTGGTGTGGGTTTCCCTCCCACATCAAAGTGTGACAATTGGAGAAATAGAGTGTAGGGAAAGTGCAGGGAGAGTGTAGGGAGAGTGCAAGTAGGGTGCAGAAAGAGTGGAGGGAGAGTGTAGGAGACTGCTGAACTACAGACTCTGCTACAATTTTCACCATGTACATAACTGTGCAGTGCACAATTATTCATAGTTAATCTGTTCTTTTGGCAGTAGAGTTACTGTGCATCAGTATTACAGGCCACTGTAACTTTAAGGCAGATATTCCTGGATATGCCTGATTTTTGGCTAAATAATTCATAAGGAATCAAAATTCTTGTCGAACTTAGGCAAACCTGACAAAAATAATTTTTTAAAACTTCACTCATCTCTATACAGGTGTAATAAACACAGTGAAGTACATACACTCAGTATCTGGCCATACATTCACAGCTATCTCTCTTGTCTCCCTGCCGGCCATTTCCATACACATACAAGTTCCGCTTGACCAAATGTGCCTTTGTATGCTATGGACAGAGTGGAGAAAGCTGCTACCAGATAGTTCTGACAACAGCTTATGCTCCCGGGGGAACAAAAAGATTAGTTGAAAATATTAATTTAATTATCCTTGTCTCCCCCAAAGTCAGAAGAACCACCATTAGCGTGTCAGCTGAATTCACTGTTATCTATGGGGTCAGTTGACCAAAGTATATTATGTATGGCCAGCTTAAGAGTACAGGTGTAATAAACATAGTGATGTGACAGCACAGATATGACAGCAGTGGGTGTGGACTTACTAGCCATTATCTTGGTAGTCCCCGGTATTCACCCTTTAACTACTTTACAGGAATCTAGTCTTCACTGCAGGGGAGCCACCAGGCCGCTACCTTTTAGAATATTCCTGGTATGGTTGACAGTGGACCCACGAGGGGCAGAGACACCATAGTAGAGCACAAATGGATCAGGTAAAGCTTGTAGTTAGTAACAGACCAAGATCAATGTAGGCAGAGTTCATGCAAATTCATGAAAAAGGTCTGAGGTCAGGGCTGGCAGCAGAGGATCACAAAGGTAAACGGGTAGACACAGGTCAGGTCAGGCAGCGAAAGGTCAGAATGCAGCAAACAGACAGAGGTTGGTACACAGGCAGACAACAGGAACAAGCAAGGAACTAGCAAGCTTCTCAGGCAAGGAATTAGGTAAACAACACAGTATATCTAGAAGAAGTTGATTAC
Organism: Bufo gargarizans; assembly: GCF_014858855.1. Classification (NCBI taxonomy): domain Eukaryota; kingdom Metazoa; phylum Chordata; class Amphibia; order Anura; family Bufonidae; genus Bufo; species Bufo gargarizans. Next base: position 199,459,863 of record NC_058080.1, read on the forward strand.
TGGCTTAGTTGACCTTTGCAACCATATAGATTCTTCCTTTCATTTTCCAAAGGAGATTTCAAAAGTGAAAGGATGAATCGGATTGGTTGCTATGGGCAACTAAGCCAGTTCTACTTCACACCAGTTTGATAAATGACCCCCAAAGTGAGTGGAGTGGTGCATGTGCCTGTCCAAAATAGTGGGCAGCGATGGGCATTAACTGTCAACATAACATAAACATAGTGATGTGACAGTACAGGTGCAATAAACACAGAGACATGACAGTACAGATGTAATAAATGGTGATTTGACAGTTTACTGTAGGTGTAAGATGGTGTAAGAAGCATAAGGATGTGACAGTTGTAGTTGTAATAGACATAGAGAGATGTGATAGTACTGGTGTTATAAACAAAGTAATGTCATAGCAAAAGTGCTGTAAACACAGAGTCATGATAGTACAGGTGTAATAAACAATTATGCAATAGTATGGGTGAAATAAACAGTTATGTGACACTACATGTGTAATAAACACAGTGATGTAACACTACTGGTGAAATAGACACAGTAATGTGACAGTACAGGTACACATGTACAATAAACAGTGATGCTACCAAAAAGTGATGTGAAAACACAAGAATAATAAAGTATTGTGATGTCTCAGTGGATATAAAATAAGCACATTAACAATATAAATCTTAATTATATCACAGTACAAAAGATAATCAATACAGTATTACAGTATAATAACTACTATCGTGTCACAGTTTATCAATACAGGGAGTGCAGAATTATTAGGCAAGTTGTATTTTTGAGGATTAATTTTATTATTGAACAACAACCATGTTCTCAATGAACCCAAAAAACTAATTAATATCAAAGCTGAATATTTTTGGAAGTAGTTTTTAGTTTGTTTTTAGTTTTAGCTATTTTAGGGGGATATTTGTGTGTGCAGGTGACTATTACTGTACATAATTATTAGGCAACTTAACAAAAAACAAATATATACCCATTTCAATTATTTATTTTTACCAGTGAAACCAATATAACATCTCAACATTCACAAATATACATTTCTGACATTCAAAAACAAAACAAAAACAAATCAGTGACCAATATAGCCACCTTTCTTTGCAAGGACACTCAAAAGCCTGCCATCCATGGATTCTGTCAGTGTTTTGATCTGTTCACCATCAACATTGCGTGCAGCAGCAACCACAGCCTCCCAGACACTGTTCAGAGAGGTGTACTGTTTTCCCTCCTTGTAAATCTCACATTTGATGATGGACCACAGGTTCTCAATGGGGTTCAGATCAGGTGAACAAGGAGGCCATGTCATTAGATTTTCTTCTTTTATACTCTTTCTTGCCAGCCACGCTGTGGAGTACTTGGACGCGTGTGATGGAGCATTGTCCTGCATGAAAATCATGTTTTTCTTGAAGGATGCAGACTTCTTCCTGTACCACTGCTTGAAGAAGGTGTCTTCCAGAAACTGGCAGTAGGACTGGGAGTTGAGCTTGACTACATCCTCAACCCGAAAAGGCCCCACAAGCTCATCTTTGATGATACCAGCCCAAACCAGTACTCCACCTCCACCTTGCTAGCGTCTGAGTCGGACTGGAGCTCTCTGCCCTTTACCAATCCAGCCACGGGCCCATCCATCTGGCCCATCAACACGCACTCTCATTTCATCAGTCCATAAAATCTTTGAAAAATCAGTCTTGAGATATTTCTTGGCCCAGTCTTGACGTTTCAGCTTGTGTGTCTTGTTCAGTGGTGGTCGTCTTGCAGCCTTTCTTACCTTGGCCATGTCTCTGAGTATTGCACACCTTGTGGTTTTGGGCACTCCAGTGATGTTGCAGCCCTGAAATATGGCCAAACTGGTGGCAAGTGGCATCTTGGCAGCTGCACGCTTGACTTTTCTCAGTTCATGGGCAGTTATTTTGTGCCTTGGTTTTTCCACACGCTTCTTGCGACCCTGTTGACTATTTTGAATGAAATGCTTGATTGTTCGATGATCACGCTTCAGAAGCTTTGCAATTTTAAGAGTGCTGCATCCCTCTGCAAGATATCTCACTATTTTTGCCTTTTCTGAACCTGTCAAGTCCTTCTTTTGACCCATTTTGCCAAAGGAAAGAAAGTTGCCTAATAATTATGCACACCTGATATAGGGTGTTGATGTCATTAGACCACACCCCTTCTCATTACAGAGATGCACATCACCTAATATGCTTAATTGGTAGTAGGCTTTCGAGCCTATACAGCTTGGAGTAAGACAACATGCATAAAGAGGATGATGTGGTCAAAATACTCATTTGCCTAATAATTCTGCACTCCCTGTACGCATGGATAAAAAAACAAAGTGATGACACAAACAAGAATAACACGCATTGATGTTACAGTTTATGGGTAATAAACACTACAGAGTCATAGGAAAGGGTTATTGCACAAAGAGATTTAACAGTATAGGATAATTTGTCATTCACAGAATATGGGTAATACCACATGTTACAGACTGAGAATCACACAGAGATAATAAACACTACTGTTCTGATATGTAGCAAGCCTTAAATAGGCTGTGTAAGAATAGTTCATGTTTGAAAAAAACCCTTCCACACGGCCGGATCTGTAAAGGAAACCTTACTTACCTGTTTCACGGCACTGGCTTCCCCATCCTTCTTCTTCTCTAAGCCTGCAATGCTCCTTTGGGCTCCTTCGCTGTAAATATCTGGTTTGGCATGGCTACAGCCAATCAATGACCACAGTGGTGACTGGATTTGTCATGACGTAAGGGGAGTCGGGAAGCAGGTAAGTAAGCGTCCCTTTATAGGTCCTGCCAATTGTGTGTATGTGATTTGTTGCCAATCCTCACCCCACTTCTCAATCTTGCACAATCTCTTTTAAAGGAGTTCTCATTGCATACTGATTTATTTAGCCAGCGCCTGCATGTCACCGCTGAGGTCAGTCATTGGCTGCAGTGGAGCATGTGGTTAAGCCCAAGCAGAGCCAGAAGAAAACAAGCCTGGGACCAGAACATAAATACAGTGAAGGCATCATGGAGGACTGGAGCAGCGGGGAGCAGGTAAGTATGAATCTTCTCTTTACAGAGGGAGGCTGCGGGCACTTGCTGAAAAAAGGGAATCAACCACTTGTTCACAATGTTTCTGCTCCCCTGAATACTATGCAGTTTTTTTACTCACTCTGGTCCCTCTATTCCCCAAAAAGTCCCCCTGTTTTCTGCTGCCCTATATATAAATGTGTTTCTTGTTGTCCAAGAAGGCATTGCCAACAAGACAGAGAGGACATCAGATTGGCATCCTTCTGGCTGGACTCTACCTGCAGTGGAGCATGTGGCCAAGTCCAAGCAGCACCAGAAGAAAACAAGCCAGGAACCAGAACATGAACACAGCGAAGGCATCATGGAGGACTGGAGCAGTGGGGAGAAGGTAAGTATGAATCTTCTCTTTACAGAGGCAGGCTGCGGGCACTTTCTGAAAAAAGGGAATCAACCACTTGTCCGCAATGTTTTTGCTCCCCTGAATACCATGCAGTTTTTTTCTCACTCTGGTCCCTTTATTTAAAAACAAAGTCCCCCTATTTTCTGCTGCCGTATATGTATATAGGGTTCTTGTTGTCCAAGAAGGCATTGCCAACAAGACAGAGAGGGCAACATCAGATTAGCATCCTTCTGACTCCACCTGCAGAGAGCATTGACTCAGAAGATCAGGCATGTCTAATGAGATCTCATTCTGCGTTTATTCACCCGGTATCATGATATATATATATATATATATATATATATATAGTATCCAAAGGATGAGGCAGCACTCCAAATAAAGTGAAAAAATGGTGGATCTTTTATTCCCCTCTGCAATGTTTCAACCGTCTCAATGCGGTCTTTCTCAAGCATACACCAATGTGTCATACAAGGGTATTTATACCCACAACACATAGCAAACAATTAAAGTGACAATAATTCAATACAAGATATAATAAAGTATAAAATACAGCATACAATACATTACATGTGGAGATTGCATCAGTAGTGATTTGCATGGTGCAATACAATGTGTACAAACATAATAATCATAATGACAACATAACTATGAATTAATTGGTGACAATAAGGTCCATCAACCCAATGTGCTATCACCTGTGTATACATATACAAAGTGGTTACAATTAATAAGATCAAAAAAGACTTACACAGCGGTGCATGGAAAGGGGCGCCAAAATCCGCGTCCTCACAGTCGAACCGCGCATGCCCAAAGTCCTTTTTTGGTTTATATATATATATATATATATATATATATATATATAGTTTGAAGAAAATGAGGAAGCAGCACACTGTATAAACAAGGGGTGCACGTCCGGCCAGTGTGGACCAGCACCTAGGTCCAATGTATTAGAAGAGAAAAATAGCCAGCAGCACTCCAAATCAATTCAAAAGTTGATGATTTATTGGACCCAAAATCAGGCGACGTTTCAACAGCTTGTTGCTGTCTTTATCAAGCACAGTGCACATGTGTTACAGACACACTTTAAATAAGGGCATCAATCAAAAATAGATTAACATCAATTGAGCATAATACAGTGAATGTACAGTGAACGAACAATACATGTGATCATAGAAAATACATGTATCAAATTAGCCTCATTTGGCAAAAATAATACAACAAACTAAAACAACATTAATTCCACATATCGTGATTTATATGGAATATAACATAATAAGTGTCAGTGATTACCCTAATAAGGTGAATTAAAAAACTCACTGTCAGGTGGGCAGCTGCATGGTTGGCGTTGAACATGCTCCTTGGTGTCCCCATACTCGATTTGCGCATGCGCGAAAATACTATACGTAATTAGCGCATGCGCGAAAATATCAAATCTCATAATTAGCGCATGCGCGAAAATATACGTGATTAGCGCATGCGCGAAAATATCAAATCTCGCGATTCCTCCGTTTTCAAGCGGCTGGCTAACACCCACAACTAAGATGGGCGGAACTGGATCAAATGCATTGTGCGCATGTCAGAGCAGTAATGGGTGCCACCCAACACATATCACATGATCAAAGTGATCTCAATAGAGCTGCTAGTCCATGGAACCCGATATTATAAATGAATTGGGTCCTAGGGCAATGCCGCACGGCCACCCACATGTCAAAGCACGTATGGTAGTCGGGCACAGTGCCCCAAAGATCCAAAATCTAAACTAAAAAAAAATGTTTTACTTGATTTGTATATGAATGTCACATATTGATTGACAATTCATAATAATGAGATATCGGCGTGAACAATGGGAAAACAATCCTACATCGCAGGGGGAACCCCACGGAACGCCACTAATCTCTCAAAAAGTAACAACATTGATACCTATAAATGAATATAAGCATTCAATTCAAGGAAAAAAAGGGAAGAACAACCATAATAATGCAGGTACCACGGTCAAACGGATCAAATTTTTCTATATGAACAGTATACGGGGGCATCCAGAACAATGTACAGCAACTTCCGCACAAATAGTAGAGCACTGAACCAGACATATATTGATTGAATAGAATAAATAGATATTGGGGAGCCAACTGGAACCAGGATGAACGTCACATCATGCAGTGCCTCCGCCAAGGCAGTGAGGTCAAAATGAATCTAAAAACAAAGAGAGAAAATTTTAGCGATTCTCATAAAAAAATATACTTGATTCAAAATAATGATTCAAATGCAGAAACACACGTGCATTTGACCTACAGAAAGGGATACGGATCCTGCAGAGTAGAGAAGGCATAGGATATGGGCAGTGCCAGGGCCAAACTACACTAATCCACCCTAAAGTCCACGTTTAACCCATTAGGTTTTAACGTCTTTAGCGTATATATCCAGTATAACTCGCGTTTTTTAAGGATAGCCTGTCTATCTCCACCACGCCTCCCCATTTCTACCTGTTCCAAAATTCGAAATCTCAAATGACTCTGTGTGTGCCCTGCCTCTTTGAAATGTTTGGACACTGGTAAATCCATCTTTTCTTTCCTGATGGAGTAGCGATGCTGATTCAGTCGTGTCTTTACATCCCACGTGGTCTCACCAACATACCACTTCCCACACGGGCAGGTCAGTTGGTAGACCACGTAGGATGAGTCACAGGTCAAGAATTGAGTGATTTTCATCATCCCACCAGTGGCCGGATTTAAAAATGTATCTCCTTTGATCATAAGTTTGCAATTTATGCAATGATAGCAAGGGTAGCAGCCAGTACGAGTAGAACCACACATTGTCCTCACATTGATCCTGGCACTGCCCACATCCGCCTTCACCAATCTATCACCCACATTCCGTCCTCTCCGATAGGAGAAAAGAGGGGGTGATTTAAATTCCGCAATTTGGGGAAAACTATTCCCTATCAATCTCCAATGTCTCCGAATGACACCCGCTATTTGCGGGCTGTCAGTCGAGAAATGGGAGATGAAGGGAATGCGAGGACTTTGGGCCTCTTTCTGAACGGTAGTATCAGTGAGTTGATTCCCCAATCTATCAATGGTATTTCTGATCAGCTTTTTCGGATATCCACGTATGGCAAATTTCTGACTCATTTCTTGGAATCTAGTGTGTCTCACTTGTTTATCCTTAACTATGCGATGTACTCGCAAGAACTGGCTGTAGGGTAGAGATCGGATCATGGAACGAGGATGGTGGCTATCATATCGTAACAGAGTGTTCTTGTCAGTAGGCTTGACAAATAAATCAGTACTCAAACCTCGTCCCATGATCCGGACCTCTGTATCCAGGAACTGTAGTTTATCCATGGACTGCACCATAGTAAATTTCACAGTGGGGTCGATTTCGTTGAGAAAAGCATGGAACGCAAGGAGGTCCAACGTGTCGCCCGTCCACACCAAGAAGATATCGTCGATATAGCGCCACCACCCCAGAACATGTCTGAAGTGGTGGCTGCCATAGATCGACGACTCCTCGAGGTGGGCCATGTAGATGTTTGCATAAGTGGGCGCCACGTTGGACCCCATCGCGGTTCCACGCAACTGAACAAAGAAATCGTCCTGAAAAAGAAAATAATTTTTCGTAAGCACAAATCTTAATAATGAAAGTAAAAAATCTTGACAAATTTCGGAATAATCAGAACTTCTAAGACACGCCTCAACAGCCTGCAGGCCAAGCTCATGGTCAATCGACGTGTATAAACTACACACGTCGAATGACACAAGAGCCGAGCCTGCAGGGACCTCAAGTTCATTTATCTTAGACAAAAAATCACCCGTGTCTCTGATGAATGATCTGGTGGAGATGGCAAAACGGCGCAACATTTTATCAAGAAAAATCGCCACATTGTAAAAAAGGGACTCCCTCCCAGATACAATTGGGCGGCCAGGCGGGGGCAAAACCCCCTTGTGTACTTTTGGCAGGGTGTATAACAGAGGTGTACAGGGCTTGTCCCGATACAAGTAGCTGAACAACTTGTCATCAATAATTTCCGCCTCACGGGCTTGATTTAAAATATCTCTTAGCTCCCTTAGTAAGCCAAATTTCGGATCCTGTGCAACCCGTTTATACACCTGCGGGTCGTTAAGTTGGCCATTAATCTCCCGGATGTACTCACTGGTGTCCATTACCACAACCCCACCACCTTTGTCCGCGGACTTGATGGTGAGGCTGTGGTCGGAGGCCAGAGAGCACATTGCAGTCATCTCATCAGAGGTGATATTGGCAAATCTAAGATCATTATATTCAGAAACCCTTTTCAATTCATTTAGGTCCCTGCGTATGGCTAAAAAAAAGGCATCAACAGCTGGATGATCAATCACAGGGTTAAAGTTACTTTTAACATATAGACCTGTATTATGCAAAGACAATTCTGTTGATCTATCACCTTCACCTCTCACAGTTTGGTTTTGTGTGGCAAACCAAATCTTGAGTTTGATACTACGTAAAAATCTATGTAAGTCCAACTCAATGTTAAACCAATCAGTCTTGGACACAGGGCAAAAAGACAGGCCCTTGTTCAAGACTGATAGTTGTGCATCATCCAGAACCGTAGAGGAAATATTTACCACTGTGTCCTCTTTTTGTTCACTATTTTCTGGCGCTGAGGTCTGAGGTTTTTGCTTCTGTCCTCGCCATCTCCGGTGGCGTTTGCCGCCCCTCCTGGTTCTATAGGATCCGTACCCAGTCCTAAAAAAGATTTCGGACAAGTTGCTTGCTGGTTGGCCTCTACACGTTCCTGACTCTTATTTTGAGATTGAGATCGTGTGTGTCTTTTGTCAGAGGGATGAATCTGCCTCCTATCTCCTCCTCTAGGATTCTTAGGATCACGTTGCCATATATATATGAATCCACGTGTATAATCCTCCATGTCGCGTGACCATTTTTGGCGTTTTTTATCTTGCAGTTCAGATCTTAGTTTCTCAAAATGTGGTGCGCAAGACGCAACATATGCATCAAATTCCGCAGCCGGCAATAAATTTTTCAATGCCGTTGTTGTTGTCTGTAGAGCATCCTGTAGAGACGAAATCTCTTTCTGGAGAAAATCAATATTGAGCAGTATCATATCAAATGCAAACTTATTACAAATTTGTGAGAATCTCGCACAGAAATCAGCATTGTTGGGAAATAAATCCGGTCTCAATGTGACCTCATCCCACGTGGGATTCTGTGATTTTGATGATATTCACACAGAGTGAACATATAGAGCTCCAGGTTAATGAGACGTTTAGAGTCATACTCAAAACGCTTTTTAGTGTCCAGTATGGTGGGTGTGAACAAAAAGGTAGTGTCTCTCTCTGTACCTTGCAGGATCCTCAGTTCGTCCTCCTTGCTGTAGGTGAAGACATCTGGGTCAAGGTTTTCAGACAATGTAGCCATGTTAGGTGCAAAGCGACCTCAGGTGCAGTAGACAGTTTGAAGAAAATTAGGAAGCAGCACACTGTATAAACAAGGGGTGCACGTCCGGCCAGTGTGGACCAGCACCTAGGTCCAATGTATTAGAAGAGAAAAATAGCCAGCAGCACTCCAAATCAATTCAAAAGTTGATGATTTATTGGACCCAAAATCAGGCGACGTTTCAACAGCTTGTTGCTGTCTTTATCAAGCACAGTGCACATGTGTTACAGACACACTTTAAATAAGGGCATCAATCAAAAATAGATTAACATCAATTGAGCATAATACAGTGAATGTACAGTGAACGAACAATACATGTGATCATAGAAAATACATGTATCAAATTAGCCTCATTTGGCAAAAATAATACAACAAACTAAAACAACATTAATTCCACATATCGTGATTTATATGGAATATAACATAATAAGTGTCAGTGATTACCCTAATAAGGTGAATTAAAAAACTCACTGTCAGGTGGGCAGCTGCATGGTTGGCGTTGAACATGCTCCTTGGCGTCCCCATACTCGATTTGCGCATGCGCGAAAATACTATACGTAATTAGCGCATGCGCGAAAATATCAAATCTCATAATTAGCGCATGCGCGAAAATATACGTGATTAGCGCATGCGCGAAAATATCATATCTCGCGATTCCTCCGTTTTCAAGCGGCTGGCTAACACCCACAACTAAGATGGGCGGAACTGGATCAAATGCATTGTGCGCATGTCAGAGCAGTAATGGGTGCCACCCAACACATATCACATGATCAAAGTGATCTCAATAGAGCTGCTAGTCCATGGAACCCGATATTATAAATGAATTGGGTCCTAGGGCAATGCCGCACGGCCACCCACATGTCAAAGCACGTATGGTAGTCGGGCACAGTGCCCCAAAGATCCAAAATCTAAACTATAAAAAATGTTTTACTTGATTTGTATATGAATGTCACATATTGATTGACAATTCATAATAATGAGATATCGGCGTGAACAACTTTTGAATTGATTTGAAGTGCTGCTGGCTATATATATATATATATATATATATATATATACAGTACAGACCAAAAGTTTGGACACACCTTTTCATTCAAAGAGTTTTCTTTATTTTCATGACTATGAAAATTGTAGATTCACACTGAAGGCATCAAGACTATGAATTGACACATGTGGAATTACTGTATATACATAACAAAAAAGTGTGAACCAACTGAAAATATTTCATATTCTAGGTTCTTCAAAGTAGCCACCTTTTGCTTTGATTACTGCTTTGCACACTCTTGGCATTCTCTTGATAAGCTTCAAGAGGTAGTCACCTGAAATGATTTTCACTTCCCAACCCCATTTATAAGGCAAGAAATCCCACTTATTTAACCTGACAGGGCACACCTGTGAAGTGAAAATCATTTCAGGTGACTACCTCTTGAAGCTCATCAAGAGAATGCCAAGAGTGTGCAAAGCAGTAATTAAAGCAAAAGGTGGCTACTTTGAAGAACCTAGAATATGACATATTTTCAGTTGTTTAACACTTTTTTGTTATGTATGGCCTGGACCGTGGGGAGACAGGCACCCGCCCGCATATCTGCCTGCTCCCAATAAGAGCCGGCCCGGATCCGCTGTGTTAACAGCATAACCGCTGCAAAATGCACTTTTCTGGCTCTTACTCCACCGGGGCCAGGACCCCCAGGTGTCACGTACCTCCCGTCTACCACCACCCCAGGTACTCTCCTACAATATATATATACTTTGGAAAAATGAGGATGCAGCACACTGTGAGATGCGGGTGCAGATCAGGCCAATGTGAACCGGCACCTAGGTCCAATGCAATATAGAGGTGAAAGAAGACCAGCAGCACACCATGGATTTCAACAGAAAACGTGCAGTTTATTCACCCAGTGTCAGCAGCGATGTTTCAACAGCTTGTTGCTGTCTTTCTCAAGCTATGTGCACATGTGTTACAGGCATACAATATAAGGGTGCATCAATTGGAAATGCAATTAAAACAATTTATCCAGACAAGGACAAAAATTGATAAGAACAATGGTTCATCTTAATAAACAAAATACATAAATAGTGTCTCAAGAGTTGCAGGATACAGTACATATGTTGAGTTTCAAATAAAAATACGTAGTGATTACAATATAGGGCAAGTACTGTAATTACCCCTAATTAGTGCAGGTGTGTACACATGATCCCAAAACATTAAAAGCTCACGATCAGCTGATGGTCCGTACAGAGCCGGCATTGCGATCCCGGCGGCGTTCCTGTTCAGTCTCTGCGCATGCGCGAAAGAATCAAATTGCGCGATACTTCGAGTGGGGTGCCTTTGGCCATTGACCCCCTTGTTAAACTCAGTCTATGAACCGCCTGGAGCCTGGTGCTCTACAAGATGCTTCCCCTGGAAGGCTCCTGCTGCAGGAGATGGGGTGCTCCCCTCACTGCAACATGTCTCATCTCCTTCCAAGTCTCAACTCAACTCCTTAGTAGGAAACAGGAGTACCCACTTCTGCCCAAAAGAGGGAGAATGGAATAGCAATTTCCATTCTATCTAAATGTAATCTGTTAGATACATTGCGACCTGCTGGTAAACCAGGCACAGTACATGAAATACAATATATAACAGTTATATAGCACCTGATGAACAGACCTGGAAACAGAAGGCATGGTGGTGCCACACATTGGTTAGGCATTTAAGACAGTAGCAGATTTTAGGAACGGTAGTGCCTTAGATCTGTGCATGCACAGGTTCTAGATCATGCACAGGTTCTAGATCATGCACAGATTAAATCATTCAGGAAACTAGAGCATGCACACAGTGTTTCTGTGGAAGTATAAAAGTGTATACGTAGAGGAAAAGTAGAGGAAAATGTTCACAAATGATTTGCTTTCTGAAGCTTTGACCAGTGACCGCCTTTTCAAGCACAAATGCCTCACATATATGATTTGGCCCAAATGACATATTTTCAATGTATTTACTCTTAAAATGTCCACTGCCTTTTTTTTTAAGTAGTTCCTGTGTATAATTAGATTTCTAGTTCCCAACTTCAAGACCATATTGTTTATGACTTGAACTTCATTTAATCTACTGTCATATTTTCAAGTACTGAAACCCATGATTAAAATTGTATTGATCTAGTCTGAGTGATCTATCTCTGTGGCTGGATTTGATTTATGATTTCCCTGACAAGTAAACCAGTTTAATATTTATCCCTTTATGTACATCTATTATTTTTCTGTCCCTAGCTAAGTACTATGAGTTGTGACAAAGGGAATTTGGAGAATTAGATTACACAAACACACTAAGTGAAATGCTTTATGGCATCTATTAATATGTTGTTTTCGGTTTGTTCTAACCTATCAATATTGAAAACACCATTGATTATGTGTTCTCCTTGTGTAGTCCTTGTAGTTCCTGTTACATCTGAAAAAAATGTTTTACTGCTCTCTATAGACTGTGTATATAATATTCATAATCGTTTGTGCCTTTCGATACTCTTCATGCTTAAACCATTCCCCCATCATGACATACATGTACTTTATCATCAGTAATTCCTGCAGTGTGCCATAAATATGTATGGCACTTAATGGTGTAAAGTGGGTTTTCCTATCTCATAAAGTCTTGGCATGAAGCTAGGATATGCCCTCACCTCTGGGACAAGCTGTCCTCTGTGGGAGGCGTATCGTCATCGTCCTGCCTTTCCCCCCAGCCACGCACCAGTGATGGGCCCGAGCTGCGTTGGGTGCCACCCCGCTGTGACCATGCTTCATCCTCATCCTCCTCCACCTCCTCCTCATCCTCGTCCTCCTCGTCCTCCAGTAGTGGGCCCTGGCTGGCCACATTTGTACCTGGCCTCTGCTGTTGCCAAAAACCTCCCTCTGAGTCACTTCGAAGAGACTGGCCTGAAAGTGCTAAAAATGACCCCTCTTCCTCCTCCTCCTGGGCCACCTCCTCTTCCATCATCGCCCTAAGTGTTTTCTCAAGGAGACATAGAAGTGGTATTGTAACGCTGATAACGGCGTCATCGCCACTGGCCATGTTGGTGGAGTACTCGAAACAGCGCAACAGGGCACACAGGTCTTGCATGGAGGTCCAGTCATTGGTGGTGAAGTGGTGCTGTTCTGTAGTGCGACTGACCCGTGCGTGCTGCAGCTGAAACTCCACTATGGCCTGCTGCTGCTCGCACAGTCTGTCCAGCATGTGCAAGGTGGAGTTCCACCTGGTGGGCACGTCGCATATGAGGCGGTGAGCGGGAAGGCCAAAGTTACGCTGTAGCGCAGACAGGCGAGCAGCAGCAGGATGTGAACGCCGGAAGCGCGAACAGACGGCCCGCACTTTATGCAGCAGCTCTGACATGTCGGGGTAGTTGTGAATGAACTTCTGCACCACCAAATTCAGCACATGCGCCAAGCAAGGGATGTGCGTCAAATTGGCAAGTCCCAGAGCTGCAACGAGATTTCGCCCATTATCACACACCACCAGGCCGGGCTTGAGGCTCACCGGCAGCAACCACTCGTCGGTCTGTTGTTCTATACCCCGCCACAACTCCTGTGCGGTGTGGGGCCTGTCCCCCAAACATATGAGTTTCAGAATGGCCTGCTGACGTTTACCCCGGGCTGTGCTGAAGTTGTTGGTGAAGGTGTGTGGCTGACTGGATGAGCAGGTGGAAGAAGAGGAGGAGGAAGCCGAGAAGGTGGAGGTGGCAACAGGAGGCAAAGAATGTTGCCCTGCGATCCTTGGTGGCGGAAGGACGTGCGCTAAACAGCTCTCCGCCTGGGGCCCAGCTGCCACTACATTTACCCAGTGTGCAGTTAGGGAGATATAAGGTCCCTGGCCGTGCTTACTGGTCCACGTATCTGTGGTTAGGTGGACCTTGCTACAGATGGCGTTGCGCAGTGCACACTTGATTTTATCGGATACTTGGTTGTGCAGGGAAGGTACGGCTCTTTTGGAGAAGTAGTGGCGGCTGGGAACAACATACTGTGGGACAGCAAGCGACATGAGCTGTTTGAAGCTGTCTGTGTCCACCAGCCTAAATGACAGCATTTCATAGGCCAGTGGTTTAGAAATGCTGGCATTCAGGGCCAGGGATCGAGGGTGGCTAGGTGGGAATTTACGCTTTCTCTCAAATGTTTGTGAGATGGAGAGCTGAACGCTGCCGTGTGACATGGTTGAGACGCTTGGTGACGGAGGTTGTGGTGGTGTTGGTGGTACATCCCCTGTTTGCTGGGCGGCAGGTGCCAACGTTCCTCCAGAGGCAGAGGAAGAGGCCGAGGAGGCAGCAGCAGAAGAGGTAACAGGGGGAGCCTGAGTGACTTCCTTGGTTTTAAGGTGTTTACTCCACTGCAGTTCATGCTTTCCATGCAGGTGCCTGGTCATGCAGGTTGTGCTCAGGTTCAGAACGTTAATGCCTCGCTTCAGGCTCTGATGGCACAGCGTGCAAACCACTCGGGTCTTGTCGTCAGCACATTGTTTGAAGAAGTGCCATGCCAGGGAACTCCTTGAAGCTGCCTTTGGGGTGCTCGGTCCCAGATGGCGGCAGTCAGTAGCAGGCGGAGTCTCTTGGCGGCGGGTGTTCTGCTTTTGCCCACTGCTCCCTCTTTTGCTATGCTGTTGGCTCGGTCTCACCACTGCCTCTTCCTCCGAACTGTGAAAGTCAGTGGCACGACCTTCATTCCTTGTGGGGTCTAGGACCTCATCGTCCCCTGCATCGTCTTCCACCCAGTCTTGATCCCTGACCTCCTGTTCAGTCTGCACACTGCAGAAAGACGCAGCAGTTGGCACCTGTGTTTCGTCATCATCAGAGACATGCTGAGGTGGTATTCCCATGTCCTCATCATCAGGAAACATAAGTGGTTGTGCGTCAGTGCATTCTATGTCTTCCACCGCTGGGGAAGGGCTAGGTGGATGCCCTTGGGAAACCCTGCCAGCGGAGTCTTCAAACAGCATAAGAGACTGCTGCATAACTTGAGGCTGAGACAGTTTCCCTGGTATGCATGGGGGTGATGTGACAGACTGATGGGGTTGGTTTTCAGGCGCCATCTGTGCGCTTTCTGCAGAAGACTGGGTGGGAGATAATGTGAACGTGCTGGATCCACTATCGGCCACCCAATTGACTAATGCCTGTACCTGCTCAGGCCTTACCATCCTTAGAACGGCATTGGGCCCCACCATATATCGCTGTAAATTCTGGCGGCTACTGGGACCTGAGGTAGTTGGTACAATAGGACGTGTGGATGTGGCAGAACGGCCACGTCCTCTCCCAGCACCAGAGGGTCCACTAACACCACCACGACCATGTCCACGTCCGCGTCCCTTACTAGATGTTTTCCTCATTGTTATGGTTCACCACAACAACAAAAATATTATTTGGCCCAATGTATTGTATTCAAATTCAGCGGGATATAAATTTGAGGCCTAGTATTTAGGCGCTGGGTGACCGGTATGGATTTAGTGACAGAATTATACTTGGAAATGCACAGTAGCGTGTGTGAAGTTATTCTGAATGACCCTATGTGCACCTTGAATATTATATACCCTTTTAGGGATAGATTTCAAATAGCTCTGATATAGCAGAAACCACTAAATTATGAAATTGCTAAATTGGGAATTGTATTTCAACCCAGAACAAAAAATGTGCTTTGGCGGACACTAAATAACTTGCCTATCCACAACAGGACAGCGGTAACGACAGATTTAGCGGGATATAAATTTGAGGCCTAGTATTTAGGCGCTGGGTGACCGGTATGGATTTAGTGACAGAATTAGACTTGGAAATGCACAGTAGCGTTTGTGTGAAGTTATTCTGAATGACCCTATGTGCACTTTGAATATTATATACCCTTTTAGGGATAGATTTCAAATAGCTCTGATATAGCAGAAACCACTAAATTATGAAATTGCTAAAGTGGGAATTGTATTTCAACTCAGAACAAAAAATGTGCTTTGGCGGACACTAAATAACTTGCCCATCCACAACAGGACAGCGGTAACGACAGATTTAGCGGGATATAAATTTGAGGCCTAGTATTTAGGCGCTGGGTGACCGGTATGGATTTAGTGACAGAATTAGACTTGGAAATGCACAGTAGCGTGTGTGTGAAGTTATTCTGAATGACCCTATGTGCACCTTGAATATTATATACCCTTTTAGGGATAGATTTCAAATAGCTCTGATATAGCAGAAACCACTAAATTATGAAATTGCTAAATTGGGAATTGTATTTCAACCCTGAACAAAAATTGTGCTTTGACGGACACTAAATAACTTGCCCAGCCACAACAGTACAGCGGTAACGACAGATTTAGCGGGATATAAATTTGAGGCCTAGTATTTAGGCACTGGGTGACCGGTATGGATTTAGTGACAGAATTAGACTGGGATATGGCCAAAAATTAACCACACTATTGCTGGTTAAATGCACTTGGTGTGACAGCTTGACCAACCACACTACTGAGGGTTAAATGCACTTGGTGACAGGCGCAGCTTGCCCCTGATGTAGTATATGGCCAAAAAATGAACAGACTATTGCTGGTTAAATGCACTTGGTGACGGGCGCAGCTTGCCCCTGATTTAGTATATGGCCAAAAAATTAACAGACTATTGCTGGTTAAATGCACTTGGTGTGACAGCTTCACCCTGATGTAGGCTTTAGCCAAAAAACAACCACACCATTGAGGGTTAAATGCACTTGGTGACAGGCGCAGCTTGCCCCTGATGTAGTATATGGCCATAAAATAAACAGACTATTGCTGGTTAAATGCACTTGGTGTGACAGCTTCACCCTGATGTAGGCTTTAGCCAAAAAACAACCACACCATTGAGGGTTAAATGCACTTGGTGACAGGCGCAGCTTGCCCCTGATGTAGTATATGGCCAAAAAATAAACAGACTATTGCTGGTTAAATGCACTTGGTGTGACAGCTTCACCCTGATGTAGGATTTAGCCAAAAAACAACCACACCATTGAGGGTTAAATGCACTTGGTCGCAGCTTGTGCTGGCGCACCACAAGACACAAAATGGCCGCCGATCACCCCAGAAAAAAGTGACTGACAAACGGTCTGGGCAGCCTAAAAACAGTGAGCAATTGAATTTCAGCAGCTCAATGATGCACAGCTGCAGATCGATCGATTAATCAAGTCCTTTGGAGAAGTTAATCTGCCTAATCTCGCCCTACTGTCGCAGCCGCAACCTCTCCCTACGCTAATCAGAGCAAAGTGACGGGCGGCGCTATGTGACTCCAGCTTAAATAGAGGCTGGGTCACATGGTGCTCTGGCCAATCACAGCCATGCCAATAGTAGGCATGGCTGTGACGGCCTCTTGGGGCAAGTAGTATGACGCTTGTTGATTGGCTGCTTTGCAGCCTTTCAAAAAGCGCCAAGAAAGCGTCACAAACGCGCCAAGAAAGCGACGAACACCGAACACGAACCCGGACTTTTACGAAAATGTCCGGGTTCGGGTCCGTGTCACGGACACCCCAAAATTCGGTACGAACCCGAACTATACAGTTCGAGTTCGCTCATCCCTACCTATGAGGGTAGCAAGCTAGGGAGTTTAGAGATAAGCACACTGGAACATAAGGGGGTGAGTAATCTAGCTTGCAAGCTTGCTCTCCATGTCTGGGCTTTGCAGGGAGCTGAAAAGTTGCCCTTTTCAAGTGAAAGAGTTCCCTGCACAGCTGTACCATGTGCAGTCCTTATTCTTAGGATCACTTGGAGTTCCTTGGGGTTCCAGAGGTCGGAACCTCACCAATTTTGTAAGTGGTCATATGCCATCACTTTAAAAAATAAATAAATAGGAAAGAACATTTAAAAGGGGTTATCTGTGGTCTAAAAAAGATTTTCCTTTAATTGTCTCATTCATTTAATTAATTAATTCATTAAGTTACTTCATTAACACTCACATCACTTGATCACTGCTCCTGAACTCCCTCCTCCTTAGTGAAGTTCACACTAACAGCCCAGTAATGATGTTGAATGGAGGGACAATGGGGGGATGTGTATCAAGACAGTACACAACTTTGATACCTCTTGGCGCAAACACGACTCCAAACGCGTTTTGGAGTGGATGTACTCCTTTTTCAAGTCTAAAAAACAACATAATGTATATGATCTGATATAATATTTGTTAAAAATATATATAGCAAGTAGCGTTAAAATTATTTTAAAAGTGAGAATAAATGAATTATTTAGTTAAATATAAATAAAATTGATATACTAGTACGGATAAAATAGTACCAAGGGCCCTTGGTACTATTGCCAGGACGCCAATGTCATCAGAGTATTCCCAGCCTCTAGTAGGCCACTGACCTGAACCACCCCTTGACTTACTAGAGTAAATGGCAATGCAGAGAGCCAAAGACTCTACATTGCTGTACTTTCTAACTGGATCTACATTCTGAGAATGCAGACTAAATTGAAAATGGCACTGGACATCGGCAGGCTCCCTTCCCCTCCCTCGTGGTCACACACCCTGAAACCTCGATTGTTACTCCACTGTAAATAGTGCTGCATCTGTAACCAAATGTTGTTGCATATGCTAAGGCATTTTATCTGGATCTTCACAGCACAAATGATCATATAACATGGATTAGACTTGTTAAGGAGGCACCTTTTTAGAACCCACCATTATTGTTGACCACAGGTTTTCTTAGAAGGAAAAAGTTGAATATCTTAATGAATCTCAAATTTTTGCCATTAGCTATCACGGTCAGCTTAGCTTTCTATTATGGTTATGTAGCTGAGATGCAGCTCTATTTTGTGGAAGCACAAATGATAACAAATCATGGATCAGTGATATTAAAGTCGCACCAGACTTTTTTTTTAGAACACTAAATTTAGTACTCACCACAGTTTTCAGAAGCAAAAATTTGGAAATCTGATTAGATGTCCATATTTTTTATAATTAGCTAGCAAGTTTTGATATCACTGATTGTAAGGATTCATGTCACAGTAGCTTATGCATGAGCCTAATTTCCTGCTATTTTAATAAAATGATAAAAGTAATTAATAACAACAATAAGTAACATTATATAAAAAGAGCATTTGTAGTTAGATATTTAAAATAAAAGTTAACATTTAGCAGAAGACTTCAATTTTAGCACATCATGTTGCCTACAGGCTCATCTTCACAGTTAGGTTTTTTCACATTTACCTGGGGAATTGCTTAAGGCTAAACTGTGTTTTTATGTTTATATACCAAACTTGAAGCTCTGTAAATTTTCAGTTCCGTGCATCGGCATTTTATACATGCACTGGTTTTCTGTTTTTTGTTTTTTTGCCAGAAGCCTCCTAGGATGAAGTCTACTTCTACTGTATGTTTTCTTCCATGTTATATAAATACATTGCTTCGATGTACTGGTGCAACTAGACGGCAGAGAAGAAAAATTGTTATACTTATAAATCTCAGAGGTTGAATAGTTTAGTAATGTACTTATTGTAAGAAGTGCATGGAATATAAAATAGTCAAGGTAAATACTGGTGAAAGAACATTCAAGGCGTATTATAATCAAAAAATGAGCGTGGTTGTAGAGTACACACTTGACTGTACTCTTTTATGTGATGTTTTTTGCAGAATTATGATCTAGTAAAAGAACTGAAATACTGTTGAAATAGTCTCATAATATAAGCAAAGGAGAAAACAACAAAAAGACTGGATGTCAGGATGGATAAATAATTAAATCAATTAAATCTTTAAATAAAAAGGGTATTTTGGGAGTCTTATAGTAATGACCTATCCTCTGGATAGATGATCAATATTAGAGATGAGCAAATTTCTCAAAAATTCGCTTCGGCCGGTTTGCCGAATTTTCTGAAAAAAATCAGTTCGATCTGAATTTATTTGTGGCGAATCACGTTAAAATGGCTATTTACTGGCTACAAAGAGCCTTTATAGTGGTGTAGAAGACTTTGTAGTAACATGCATAGGGAGTCTGCTGTGGTAGTGAAACAATAGTGTGAGTCAGTATGACATGCAGATGACAGGTGTCACTTTTAGAATCACTGCACACTTCACGTATTACGGCAGTCACTGACCAAATAACTCAAGTATGAACTCCGCCTTACAGGTCAATGTTAGAGCCATATAAAGAACCGTGCAGAGGCCCAAGATCCTACTATAGCATGAAATATTGCACTCCTTTTACACCAATTCACTGATTCTACATAAATTTCTACAGAACCTGTTTATTAAACGCTTATACATGTAGATCCCCCCCCCCCCCCCCCCCCCCCCGACAGAGTGGAGTGGGTGTCAGCAGTAAGTTTGTGTTATCGTCATTGATTATTTTGCCCTTCTTCTATCAGAACAATAAGTGGCAAGGGGACATAGTGTGGAGGTGGCAGCAGCATCAGGAGACCACAGAGTGACCCGGAGACAGAGTGGGGAGGTGTCAGCAGCATTAGCAGACCACAGAGTGGCACAATGACAGAGTGTGGAGGTAGCAGCAGCAGCATCAGGAGGAGGCCACAGAGAGGCACAATGACAGTGTGGAGGTGGCAGCAGCATCAGGAGGCCATAGAGTGGCACAATGACATTGTGTAGGTAGCAGCAGCATCAGGAGGCCACAGAGCAAGGGACATAGTGTGGAGGTGGAAGCAGCATTAGGAGACCACAGAGTGGCAAGGTGACATAGTGTAGAGGGGGCAGCAGCATCAGGAGACCACAGAGTGGCACAATGACAAAGTGTGGAGGTCGCGGCAGCAGCAGTATCAAATGGAGGCCACAGGGTGGCACAATGACAGTGTGTAGGTGGGAGCAGCATCAGGAGGCCACAGAGTGGCAAGGTGACATAGTGTGGAGGTGGCAGCAGCATCAGGAAACCACAGAGTGGCAAGGAGACATAGTGTGGAGTTGGCAGCAGCATCAGGAGACCACAGAGTGGCAAAGTGACCTAGTGTGGAGGTGGCAACAGCAGCATCAAGAGGAGGCCACAGAGTTTCAAGATGACATAGTGTGGAGGTGGCAGCAGCACCAGGAGGCAACAGAGTGGCACAATGATAGAGTGTAGAGATGGTGGCAGCAGTATCAGGAGGAGTCCATGCAGTGTCACAATTACAGAGTTTGGAGGTGGCAGCAGCAGCATCAGGAGGCCATAGAGTGACAAGGTGACATAGTGTGGATGTGACAGCAGCATCAGGAGACCACAGAGTGGCAAGATGACTTAGTGTGGAGGTGGCAGCAGTATAAGGAGACCACAGAGTGGCAAGTTGACTTAGTGTGGAGGTGGCAGCAGCACCAGGAGGCCACAGAGCGGCATAATGACAGAGTGTGGATGTGGTGGCAGAACCAGGAGGCCACAAAGTGGCATAATGACAGAGAGTGGAGGTGTAAGCAGCAGCAGCATCAGGAGGCCACAGAGTAGCACAATGACAGAGTTTGGAGGTGGTGGCAGCAGCAGTATCAGGAGGAGTCCACAGGGTGGCACAATGACACTGTGGAGGTTGCAGCAGCAGCAGGAGGCCACAAAGTGGCAAGGTAACATAGTGTTGAGATAGCAGCAGCATCAGGAGACCACAGAGTGGCAAGGTGACATAGTGTGGAGGAGGCAGCATAATCAGGAGACCACAAAGTGGCAAGGTGACATAGTGTGGAGGGGACAGCAGTATCAGGAGACCACAGAGTAGCAAGGTGACATAGTGTGAAGGTGGCCGCCACATTAGGAGACCACAGAATGGCATGGTGACATTTTGTGGAGGTGACAACGGCATAAGTAGACCACAGTGTGGCAAGGTGACACGGTGTGAAGGTGGCAGCAGCATCAGGAGACCACAAAGTGACATGGTGACAGAGTGGGGAGGTGGGTGGCAATACCAGTATCAGCTGAAGATGGTGGGTGAAAGAAAGAGCACTTGGCATCGGATGTTTGGCATCAGGCAGGTTGCAGCATCAGAATAGTAGCTGAGGCAGGTAACCAGAAGAAACCAGTCTCTTTTGTCAAAGTGTTGGTGTGGCACCATGGATAATCTAGTCTGATGCATCAGGCATTGGTGGGTGGAAATCCTGGCTGATCCACGCCTGATTCATCTAGACAAAGGTCAGTCTCTCCACATTTTGGGTGGACAGTCAAGTTCTTCTTGGGGTACTGTGGCCCCCGCCGCACTAAACACCCACTCTGATGCCACACTACTGGCCAGGCAGGACAGCTTTTCCAGGGCAAACTCTGCAACTTGCGGCCACAAATCCAGTTTGTCTGTCCAGTAGTTCAGTGGTTCTGCAATGTGGGGTGGCAGGGTGCTGTCCAAGTATGCCACTACCTGCTGGTTCCGGTCCTGCTTCAGGTCCAGCTACTGCTGCGGCGGGTTAAGACAGCTGCTTATCAGCGACTCTAGACTTAAGTTTCTGCTGATTGAGCTGGAACTGCTCCTTCCATCCCACCCTGCCACAGCAGCCATGGCAGATGAACATGAGCGCAGAGGGCCCCCCCGGTCAGACCTGCGAGAGGATGGACGATGGCGCAGATAAGCAGCGGCCAACTGACTACATAGGATGTCTCTATAGTAGTTCAGTTTGTCCTCTCTCTCAGCGGGTGTAAAAAGGCTCGAATTTTGGACCGGTAGAGGAGGTCCAACAAGGTGGAGAGCCAGAAGTTATCCCTCTGCCGAATGGTGAGAACTTGGCTTTCACTACACAAGCGAATGAGCATGCATCGGGCCATTTGTGCATATGACTCGGAGGGACTCCCTGCCTCTATCTCCACTGCATACTGCCACGGTGTCTGGGTCTCTGCCTGGTCTTCCTCGTCACCCTGTAGCTCCTCTGTCTTCTCCTGCTCCTCCTCTCCTGTCACCTGTGAAGAAAAACCACCCATTTTGCTACACATTGCTTGTGCTCCAATGTCCTCCTTCTCCTCCAGTTCAGCCCTCACAGGGCTCATGTGGCTGTGAGATCTGTGTGCCACTTCTCCAGTCTCGTGACCAGCCAGATTTACCAGTATCTGTTCCATGACATGAAGCAGTGGAATGACGTTGTTCATCCCATAGTCTTCGCGACTGACAAATAACATCCTCAAAGGTCCTGAGCAAAAGGCAGGTGTCATGCATGAGCTGCCACTGGCTGACATCAAAGTTACACAGGTGAGTATGCAGTACGCCGCCCTGCAAGGTATTGTGATGGTGAGCTCACGGTTAATAGGCGAACGAGGGTTGCTCTTGGTTACTCACAGTTTATGGAAAGACCCTGGGCAGGTGTAGAGCAGTGATGGAGAGGCTGGTACAGGAGTCCTCTGGGCCACTCTCAATGTATAAGGACCAGGCCTGATGTTGGGTGAGGTGCCCTGGATGTTGCAGATGTTTAATGTGCCGGGGGCAAGGTCCATTTAAGATTTGTGATGCCAGTGCCTGTAACGGTGGCACACTGATTTGTAGTAGTAATACGTGAGGAACACATTGTTGTGGTGAACCAAACTTTCTTTACTGGAAACAGTTAACTTTATACAGTTTAGGTTCAGTTCCACATGGCAGCAGCAATTATAAATTTATCCATCTCTCCACTTGTTGGGTTTGATTTTTGCTGACCAGCTGATTCCCCAGCTTTTGAGCCACCAATTTTTACCATCTTGGTTAAACCCGGCTGAAATGCCTCGCTATGAGGGTATATATTGGTTCAGGGTAGCAAGGTTAGGCCATCTCGCTCTGTTGTTTTCTTTTCCCCTTTTTTTTTTATTTTTTTTATTTTAAGACAGAATGTAAGTGCGGCTAGATATCTTCTGTCATTTTGGGTTTACTGAGTTTCATCATTTTGCTGCATTGTCCTTTAAATATTTGGAACGTTGCTGAGATGATTTGTACAGTTGAGCAAGTACAATGAGCTGAGCTGAGTATGATAGGCTGAGTATAAAGGGCAAAGTGTTGTTAGCTGAATATAAAGAGCTGGGTACACTGAGCTGTAGGTACAATAGGAGTTCAGCTAATGGATCCACAGTAGTGTTAGGGATCCCTCCTGTTTACAGGTGGCAGCCTGTAGTTTTTTATATGATAATTCCTGAGCGTATGTGCATTTTCAAATTTGCTTTCAAGCTTATGGGCGGAGCTTAATCGGGACCTCAGCGCACGTCTCCCGATTTTTTTATATGATCGGGTCAAAGGAGAAATTATTAGCCCCACTGGTGTGCCTTGCAGTCGGTATATTCCTGACTTATGCTGGTGCCAGCACTTGATTCAGTTCCTGCCGGCAGCCAGATGTCACAGGTGGAGCGGGGTGGCTCTGTTCTTTTCAGCCGGCTTCAACTCCAGCCGGAACTACTTTCTTACACAGGCCCCGATCGCAGCCTGGTTCCTTCAGAGTCATACACTGACCTGTTATATGCCGGGATTGTCTTCTTGGTGGTCGCTGGTCCAGGTGTCAGTGCCAGTCGCTGTTAGTCTGCAGAGCCCTGCAGACTTAGAAGATCGTCACTTGCAGAAGCTGCACTATTTTTTCTGTACCGGCTTCAGCTCCCGGCCGGGAGCGCTTAAAGCGGCGTCAGCTCCAATACAGGCCGCAAGGTTTAAAACGATGTTCCTGCTATTAGAGTTGATAAATGAGCAGCCCCAGTTGTTTCTGCCCAAAATGACACAGATTTTGCAGTTGAAAGCAATCAAAATCAGCTTAAATCAGGTTAAGGAGCAGGAGCTCACCCAACCTGTGTCCGTTCAGCTCCCCAGTTGGCTCCGCCCCCCCTTGCAGCAGCAATTATAAGCAGGCTTTTACATCACTGGCAGGTACAATGTTCTTTGTAAGATACTCAGAGGGTAAAAACAACACTTACAGACCAGGCTGCACCTTTTCCTCAGAAATCCTGTGCACTATTCCTCAGAACTCCTGGCTGTCTTGATCCCAAGGCCCGTATGCCCTAATGCTGGCTTTATCCTTGGTAGAAAACTTCCTCAGGTATATATCCCTTGCTTTAGGTAAATAATCCTTTTGCCCTTCAGCTCCTCTCAGGTTGGCTGGAATACTCTTCTGCTCTGCACTGTGCTTTGTGTGAACTGCAGGTTTCTCAAGAGGTACACTCTTCTCTTGGTGATAGTCTTCTGAGCTAACTCTGGTTCAATATCCTCAGGCAGGCCAGACTGCATCCACTAGCCTCCTGGTGGCAACTAGAAGCCTGGGCTGTCTAGCTGCATGTCAGGAGGAGGCCCTCAGCTTCTCTCTGGCTATGGTGCACTCTCACTTCTGTCTCTCCACAGACTCCTGACTACAAAGCTTCCCCTCTCCCTGTCTGGGCCTAAATATATATACTAGGGGCTCCCTTTCTCCCTCTCGTGTCTAGGATGATGAACTACACCCTAATAGGCCTGCTACACACATCACAGGGAAAATACACTAAAATGGACTGCTAAATACACTGCCACTGGCCCTCAGGAGTAGGAGAACCACGTGGCCCAATTGACCCATGTGTAGTGCCCACATTTATCTAGTGATACACTACAAGTTCTCCTGTCAGCTCTGTTCATATAGTCGGTCCAACATATGGAGAGTGCAATTCCAACAGGTGGAAAGGTCGCATATCAGCCTATGTTGGGGGATGCCATTTTACCGCTGCAGCTCAAGGGGGGTGTGATTTGCTGTGTACAAATGGCTGAAGTGCATGAAAAGTTTCCTGGCAATTTTTAGGATGTCTTGCAGCAGATGGGCGGAAGACTTCAGGAACCTCTTGACAACCAGATTGAACATGTGTGCCATGCAGGGCGCATGGCTCAGCCCTCCTTGACGCAGCGCCAACACCATGTACTTCCCATTGTCGGTCACCATGGTTTTGATTTTGAGTTGTCGAGTAGAAAGCCAGGATTAGATTTCTTGATGAAGGACACAGAGCAGTTCCTCCCCTATGTGACTCCATTTGCCAAGGCAAACTTGGTGCAGAACAGCGTGACACCACTGTGCCCTGTACATGTGGTAATCTGGAGGGGCACTGTGAATTGTTCTTGCAGTAGAGGCTGAGGACACAGTGGAGGAGGAGGAGGCAGAGGTGGAAATTGTTGCAGGACCAATGGCGTGAGAACGTGGAGGCCGAAGCGGTGTCACATGGCCATGTTGCTGGTGTGGCTGTGCAGGAACGACATTCACCTAGTGGACAGTAAAGGACATGTATTGTCCCTGACTATAGTCACAGCTCCACACGTCGGCGCTGCCGTGCTCTTTGGCAGACACCGACAGGCTCAAGGACTGGCCGACCTTCTGTTTTACATACGTGTGCAGGGCTGGTACTGCCTTTTTGGCAAATAAAGGACAGATTGGGACCCTCCACCTCGGCTTGGCAAACGCCATCAGTTCTCTGAAAGGTGCAGTGTCCACCACTTGGAAAGGGAGGAACTGCAGCACCAGCAACTTGTCCAGGAGCACATTCAGCTTCTGCGCCATTGGATGAGTGCTCGCATATTGTTGTCTCTTGCTGATAGAATGACTGATGAGGAGTAGGGGGAGGAGCAGGAGCATCAGGACCAGCAGATGCTGGGAAGGACAGACAGCTCCCTTTTGGCTGAGGTGGTGGAGCCTTGACTGCCTGAAATCGTCTGCGTGCCACTGGGTGATGCACCGGTTGCTGCGGTAGGCTGGACCACCCCATTGGAGCTATGTTTCTTTCAGGCCACTTTATGGTCATGCTACATATGTTGACGCAGGGCCATTGTGCAAACATTGGCACACTGGCCAAGCTTCACCTTCTGCCCTCAGATTCTACAAATGGCCATATTCACCTAATTCGGTGGCTTAATACATAAACTGCCACATCGCCGGGTAGGTGATTTTACCCCCAACACTCTGCACTTACTGACTGCTACCGCCGCTGCATCCGTGAACTCCTGCACCACTACCTTCTGGGAAGGTAGGCTCCTGCGAAGCGGATGGTCTACCCTGGGCACGTTTGGCTCCCAACCTCCCACTGCTGCCACCCTGCTGACTCCTAGCCACGTTAGCGACTTGCTGGCTCCACCACTGCCTCATGGGCAAGCTGACACCCTCTTCTCCCGATGATGATGAAGCCCCTTCGTCATCCGGCTCCCAAGTGTGATCAGCTAAATCATCATCATCGAGTACTGTCTGCACGTCACAGATGTCCTCCTCAATGGTCTCTGGGTCAGTAGCCTGACCGCTTGCAACACCAGCACCTACGCCACTCTCCTCATCACTACTTCCCCGCTTACCGGAGGAAGCTGTGGATGTCTCCTCCACATCTTGACTGTCCTCTAGTAGCTTGTCCTTGCTGTATAGTAGAGCTGAGCCCACAGCATATAATACTTGTCTAGCTGAGGAAACAGAAAAGGACAGAGGCAGGTTGAGGACAGATGAGGGCACAGGGCCTGCTTCCGGGCCATTCCACCTAATGGTTGTGTCTGACAAACCCACCAACTCTTGGCTGTTGGGTGTCTGATGTAACTTGGGACGAAGTGGATGACTGAGTCAACCATTCAAGAACTGCTGGGTGCTGGTCAAGACACGAACGCTAGATGACACCGGGAGCTCAGGACTCTCGCTGAGTCTCCTGCTGCCACGTTTCCTACTCTGCTGTGACCTGTGCCTGCGCCAGAAGCATTTAGGCCACTGCCACTCCTTTGTACAGGGCCTGGCATTTCTCAGTTTGACATACTGTTAGATCAAATAAATAAATACTAAATTAAAACACCCCAAAAAAGTCTGTTTTTTTCTCACTTCACCACACAACGGCTAATAAGCCCTTTTTATTTTACAACTGATACACGTCAAAAGAAGGCTTTAGTACATATAACTGCACTGCTGAATGGCAAATAGGCCCTTACTTTTTTACACTTATACATACCACAAAAGGTATTAGAACATATAACTGCACCGCTGAACGGCAAATACTTTTTTTGTGTGCCACTAATACACACAAAAAAGTGCTTTAGAACATATAACTGCACTGCAGACCGGCCAATATTATATATTTTTTGTCACTAATACAAGCCAAAAAGGGCTTTAGAACAAATAACTGCACCAATGAATGACAAATAGGCCCTTACTTTTTTCCAGTTCTACACGCCACAAAAGACTTTAAAACATATAACAGAAACATAGAAACATAGAATGCGTCGGCAGATAAGAACCATTTGGCCCATCTAGTCTGCCCAATATACTGAATACTATGAATAGCCCTTGGCCCTATTTTATATGAAGGATGGCCTTATGCCTATCCCATGCATGCTTAAACTCCTTCACTGTATTTGCAGCTACCACTTCTGCAGGAAGGCTATTCCATGCATCCACTACTCTCTCAGTAAAGTAATACTTCCTGACATTACTTTTAAACTTTTGCCCCTCTAATTTAAAACTATGTTCTCTTGTAGCAGTTTTTCTTCTTTTAAATATTCTCTCCTCTTTTACCTTGTTGATTCCCTTTATGTAGTTTCTATCATATTCCCTCTGTCTTGTCTTTCTTCCAAGCTATACATGTTAAGGTCCTTTAATCTTTCCTGGTAAGTTTTATCCTGCAATCCATGTACTAGTTTAGTAGCTCTTCTCTGAACTCTTTCCAAAGTATCAATATCCTTCTGGAGATATTGTCTCCAGTACTGCGCACAATACTCCAAATTAGGTCTCACTAGTGCTCTGTAGAGCGGCATGAGCATCTCCCTCTTTCTACTGGTAATGCCCCTCCCTATACATCCAAGCATTCTGCTAGCATTTCCTGCTGCTCTATGACATTGTCTGCCTACCTTTACATCTTCTGAAATAATGATCCCTAAATCCCTTTCCTCAGATACTGAGGTTAGGACTGTATCACTGATTTTATATTCTGCTCTTGGGTTTTTACGCCCCAGGTGCATTATCTTGCACTTATCAACATTAAATTTTAGTTCCCAGATTTTTGACCATTCCTCTAGTTTTCCTAAATCCTTTTCCATTTGGTGTATCCCTCTAGGAACATCAACCCTGTTACAAATCTTTTTGTCATCAGCAAAAAGACACACCTTACCATCGAGGCCTTCTGCAATTTTGCTGATAAAGATATTAAACAATATGGGTTCCAGAACAGATCCCTGAGGTACCCCACTGGTATCAAGACTATGGTCTGAATATACTCCATTGACTACAACCCTCTGTTGTCTGTCCCTCAGCCACTGCCTAATCTATTCAACAATATGGGAGTCCTCGCACAAAGACTGCAATTTATTGATAAACCTTCTATGTGGGACAGTATCAAAAGCCTTACTAAAGTCCAGATAAGTGATGTCTACTGCACCTCCGCCATCTATAATTTTAGTCACCCAATCAAAAAAGTCAATAAGATTAGTTTGACATGATCTCCCTGAAGTAAACCTATGCTGTTTTTCATCTTTCAATCCATGGGATTTTAGATGTTTCACAATCCTTTCCTTAAGTATGGTTTCCATTAATTTCCCCACTATTGATGTCAGGCTTACTGGCCTATAGTTGCCGATTTCTCCCTACTACCTTTTCTTGTGAATGGGCACAACATTTGCCAATTTCCAATCTTCTGGGACGACTCCTGTTGCCAGTGATTGGTTAAATAAATCTGTTAATGGTTTTGTTAGTTCGCCGCTGAGCTCTTTTAATAGCTTTGGATGTATCCCTTCAGGCCCCTGTGACTTATTTGTATTAATTTTAGAACTGCACTGCTGAACGGCAAATAATATATATTAGAGGTGGGATGATGAATCTGTTGAATCCACGAATCCCTCGAATCTTGCTGGATTCAAAGGATTTGAGGACTCAAATCCCGACCTCATTTACAAAATTCAAATCTGACGAATCCTGGGCATAGTCATCTGTATCACTGTCCTCAGTGTGCTGGGGCTGTGTCCTCAGGACAGTGATATAGATGCCTTGCCTGTGCTGCAGCAGGAAAGGGAGATGAGTGTCTGCTAGGATTCAAACCCACAACCTTCTGTATCAGAGGCAAGGCACTTACCCACTCAGCTATAAGAGCTGCATAGCTACTGACTGAAAAAATATGAGACTTCTACTGTAGACTCTGTTAGCTGTTCTAATCAGTGTACAGCTATACACATGACAGCTGCCCCAACACACCCAGCCCTGCTATATCTCTATATGACACCTGCCCCAGGACACTCAGCTATGCTATATCTCTATATATGATAGCTGCCTTAGCACACCCAGCTCTGCTACATCTATACACATGACAGCTGCCCCAGCATACTCAGCGCTGCTATCTCTCTCTCTCTCTCTATATATATATATATATATATATATATATATATATATGACAGCTGTCCCAGCACACTCAGCTTTACTACATCTATACACATGAAAGCTCCCCCTGCACACTCAGCTCTGCTATATCTATATATCTGTAAGTATTACTATACAGTAGATAGATATATAGAGATATAGCAGAGCTGAGTGTGCTGGGGCAGCTGTCATATATAAAGATATAGCAGAGCTGAGTGTGCTGGGGCAGCTGTCATAAAGATATAGCAGAGCTGAGTGTGCTGGGGCAGCTGTCATGTGTATAGATGTAGCAGAGCTGGGTGTGCTGGGGTAGCTGTTATGTGTATAGATGTAGCAGAGCTGGGTGTGCTGGGGCAGCTATGTGTATAGATGTAGCAGAGCTGGGTGTGCTGGGGAAGCTATCATATATAGCAATATAGCAGAGCTGAGTGTGTTGGGGAAACTGTCATGTGTATAGATGTAGCAAAGCTGGGTGTGCTGGAGCAGCTGTTATGTGTATAGATGTAGTAGTGCTGAGTGTGCTGGGGCAGCTGTCATATAGAGATATAGCAGAGCTGAGTGTGCTGGGGCAGCTGTCATATAGAGATATAGCAGAGCTGAGTGTGCTGGGGCAGGTGTAGTGTATGGATGTACACTAGCTATCAAAACTATGACAGACTCTACAGTAGAAGTCTCATATTTTTTTCAGGCAGAGGCTATGTAGCTCTTATAGCTGTGTGGTTAAGTGCCTTGCCTCTAATGCAGAAGGTTGCGGTTTAGAGTCCCAGCAGAAACTTCTGAAATACACAAGCACTGACTCCATATAAGGACATACAGCATGGGACACAGGCCAGAAGAGGCCTGCATCGCATCACTGACATGGAGTTAAGTATATGTTTTTTTTTTATATACCAGACTGTTACTGCCACATGGGGGGAGCGGGAGGCACTTGATACTGGCACATGGGGAGGGGGGAGATGGCACTATGATACTGGAACATTGGGAAGGGGGGGAGATGGCACTATGATACTGGCACTTTGGGAGGGGGGAGATATGGCACTATGATATTGGCACATTGGGGGGGAGACGGCACTCTGAAACTGGCACATTGGGGCGGAGATGGCACTATGATACTGGCACATGGTGGGATTGGCACTATGATACTGGCACATGGGGGGGAGATGGCACTATGATACTGGTACATGGGGGATGGCACTATGATACTGGCACATGGGGCAGGAAGGAGAGAGGCACTTGATACTGGCACATTGGGGGGTAGAAGGCACTATTATACTGGCACATGGGGAGGTGGTGGGAAGGAGAGAGGCACTATGATACTGGCACATGGGGGGAGGAGAGAAGCACTTGATCACTTAATACTGGCACTTTGGGGGGGGGGGTGAGATGGCACTATGATACTGTGACATGGGGGAAGGAGAGAGGCACTTGATACTGGCACATGGTGGTTGGCACTTGATGCTGGCACGTGGGGGGCATCTATGGGGACACTTACTGGCACATTATTGGGGGGCATCATGGGGTCCCTTTTTACTGGCACATTATTGGGGGACACTATAGGGGCATCTACTGAGGCCACAAAGAAGGGGTATTTTATATGGGGGGGCTCTGTGTGGTACTATTATTATCAGGGGGTTTATCTGTGTCTGCAGTATTGTAATGGGGAGCACAGCGGCACAGAATTGTGGTAGGATGATTTGTCCAAAAGATGCGAGAATGATGGAAAAGTAATAAACTAAAATTTATTATTTTTTTTCAAAATGTAGAGACGAAAAATGACTGAAAACTGGAGGTCTGATCTGAAGGTCTGAAAGGAGAAGATGAGGAAAGAGAACATCTACGTAAATGAGACGTTACTGGATGTAAGAGGTATGTGCGCTGCATTACCCTGTATTTCCATATTTTTTTTTATCCAAATCCGAATACTTTGTTAAAAAAGTAAGGACTCTTTCTTACACCGTTTACACAATTCTTATGTACAGGATTCTGAGGATTCGAGATTCGAAAGATTTGAGAGATTCGAGAACCTTTTCGGATTCGGATTCTAAAAAAATTTGATTTAGTCCCACCTCTAATATATATATTTTTGCCACTAATACACGGCAAAAAGGGCTTCAGAACATATAACTGCACCGCTGAATGGCAAATAGGCCCTTACTTTTTTACACTTATACACTCCACAAAAGGCTTTAGAACATATAACTGCACCGCAGAACGACAAATAATGTGTATTTTTTGCCACTAATACACGCAAAATATGGTTTTACAATATATAAATGCAGCGCTGAACTGCAAATTTATATTTTTTTGTGCCACTAATACATGCCAAAAAGGGCTGTAATTTTCTCACTTCATCACACAACGGCAAATAAATTTTTTTGTGCAACTAAGGCTACTTTCACACTAGCGTTCGATCGGATCCGTTCTGAACGGATCCGATCATATTAACCACCTCCGGACCGCCTAACGCACATGTGCGTTCCGGAGGTGGCAGCGCTGCGCACAGTCACGCATATACGCGTCATCTCGCGAGACGCGAGATGACGCGAGTATGCGCCCGCGCGTGCGCAGTTCGCGGCGGCATTTCATCGAGAGGTATTTCGTCAGCAACCTGCCAGCCAATGATCGTGGCTGGCAGGTTGCTGATTTTTAAAAAATCCAATCAAAGTGCCAGATAGCAGATCATATTTGTAAATATGATCTGTTATATGGCTGCCTGCTCCTCTGCTGGTTCTTTTCGTCGGTTGGATCCAGCAGAGGAGCAGGCTTCACAGTGAGTACACCAAACACTACACTATAGCCCCTGATCACCCCCCTGAACCCCTATTAACCCTTTGATCACCTCTTTGATCACCCCTGTCAATCACAAGTGAAAAGAAAAAAGTGATCAGTGCAAACTGTCACTTTTTTTTTTCACTGTTATTGACCGTTAGGTTTTAGGTATAGTTTAGGTCCCTTGGTTAGGTAGTTAGCGATCAGTTAGCGCCCAGCCCACCGCACCGCAGTCCGTTATTCGCTGATTAGCGTATCGCTAATCAGCATTTGTACTTTTATAGTATCTGGAAGTGATCAAAACTGATCACGGTCAGATCTATAATAGTACTAGTGTCACTTTAGTTCGCCCTCCACCCAAAACGCAGTGTTTGCCCGATCAGGCCTGATCGGTCGCCCACACGTGCGTTCGCCCACACCCGCCCCACCGCAGTGACAAAAAAAAAATTTTTTTTTCATCACTGCACATTCACTTTACACGCACTGCGGCGATAAAAAAATCAGTTTTGATATTTTTTATCAACCGCAGCGGCCTCCGGTACTTCGCTAGCCTCCCCTTTGTAAGACAGGCTTGCTTTTTTTTTCTTGGGTAGTCTCAGGGAATACCCCTAAATTTAGTTGCCCACATGTCAAACAGGGGGTATTCCTCTGAAGAGGCCTACAGGCTTCTGACCCAGTCGGATGAGGAGTGGGAACCCTCATCTGATGAATCCAGCGGGTCAGAATACGAACCTGTAGAAAGCAGTGGCTCTCTGACCCAAAGTTCGGACGAGGAGGCTGAGGTCCCTGATACCACCAGGCGTACCCGGCCCCGTGTCGCTAGACCGCAGGTTGCGCAGGATCCGCTTCAAGAGCAGCAGAGTGGGGCTGGTGCTGTCGGATTACGTGGTGAGGCATACACCAGCAGCCCAGCCCTCCCTGGACCTAGTACCAGCACTGCCGTACAACCTGGTGAAGTAGCGAGCACCAGAAGGGCAGTTGAAGCTGGTATGGTGGCACGTGCAGTAGTGACCCCGTCGCAGCCACCGCAAAGACGTGCCCGTAGAGCCCCTAGAATCCCAGAGGTGCTGGCAAACCCTGATTGGCAGTCCCCAACTTCAGCCGCACCTGTAGTTTTCCCTTTCACTGCCCAGTCTGGAGTTCGGGTTGAGACGGCTCAGATCGGTTCGGCCCTGGGATTTTTTGAGCTGTTCTTGACTGCGGAGCTTTTAGACATAGTTGTGGCCGAAACAAACAGGTATGCCACACAATTTATCACCGCTAACCCGGGAAGCTTTTATGCCCAGCCTTTCCGGTGGAAACCAGTCCAAGTTTCCGAACTTAAAACTTTTCTGGGCCTCCTCCTCAACATGGGCCTGACAAAAAAGCATGAATTGAGGTCATATTGGTCCACGAACCCGATTCATCAGATGCCCATGTTCTCTGCTGCCATGTCCAGGGCACGTTTTGAGGCCATCCTGCGGTTCCTGCACTTTAGTGACAACACCGCCTCCCGTCCCAGGGGCCACCCTGCTTTTGACCGGCTCCACAAAATTCGGCCCCTCATAGACCATTTCAACCAGAAATTTGCAGATATTTATACCCCAGAGCAAAACATCTGCATAGACGAGTCCCTGATACATTTTACCGGGCGCCTTGGCTTCAAACAATACATCCCAAGCAAGCGCGCCCGGTATGGGGTCAAATTGTATAAGCTCTGTGAAAGGGCCACAGGCTATACCCACAAATTTCGGGTCTATGAGGGAAAAGATCAGACCCTGGAGCCGGTCGGTTGCCCTGACTACCTGGGGAGCAGTGGGAAGACAGTTTGGGACTTGGTGTCACCCTTATTCGGCAAGGGGTACCATCTTTATGTGGACAATTTTTACACAAGTGTGGCCCTCTTTAGGCATTTGTTTCTAGAACGGATTGGCGCCTGTGGTACCGCGCGAACTAGTCGCGCGGGCTTCCCCCAACGGCTCGTTACCACCCGTCTTGCAAGGGGGCAGAGGGCCGCACTGTGTAACGAAGAACTGCTCGCGGTGAAATGGAGAGACAAGCGTGACGTTTACATGCTCTCCTCCATTCACGCAGACACGACAATACAAATTGAGCGAGCAACCCGTGTCATTGAAAAGCCCCTCTCAGTCCACGACTATAACCTCCACATGGGAGGGGTCGACTTCAATGACCAGATGTTGTCTCCGTATTTAGTTTCCCGACGCACCAGACGCTGGTATAAGAAGGTGTCTGTATATTTAATTCAATTGGCTCTGTACAATAGTTTTGTTCTCTACAGTAAGGCTGGGAGAACTGGATCCTTCCTCAAATTTCAGGAAGAGATCATCGAGAACCTCCTGTATCCAGGAGGTTCCGTGGCCCCAACCACCAGTGTAGTTAGCCGTCTACACGAGCGACATTTCCCCAATGTCGTTCCTGGTACCTCAACCCAACCGTCACCCCGAAAAAGATGTCGTGTCTGTAGCAGGAGTGGAATAAG
This sequence comes from Bufo gargarizans, assembly GCF_014858855.1. Lineage (NCBI taxonomy): Eukaryota > Metazoa > Chordata > Amphibia > Anura > Bufonidae > Bufo > Bufo gargarizans. Next base: position 199,495,130 of record NC_058080.1, read on the forward strand.
GCGTGACACCCGCTATTTCTGTCCTGACTGTCTGGACCACCCTGCCCTATGCTTTGGAGAGTGTTTCCGGAAGTACCACTCACAGGTACACTATTAGCATAGGGATCATCTCACCAGGACAGGCACACAGGGCTATTAGGGCCCATTCACTCACTGCTGCTGCAAACGTCTCCTTTCACATGGGACAAAGTGCATAACGCACTTCGCCACATCTTTGGGCGATGTGCGCTTTGCACATTGACCCATGGGGAAGGAGAGGTTTGTTCTATAAAGGTAAAAAAACTTAAAAAAAACAAAAAAAAAAAACAGGTAAGCAAACAGGTTAATGTTTAGTTCCAAAAGTTAAAGTTACATGTTCTGTTCCAAAGTTAATAAAATTATTGCGTTGTGGCCTGTTTTTTTCTTTTTTTTTTTTTTTTGTCTTTTTACCTTCCAGGTGGACCAACCGATCTACTAGCTGCAGCACCGATGTGCATTCTGACAGAAGCATTGCGCTGCTGTCAGATTACACGCAAGTCGGTGTATGCGGCGCTGCAAGACGGGATTTTCTCCTCTGCAGTGACAGATACGTTTGCCAAGGCATACGAGCTGAGGAGGAGGCGGCGTTCCTATGCTTTGGCAAGCACTTTGTATATATATATATATATAAAAAAAAAAATCCCGGCAATGATTTATTCATCCACATCGATTGATGCGAATGGAGAAATCTGGTTTGCCAGGGCATACGAGCTAAGTGGGTATGGATGTAGGGCGGAGCTCCTATGTCCTGGCAGACGCCTTTCCCCTCCATTTTTTTTTTTTGGCAGAGATTTTTTCATCCACATTGATCGATGCGAATGAAGAAATCTGTGCCGTTCATTTTTTTCTTTCAGCCCAGAGGCTGAACGGAAAAAAAAATCTCATTACCTGTATGCTCAATATAAGGAGAATAGCAGAAACTCCTAATGCTGGCCATACATGTAATGATTGCGGAGACCCTCAAATGCCAGGGCAGTACAAACACCCCACAACTGACCCCATTTTGGAAAGAAGACACCCCAAGGTATTTGCTGAGGGGCATATTGAGTCCATGAAAGATTGAAATTTTTGTCCTAAGTTAGCGGAAAGTGAGACTTTGTGAGAAAAAACAAAAAAAAATCAATTTCCGCTAACTTATGCGAAAAAAAAAAAATTTCTTTGAACTTGCCAGGCCCCTCATTGGATACCTTGGGGTGTCTTCTTTCCAAAGTGGGGTCACATGTGGGGTATTTATACTGCCCTGGCTTTTTAGGGGCCCTAAAGCGTGAGAAGAAGTCTGGGATCCAAATGTCTAAAAATGCCCTCCTAAAAGGAATTTTGGCCCCTTTGCGCATCTAGGCTGCAAAAAAGTGTGACACATCTGGTATCGCCGTACTCAGAAGAAGTTGGGGAATGTGTTTTGGGGTGTCATTTTACATATACCCATGCTGGGTGAGATAAATATCTTGGTCAAATGCCAACTTTGTATAAAAAAATGGGAAAAGTTGTCTTTTGCCAACATATTTCTCTCACCCAGCATGGGTATATGTAAAATGACACCCCAAAACACATTCCCCAACTTCTCCTGAGTACGGCGATACCAGATGTGTCACACTTTTTTGATGCCAAGGTGGGCAAAGGGGCGCATATTCCAAAGTGCACCTTTCGGATTTCACCGGTCATTTTTTACAGATTTTGATTGCAAAGTACTTCTCACACATATGGGCCCCTAAATTGCCAGGGCAGTATAACTACGCCACAAGTGACCCCATTTTGGAAAGAAGACACCCCAAGGTATTCCGTGAGGGGCATGGCGAGTTCCTAGAATTTTTTATTTTTTGTCGCAAGTTAGTGGAATATGAGACTTTGTAAGGAAAAAAGAGAAAGAAAAAAAAATCATCATTTTCTGCTAACTTGTGACAAAAAATAAAAATTTCTAGGAACTCGCAGTGCCCCTCACGGAATACCTTAGGGTGTCTTCTTTCCAAAATGGGGTCACTTGTGGCGTAGTTATACTGCCCTGGCAATTTAGGGGCCCAAATGTGTGAGAAGTACCTTGCAATCAAAATGTGTAAAAAATGCCCTGCAAAATCCGAAAGGTGCACTTTGGAATATGTGCCCCTTTGCCCACCTTGGCAGCAAAAAAGTGTGACACATCTGGTATCGCCGTACTCAGGAGAAGTTGGGGAATGTGTTTTGGTGTGTCATTTTACATATACCCATGCTGGGTGAGAGAAATATCTTGGCAAACGACAACTTTTCCCATTTTTTTATACAAAGTTGGCATTTGACCAAGATATTTTTCTCACCCAGCATGGGTATATGTAAAATGACACCCCAAAACACATTCCCCAACTTCTCCTGAGTACGGCGATACCAGATGTGTGACACTTTTTTGATGCCAAGGTGGGCAAAGGGGCGCATATGCCAAAGTGCACCTTTCGGATTTCACCGGTCATTTTTTACAGATTTTGATTGCAAAGTACTTCTCACACATATGGGCCCCTAAATTGCCAGGGCAGTATAACTACGCCACAAGTGACCCCATTTTGGAAAGAAGACACCCCAAGGTATTCCGTGAGGGGCATGGCGAGTTCCTAGAATTTTTTATTTTTTGTCGCAAGTTAGTGGAATATGAGACTTTGTAAGGAAAAAAGAGAAAAAAAAAAAATCATCATTTTCTGCTAACTTGTGACAAAAAATAAAAAATTCTAGGAACTCGCAGTGCCCCTCACGGAATACCTTAGGGTGTCTTCTTTCCAAAATGGGGTCACTTGTGGGGTAGTTATACTGCCCTGGCAATTTAGGGGCCCAAATGTGTGAGAAGTACCTTGCAATCAAAATGTGTAAAAAATGCCCTGCAAAATCCGAAAGGTGCACTTTGGAATATGTGCCCCTTTGCCCACCTTGGCAGCAAAAAAGTGTCACACATCTGGTATCGTCGTACTCAGGAGAAGTTGGGGAATGTGTTTTGGGGTGTCATTTTACATATACCCATGCTGGGTGAGAAAAATATCTTGGTCAAATGCCAACTTTGTATAAAAAAATGGGAAAAGTTGTCGTTTGCCAAGATATTTCACCGGTCATTTTTTACAGATTTTGATTGCAAAGTACTTCTCACACATTTGGGCCCCTAAATTGCCAGGGCAGTATAACTACGCCACAAGTAACCCCATTTTGGAAAGAAGACACCCTAAGGTATTCCGTGAGGGGCATGGCGAGTTCCTAGAATTTTTTATTTTTTGTCGCAAGTTAGTGGAATATGAGACTTTGTAAGAAAAAAAATAAATAAAAAAATCATCACCGTTTTCCGCTAACTTGTGACAAAAAATAAAAAGTTCTATGAACTCACTATGCCCATCAGCGAATACCTTAGGGTGTCTACTTTCCGAAATGGGGTCATTTGTGGGGTAGTTATACTGTTTGGGCATTGTAGAACCTCAGAAAACATGACAGGTGCTCAGAAAATCAGAGCCGTTTCAAAAAGCGGAAATTCACATTTTTGTACCATAGTTTGTAAATGCTATAACTTTTACCCAAACCATTTTTTTTTTGCCCAAACATTTTTTTTTAATCAAAGACATGTAGAACTATAAATTTAGCGAAAAATTTATATATGGATGTCGTTTTTTTTGCAAAATTTCACAGCTGAAAGTGAAAAATGTCATTTTTTTGCAAAAAAATCGTTACATTTTGATTAATAACAAAAAAAGTAAAAATGTCAGCAGCAATAAAATACCACCAAATGAAAGCTCCATTAGTGAGAAGAAAAGGAGGTAAAATTCATTTGGGTGGTAAGTTGCATGACCGAGCGATAAACGGTGAAAGGAGTGTAGTGCCGAAGTGTAAAAAGTGGCCTGGTCATGAAGGGGGTTTCACCTAGCGGGGCTGAAGTGGTTAATGCAGACGGAGGCTCCGTTCAGTACGGATCCGTCTGCATTAAAATGGCAAAAAAAAGCTAAGTGTGAAAATAGCCTCGGACGGATCCGTCCAGACTTTCAATGTAAAGTCAATGGGGGACGGATCCGCTTGAAGATTGAGCCATATTGTGGCATCTTCAAACGGATCCGTCCCCATTGACTTACATTGTAAGTCTGGACGGATCCGCACGCCTCCGCACGGCCAGGCGGACACCCGAACGCTGCAAGCAGCGTTCAGCTGTCTGCCTGTCCGTGCGGAGGCGAGCGGAGCGGAGGCTGAACGCCGCCATACTGATGCAGCTCCATTCAGACTGCATCATGGCTGGACGGAGGCGTTCGGGTCCGCTCGTGAGCCCCTTCAAACGGAGCTCACGAGCGGACAGCCGAACGCTAGTGTGAAAGCAGCCTAATTCGCGCCAAAAAGATCTTTAGAACATGTAACTGCACCGCTGAACGGCAAACATATTTTTTTGCCACTAAGGTTACTTTCACACCTGCGTTAGGTGCGGATCCGTCTGGTATCTGCACAGACAGATCCACACCTATAATGCAAACGCTTGTATCCGTTCAGAACGGATCCGTTTGCATTACCATGAACAAAAAAGTCTGAAAGTCAATGGGAGGCGGATCCGTTTTCAATTGCACCATATTGTGTCAGTGAAAACGGATCCGTCCCCATTGACTCACGTTGTAAGTCATGACGGATCCGTTTGGGTCCGCATCGTCAGGCGGACATCAAAATACCGCAGGCAGCGATTTGGTGTCCGCCTCCAGAACGGAATGGAGGCTGAACGGAGAAAAACGGATGCATTCTGAACGGATCCTTATCAATTCAGAATGCATTGGGGCTAAACTGATCCATTTTGGGCCGCTTGTGAGAGCCCTGAAACAGATCTCACAATCTGACCCAGAAACGCCAGTGTGAAAGTAGCCAAAGAAATGACAAAAAGGGTTGAATTTTCTAAATTCACCACAAAAAAAGCAAATACTTTTTTGTGCCACTAATACATGCAAAAAAGTGCTTTAGAACATATAACTGCACCACAGAACGGCAAAAAAAATATGCTTTTTTGCCACTAATACATGCCAAAAAGGTCTTTAGAACATATTACTGCACTGCTAAACGGCAAATAGTCCCTTACTTTTTTCCACTTATACATGCCACAGAAGGCTTTAGAAAATATAACTGCAACGCTAAACGGCAAATAGGCTCTTACTTTTTTCCACTTATACACGCCACAAAAGGCTTTAGAACATACAAATGCACCACAAAACAGCAAATAATATATATTTTTTGCAACTAATACACGCCAAAAAAGGCTTTAGAACATATAACTAGAGATGGCCTTGTGGTTCGTGCAGAGGTCGTTTTGCAGTAAACTCTACGATTCGCCGAACATGCAAACATATGGCGATGTCCGTCGTCGCCATATTTTTTTGCATCACACCAAACTTTGACCCATGACACATCCATCAGGTGGGACAGGACAGCCAATTAAGACATTTCAGCACATGGACACACACCCTACTCTATAAATAAATCCAATCTGACCGCAATTTTACATTCAGTCTTTTGCCAGTGTAGGGAAAGTTTGCTGTGTCGAGAAAGGACAGACTGTTGGGGACTACAAACGCTAGCTAAAAGGGCCACAAAAATCCTTTTAAGGACTGGTATAGGTGTGCTATTGATAGGTGTGACATACTGAGAAGTGTGATATTACTTATAATTTACTTTCTAACCTAGAAAGTATATTATAGTGCATTTGTATTGTGCAGCAGTTGTGTGCAGTTCTGCTGCAATACTGCAGCTATACAGAGGGACAAACACTATTGGAATAACTGATTGCAACTGGTGTGATATACCAGTTGCCCCCCAAAAAAACTGATTGAGGCAGAGGTGTGATATACCTATAATATAATTTCTATATAGTGAATTTGTATTGTGCAGCAGTTGTGTGCGGTTCTGCTGAGATATCACAGGTATACAGAGGGACAAACGCTATTAGAACAACTAATTGAGCCTGGTGTGATATACCAGTTGCCCCCCCCAAAAAACTGATTGAGGCAGGGGTGTGATATAACTAGAATATAATTTTTATATAGTTAATTTGTGTTGTACAGTTCAGCAGTTGTGTGCGGTTCTGCTGAGATACCGCAGCTATAAAGAAGGACAACCGCTATTGGAACAACTAATTGTAACTAGTGTGATATACCTGTTGCCCCCAAAAAAACGAATTAAGGGGTTTGATATACCTGCTTCCAGCAAATAATCATTAAGGGGTTTTATATACTTGCTTCCACAAATACTGCTCTTTTATAGGAACTTTGTCACAGGGTCATTTTGAAAATGACATGCAGAGGAAGAGGCAGGCCATTTCGCAGGGGTGGTGGGGGTCGGGCAGGTGCACCAGGCCGGAGCCTAAGTGGGAAGTTGCAGAAGGTGTGTGCGATTACGTCAAAGGATGCACCAGAGTTGGTTGAGTGGCTCACTCACCTTCCCTTTTATGTAACCTCCTCATCCTCTGTATCTGCACCCTCGTCACTCTCTGCTGTGTGCACCCCCAAATACACCACCACCATCACCACCACCATAGCCCCTCCACTAGAGTCAGAGGAATTATTTCCCCATCCATTCCCAGACCTTACCGATACGCAGACATTCTTGACATTGGATGAGGAAGAGGAGGTAGCAATGGCCTCCACCCAAATCAGCCCAAGGAGGGTGGTCCCCACTGTTGCTGCCTACTCCGAGATATCTAATGTCAGTGGTGGTGAATGTGATGATGATGACCCGTCGATGGACGTCACGTGGGTGCCCACAAGAGAGGAGGGGAGTTCAGAGGGAGAGACGGAGCAGCAGATAGGGAGGAGAAGGAGAAGCAGGCAGAACTCGCAGTGCACAGGAGGCAAAAAGCAGACTGCAAATGTATCTGGATCGAGCCATCCACCATGTACAGTCGCATCTTGCGCTCACAAGACGCCGGCACAAGGCTCCGCAGTGTGGGCTTTTTTTAACGTGTCAGCTACTGACAATAGTTTTGCCATCTGCAGCCTGTGCTGTCAACATGTCGCGGTAAGCCCAACAATCACCTAGGGACGACCACATTAAGAAGGCACCTGGCCTCTCATTACCGAGCCCAGTGGGAGCAACACTGTCAGAATCCACAAAGCCACACTCCCAGCGCTCCACATCCTGCCTCTTCTCCTTCTTCTTCTCCCCTCTCCTCCCATTTGTCCTCCACTCCACCTTTCACTATGCCGTCGTCGCATTAATCTGGCAAAAGGCAGGCTTCCGTGGCCCAAATGTTCGAACGTAAAAAGTTGATGAGGCCGATGACCCTCTTGCCCAACGGCTGACCACCGACTTGTCGTATCTGCTAGACAGTTAACTACTGCCATATAAACTGGTGGACTCGGAGGCCTTTAGAAAATTTGTGGCCATTGGCACACCGCAATGAAAGGTCCATGGAAGGAAATATTTCTCCCAGAGGGCATTCCAAAGCTATGTTCAGTGGCTGGTGAATGTATCTCTGGCACCCAGTGTCAGTGCCAAGATACATCTGACTACAGACACATGGTCTAGCAAACACAGGCAGGGAAGGTACTGCATAACTTTTACTACCCACTGGGTGAACCTTCTGATGGCCGTCAAGCATGCAACCCGTGGCACTTGTGTGGATTTGGTGTTACCGCCATGGATTTCATGCAGGCCTACCTTTTCTTCTCCTCCTCCTTCTCCATCCTCCGTCTCCTCATTGGCTGACTCCTCCTTTTCCATTGCTACCACCTCTTCCGCTGCGCCCCCCCCAGCTCCCCAGAATCTATTTGACGTGCCAGGTGATGTTGCCATGCTGTGCTGCGGCTATTGTGCCTGGAAGCCAAGAGCCACACCAGTCCTGCACTCCTTTCAGCAATGCAGTCACCGGCCGATCAGTGGCTAACCCCGCTCAATTTGACAGTTGGTAAAGTGCTGTGCGACAACAGTGCCAATCTGCTGAGCATGCTGAAAACAGGACAAAATGACACGGTCACGTGCATGGCACATGTCCTGAACTTAGTCGTGCAGCGATTCGTTGCCAAATACCCCGGGGCCAGGACGTCTTGCGGCAGGCCAGGAAATTCTCTGCCCATTTTAGAAGATCTTACACAGCCATGGCTCGCCTTGCTGACGTTCAGCGGCGACACCACTTGCCTGACAGATGTCTGATTTGTGACTGCCCGACGCACTGGAACTCCACCTTGTATAAGCATGATAGACTTCTCCAGTATAAACGTGCCGTTAACAACTACCTGTATGAACTCTGCGGCAGGACAGCTTCTGGGAGCTTTTTTTTTTTTTTTAACTGCGCCAGTGGCTGCTCATGCGCAACGCATGCAGACTTCTGCGTCCATTCGATGAGATCAACAAACTGGTCAGTCGAAGCCAGGGCACCATCAGTGACATTGTACCTTATGCCTTTCTGGAGCATGCATTGCGTTGTGTCACTAATCAAGCCGTCGAGGAGCAGGAGCTGGAAGATGAGGAAGTCGCAATGCTGAATGAATTCCCAGGGGGCGGAACTCCCTCTGAGACAAGTCAGCAGGACTCTGAAGATGAGTCAGAGGAGGATGGTGCCAGGGGGGATGAGGAGAAGGAGCAGGCTTTAAACTTTTCTGGGATCCCTGGTGTTGTCTGTGGATGGGGGAAGGAGAGCGAGGACGACATTCTCCTGGGAGATGAGCAGGCTGCTCCACCGCTTCCAATTTAGTGCAAATGGGGGCCTTCTTGCTCCAGTGTTTGAAGATGGACCCCCGTATAAAAAGCATAGAGGGCAAGGACCAGTACTTCTGTTGCAACGTACTTAGACCACAGGTACAAACACAAAATGGCGGACATGTTACCAGCATCACAGATGGCTGTCAGAATGCAGCATTTCCAGGACTTGCTTTGAGAGATTCTGCATTCTGCTGTTGTGGGTGCTTGCAGAGGAATTTCCACCCACAGAGAAACAGTTGCGGGTACCAATCCTACCGCGCATGCAAGAAGAGGGCAGTTTGAAGATGTGTTGGTCACTGCGGTTATGAGATCATTCTTGCAGCCAATCCATCGACAGCTGCCCTCCGGATCCAGCCTCAGGGAAGCCTAGACCGACAGGTGTCCGACTACATCGAGTTAACGGCCAATGTGGATGCTCTGAGAAGCGAGGAACCCCTTGACTACTGGGTGTGCAGGCTTGACCTGTGGCCAGAGCTGGCACAATTTGCCATGGAGCTCTTGGCTTGCCCCTCGTCCAGTGTACTGTCCGAAAGGACGTTCCGTGTAGCAGAGGTGATCGTGACCGATAAGCGCACTCGCCTAGCTCACGATAGTGTGGACTCACCTATTTCCATTGGTGTTTTTTTCAAGAGGGGAGATTTTGTTAGCCATGTTTTTAATCCAATTTTATATTTTTAGTTCTTTTGCACATACAGTATGTATTTGACATATATTTGTACTGGCTTGCAGTAAAATTGATTACCAATCCCCATCTAATATACCTCCAGCTACATAATTGCTTGATGTTTTTTGGCCAGTGAATGCCTAATGTTTGGGGCCTATACTCCACTAGCCTGCAGTAAAATTGATATACAATGACCATCTAATATACCTCCAGCCCCATAATCACTTGATGTTTTCTGTATGGTAAATGCATAATTTTTGGGGCCTGTAATCTAACTTGCCAACAGTAAAATTGATATACGGTGACCGCCTAATGTACCTCCAGCCACATCATGACTTGATGTTTTCTGTACGTTGAATGCATAATTTTTGGGGCCTTTAATGTAACTGGCTAACAGTAAAATTGTTATACGGTGACCACCTAATGTACCTCCAGCCACATAATCATTTGATGTTTTCTGTCCGGTAAATGCCTAATGTTTGGGTTTCTATACTCCACTGGCCTACAGTAAAATTGATATTCAATGACCGTCTAATATACCTCCAGTCACATAATGACTTGATCTTTTCTGTACATTGAATGCATAACTTAAATGTAATAAATCAGGGTATTTTTTCATAATAAATAAATTCAGAATTAATTCATTGATTGAGGTATTCACATCAAAGTTTTGTCTAAAGTAAGTATACAAAGATTCTGGGAATATAAAGCAGGGTAATTCCCATATAAATAAGCATCATCTCAAGCTGAGTCAAAGGGTGAAGATATACACATATGAAACAGCAGGTCGGCCAAACACAGTAGAAAAGCCGTAGCAGCGGGGACATCAGTATGTTTAGTACAATCCTATACTATGGACATAGTAACGAAGGCAGAGAAGTGCAGGTCATTGAAGATTCCAAGTGCAGCGTAGCCTGTAGGGTGTAGGTTATAATTCAATAACCGGATGACAGAGGGTAGTATGGAATGGTACATAAGGGCAAAAACAAGAGTCATCATTCAGTAGTATATAGAGATGTAGATTTCTAAGCAGATGTAACTTAAGAAGGAGAGCCAGTTATATATACAGTACAGACCAAAAGTTTGGACACACCTTCTCATTCAAGGAGTTTTCTTTATTTTCATAACAATGAAAATTGTAGATTCACACTGAAGGCATCAAAACTGTGAATTAGCACATGTGGAATTATATACATAACAAAAAAGTGTGAAACAACTGAAAATATGTCATATTCTAGGTTCTTCAAAGTAGCCACCTTTTGCTTTGATTACTGCTTTGCACACTCTTGGCATTCTCTTGATGAGCTTCAAGAGGTAGTCACCTGAAATGGTCTTCCAACAGTCTTGAAGGAGTTCCCAGAGATGCTTAGCACTAGGGATGAGCGAACCCGAACTGTATAGTTCGGGTTCGTACCGAATTTTGGGGTGTCCGTGACACGGACCCGAACCCGGACATTTTCGTAAAAGTCCGGGTTCGGGTTCGGTGTTCGTCGCTTTCTTGGCGCTTTTTGAAAGGCTACAAAGCAGCCAATCAACAAGCGTCATACTGCTTGCCCCAAGAGGCCGTCACAGCCATGCCTACTATTGGCATGGCTGTGATTGGCCAGAGCACAATGTGACCCGGCCTCTATTTAAGCTGGAGTCACATAGCGCCGCCCTTCACTCTGCTCTGATTAGCGTAGGGAGAGGTTGCAGCTGCGACAGTAGGGCTGATTAACTCCTCCAAAAGACTCCATCCAGTGATCGATCTGCAGCTGTGGATGATTGAACTGCTGCTATTGTTTTTTGGCTAAATCCTACATCAGGGTGAAGCTGTCACACCAAGTGCATTTAACCAGCAATAGTCTGTTTATTTTTTGGCCATATACTACATCAGGGGCAGGCTGTCACCAAGTGCATTTAACCTTCAATGGTGTGGTTGTTTTTTGGCTAAATCCTACATCAGGGTGAAGCTGTCACACCAAGTGCATTTAGCCAGCAATAGTCTGTTTATTTTTTGGCCATATACTACATCAGGGACAAGCTGCGCCTGTCACCAAGTGCATTTAACCCTCAGTAGTGTGGTTAGTCAAGCTGTCACACCAAGTGCATTTAGCCAGCAATAGTCTGTTTATTTTTTGGCCATATACTACATCAGGGGCAGGCTGCGCCTGTTACCAAGTGCATTTAACCCTCAGTAGTGTGGTTGGTCAAGCCGTCACACCAAGTGCATTTAACCATCAATAGTGTGGTTATTTTTTGGCCATATCCCAGTCTAATTCTGTCAGTAAACGTATACCTGTCACCTAGCACCTAAATACTAGGCCTCAAGTTTATATCCAGCTAAATCTGTTGTTACTGGTGTGGCTGGTCAAGTTATTTAGTGTCCGTCAAAGCACAGTTTTTGTTCTGGGTTTAAATACAATTCCCAATTTAGCAATTTCCTAATTTAGTGGTTTCTGCTGTATCAGAGCTATTTTAAATCTATCCCTAAAAGGGTATATAATATTCAAGGTGCACATAGGGTCATTCTGAATAACTTCACACACACGCTACTGTGCATTTCCAAGTCTAATTCTGTCAGTAAATCTATACCTGTCACCCAGCGCCTAAATACTAGGCCTCAAATTTATATCCAGCTAAATCTGTCGTTACTGCTTTACTGTTGTGGCTGGTCAAATTATTTAGTGTCCGTCAAAGCACATTTTTTGTTCTGGGTTGAAATACAATTCCCAATTTAGCAATTTCCTAATTTAGTGGTTTCTGCTGTATCAGGCCTACTTTAAATACATCCCTAAAATGGTATATCAGAATCAAGGTGCACATAGGGTCATTCTGAATAACTTCACACACACGCTACTGTGCATTTCCAAGTCTAATTCTGTCAGTAAACCTATACCTGTCACCCAGCGCCTAAAGAATAGGCCTCAAATTTATAGTCAGCTAAATCTGTTGTTACTGGTGTGGCTGGTCAAGTTATTTAGAATCCGTCAAAGCACAGTTTTTGTTCTGGGTTGAAATACAATTCCCAATTTAGCAATTTCCTAATTTAGTGGTTTCTGCTGTATCAGGCCTACACCCGCCGCCAAGAGACTCCGCCTGCTACTGACCGCTGCCATCTGGGACCGAGCACCCCAAAGGCAGCTTCAAGGAGTTCCCTGGCATGGCACTTCTTCAAACAATGTGCTGACGACAAGACCCGAGTGGTTTGCACGCTGTGCCATCAGAGCCTGAAGCGAGGCATTAACGTTCTGAACCATAGCACAACCTGCATGACCAGGCACCTGCATGCAAAGCATGAACTGCAGTGGAGTAAACACCTTAAAAACAAGGAAGTCACTCAGGCTCCCCCTGCTACCTCTTCTGCTGCTGCCGCCTCGGCCTCTTCTGCTGCTGCCGCCTCGGCCTCTTCTGCTGCTGCCACCTCGGCCTCTTCCTCCGCCTCTGGAGGAACGTTGGCACCTGCCGCCCAGCAAACAGGGGATGTACCACCAACATCACCACCACCTCCGTCACCAAGCATCTCAACCATGTCACACGGCAGCGTTCAGCTCTCCATCTCACAAACATTTGAGAGAAAGAGTAAATTCCTACCTAGCCACCCTCGATCCCTGGCCCTGAATGCCAGCATTTCTAAACTACTGGCCTATGAAATGCTGTCATTTAGGCTGGTGGACACAGACAGCTTCAAACAGCTCATGTCGCTTGCTGTCCCACAGTATGTTGTTCCCAGCCGGCACTACTTCTCCAAGAGGGACGTGCCTTCCCTGCACAACCAAGTATCCGATAAAATCAAGTGTGCACTGCGCAATGCCATCTGTGGCAAGGTCCACCTAACCACAGATACATGGACCAGTAAGCACGGCCAGGGACGCTATATCTCCCTAACTGCACACTGGGTAAATGTAGTGGCAGCTGGGCCCCAGGCGGAGAGCTGTTTGGCGCACGTCCTTCCGACGTCAAGGATCGCAGGGCAACATTCTTTGCCTCCTGTTGCCACCTCCTCCTACTCAGCTTCCTCCTCCTCTTCTTCCACCTGCTCATCCAGTCAGCCACACACCTTCACCAACAACTTCAGCACAGCCCGGGGTAAACGTCAGCAGGCCATTCTGAAACTCATATGTTTGGGGGACAGGCCCCACACCGCACAGGAGTTGTGGCGGGGTATAGAACATCAGACCGACGAGTGGTTGCTGCCGGTGAGCCTCAAGCCCGGCCTGGTGGTGTGCGATAATGGGCGAAATCTCGTTGCAGCTCTGGGACTAGCCGGTTTGACGCACATCCCTTGCTTGGCGCATGTGCTGAATTTGGTGGTGCAGAAGTTCATTCACAACTACCCCGACATGTCAGAGCTGCTGCATAAAGTGCGGGCCGTCTGTTCGCGCTTCCGGCATTCACATCCTGCCGCTGCTCGCCTGTCTGCGCTACAGCGTAACTTTGGCCTTCCCGCTCACCGCCTCATATGCGACGTGCCCACCAGGTGGAACTCCACCTTGCACATGCTGGACAGACTGTGCGAGCAGCAGCAGGCCATAGTGGAGTTTCAGCTGCAGCACGCACGGGTCAGTCGCAATACGGAACAGCACCACTTCACCACCAATGACTGGGCCTCCATGCGAGACCTGTGTGTCCTGTTGCGCTGTTTCGAGTACTCCACCAATATGGCCAGTGGCGATGACGCCGTTATCAGCGTTACAATACCACTTCTATGTCTCCTTGAGAAAACACTTAGGGCGATGATGGAAGAGGAGGTGGCCCAGGAGGAGGAGGAGGAGGAGGAGGAGGAAGAGAGGTCATTTTTAGCACTTTCAGGCCAGTCTCTTCGAAGTGACTCAGAGGGAGGTTTTTTGCAACAGCAGAGGCCAGGTACAAATGTGGCCAGCCAGGGCCCACTACTGGAGGACGAGGAGGACGAGGATGAGGAGGAGGTGGAGGAGGATGAGGATGAAGCATGGTCACAGCGGGGTGGCACCCAACGCAGCTCAGGCCCATCACTGTCCACAGAGGACAGCTTGTCCTTACCCCTGGGCAGCCTGGCACACATGAGCGACTACATGCTGCAGTGCCTGCGCAACGACAGCAGAGTTGCCCACATTTTAACGTGTGCGGACTACTGGGTTGCCACCCTGCTGGATCCACGGTACAAAGACAATGTGCCCACCTTACTTCCTGCACTGGAGCATGATAGGAAGATGCGCGAGTACAAGCGCACGTTGGTAGACGCGCTACTGAGAGCATTCCCAAATGTCACAGGGGAACAAGTGGAAGCCCAAGCCCAAGGCAGAGGAGGAGCAAGAGGTCGCCAAGGCAGCTGTGTAACGGCCAGCTCCTCTGAGAGCAGGGTTAGCATGGCAGAGATGTGGAAAAGATTTGTCAACACGCCACAGCTAACTGCACCACCACCTGATACGCAACGTGTTAGCAGGAGGCAACATTTCACTAACATGGTGGAACAGTACGTGTGCACACCCCTCCACGTACTGACTGATGGTTCGGCCCCATTCAACTTCTGGGTCTCTAAAATGTCCACGTGGCCAGAGCTAGCCTTTTATGCCTTGGAGGTGCTGGCCTGCCCGGCGGCCAGCGTTTTGTCTGAACATGTATTCAGCACGGCAGGGGGCGTCATTACAGACAAACGCAGCCGCCTGTCTACAGCCAATGTGGACAAGCTGACGTTCATAAAAATGAACCAGGCATGGATCCCACAGGACCTGTCCGTCCCTTGTCCAGATTAGACATTAACTACCTCCCCTTAACCATATATTATTGGACTCCAGGGCACTTCCTCATTCAATCCTATTTTTATTTTCATTTTACCATTATATTGCGAGGCTACCCAAAGTTGAATGAACCTCTCCTCTGTCTGGGTGCCGGGGCCTAAATATATGCCAATGGACTGTTCCAATGTTGGGTGACGTGAAGCCTGATTCTCTGCTATGACATGCAGACTAATTCTCTGCTGACATGAAGTCAGATTCTCTGTTACGGGACCTCTCTCCTCTGCCTGGGTGCCTGGGCTTAAATATATGCCAATGGACTGTTGCAGTGGTAGCTGACGTGAAGCCTGATTCTCTGCTATGACATGCAGACTGATTCTCTGCTGACATGAAGACAGATTCTCTGTTACGGGACCTCTCTCCTCTGCCTGGGTGCTGGGCCTAAATATATGCCAATGGACTGTTGCAGTGGTGGCTGACGTGAAGCCTGATTCTCTGCTGGGCCTAAATATCTGACAATGGACTGTTGCAGTGGTGGCTGACATGAAGCCTGATTCTCTGCTATGACATGCAGACTGATTCTCTGCTGACATGAAGCCAGAGTCTCTGTTACGGGACCTCTCTCCTCTGCCTGGGTGCTGGGCCTAAATATATGACAATGGACTGTTGCACTGGTGGCTGACGTGAAGCCTGATTCTCTGCTATGACATGCAGACTGATTCTCTGCTGACATGAAGACAGATTCTCTGTTACGGGACCTCTCTCCTCTGCCTTTGTGCTGGGCCTAAATATTTGACAATGGACTGTTGCAGTGGTGGCTGACGTGAAGCCTGATTCTCTGCTATGACATGCAGACTAATTCTCTGCTGACATGAAGACAGATTCTCTGTTACGGGACCTCTCTCCTCTGCCTGGGTGCTGGGCCTAAATATCTGACAATGGACTGTTGCAGTGGTGGCTGACATGAAGCCTGATTCTCTGCTATGACATGCAGACTGATTCTCTACTGACATGAAGCCAGAGTCTCTGTTACGGGACCTCTCTCCTCTGCCTGGGTGCTGGGCCTAAATATATGACAATGGACTGTTGCACTGGTGGCTGACGTGAAGCCTGATTCTCTGCTATGACATGCAGACTGATTCTTTGCTGACATGAAGAGAGATTCTCTGTTACGGGACCTTTCTCCTCTGCCTTTGTGCTGGGCCTAAATATATGACAATGGACTGTTGCAGTGGTGGCTGACGTGTAGCCTGATTCTCTGCTATGACATGCAGACTAATTCTCTGCTGACATGAAGCCAGATTCTCTGTTACGGGACCTCTCTCCTCTGCCTGGGTGCCTGGGCCTAAATATATGCCAATGGACTGTTCCAATGTTGGGTGACGTGAAGCCTGATTCTCTGCTATGACATGCAGACTGATTCTCTGCTGACATGAAGCCAGATCCTCTGTTACGGGACCTCTCTCCTCTGCCTGGGTGCTGGGCCTAAATATATGCCAATGGACTGTTGCACTGGTGGCTGACGTGAAGCCTGATTCTCTGCTATGACATGCAGACTGATTCTCTGCTGACATGAAGCCTGATCCTCTGTCACGGGACCTCTCTCCTCTGCCTGGGTGCTGGGCCTAAATATATGTCAATGGACTGTTGCAGTGGTGGCTGACGTGAAGCCTGATTCTCTGCTATGACATGCAGACTGATTCTCTGTTGACATGAAGACAGATTCTCTGTTACGGGACCTCTCTCCTCTGCCTGGGTTCTGGGCCTAAATATATGACAATGGACTGTTGCAGTGGTGGCTTACGTGAAGCCTGATTCTCTGCTATGACATGCAGACTGATTCTCTGTTGACATGAAGCCAGATTCTCTGTTACGGGACCTCTCTCCTCTGCCTGGGTGCTGGGCCTAAATATATGACAATGGACTGTTGCAGTGGTGGCTGACGTGAAGCCTGATTCTCTGCTATGACATGCAGACTGATTCTCTGCTGACATGAAGCCAGATTCTCTGTTACGGGACCTCTCTCCTCTGCCTGGGTGCTGGGCCTAAATATATGACAATGGACTGTTGCAGTGGTGGGTGACGTGAAGCCAGATTCTCTGCTATGGGACCTCTCTCCAATTGATATTGGTTAATTTTTATTTATTTTATTTTTATTTTTATTAATTTCCCTATCCACATTTGTTTGCATGGGATTTTGTCATGGAACCATGAACCAGACGTACAACAATAGATAAGTGGAAATAAGAAGGCTTTATTGAAAATCAAGCTGTGAGGCAAAAGTCCAAACGGATGGCTAAACCGAAGCAGGGTCTTGCGAAGCCAGAGGTCAGGAACCAGAAGGGTAGTCAGACGAAGCCTGGATCAGGAACCAGCAGGGTAGTCAGACGAAGCCTGGATCAGGAACCAGAAGCAGCAGCAGTCTTAGAAGCATGTGAACACAGGAGGACCAAGCAAGGAACTGAAGCCACAGACCTCCTATATATATATGAGCTAGGCATACAGCTCCTCCCAGTGGGAAGGAGAAGCCGCAGGGTGGGAGGCTACAAGAAACCCAGAAACCAAGATGGCCGCCAGCACGTGTCAAACGAAGGAGAACAACAAGAAGGTAAGACCATGACAGTACCTCCCCCTCAAGGGCCCCTCCTCTGCGGAGTAAAGAACGGTTTCTGAGGGAAGCGTGCGTGGAAGGCTCGGAGCAAGGCAGGAGCATGGACATCTGCGGAGGGAACCCAGGAACGCTCCTCTGGACCATAACCACGCCAATGGACCAAAAACTGCACCCGACCGCGGACCAGGCGTGAGTCCAGGATATTGCTCACCTCATACTCCTCACGATTGCCCACTTGGACCGGACGAGGCCGAGGAACCGAGGAAGTGAAACGATTACACACCAGTGGCTTCAACAGGGAGACATGAAACACGTTGGAGATCCGCATGCCAGGAGGAAGCGCAAGGGCTACCGGGTTTACCCTGCGAAGCACTCGGAAGGGACCAACAAAGCGAGGCGCCAGCTTGGGAGTGGGCACTCGAAGGTTGAGGTTGCAGGTGGACAACCATACGCGGTCTCCGACCTGGTAGGAAGGAGCGGGCGCTCTTCTGCGATCTGCCTGGAGTCTCTGGCGCTGCGCAGAGACCTCAAGGGACCTCTGGATCTGTACCCAAGAAGCACGTAGGACGGAAAGGTGATCCTCCACAGCCGGAATATCCTGGGGAGAGAATACCTCCGGTAACACGGCAGGTTGGAACCCATAATTGGCCATGAAGGGAGACGTCCCAGAGGAAGAGTTCACCGCCGTGTTCCTGGCAAACTCAGCCCAAGGCATCGTTCTGCGGCCCCATTGGACTGAGGGTGGTAGGCCGAGGAGAAAGAGAGATGAATCCCCAACTGGGAGCAAAAGGAGCGCCAGAACCTGGACACAAACTGACTCCCCCGATCCGACACAATCTCCTTGGGCAAACCGTGCAACCGGAAGACCTCCCTGGCAAAAATCGTGGCCAACTCTCGTGCAGAGGGTAACTTCTTGAGAGGAACACAGTGGCACATTTTGGAAAACCGATCCACAATCATGAGAATGACCGTATGGCCTCGGGATGCAGGGAGGTCCACAATGAAATCCATCCCCAGGTGTGACCATGGACGCTCCCCGGTGGCTATGGGTTGCAAAAGGCCCAACGGACGGTGCCGAGGGGATTTACTCTGGGCACAAACGGAGTATGCCGCTACATATGCGGCGATGTCGGAACGTAGAGAAGGCCACCAGAACAGACGTGAAACAGCCCATGACAGCTGATTCTTTCCAGGATGCCCCGCGGCCTTGGAGTTATGGTAGGTTCGCAACAACTGAGTGCGCAACTCCTCAGGCACAAAACATCTGCCGTTGGGTCTCCCAGAGGGAGCACCAGATTGAGCCACCAAAATCTGCTCACCCAGGGGAGAGGTCAGGCTGGTGCGAATGGCGGCCAGGATCTGATTCGGAGGTATGACCGAAGTCGGAATCGACTCCTCCCCGGACAGCTCGGTGTACTGCCGTGATAAGGCATCCGCTCTGATGTTCTTGGAACCGGGTAGGTAGGAGACCACGTAATTAAAACGTGACAAGAACAGAGCCCATCTGGCCTGACGTGGTGTCAATCTCTTGGCCTCAGAGAGGTAGGTCAGATTCTTGTGGTCCGTCAGGATGAGAACCGGAACCACCGAGCCCTCGAGCAAGTGCCTCCATTCTTTAAGGGCCTGCACGATGGCCAATAACTCCCTGTCACCAATCTGATAGTTGCACTCCGCGGAAGACAGTTTCCGGGAGTAAAACCCACAAGGAAGCAGAGGACCCTCTGGTGTTCTACGCTGAGACAGAAGGGCGCCTACTCCCGTCTCAGACGCGTCCACCTCGAGGACAAAAGGCAAACCAGGGTTGGGATGCGACAGAATCGGAGCCGACACAAAGGCGGACTTTAGAGCCTCAAAAGCTCGGATGGCCTCGAGCGGCCAGACCTGGGGATTGCTGCCCTTCCTGGTCAGATCCGTGAGAGGCTTGGCTAACATGGAAAAGTCCCTGATGAACTTCCGATAATAATTGGCGAAGCCCAAAAAGCGCTGCAGGGCACGAAGACCACTGGGCTGGGGCCACTGTAAGACAGCCGAAACCTTCTCAGGATCCATGGAGAACCCCTCAGCGGAAATGATGTAACCTAAGAAGGTTACCTGGGATCGGTGAAATTCGCATTTCTCAAGCTTACCGAACAGCTTGTTCTCTCGTAACCGTTGCAACACTCGTCTGACATCCAGAATGTGGGCCTCCATGGATTCAGAATATACCAAGATGTCATCCAAATAGACCACCACACACTGCTGCAACAGGTCACGGAAAACATCGTTGATGAATTCCTGGAAGACTGCGGGTGCATTGCACAACCCAAAGGGCATAACCAAGGATTCATAATGACCGGTCCTGGTGTTAAACGCGGTCTTCCACTCATCGCCCGCCTTGATCCTTACCAGGTTATATGCCGCCCTCAGGTCGAGTTTGGTAAAGACCGTGGCCCCTTTGAGGCGATCGAACAGCTCGGAAATCAAGGGTATCGGGTAAGCGTTCTTGATCGTGATGCGATTGAGACCCCTGTAATCGATGCAAGGCCTCAACTCACCGCCCTTCTTTTTCACAAAGAAAAATCCAGCCCCTGCCGGGGACGAAGATTTGCGAATGTGTCCGCGTGAAAGCGCCTCCCTCACGTACTCCTCCATGGCCTCATTCTCCGCTACCGACAGTGGATAGACTTTGCCACGAGGAGGAACGGCACCAGATTGTAACTCTATGGCACAATCGTATGGGCGGTGAGGAGGTAGGGCAACCGCACGCACCTTATCGAATACATCCCGGTACTCCTCGTATTCAGGAGGCAACAGAGAGTCCGAGGAAGTACACAGCAACTTGACAGACCCATGGATGCAACTAGCCCCACACTGCGGTGACCACGAGAGGATCTCGGCCGATCTCCAATCGAAAGTCGGATTATGCTTCTGGAGCCAGGGGTACCCCAAGACCACCGAGTAGTGTGGAGACGAAATAACCTGGAGACAGACCGACTCTCTGTGAACGGCACCAATGGCCATCCCCACTGGAAGGGTCTCATGAGTCACGTGTGGCGGCAGAAGGGGTCTGCCGTATATCGCCTCAAGAGCCAGTGGGGAACCTCGAGGCTGCAGAGGAATGGAATTGGCGGCAGCGAACACACTATCAATGAACAAACCACCAGCACCAGAGTCCACCAACGCCTGGGTCGTCACCGAGCCCCCGACCCAGGAGAGGACAACAGTAATCAGTGGTTTGTCAACACGGGAAACCGGGGACGAGGAGACTCCACCCAAGATCTGCCCCCGACAGGATCTCAGGTGCGAGCGTTTCCCGGACGGTTCGGGCATGCCAACCGAAAATGCCCACCGAGACCACAGTACATGCATCGGCCCTCGCGTCTCCGGAGTGCCCTCTCCCCCTCGGACAGGCGAGCAAACCCCAGCTGCATGGGTTCACCCCCAGACAAGTCATCCCCAGGAGGCGTGGGAGGCACGGGTGGGACAGCAAACGTAGGCGCCAATCTGTTAGAAGACCTCAGCAGGCTCTCCTTAAAGGAAGGTCTCTCCCTGAGTCCGGTGTCAATCAAAATCAGGAAAGAAATAAGAGACTCGAGCTCCACTGGTAGGTCCTTAGCTGCAACCTCATCCTTCAAGGCATCCGAGAGACCATGAGAGAAAGCAGCGACCAGAGCCTCATTATTCCAGCCCACCTCTGCTGCCAGGGTACGAAACTCAATGGCGTATTCAGCTACGGATCGTGAACCCTGTCTGATGGACATAAGGAGCTTCGCAGCAGAGGCAGCACGAGCCGGCACATCGAATACCTTCCGAAGAGAAGCAACAAAACCGGAAAACTCGGCAACCACCGGATTGTTGTTCTCCCATAAAGGGCTGGCCCAGGCCAAGGCCTTGTCCGAGAGCAGCGAGATCAAGAAGCCCACCTTTGATCTCTCAGTAGGAAAGGCATGTGGCAGCAACTCGAAATAAATGCCCACCTGGTTAAGGAAACCTCGGCACTGAGTTGGCTCTCCCCCAAAGCGCTGTGGAAGGGGGGCAGAACCGGTCATACCCCGAAACACCGCAGGCACAGCAACAGGTGTCGGGGTAGACTCTGGTGCAACAACCGGAGCGGCAGTAGGAGCGGGCCCAGGAGCGACAACCGACCCATCGGCAACGGAAGCTAAATGAGCCGTGCGTTCAAGCAGGGTTTGCAACGCCACAGCGAACCGACCCAACAGGTGATCCTGCTGATCAAGTCTGGCAACCAGCGTAGGTAGCGAGGATGGCCCTGTACCGTCAGAATTCATGGCTTGGTCCTAATGTCATGGAACCATGAACCAGACGTACAACAAGAGATAAGTGGAAATAAGAAGGCTTTATTGAAAATCAAGCTGTGAGGCAAAAGTCCAAACGGATGGCTAAACCGAAGCAGGGTCTTGCGAAGCCAGAGGTCAGGAACCAGAAGGGTAGTCAGACGAAGCCTGGATCAGGAACCAGCAGGGTAGTCAGACGAAGCCTGGATCAGGAACCAGCAGGGTAGTCAGACGAAGCCAGGATCGGGAACCAGAAGCAGCAGCAGTCTTAGAAGCATGTGAACACAGGAGGACCAAGCAAGGAACTGAAGCCACAGACCTCCTATATATATGAGCTAGGCATCCAGCTCCTCCCAGTGGGAAGGAGAAGCCGCAGGGTGGGAGGCTACAAGAAACCCAGAAACCAAGATGGCCGCCAGCACATGTCAAACGAAGGAGAACAGCAAGAAGGTAAGACCATGACAGATTTACCTACATGTTGCTGCCTTTTGCAGCCCTCTATCCCTTTCCTGGGCTGTTTTACAGCCTTTTTAGTGCCGAAAAGTTCGGGTCCCCATTGACTTCAATGGGGTTCGGGTTCGAGACAAAGTTCGGATCGGGTTCGTATCCCGAACCCGAACATTTCCGGGAAGTTCGGACGAACTTCTCGAACCCGAACATCCATGTGTCCGCTCAACTCTACTTAGCACTTGTTGGCGCTTTTGCCTTCACTCTGCAGTCCAGCTCACCCCAAACCATCTCGATTGGGTTCAGGTCCGGTGACTGTGGATGCCTGGTCATCTGGCGCAGCACCCCATCACTCTCCTTCATGGTCAAATAGCCCTTACACAGCCTGGAGGTGTGTTTGGGGTCATTGTCCTGTTGAAAAATAAATGATGGTCCAACTAAACGCAAACTGGATGGAATAGCATGCCGCTGCAAGATGCTGTGGTAGCAATGCTGGTTCAGTATGCCTTCAATTTTGAATAAATCCCCAACAGTGTCAGCAACAAAGCACCCCCACACCATCACACCTCCTGCTCCATGCTTCACGGTGGGAACCAGGCATGTAGAGTCCATCCGTTCACCTTTTCTGCATCGCACAAAGACACAGTGGTTGGAACCAAAGATCTCAAATTTGGACTCATCAGACCAAAGCACAGATTTCCACTGGTCTAATGTCCATTTCTTGTATTCTTTAGCCCAAACAAGTCTCTTCTGCTTGTTGCCTATCCTTAGCAGTGGTTTCCTAGCAAATATTTTACCATAAAGACCTGAGTCACACAGTCTCTTCTTAACAGTTGTTCTAGAGATGTGTCTGCTGCTAGAACTCTGTGTGGCATTGACCTGGTCTCTAATCTGAGCTGCTTTTAACCTGCGATTTCTGAGGCTGGTGACTCGGATGAACTTATCCTCCGCAGCAGAGGTGACTCTTGGTCTTCCTTTCCTGGGGCGGTCTGCATGTGAGCCAGTTTCTTTGTAGTGCTTGATGGTCTTTGTGAATGCACTTGGGGACACTTTCAAAGTTTTCCCAATTTTTCAGGACTGACTGACCTTAATTTCTTAAAGTAATGATGGCCACTCGTTTTTCTTTACTTAGCTGCTTTTTTCTTGCCATAATACAAATTCTAACAGTCTATTCAGTAGGACTATCAGCTGTGTATCCACCTGACTTCTCCACAACGCAACTGATGGTCCCAACCCCATTTATAAGGTAAGAAATCCCACTAATTAAACCAGACAGGGCACACCTGTGAAGTGAAAAACATTTCAGGTGACTACCTCTTGAAGCTCATCAAGAGAATGCCAAGAGTGTGCAAAGCAGTTATCAAAGCAAAAGGTGGCTACTTTGAAGAACCTAGAATATGACATATTTTCAGTTGTTTCACACTTTTTTGTTATGTATATAATTCCACATGTGTTAATTCATAGTTTTGATGCCTTCAGTGGGAATCTACAATTTTCATAGTCATGAAAATAAAGAAAACTCTTTGAATGAGAAGGTGTGTCCAAACTTTTGGTCTGTACTGTACATACATAAAAAGAGAAATGGTAGTAGTAATGGCGAATGATATGCCGCTGGCGGCAAGTTTACCTTAGTTCTATGTAGCATGTTGCCTCTAGGATGTGCTAGCTATACTGCGCTTATCAAATTATAACCTATGCCCCCTACACCCTACAGGATACGCTGCCCTTGGAATCTTCAATGACCTGCACTTCTCTTCCTTCGTTGCCATGGCCATAGTATAGGATTGTACTAAACATACTGATGTTCCCGCTGCTACGGCTTTTCTACTGTGTTTGGCCGACCTGCTGTTTGATATGTGTATATCTTCACCCTGTGACTCAGCTTGAGATTATGCTTATTTATATGGGAATTACCCTGCTTTACACTGCTTTTTTTATTCCCAGAATCTTTGTATACTTACTTCAGACATAACTTTGATGTGAATACTTCAATCAATGAATTAATTATGAATTTATTTATTATGAAAAAATACCTGATTTATTACATTTACTTTACTCGAGGCCGTGAACAAGGTCCCGTGTTAGGACCGAAACGTTGAGGCAACATGCTACATAGAACTAAGGCCGTGAACAAGGTCCCGTGTTAGGACCGAAACTTTGGCCAGTTTTGCATAGATTTATTCCTGGATACTGATAAAAATGAAATGATAAATGAAATTAAAAATGAAATGAAAATATAAATTTTCAAAACTACAAATAGAGTGCCGTGGTTTACTTTTTACTATATTACCTTCATTACCATTGAGCACCGTACAGAACGACACAAGAGGAGTGCCGTCCAACCCAAGTTATATCAAGATTGAATTATTTTGGGATTGAGCACCCTCCAAATGTCTTCAACTACTTTTTCATACGACAACGCAATAGCAGAGGAGTTTGTTTCCCGGGTGAATGCATCAAGCAATTTCCTGCACGTGTGACACAGTGAATTAAAATCACTCGATTGGGAACGCAAATCCAAGAAACTACTCTCCGCCGAGTTGCACTGCACAACATTGCCAGAGTACCACAGGCAAAAGAAAATTCCAAGGGGCCTACGAGTCCATCTCCGCCCGACCCTCTTTCCTTCGAACACCGACTACTAAATTTGAATCCATTATCAACAAATGTTCCTCGGATATTATCGTTCTGAGCATTGAATATTTGCAACAATCAATTACAGAATCAAAAGAAAAACTAACGGCTATTGAAACACAACTGGTTTCCACAATCTCATCTGACGAGTGGTCGAGCTCAAGAAGAAGACCGACAACATCTTAGAGGAACACCGGAAATTCCTAGAAAACACCAAGCGGAATAAATTTATCCGTGACTCCGAAGATTACCATCTACAGAAGGTCTATTGCTGGCAATGGAAAAGTATTTTCAAGGGCTCCGATTACTCCTCTTTCCTAGGATATGCATCCTCTTCTTCAGGAAGCGACAGACCAACCAACTACCGCAATCAATGTTTTTTTCACAGACGTGGATACCGGCCCGGGAGAAGAAGACCCACCGCATACGCCGAGGAGGAGGTTCCCACCGACCGAAATCAGACGGGCATCCAGACTCGCTCCCAGGTAGGAACATAATTGTGAACATTGCTTCTGGCACGTTATCCCCTGCCGAACTTAACATACTTTCAAAAGGTTTATCCTTTTGCCCATACGGCAATCTACGCCATTTTACACTAGAACAGGAACTACAAAGATTCTATAGGTCTATACAACTCAATGCACATTTCTCCACACAGTCACCACTGCCCCCACCCACTCCAGTACTTACTACTACCACAGAACTTTCCTTAAAATCTCTAAACCTTAGTAAAAAAGTATATAGGCATATAGGTATATATATAAATTTTATATTCTAATCAATGATGAGAGGGGGAAGGGTTTCCCACCCCCACCCTTCCCCCTCTCATCATTGATTAGAATATAAAATTTATATATATATATATTTATATATATACACCTATATGCCTATATACTTTTTTATTCAGACAATTTAAAGCTATATAATGTGATCTTTTTCGCCGTTTGACCTTTTATTCTTTATTCCTTATAATCTAGCATGATGCACATTCATGTATTTGTTGATTTATTCTCAAAATTACTTTCATAATGACTATATATATATATATATATATATATATATATAGAAGAAAATCCAATGGGAGCACCACCAGGAGTCGGGTGCAATATCCACAGAGGCAGCGGCAATGCCCCAACAATATAGTTCAAAGAAAGCAGGACTGCACTCCAAATAAAAGTGAAAAATCAGTGGAGCTTTATTCACCCATAATTTTGGCAACTTTGCGACGTTTCGGCTCACAAGAGCCTTCTTCCAGCCTGGAAGAAGGCTCTTGTGAGCCGAAACGTCGCAAAGTTGCCAAAATTATGGGTGAATAAAGCTCCACTGATTTTTCACTTTTATTTGGAGTGCAGTCCTGCTTTCTTTGAACTATATATATATAGTATATATATATATACATATATGTGTGACCCCTCCTTACTATGTATAAAACTCCCTTTATTCTCTTTTACTAAACATTAGCATGTACCATATATACTCTCCGTCTTAAATATCCTTTACATAATCTTTTTTTCTCCTTTCTAAATCAACCAGATTTCTAGCTATTTACTCCTTCTTTAGGCTATAACACAGTATACAATCCCCAGTACATCGCTATCCCTTTATTCTCCGTCTCAGCATCTAGCACGCATGCGCACACTATGTCCTACGATCACAGGGTTCACATGACGTTACTTGCGATCATGTGACTCGCTGAACCCAGGAAAAGGTCAGAGCGCACACATGACTTCCGGCCCTACGCTTTAAATTGCAAACAGGCAGACACATACACAGCGCCTGTATCACGTCCGTCTGCAGCCTGGCCACAGTAAGCTTATATTCTTTACACCTATGATACATTCATACTCCTTCTGCTGAGCGCTTATATTCTTTACACCTATGATACATCCATATTCATTCTACTGAGCAATTTATTTATTTCTATACCTATTATACTAATGAGGTTTATCTACTACATTGATTCCTGACTCAATTTTATGAACAATGGCCCAGATTCAAGAAGCACTTGCGCGGGAACAAGTGTGATTTGCGCCGCGCAAGTACTGATTTGCTCCTATGCAAATTTGCGGCTGATTCTGTAAACCAGTTAAGCCTGAAATGCGGCCATTTTCCCGCGCACGCAGCCTAGCTGTTCCTGGGCAATTTTCGTGCAATTTTGCGCGGGGTGTAAGTTGCGCCTTCATGGAATTCCCTCAGCGAATATGCAAATTAGGTACTGCCGATGATTCAGAAACATGCGCGTGTGATGCGCATCTTGCGCTGGAAGCGTGCAAGCTTTTTTCCCTGGGCAAACTTGCTCCTGTTAAAAGCAGGGGCAAGTTAGCAAAAGATGGCCAAATGTCATCTGAAGGAGCGCGCAACTTCAGCAGCACCTAGACAGACGATCTGAACAAGCAGAGCACCCACATTTTCGGGACCTCACATCTGTGCACCAACATGCCAGGGGCAGCTATGGTTCTTGATATTCTATTGACTGAGCCGACTCGTAGGAGGGCACGGGAGAGGATTTACAGAGGGCGCTACAACCTTTTTCAGATGACTGATACTGAGGTGTATCGCATGTTTCGCTTTAGCCCTGAAGTCATCCTTGAGTTGGTAACAATCCTGCAGGATGACATCATCAGCCCGACCCATCGGGGACAGGCAGTGCAGCCACTGGTGAAGGTAGTGGCAACCCTTCATTTTTTGGCAACTGGCTCATTTCAGCGCACAGGTGGAGTGATGGCGGGGATGTCCCAATCCAGCATGAGCAGGTGTGTGCACCAAGTGATCCCTGCAATACTCAGACGAATGGGCACACAATTTATCAAACCAACCACGGCTGACGTGCGGCAGAAGGCAATCAGTGATTTTTATTTATTAGCCAGATTTCCACGCACTGTGGGTGCAATAGATTGTACCCATGTGGCACTACGCCCCCCCCCCCCCCCCGGCACCTCGAGCATATCTACTGCAACAGGAAACATTGGCATTCGATAAATGTGCAGATGATTGTGGATGCACATGGCCTCATATGGCATGTCCGTGCCAAACACCCAGGGTCAAGCCATGACAGTTTTATTTACCGACACAGCCCCATCCCAACCGAGTTTGACCAGAACATGTATGGAGACAGCTGGCTGATTGGTGAGTGACATGGGTGTCAGGTATGACTGCCCCCCCCCCCATGATGCACACATCACAAGGAGCACATGCACGACTAACATCCTCCTGTCTTTTCCCTTCCAGGTGACTCTGCCTATGCCCTGGGACCTCACATGATGACCCCATTTCGTAACCCTCAAACACCAGGAGAGGAAAGATATAACGAAGCCCATGCACGTACCCGTGCGGTGGTGGAGCGCACATTTGGCATCCTTAAATCTCGATTCAGATGTCTGGATAAATCAGGGGGGACCCTATTGTATTCACCCAACTTTGTATGCCAAATCGTAGGGGCATGTAGTATTCTCCACAATTTAGCTCAAAGAAGGGGCATGCACATTGAGCTACGCAATGACCTTACCCCCGAACCACGCAACCCCCCCCCCCCAAGAAACACTACCGGATCTTCTGAGGGAAGAGCAATCCGGAATGGTCTTGTGGAACGTCTCTTTGCACATTAAACACACCCTGATCTTGTCACAAGTATAATGCATGTATGTACACCACTGTAGTCCCTAGCACACACCCGACACATGCACCCCCAATTGGATTAGACCCAACAATACCCCATGGTATTAGGGAGCAGCAACGCCGCGTCAAGGCTCCAATTATGTTGCTGTCCATTCATACACCTTTCACATGGCAGAGGGTGACACCCCTTTTCCAGCAGGAGTGCCACCCCCCCCCCCCCCATTCACACACCAGTCACACTGTAGTATACACTCCTCACCGTGTGTAGGGACTACAAATAAATCTAAAAACTCATATCCTGAGCATATAAAAAAAAAAATAATCTCATACCCTGAGCATATCTTATTTTTTTGTTTTTTTCTTTGGGCCAAGGGTGCCCCGGCTCTGGCTCCTCAATCTCCGTGGTGCGGAGGAGGCATGGGGTGGGGATGGAGGGGTGGGGGGAGGAGGGGGGGGAGGAGCATCAACCCCTACTTCCACACTCCTTGCAGGTGGTGGCTGCATGCCCTCCATGGCGTTGGCCAGGCGGGCAAGGATGGTGTTGGTCTGGGCCAACATCCGCATTTGGTGGGTGGTGGTATCCCGCTGATGCCGGCGGGTAACTCTCGACTCCTCCTGCACTGCAGCGGTGTTGGCCTCCACCGCAGCTGTCATCCTGCTTAACAAAGCTGGTGTGGTCTCCAGAGCCACCAAGCAGGTGACTATGGCCTTAGAGTTGCCACTAATTTCCCCCAGGCTCTGTGCCACATGTTTGTCCCGGTCCTCATGCAGGGTGAGGGCATGCTGCATAGAGGTGGAGGTGGATGCAATGCTGTCCGCCAGACGACGCACCTCTCCCACCATGGCCCCTATATGGCGGGTCTGCAGGGCCTGCTCCTCCAGCAGACCGTCACGGAGGCTGGAGGATATATGCCTCGTTTTGGACAGAGCCTTCCTGGGAGGAGAGGCTCGGCCACGGACAGAGGGAGAAGGGGAGGGGTCCACAAGGGAGGGGCTTGCCCTGGAGGGGCTTGCCCTGGAGGGGGATGACGTGCTGGGCGGGGGGGTGGTGGGTTGCACAGGGATGGTGGTATCCTCCTGGAGGGAGCCAGAGTCCTCCTGGATGAGGAAAAAGGAATCCTCCTCCAATACCACTTGCTCCTCCATACTTGGCCCCGGTATGATCTCCTCCTGGACCAGCATAGCCAGAATGTCCATGGGGCCTGACTGGACCCCTGGCTCTGGTCTGGATGGGCTGGGTCGAGCCGCAGCCGAAGACGGCCCAGCTTCTTCTTCCTCATCACCACCTGTGCATGACACCAAAACGACATATTTTGCTGGTGCAACACACTTCTCATATGTTCACTTGTACCCCCTCCCATGATGCACAGCAGATATGAAAGAAAAATAACTTACCAGTCCCCAAGTTCCCAACAGTGGAGTCGTACCCTTCAAGTCCCTCCACCTGCTCCTGCACGAACGTTTGTGCAATAAGCTGCTCCTCCTGATTGAGCCGGATCATACATCGCGGACCACCTCCCGTGCCACCGGTATGCTTCCTGATAAGAGCCAGTTTTTCACGGACCCTGCGCCTCATATCATTTAATTTCTTCTGGATGTCATCCCAGGTACGCACTTCATTACCCAGGGCATTGATGTCCAGGGCAATGGCTTCATATATAGCCCTCCTTTGGGCAATGGTGGTGTTTGCCCGCTGGGCACCATATAGGACTTCCTTATGCTGCTGGAGTGCAGCAATCAGGATGTCCATCTCTGCAGCCACAAAGTTGGCCTTCCTTATTTTGGTCCCTTTGGGAGGTGCCATGTCTTGCAAAAGGGCTGAATTTCCTTGCTCAGGGGGGGGTAGGAAAAAGCAGGATGAAATTCAGCAAAGAACCTGCGCAAGTCTGCTCCTATTTATTTGCTCAGTGCAAGCAGCTGAGCAGGATTTGCCCTGAAATTATGCTAGCAAACCTCTGCTGAGCCGAAAATTCCTCATTTACATAGGGGCACACCCACTTTGACTTGCACGGCCTTGCGCCCTCAGCTTTGCCTTAAACAGGAGCAAATTAAATGAACAAACGATTCCTGAATCAGGTGGCAATTTGGCAAAATTGCTCCAGCGCAGAGAAATTCAGCTGAGCGGCTCAGGTGTAAGTAATGGGCAAATCTACCTGAATCTGGGCCAATGGATGGATAACAGAAATGGATAACTGCGATTGCGTTGTGTGGTTCAGTTTTTTCCTCACGAATGCAATGCGTTTTGCACGCGCATGAGAAAAAACTTAAAGTGGTACCCAGACCCAAACTTCTTCAATGAAGTTCAGGTTTGGGTTAGTTGTAGTGTAGATTTTAATATTTTCCCTTATAATATGGTTATAAGGGAAAATAATAGCATTCTTTAATACAGAATGCTTACTAGAAGGTCAATTAAGGGGTTAAAAAAATAAAATAAAAAAATAACTCACCTCCTCCATAGCTGCCGGTCTCTACTCTTTCTTCAGGACCTGTAGTGTCACTGAGCTCACCACATGGTCCAATCCAATGGTCCATCACCACGGTGATGGACCATGTGAATGGACCATGTGATGTGACGTCACCACAGGTCCTTTAGCCGGCAGCTCATGATTAAAGAAGTAAGAAGAGATCCGCAACTACATGATCGTGAGGAGGAGGTGAGTTATTTTTTTTTTTCATTTTTAATCCCTCAATCCACATTTTACTAAGCATTCTGTATTGAGAATGCTACTATTTTCCCTTATAACCATGTTATAAGGGAAAATAATAAAGATCGGCTCCCCATTCCGATCGTCACCTAGCAACCATGCGTGAAAATCACACCGCATCAGCACTTGCTCGATTTTCACGCAGCCCCATTCACTTCTATGGGGCCTTCGTTGCGTGAAAAACGCACAAAATAGAGCATGCTGCGATTTTCACGCAACACACAAGTGATGCGTGAAAATCACTGCTTATGTGCACAGCCCATAGAAATGAATGGGTCCGGATTCAGTGCGGGTGCAATGCGTTCACCTCACGCATTGCACCCGTGCGGAAATCTCACCTGTGTATGAAAGAGGCCTTAGTGTTATCTAAGGGCAGGCTTGGTGTACAGATAGCCCAGGGGTCCTTTCTAGATCACTAGGGATGACAGCACAGAGGTACCCAGTCCCTGATTGCATACCAAGAGATCTTTTCAAAGGGGATGAGTCCTTCAGTCACTTATATTGTGGTCACTCTTGACCATAGCAATCAAAAGGTTAAATTGTTGTCACAGGTCATCTTGAATCTCCCCATTACAGCAAGAGCTAGGCTGTCAGGCTCTCATTAGAAGCTGCTCTAAGGTTGCACGGGGCAAACATGCAGGAGTTATTCTACACTCGTGGAAAAAAGCTAATCCTGTGGACATTTGGCATTTGAGATCAGTATGTGAACAGTTTTTTTTATGGAAAAAAAAGTCTTGTATGCAGAATGATGGATCAGAAGAACCGACAATGAAATAATGACCTCTATAAAAAGACATTGTTGTGGTCATTAAGGGGTTAAGCTTCTTAAATGTTGATGATAAAAACATAGTGCAAAATGGTTACATGAATGGAATAAATCTTGTTTACCATAATGGATTTGATCTGGATAAAAGCTTTAGCAGAGAAGATAATTATGAAAAATATACTAGAAATACTGCCTTTTAAGGCAGCTGGCAACTTCATCCCATGGTAAACAATGTTGTTTTATGCTCCTTCTGTGTTAGTAGCATTTTGCAGGCTCTCCATCATTGTGTCAGTATAGGGCTTTCCAATATTTTTTATATTTTCCAAGTCATTTTTCAAAGTGTGATATTTTATCCATTTGGGACAGATTCCATATGACTTAGAGAAATAGTTTTACCGTCTTTCCTCTACTAAATAAAACATACAATGGACAAGCAGGACAAGCATGTTTGTCTTGAAATGCAGCTTTAGTCTTACTGTAGATTTTTATAAGCATAGCCATACAGTCTCTTGTGAAGAAGAGATTAGACAAACACCTGGACAAGGTCCATACACATGCACACACAATTAATAATGCAAAAAATAATTTTACAAATCTTTTGCAGTGGTGCTGGGTATTATAAACACTTTATAGACCCCCTTACACATTAGAATATTGTTTGGCAAATCTGCAAAACTTTTTATTCCGTTTAAGTTCCGTTTTTTTGCGTTCCGTATACGGAACCATTCCTTTCAATGGGTCCGCAAAAAAACTGAATGCACTCTGTATGCATTCCATTTCCGTATTTGCGTTTTTCAGTTCAATTCAAAGATAGAACATGTCCTATTATTGTCCTCATAACGGATAAGGATAGTACTGTTCTATTAGGGGCCAGATGTTCCGTTTCACAATAAACAGAATGCACACGGATGTCATCCTTTTTTTTTTGCGGATCTGTTTTTGCGGACCGCAAAATACTGAAAAAGCCATACGGTTGTGTGCAATAGGCCTAAGACTAACTGACTGTCCTCAACAGATGATGAAAGAAGGATCTGGCTTGTTGGATTCTAAAGCTTGATCATTTTGTTAGGGTACTTTCACATTCGCACAAATTATTGCTTCAGATGAACCAAATCTAATTGAAACCCAATTGGACTCACTCTATATAAACTACTATGTATGAACAGTCCCCATCTCACTTATGAAGGGACATAATGTCCTGAAACGCATTGGAGGAAGTTTTGGGGACTTACTATAACCTCGACTTAAGTTGGAACTATTCTGGAATCTATCAAATTGAATAGCGAAAAATAATAATCGGAGCGCTCCAGCACAAAAGTTTACATAATCAGTGACTTGATTGCGTCACTGGCTTGCCCTTTTCCTGGTTAAACCACATCCCGGTCACGTGTGTAGGATACTTGGTGAAGACAGTGCAAACAAATCACACCCTCTAATCCAGGAGAAGCGCACTACCAGACTCCACGTGGGACGCCGAGGCCTAGTCCGGGAAAGGCTACAATTGATCAACAACAATTAAAAGAGCTGCGTAGGGGAGAACAAAAAGAGGTAGGCAATTTTAGGTGCTGAAAAAGACGCGGGACGCCGCGTTAAGGCACAAGCTACCCGAAAATATCCACCCTGCATGTAAGTTCCTTGACAGACTCCCTCTGACACGGTATTAATCGACAGGAGTGTCTTCTGTATTTTTATTGACCACAATTTTAACTTTATACCAGCATCTATTAAGACTTGTATTTGGAATTATAAATTCGGATCAGCTATAACCTGAAAATTTGCCAGCGAATATTATAACAATCGAGATTATATTACTTTCTCCAATGAAAGGACTATATGTGCAAGACTGATTTACTATTTTACTATTTTGTAAACCATTTTTTCTGCAGATCATTGGACACTTGGAGCTACAATTTTTTGGGTTTCTTTTTTATAATTTATTTTTATCTTTCATCTATTTATTTCTATTTGAGACTGCTTATTATCTATTTTATCATTATTTATTAGCTTTACATTGTCGTACTAAGTATCTGTATACTTTTTATCCTGTGATTCTAATAATACACCCAATAGATTGATAACCCATCATCATTAGTGTTGATCACGAATATTCGAATTTCGAATTTTTATCGCGAACATAGGTACTTCGAAAATTCGCGAATATTTTGAATATAGTTATATATTCGCAATTTCGAATATTCGATTTTTTTCCCGATTTATATATATTTTTTTAAATCAGTACACATGATCCGTTCCTGCTTCTAGCTTGTGGGCCAATAAGAAGGCTGCAATATACTTGACTTTAGGAGTAGTGATGAGCGGCAGGGGTCATATTCGAAAATGCACGATTTTTTTTTCTAGAAAAAATCGGCAAGGTAATGATTGTGCAATATGCGAATTTTCGTAATTCGAATTTTCGGATTCGAATTTTATTGCGAATTTTTCAACTTTTAGACAAAGAAGATTATAGCACTATATTAGCTAAATTGCTCTATATTCGTTTTTTCGAATATTCGCGATATTGCTATATATTCTTGTTTTAGAATATTACAAATATTCGAAAAAACGAAGTTATAGCAATATAGCGAATATTCGAAAAAACGAATATAGAGGAATTTAGCTAATATAGAGCTATAATCTTCTTTGTCTAATAGTTG
The DNA here is from genome assembly GCF_014858855.1 of Bufo gargarizans. Taxonomy (NCBI): domain Eukaryota; kingdom Metazoa; phylum Chordata; class Amphibia; order Anura; family Bufonidae; genus Bufo; species Bufo gargarizans. The sequence continues at coordinate 199,529,869 of NC_058080.1, forward strand.
TAATTTTTTTCTCATCTGAAGTTCAGATTGGAAAAAAATTATAACTATAAAAAAAAGATTATAGCACTATATTAGCTAAATTGCTCTATATTCCTTTTTTTTCGAATATTCGCTATATTGCTATATATTACGAATATTCGAAAAAACTGTTAGCAATATAGCGTATTCAAAAAATCGAATATAGAGCAATTTAGCTAATATAGTGCTATAATCTTCTTTGTCTAATAGTTGTAAGTTCGCAATAAAAATTCGAATCCGAAAATTCAAATTACGAAAATTCGCATATTACACAATCATTACCTTGCCGATTTTTTTTCAAGAAAAAAAAATCGTGAATTTTCGAATTTTCGAATATTGTACGAATATTCTAAAAAATATTCGCGAAATATCGCGAATTCGAATATGACCCCTGCCGCTCATCACTAATCATCATCTGTGTCCGTCATTATAAGCAATACGTGACTCCAAACCAGAGAGTGCCTGCTATTACAGTATCTAAGATTTTTTATTACTGACTGAGTGAGTCACAGCAGTTGCACCTCAAACCACTGTGGTATCCGGTGGAGCCGTCCAATAACCAATTTCACTTTCACACTCACGTTGTTTGGTTCCGACTGGCAGTTCCGTTGCTGATCAGGCAAACTGTATGCAAACGCATGTAATTTTTTCTGACTCATCAGGCATTTTTCAGACAGATCAGGATCCTGATCAGTCTGAAAAATGCCTGATCAGTCAGAAAAATGTATTGCAATAACGGATCAGTTTATCCGATGTCATCAGGCAATTTGAACCATCAATGCGGCACTAATACATTTCTATGGAAAAAAATGCGAGATGTGGCATTCAGTAAAGTGTTTGTTTTTTTGGGCCGGAGATAAAAATGCCTCATGCTGCGGTATTATTGCCGTCCTGAAAAGTCTAAAAGACTGAAGACATTCTGATGCATCCTGAACAGATTTTTCTCTATTCAGAATGCATGGGGACAAAACTGATCAGTTCTTTTCCGGTATAGAGCCCCTAGGATGGAACTCTACGCCGGAAAAGAAAAACGCTAGTGTGAAAGTACCCTTATCCAGGTGGTGGCTTTCTCCTCTTTTCCAATTGTAAGGGCTAGAGATTAGCGAAATTAAAAAAAAATTGATTTGGTCATTTCGCCCAATTTTTCCCAAAAATGTGCTTCAATCCAAATTAATTTGTCACACAGCACATTAAATCAGTTATATCCTGGTCTGCAGTTAAACTTTAAGGAGAATGTATCCTCTTCTACATCACTGGGAAGTGCAGGAACATGCATAGCTAGTCATTTCTCATAGTGAAACAGTTGAAATAGTTACTGTGCGTCTGAATGACAGGTAGGTCACATATATGGATGTGTGCATCGTTGTGCAGGCCACCAACATTCCTAGCTGACCCCTATCTAAACAAAAAAGCATATAGCATCCTTCAGTAAAGCAAAAACAAAACAAAACAAAAAAACTGTGCATCCCTGCAGATGGCCCAATGACTCTTAAGTGGAACAAAATAAGGACATGGAGGCAGCAGCAATGAAGTATTGGAGGAAAAAAGATTATTTTAATCCATTTTATAGCAGTGCAAACACATGCGTTTGAATCCCTTCTGTTAGTTGTACAAGAACTGTGTGTCACTGTTAGGCATAGTTCACACTTCACTTATTTGGTCAGTTATTGTCAGCCCAAAGCTGAGGCAGGTCAAACCGACAGAATAGGTGCATATCTGTTCATGATACCAAATTCCGAGCGTAGGCTTAGCTCCTGCATTTAGCTCACAATAAGTATTGAATAAAAAAATAACAGGAGTGTGTGCCTTTCATGTCAATGTTAGCATCAGGTGTATTTATCGGCGTGGACTCAACCATGTAGTGGCCCAAAATTCAAGTAGTGCCCCATGACAGTGTGGGGGGGGGGGGGGGGTGTAAGCAGTAAGGCTGTGTTCAAATCACTGATTATTTTTCATTTCTTCTGATCCACCAGAAGAACAGCCCAAAAAAGTGGATCCTGTAGTTTGAGCATCTGCCTTTACATCATCAGTATTTGGTCAGCTTTTGATGAGCATTTGTAAGGCAAATACAGAAGTGGGTCTAAAACACAGAGATAACATGACAAGGAAATATTTGAATGTCTTCTGTGTTTTGGACCCACTCCTGCTTTTGGCTTCCAAATCATCATCAAATCCTGATGGAAAATACTGACCACTTGATAGAGGCCTTATTAATGCTCCAAAGACAGGATCCATTGTGTTTTTCATTTTTTGGTTCTTCTGACAGATAAGGTGAAGGGTAAAATAAATGGTGATGTCAATGCGTCCAAATAGGGACACTAGTCACCCCCAAAAGAGTGGTGAGGGTGGCAATAGCATGAAGAGTCACAGTTGCTTGGATGGTTAGGAAACTCAACCATCTTAGAATAATAACAATCAGTATACCCCAAATATAATTTGCCCCCCATGTCCAAATAGAGGGATTTAATATAGTGTTGTCCGACGAAGAATACTTTAACATATCTATGGTGACATTATACTTCCTGATTACCATGCGGACTGTATGGCTAGGCTTATTGTCTAGCAGAAATTTAAAATCTGGATTTACGGTAATCTCTTGTTTTGGAAGGCATCAATACTCTCCACTTCCCCTTCAATGTCCTCTATTTCGACAGGATATAGAGTATGGTTTCCAGGGGCGCGGCACTTTTATAATGGAGACACAAGAAGACAGGGCAATGAGTTTCACCATCACGTCATCATTTGAGAAAACTGGGTCTGTAGGTCCGTGATCCGTGACTGTTTTTTCGTCCGTGGGTCTTCCTTGATTTTTCGAGGATCCACGGACATGGAAAAAAAAAGTCGTTTTGGTGTCCGCCTGGCCGTGCGTAGCCAAACAGATCCATCCTGAATTACAAAGCAAGTCAATGGGGACGGATCCGTTTGACTTTGACACAATATGGTGCAATTGCAAACGGATCCGTCCCCTATTGACTTTCAATGTAAAGTCAGGAGTCCCTTTTATACCATCGGATCAGAGTTTTCTCCAATCCGATGGTATATTTTAACTTGAAGCGTCCCCATCACCATGGAAACGCTTCAATGTTAGAATATATAATCGGATTTGAGTTACATAGTGAAAACTCATATCCGTCAGTATATTCTAACACAGAGGCGTTCCCATGGTGATGGGGACGCTTCTAGTTAGAATATACTACGAACTGTGTACATGACTGCCCCCTGCTGCCTGGCAGCACCCGATCTCTTGCAGGGGGCCATGATCAGCACAATTAACCCCTCAGGTGCTGCACCTGAAGGGGTTAATTGTGCGTATCATATCTCCCTGTAAGAGATCAGGGGCTGCCAGGCAGCAGGGGGCAGACCTCCCTCCCTCCCCAGTTTGAATATCATCGGTGGCCAGTGTGCAGCCCCCCTCCCTCCCTCTATTGTATTTATATCATTGGTGGCACAGTATGCGCCCCCCCCCTCCCTCCCTCTATTGTATTTATATCATTGGTGGCACAGTGTGCGGCCTCTCCTTCCCTCCCTCCCTCCTTCTATTGTATTTATATCATTGGTGGCACAGTGTGCGGCCCCCCCGGCCCTCCCTCCCTCTATTGTATTTATATCATTGGTGGCACAGTGTGCGGCCTCCCCCTCCCTCCCTCTATTGTATTTATATCATTGGTGGCACAGTGTGCGCCCCTAATCGCTGGGGCTCCGATCGGTTACCATGGCAACCAGGACGCTACTGCATCCGTCTGTATGAAAGTAACCTACGGCCACGGATCACTGATGCCAATCTTGTGTGCATCCGTGTTTTTTCACGGACCCATTGACTTGAATGGGTCCGTGAACCGTTGTCCGTCAAAAAAATAGGACAGGTCATATTTTTTTGACGGACAGGATACACGGATCACGGAGGCGGATGACAAACGGTGCATTTTCCGAGTTTTCAACGGACCCATTGAAAGTCAATGGATCCGCAGAAAATCACAGAAAATGGAACGGCCACGGGTGCACACAACGGTCGTGTGCATGAGGCCTTACTTGAATGGGAAGAAGAACTGGCTTGCACTCTTGGAGAAGGGGCAGAGGGATAGCAGAGCAAGGAGAGGCTGGTGTTGCTACTAGGGGGTCATACCATGGGGGAGTAATAAAACCCACCATAATGCCCCCCAGTAGAAATAATTCTCCTTATAATGTGACAGTGCAAAAAATACCCCCTTATACCCCCAGTTGAGCTAATATCCCCCATAATGTGCCAGTATAAAATACCCCTATATAGTGCCCCCAGTGAATGCCTCCATAGTGCTCCTCTCCCCCCTTCCTGCTAGTGCACCCCCATAATGTACCAGTATAAAATGCCCCATATATCGTGCCCCAGTAGATGCCCTCAGTGTCCCCCATAATTTGCAAGTATAAAATACCCCTTCTTTGCAAATATGTAAAAGTGAATATGTAACTTTGCACTACTTTGTAATACTGCAAATTGTGCCTATATTTTCTTTGCGGAAAACAAATTCAACAGATATTTGATAAAATACCCCTTCTTAGTGCCCCCGTGGATGACTCCATAGTACTCCTCTCCCCCCTTCCCCATAGTACCCACCATAATGTGTCCCAGTATAAAATGCTACTGTACAGAGCCCCCCATATAAAACACCCCTTCTTTGTGGCCTCAGTAGATGCCCCTATAGTGCCCACCAATAATGTGCCAGTAATAAGTGCCCTCAATAACGTGCCACTGCCAGTAACAAGAGCCCCTCATCACGTGCCAGTAACAAGAGCCCCCCAATGTGCCAGTAATAAGCCCCCCATCACGTGCCAGTAATAAGCCCCCCATCACGTGCCAGTAATAAGCCCCCCCATTACGTGCCAGTAGTAAGTCCCCCCCATCATGTGCCAATATTAAGCCCCCCCCATGTTCCAGTATTAAGCCCCCCATCATGTGCCAGTATTAAAGGGTTTCTACCACCAAAAATACTGTTATGTAGCTGACTGATATTAGTGATGCGCCCATGTCAGCACTACATAACAGTAGGTTTCTAACAGTAGTTCCTGCAGCCGTTTTTGTTAAAAACTTACTTTTATAGATATGCTAATGAGCCCCTAGGTGCTATGTGGTCGTCATTAGCACCTAGAGGGCTCCGTTCACTAACCATTTCAGCCGCCCATCGCGTCACTCCAGCCCGCCACCCTCCTGTTGATTAACGTGAAACTTCTCAGTATCGAGTACCAATTCCCGCGCCTGCGCCGTGCGCTACTGTATTTGGCGCAGGCGCAGTGAGTGAATGGCTCTCTCCTGGTTCCGGCTTCCTCATTGTAACGTAGTTGGCGCAGGCGCAGTGAGGAAGCCGGCGCCGGGAGAATACAGAAGCGCATGGCGCAGGCGTGGGAATTGGTACTCGATACTGAGAAGTTTCACGTCAATTAACAGGAGCGGGGCGGGCTGGAGGGACGCGATGGCCGGCTGAAATGGTTAGTGGACGGAGCCCTCTAGGTGCTAATGACGCCCACATAGCACCTAGAGGCTCATTAACATATCTATAAAAGTACGTTTTTAACAAAAACGGCTGCAGGAACTACTGTTAGAAGCATACTGTTATGTTGTGCTGACATTAGCGAATCGCTATATCAGTCAGCTACATAACAGTATTTCTGGGGTGCTAGAAACCCTTTAAGTCCCCCCATCATCATTTGCCAGTATTAAGTCCCCCCCCATCATCATGTGCCAGTATTAAGTCCCCCCCATCATCATGTGCCAGTATTAAGTCCCCCATCATCATGTGCCAGTATTAAGTCCCCCCATCATCATGTGCCAGTATTAAGTCTCCCCCATCATCATGTGCCAGTATTAAGTCCCCCCCATCATCATGTGCCAGTATTAAGTCCCCCCCATCATTAGTGTTGAGCGGCATGTCCCATATTCGAATTCGCGAAATTTCGCGAATATTCGAAAGAATATTCGTAAAATATTCGCGAATATTCGAATTCGTTATTATTTCGCATATGCGATAATTCGAATTTTCGCATCGCATAATACATATTATGAGATGCAAAATTCGCATGTGCGCTAATGAAATCGCCTTACGAAGATTCGCAACTCAATTCAATCACTAATGTAAGAATGCAAAGCCCTTTGCCTCTGTTCTGGGACAAGTGCTGATATTCGCCTGTGCGCTAATAAAATCGCCTTACAAAGATTCGCGCCTCAATCACTTTCTAGGCAATGTGAGTAAGATCTGAGCTTTTGGACTTTTGGGAATCAATCGAGATACAGTGGGGGGTGATGACTGTAGTTGACAGAGTACAGATCAATGTAATCTGTAAGGTGGAAACTAAAATAAAAAATACGAATATTCGTAAATCGAATTTTACGAAGTTCGAAGTATTCGCGAATATGGTGCTATACTATATACATGCACATGCACAGGCCTTTGCCTCTCTGTTCTGGGGACAAGTGTAGATATTCGCATGTGCGCTAATAAAATCGCCTTACGAAGATTCGCAACTCAATTCAATCACTAATGTATGAATCATACATTAGTGATTGAATTGAGTTGCGAATCTTCGTAAGGCGATTTTATTAGCGCACATGCGAATATCTACACTTGTCCCCAGAACAGAGAGGCAAAGGCCTGTGCATGTGCATTCATATAGTATAGCACCATATTCGCGAATACTTCGAACTTCGTAAAATTCGATTTACGAATATTCGTATTTTTTATTTTAGTTTCCACCTTACAGATTACATTGATTTGTACTCTGTCAACTACTGTCATCACCCCCCACTGTTTCTCGATTGATTCCCAAAAGTCCAAAAGCTCAGATCTTACTCACATTGCCTAGAAAGTGATTGAGGCGCGAATCTTTGTAAGGCGATTTTATTAGCGCACAGGCAAATATCTACACTTGTCCCCAGAACAGAGAGGCAAAGGCCTGTGCATTCATATAGTATAGCACCATATTCGCGAATACTTCGAACTTCGTAAAATTCTATTTACGAATATTCGTATTTTTTATTTTAGTTTCCACCTTACAGATGACATTGATCTGTACTCTGTCAACTACTGTCATCACCCCCCACTGTATCTCGATTGATTCCCAAAAGTCCAAAAGCTCAGATCTTACTCACATTGCCTAGAAAGTGATTGAGGCGCGAATCTTCGTAAGGCGATTTTATTAGCGCACATGCGAATATCGGCACTTGTCCCAGAACAGAGGCAAAGGGCTGTACTGTATGAATGCAAAGCCCTTTGCCTCTGTTCTGGGACAAGTGCCGATATTCGCATGTGCGCTAATAAAATCGCCTTACAAAGATTCGCGCCTCAATCACTTTCTAGGCAATGTGAGTAAGATCTGAGCTTTTGGACTTTTGGGAATCAATCGAGATACAGTGGGGGGTGATGACAGTAGTTGACAGAGTACAAATCAATGTAATCTGTAAGGTGGAAACTAAAATAAAAAATACGAATATTCGTAAATCGAATTTTACGAAGTTCGAAGTATTCGCGAATATGGTGCTATACTATATGAATGCACAGGCCTTTGCCTCTCTGTTCTGGGGACAAGTGTAGATATTCGCATGTGCGCTAATAAAATCGCCTTACGAAGATTCGCAACTCAATTCACTAATATATGAATGCAAAGCCCTTTGCCTCTGTTCTGGGACAAGTGCCGATATTCGCATGTGCGCTAATAAAATCGCCTTACAAAGATTCGCGCCTCAATCACTTTCTAGGCAATGTGAGTAAGATCTGAGCTTTTGGACTTTTGGGAATCAATCGAGATACAGTGGGGGGTGATGACAGTAGTTGACAGAGTACAGATCAATGTCATCTGTAAGGTGGAAAGTAAAATAAAAAATACGAATATTCGTAAATCAAATTTTACGAAGTTCTACGTATTCGCGAATATGGTGCTATACTATATGAATGCACAGGCCTTTGCCTCTCTGTTCTGGGGACAAGTGTAGATATTCGCATTTGCGTTAATAAAATCGCCTCACGAAGATTCGCAGCTCAATTCAATCACTAATGTAAGAATGCAAAGCCCTTTGCCTCTGTTCTGGGACAAGTGTAGATATTCGCATGTGCGCTAATAAAATCGCCTTACGAAGATTCGCAACTCAATTCACTAATGTATGAATGCAAAGCCCTTTGCCTCTGTTCTGGGACGTGCCGATATTCGCATGTGCGCTAATAAAATCGCCTTACGAAGATTCGCACCTCAATCACTTTCTAGGCAATGTGAGTAAGATCTGAGCTGTTGGACCATTGGGAAACAATCAATTATATGTGTACTGTAATTTTGTGAAAAAAACAAACAAAAAAACAACGAATATTCATTTTTACGAATATATAGCACTATATTCGAAATATTCGCGAAATCGCGAAGTTGCGATATTCGCGGAAAAAATTCGCTTTTCGAATATTCGCGCTCAACACTACCCATCATCATGTGCCAGTATTACCCACCTCAGGACCGCCGTACGCAGGATTGCGTCCTGCCGGCGGTCCTGCTCTTCTGGGTGGACGCATATACGCGTCCTCCCGCGAGAGCCGAGATTTCCTGTGAACGCGCGCGCACAGGCGCGCGCGCTCACAGGAAAGGAAGGTAAGCGAGTGGATCTCCAGCCTGCCAGCGGCGATCGCTCGCTGGCAGGCTGGAGATCCGAATTTTTTAACCCCTAACAGGTATATTAGACGCTGTTTTCATAACAGCGTCTAATATACCTCCTACCTGGTCCTCTGGTGGTCCCTTTTGTTAGGATCGACCACCAGAGGACTCAGGTAGGTCAGAACAGTAGCACCAAACACCACACTACACTACACCCCCCCCCCCCCCCGTCACTTATTAACCCCTTATAAACCCCTGATCACCCATGATCACCCCATATAAACTCCCTGATCACCCCCCTGTCATTGATCACCGCCCTGTCATTGATCACCCCCCTGTCAGGCTCCGTTCAGACGTCCGTATGATTTTTACGGATCCACGGATACATGGATCGGATCCGCAAAAAGCATACGGACGTCTGAATGGAGCCTTACGGGGGGTGATCAATGACAGGCGGGTGATCACCCATATACACTCCCTGATCACCCCCTGTCATTGATCACCCCCCTGTCATTGATCACTCCCCTGTAAGGCTCCATTCAGACGTCCGCATGATTTTTACGGATCCATGGATACATGGATCGGATCCGCAAAACACATGCGGACGTCTGAATGGAGCCTTACAGGGGGTGATCAATGACAGGCGGGTGATCACCCATATACACTCCCTGATAACCCCCCTGTCATTGATAACCCCCCTGTAAGGCTCCATTCAGACGTCCGCATGCGTTTTGTGGATCCGATCCATGTATCCATGGATCCGTAAAAAATCATGTGGATGTCTGAATGGAGCCTTACAGGGGGGGTGATCAGTGACAGGGGGGTGATCACCCTGATTACCCTGATCACCCCCTGTCATTGATAACCCCCCTGTAAGGCTCCATTCAGACGTCCGCATGCGTTCTGTGGATCCGATCCATGTATCCATGGATCCGTAAAAAATCATGCGGATGTCTGAATGGAGCCTTACAGGGGGGGTGATCAGTGACAGGGGGGTGATCACCCTGATTACCCTGATCACCCCCTGTCATTGATAACCCCCCTGTAAGGCTCCATTCAGACGTCCGCATGCGTTCTGTGGATCCGATCCATGTATCCATGGATCCGTAAAAAATCATGCGGATGTCTGAATGGAGCCTTACAGGGGGGGTGATCAGTGACAGGGGGGTGATCACCCTGATTACCCTGATCACCCCCTGTCATTGATAACCCCCCTGTAAGGCTCCATTCAGATGTCCGCATGCGTTCTGTGGATCCGATCCATGTATCCATGGATCCGTAAAAAATCATGCGGATGTCTGAATGGAGCCTTACAGGGGGGGTGATCAGTGACAGGGGGGTGATCACCCTGATTACCCTGATCACCCCCTGTCATTGATAACCCCCCTGTAAGGCTCCATTCAGACGTCCGCATGCGTTCTGTGGATCCGATCCATGTATCCATGGATCCGTAAAAAATCATGCGGATGTCTGAATGGAGCCTTACAGGGGGGGTGATCAGTGACAGGGGGGTGATCACCCTGATTACCCTGATCACCCCCTGTCATTGATAACCCCCCTGTAAGGCTCCATTCAGACGTCCGCATGTGTTCTGTGGATCCGATCCATGTATCCATGGATCCGTAAAAAATCATGCGGATGTCTGAATGGAGCCTTACAGGGGGGTGATCAGTGACAGGGGGGTGATCACCCTGATTACCCTGATCACCCCCTGTCATTGATAACCCCCCTGTAAGGCTCCATTCAGACGTCCGCATGCGTTTCGTGGATCCGATCCATGTATCCATGTATCCGTAAAAAATCATGCGGACGTCTGAATGGAGCCTTACAGGGGGGGTGATCAATGACAGGGAAGTGATCAGGGAGTCTATATGGGTGATCACCCCCCTGTCATTGATCACCCCCCTGTCATTGATCACCCCCCCCCCCCCCCCCCCGGTAAGGCTCCATTCAGACATTTTTTTTGGCACAAGTTAGCGGAAATTTTTTGTTTGTTTTTGTTTTTTCTTACTAAGTCTCATATTCTACTAACTTGTGTTAAAAAATAAAATCTCACATGAACTCACCATACCCCTCACGGAATCCAAATGCGTAAACATTTTTAGACATTTATATTCCAGACTTCTTCTCACGCTTTAGGGCCCCTAAAAAGCCAGGGCAGTATAAATACCCCACATGTGACCCCATTTCGGAAAGAAGACACCCCAAGGTATTCCGTGAGGGGCATATTGAGTCCATGAAAGATTGAAATTTTTGTCCTAAGTTAGCGGAAAGTGAGACTTTGTGAGAAAAAAACAAAAAAAAAAATCAATATCCGCTAACTTATGCAAAAAAAAAAAAATTCTAGGAACTCGCCATGCCCCTCATTGAATACCTTGGGGTGTCTTCTTTCCAAAGTGGGGTCACATGTGGGGTATTTATACTGCCCTGGCTTTTTAGGGGCCCGAAAGTGTGAGAAGAAGTCTGGGATCCAAATGTCTAAAAATGCCCTCCTAGAAGGAATTTGGGCCCCTTTGCGCATCTAGGCTGCAAAAAAGTGTCACACATGTGGTATCGCCGTACTCAGGAGAAGTTGGGGAATGTGTTTTGGGGTGTCATTTTACATTTACCCATGCTGGGTGAGAAAAATATCTTGGTCAAATGCCAACTTTGTATAAAAAAATAGGAAAAGTTGTCTTTTGCCAAGATATTTCTCTCACCCAGCATGGGTATATGTAAAATGACCCCCCAAAACACATTACCAAACTTCTCCTGAGTACGGCGATACCACATGTGTGACACTTTTTTGCAGCCAAGGTGGGCAAAGGGGCACCTTTCGGATTTCGCAGGCCATTTTTTACACATTTTGATTGCAAGGTACTTCTTACACATTTGGGCCCCTAAATTGCCAGGGCAGTATAACTACGCCACAAGTGACCCCATTTTGGAAAGAAGACACCCCAAGGTATTCCGTGAGAGGCACGGCGAGTTCCTAGAATTTTTTATTTTTTGTCACAAGTTAGCGGAAAATGATGATTTTTCTTTTTTTTTCTTTTTTCCTTACAAAGTCTCATATTCCACTAACTTGCGACAAAAAATAAAAAATTCTAGGAACTCGCCATGCCCCTCACGGAATACCTTGGGGTGTCTTCTTTCCAAAATGGGGTCACTTGTGGCGTAGTTATACTGCCCTGGCAATTTAGGGGCCCAAATGTGTGAGAAGTACTTTGCAATCAAAATGTGTAAAAAATGGCCTGCAAAATCTGAAAGGTGCACTTTGGAATATGTGCCCCTTTGCCCACCTAGGCTGCAAAAAAGTGTGACACATCTGGTATCGCCGTACTCAGGAGAAGTTGGGGAATGTGTTTTGGGGTGTCATTTTACATATACCCATGCTGGATGAGAGAAATATCTTGGCAAAAGACAACTTTTCCCATTTTTTTATACAAAGTTGGCATTTGACCAAGATATTTTTCTCACCCAGCATGGGTATATGTAAAATGACACCCCAAAACACATTCCCCAACTTCTCCTGAGTACGGCGATACCAGATGTGTGACACTTTTTTGCTGCCAAGGTGGGCAAAGGGGCACATATTCCAAAGTGCACCTTTTGGATTTCACCGGTCATTTTTTACACATTTTGATTGCAAAGTTCTTCTCACACATTTGGGCCCCTAAATTGCCAGGGCAGTATAACTACGCCACAAGTGACCCCATTTTGGAAAGAAGACACCCCAAGGTATTCCGTGAGGGGCATGGCGAGTTCCTAGAATTTTTTATTTTTTGTCGCAAGTTAGTGGAATATGAGACTTTGTAAGAAAAAAATAAATAAATAAAATCATCATCATTTTCCGCTAACTTGTGACAAAAAATAAAAAGTTCTATGAACTCACTATGCCCATCAGCGAATACCTTAGGGTGTCTACTTTCCGAAATGGGGTCATTTGTGGGGGTTTTCAACTGTTTGGGCATTGTAGAACCTCAGGAATCATGACAGGTGCTCAGAAAGTCAGAGCTGCTTCAAAAAGCGGAAATTCACATTTTTGTACCATAGTTTGTAAATGCTATAACTTTTACCCAAACCATTTTTTTTTTGCCCAAACATTTTTTTTTTATCAAAGACATGTAGAACAATAAATTTGGCGAAAAATTTATATATGGATGTCGTTTTTTTTGCAAAATTTTACAGCTGAAAGTGAAAAATGTCATTTTTTTGCAAAAAAATCGTTACATTTTGATTAATAACAAAAAAAGTAAAAATGTCAGCAGCAATAAAATACCACCAAATGAAAGCTCCATTAGTGAGAAGAAAAGGAGGTAAAATTCATTTGGGTGGTAAGTTGCATGACCGAGCGATAAACGGTGAAAGGAGTGTAGTGCCGAAGTGTAAAAAGTGCTCTGGTCATGAAGGGGGTTTCACCTAGCGGGGCTGAAGTGGTTAAGTCCCCCATCATCATGTGCCAGTATTAAGTCCCCCCATCATCATGTGCCAGTATTAAGTCCCCCCATCATCATGTGCCAGTATTAAGTCTCCCCCATCATCATGTGCCAGTATTAAGTCCCCCCATCATCATGTGCCAGTATTAAGTCGTCCCCCCCCTCATCATTATCATCATCATGTGCCAGTATTGTAATAAAAAAAAAACATACTTACCTCAGTGTCAGCGATGCGATGCAGGCCTCTTCTGGCCTGTGTTCCGCGCCGTAAGGCTCAGGCGGCCTAGTGCGCTGACAGCCTATCAGAGGAAGGGGAAGGGACACACCTCTCTCTCCCCTGCACCTCCGCTGGCACAGGCAGATTACAGATGAGCGCAATGGAAGCGCTCATCTCCCTGTTCCCGGCGGTGGCGGCTCACTTGGGGGGGGGGGGCGATTTTAGTTGGGGGGGGCACATAAGGGGGCATGATGTAGGGAAGGCCGTGGCCCCCCCGGCGACGCCACTGCCTGGAACTGCCGTTCAAGGGTGTATATATTTGTTCAAGAATTGAGCAAATTACCCGTTTGGAATCGCAAATTGAGTCTCTAAACGGGCAAGTTGCAACACTGAGAGGCATTGACAATTTGCAAAAGAGTTTGCTTCTCACCGAGCAATCACTCTTTGGGGTAGATGAGGGGGAGGGTGACAGAGAGGAGACTGAGGAAAATGAGGTAGCTAGCTGGGTAACAGTTAGAAAGCGGGGTAGGGGGAAGAGTGCCAGGGAGGCTAGCCCTGATTTAACACACCCCAACAAGTTTGCGCGTTTGGCAGATGAGGGGGATGTCAGTCCAGGGACGGCACTGCTGCAGCCGGACACTTCCTCTGCCAGTCAGGGGAATGTCAGCTCCAGTAAGCAGGGAACCAGGAGAGCAGGGCAGGCCAGAAAGGTGCTGGTAGTGAGAGACTCTATTATTAGGGGAACAGATAGGGAAATCTGTCACAAAGACCGTGATCGCCAAACAGTGTGTTGTCTTCCTGGCGCTAGAGTTCGACACATCGCGGATCGGGTTGACAGATTACAGGGAGGGGGTGGAGAAGATCCAGCGGTCATGGTCCATATTGGGACCAATGACAAAGTTAGAAGTAGGTGGAGAGTCCTTAAAAATTAATTCAGGGATTTAGGTCAAAAGCTTAGGGCAAGGACCTCAAAGGTAGTATTCTCCTAAATACTACCAGTACCATGAGCCACACAAGAAAGGCAGCAGGAGATTAGGGAGATTAACAAGTGGCTCAAGAACTGGTGTAGGAAGGAGGGGTTTGGGTTCCTGGAGAACTGGGCCAACTTCTCTATCGGCTACAGGCTCTATCGTAGGGACGGGCTGCACCTCATTGGGGAAGGGGCAGCTGTGCTGGGGAGAAAGATGGCTAGAAGGTTGGAGGAGTGTTTAAACTAGGGACTGGGGGGGGAGGAAAACTACATTATAGGAGAGGAAGATAGGGCAGATAGAAACCGGGGGCAATGTAGTGGGACTGGGGGAGGAATGGAAGGAGGGACTAGAACAGTTCAGAAGGAAAGGTGTAGGGTAAAAAATATACATAAACCTCTCAAATGTATGTATACTAATGCCAGAAGCCTGACTAATAAAACTGGGGAGCTGGAATTAGTGATGTGTGAGGAGAACTATGACATAGTGGGAATAACTGAGACATGGCTAGATGATAGTTATGACTGGACAGTTAATGTACAAGGTTACAGTCTGTTTAGAAAGGATCGTCAAATCCAGAGAGGAGAAGGGGTTTGCCTTTATGTAAAGTCTTGTCTAAAGCCCACACTCCGAGCTAAAAACAACAATAAATTACTATTAGGAGTTTACTATAAACCACCTAATATACCAGAGTCCACAGAAAATCTACTACTAAACGAGATAGATGAGGCTGCAAATCATAATTAGGTGGTTATTATGGGGGACTTCAACTACCCAGATATAGACTGGGAAACTGAAACTTGTATATCTCATAAAGAAAACAGGTTCTTGGCAATAACCAAAGACAATTACCTCTCCCAACTGGTTCAGGACCCGACTAGAGGGACGGCCATACTGGACTTAGTATTAACCAATAGGCCTGACAGAACAACAGACGTGCAGGTTGGGGGACACCTGGGAAATAGTGACCATAAAGTAATAACCTTCCAATTATCATTCAAAAGAGCATTTCTACAGGGAGGAACAAAAATACCAAACTTCAAAAAAGCTAAATTTAGCCAACTAAGAGAGGCCATAGGCCGAACTAACTGGGACAAAGTCCTCAAAAATAAAAATACAGCCACAAAATGGGATATCTTTAAAAACATCCTAAAATCTCATTGTGAGAGGTACATACCGTATGGGAATAAAAGGTTAACCCCTTCACAACTGCAATACATTTATATATGTGATATTTGCATTTCCTTCATTTGGCGTAAAAAGGAGAAGACTTCAACCCAAAGAACACCATGCCCACTGTCAAACATGGTGGTGGGATTCTAATGCTTTGAGGGTGTTTTTTAGCCAATGGACCAGGGAATCTAATCACAGTAAACGGCACCATGAAAAAAGAGCAATACATGAGGATTCTCAACGACAACATCAGGCAGTCTGCAGAGAAACTCGGCCTTGGGCACCAGTGGACATTTCAGCATGACAATGACCCAAAACACACAGCAAAAGTGGTGAAGAAATGGTTAGCAGACAACAACATTAACGTTTTGGAGTGGCCCAGCCAGAGTCCAGACTTGAATCCAATTGAGAATCTGTGGAGGGAGCTAAAGATCAGGGTGATGGCAAGAAGACCCTCCAACCTGAAAGATTTGGAGCTTATTACTAAAGATGAATGGGCAAAAATACAAACCGGATTCCCAAAAAGTTGGGACACTATACAAATTGTGAATAAAAACTGAATGCAATGATGTGGTGGTGCCAACTTCTAATATTTTATTCAGAATAGAACATAAATCACGGAACAAAGGTTTAAACTGAGAAAATGTACCATTTTAAGGGAAAAATATTTTGAATCAGAATTTCATGGTGTCAACAAATCCCCAAAAAGTTGGGACAAGGCCATTTTCACCACTGTGTGGCATCTCCCCTTCTTCTTACAACACTCAACAGACGTCTGGGGACCAAGGAGACCAGTTTCTCAAGTTAAGAAATAGGAATGCTCTCCCATTCTTGTCTAATACAGGCCTCTAACTGTTCAATCGCCTTGGGCCTTCTTTGTTGCACCTTCCTCTTTATGATGCGCCAAATCTTCTCTATAGGTGAAAGATCTGGACTGCAGACTGGCCATTTCAGTACCCGGATCCTTCTCCTACGCAGCCATGATGTTGTGATTGATGCAGAATGTGGTCTGGCATTATCTTGTTGAAAAATGCAGGGTCTTCCCTGAAAGAGATGACGTCTGGATGGGAGCATATGTTGTTCTAGAACCTGAATATATTTTTCTGCATTGATGGTGCCTTTCTAGACATGCAAGCTGCCCATGCCACACGCACTCATGCAACCCCATACCATCAGAGATGCAGGCTTCTGAACTGAGCGTTGATAACAACTTGGGTTGTCCTTGTCCTCTTTGGTCCGGATTACATGGCGTCCCAGATTTCCAAAAAGAACTTTGAATCGTGACTCGTCTGACCACAGAACAGTCTTCCATTTTGCCACACTCCATTTTAAATGATCCCTGGCCCAGTGAAAACGCCTGAGCTTGTGGATCTTGCTTAGAAATGGCTTCTTCTTTGCACTGTAGAGTTTCAGCTGGCAACGGCGGATGGCACAGTGGATCGTGTTCACTGACAATGGTTTCTGGAAGTATTCCTGAGCCCATTCTGTGATTTCCTTTACAGTAGCATTCCTGTTTGTGGTGCAGTGTCGTTTAAGGGCCCAGAGATCACGGGCATCCAGTATGGTTTTATGGCCTTGACCCTTACGCACAGAGATTGTTCCAGATTCTCTGAATCTTCGGATGATGTTATGCACAGTTAATGATGATAGATGCAAAGTCTTTGCAATTTTTCGCTGGGTAACACCTTTCTGATATTGCTCCACTATCTTTCTGCACAACATTGTGGGAATTGATGATCCTCTACCCATCTTGGCTTCTGAGAGACACTGCCACTCTGAGAAGCTCTTTTTATACCCAATCATGTTGCCAATTGACCTAATTAGTGTTAATTGGTCTTCCAGCTCTTCGTTATGCTCAAATTTACTTTTCCCAGCCTCTTATTGCTACTTGTCCCAACTTATTGGGAATTTGTTGACACTGTGAAAATTTGAATCAACGTATTTTTCCTTTAAAATGATACATTTACTCGGATTAAACGTTTGATCTGTCATCTACGTTCTATTACAAATAAAATATTGACAGTTGCCATCTCCACATCATTGCATTCAGTTTTTATTCACAATTTGTTTAGTGTCCCAACTTTTTTGGAATCCGGTTTGTACCTGTGGAGACATGCAAAAAGCTGGTCAGCAATTATAGGAAGTGTTTGATTGCTGGAATAGCCAATAAAGGCTTTTCTATTGAATATTGAGATGGGTATGAATAATTTTGGACTGGACACTTTTTGCTCAAATGTAAATAAAAGCTGATTTTTTTCCCCCACAATAATGCGTCTTGTACATCGTCTTATTATCTTTTGGGAGACACCTATGTCAAAAAAATACTTGCTGGTTGAGTAAAAGTAAGTCAAAATTTGCCAGGGGTATGAATAATTATGGGCAGCACTGTACATGTGGTGGTGAATATAGTACAGCACCAGTACATACAGTACAGTATACAAATGGCTAACAGTCTACCAGCAAGAAGAAAGAAATATGAAGCCAGTTCCAAACTTAAAGTTGTAAACTTTGCCATGGAACATAATAACTGCGCTGCTGCAAGACAATATGGAGTTACAGAAAAGATGGTTCGGGACTGGAGAGCAAATGAAAAAGTATTAAAGAGTATGCCAATGGGTAAGTGTGCATTAAGAGACACCCTACATGGTCCAGAACTCAAAAAACATGTAGCAGACATGGTGAATGAGCATCACCAAAACGGTTATGTAGTGACACAAAATAAAATATGTTTGTTTGCACTTCAGTGGGCCAAATCTAACCCAGATCACAGCAACAGATTTAAGGCCACTGTATCCTGGTGTACTAGATTCTTGGAAAGGAATAATATGGTACTGAGGCAAAAGACGAAAATTGCACAATTACCTGCAGATCTTGATTCCAAAGTAGGTTGCGTTGGAGGGGTAGTCTTATACGGCGAGTATAGCCCAAACCCTATATTTTAACTGGGAAAGTTGGGGGTCGTCTTATACGCCCAGTTGTCTTATATGTCGGAAAATACGGTACATATATTTATTTGATCATAACGTATTGACTGGAACACTACAGTAAACTTGCCGTACATACATATGTGAAACAAAGCAATTAATCCTGTCACCACCAGGGGGCATGTTGGTAAAGTACATACAATTATGTCTATGCACACAGTACAAAATTAAATGAATCAAGAAATCAAAGGTTATTATTATTACAAGCCATTCCTGGTACATAATGGGATGGAAAAATCATGAATCTGAAACACTATAGAATGAAATTAAAGAGCTAGAAATGATTATTGTGCACCACTGTGCTTATAATATTCAGCATTGTATCAATATCCCGATACATGGTTTATACATTATCACAGAGGATAGCATTGTCTGCTTAAATACATTTAAAAAACGGAATGAAAAGTATCTATCATGCACTCTATCATAATAATATTTGTGTTGGAAGAAGAGAAATAAGAGTCCAAATAATGACATGTTCACACCAGAGCTAGTCCTTCTCATTGTTCTGCTATGTTAGAGGAGCAGAATAGCAACAATAATAGAAGTGCTGGATTCAGCACATAACTGAACAGAGACCATTGACTATAAAGGCGTCTGGTTTCTGTTCAGAAATCTACTATTTTAGCAGAAAAATGTCCTATATGCAGGACTTTGGCCGAATCTATAAGGGAAGCCTCAAACCGAGCTTCCGACCCAGACGTGAACATGCTCTTATATACAACACATAATATCCTATTTAATAAAAGTGCCCTGGCAGCGGCCCGATGCTTGAAGGGTTAATGCCCCCCCTTTCAAGATGCAGAGCGCTCAGACTCCCCCCCCCTTTCGAGATGGCAGAGCGCGCAGCGGGGTAGAGTGTTAGCTGTAATGTACAGCTAACACTGCTTGAAACGGCTGACAGCGTTGCTGGCACCGATGGCGGACGTTTAACCCCTTCCATGCCATGGTCCTTAGGGACCGCTGTATGGAGGGGCTAACCATTGGGCCGCTGCTCTGCTGTGGCAGCGGCCGATGCTTGAAGGGTAAACTGAGGAAGGACGCTCCCTCCCCCCATTTGGACGCTGCGCTGTGGCAGCATCCCAATGGTTACCATGGCAACCAGGCGCCTTCACAGACATCCAGCTTACCGTGGCATATCTAAGCCTGATCAGGCTCCTGTTAACTGTCTCATGCCCACGAACGTAAGGGCTCCGTGCCCGTGCTGTGGACCGCATATGGTGGTTCCGCAATAAACAGGTCACCAGCCGTTTGCATTATGCATCACAGATGTGGACCCATTCACTTGAATGGATCTGCAAATCCGGAGATGCGGTGTGGAATCACGAATCAGAACCCCACGGAAGTACAACGGAGTTCTTCCGTAGTGTTTTTGGCCGTGCCTTCGCACTGCAAAAAAAGTAGTCTATGCACTACTTTTTTGCGGTGCGGACCATCGGATGTGGATCACGGACCCCATTCAAATGATTTGCGGTCCACAGCACGTGCATTGAGCACTTACGCCCTTAGTGTGAGTTCAATACACTGCAGTACACTATATAGTGTACTGCAGTGTATTGTAAGCCATCAGACCCACTGGATCTTCAAGAACCAAGTGGTTCTGGGTGCCCAAAAAAGTGAAAAAAGGAAAAAAAAATTAAAAAAATATTGAAAAATACATTAAAAAATAAACTTCCTATATCCACACAGTCTCAGCCACCGGCCACAGCCAGCAGTCTCAGCCACAAGCCATAGCCAGCAATCTCAGCCACAACCACCAGTCAGTGCTAGCAGTCTCAGCCACAGCCACCAGTCTCGGCCACCAGCCACAGCCGCCAGTCAGTTTGGTCAAGTTCCCTTGCCATTTAATATAGACTGTTCCTACTAATGTTTATGCACTACTGTTCTAGCGCCCGTTATTGCTTAATGTCTAGTACTATATAATCAAATACATATAATATTAACTATTTTGGCAAGAAATCATTCACAAAGCAACAAACATGGGGAAAATGGTACCAAATTAAAGAAGCACTCCAAGAGAAATTCTTTGGTCCATTAGTAAGGCACATGATATAAATCCGTGTTGACTTTTTTTGGGCTCCATTCTGGTCCTTCTATGTACTAAATGGCCTACACTCTAAATCATCAAATCTTAGGCCCATTTTACATGGGCGAGAATTCCGTGCGGGTGCAATGCGTGAGGTGAACGCATTGCACCCGCACTGAATCCGGACCCATTCACTTCAAAGGGGCTGTGCAGATGAGCAGTGATTTTCGCGCATCACTTGTGGGTTGCATGAACATCGCAACATGCTCTATATTCTGCATTTTTCACGCAATGCAGGCCTCATAGAAATGAATGGGGCTGCTTAAAAATTGCATAGCATTCGCAAGCAAGTGCGGATGCAATGCGATTTTCAGGCATGGTTGCTAGGAGATGAGGTTAGTAAATTGATTAAAGTCATGCGGTGACATCAGCGCAGGCCTTACTGAATGAAAATAGAAGATCCTTCTATCTTCATTCAGCAGGACCTGCGCTGACATCACCACACTCACCACGCTGTGAGCGTGATGACGTCATCAAAGGTCCTTTTGCAGGTCATCAAAGAAGAAGAAAGAAGACGATGCCAGCTGAGCGATCAAGTGGATGAGGTGAGTTATTATTGTATTTTTTTTTTAACCCCTCAATAAACATTTTAGTATACATTCTTTATTAAGAATGCAATTATTTTCCTTTATAACCATGTTATAAGGGAAAATAATAAAATCTACAGAATACCTAACCCAAACCCGAACTTCAGTGAAGAAGTCCAGGTTCGGGTCTGGGTACCACATTCAGTTTTTTATCATGCGCGTGCAAAACGCATTGCACTCGCGCAGAAAAAAACTGAACATCGGAACGCAATCGCAGTCAAAACTGACTGAAATTGCGTGCCTACTCACACAATTTTCCCTGAACGCACCTGCATCGCGTGGACCTTACGAGTGGACTGGAAGTCATTTTCTCTATCCAAGCCTATGAGACACTGGAAGGATTACAAGTTACCTTAAGTTACAATTAGAAATCAAGTTAATAACATATGTTCAAAGATGTCTTACAATCACAGACAGTAAATCAGCAGTAGGACGGTGTAAATGTACTGTATACTGATGGCGAAAATGGTCTCTAAAATGAGACGGATTATCTTTTCCTTCTTTATTAAGGAATAGGGTACCATTCTTTCAGATCCTGCTGGGTCTTAATCACAGGACCTTTGAGCCTATGTGCATGTGCCTTTGACACTAAACTATTGGAGCAGATGTTGTGGTCACATTTTTTTAAAATCTGCCTCCCCAGTCTCTGTCCGTCTGCTTGGTTACTAACCAGCTGTTCTTTCCGCCTACCTTAAGTTTAGCCTTGTCTTCTGTCATGAAAGACTTTGTTTCTCAGGCTGTTGTAATTAGAATTGCAGGGAAAAATGGTTGACAAATCCAAAAGCAAACAACATGTGACCGATGCCAGTTTAGGTCCTTCTTCATCCTTCTACATTGTGTGCCAGGGCCTGCATAATTCCTAAATATTTCATTGGTATTTCTAATTTTTATTTTCTGGTCCTTTAATACTGCAGACGTATAATGCCTCATGCACATGGACTTTTTTTTTGCGGTCTGCAAAAACGGTTTCCGTTGTTCCGTGATCAGTGTCCGTTTTTTCTTCCGTGGGTCTTCCTTGATTTTTGGAGGATCCACGGACATGAAAAATGTTTGCCTTTGAAATGATAGGAAAAAACGGACACGGATCACGGACGCGGATGACAATCTTGTGTGCATCCATGATTTTTCACGGACCCATTGACTTGAATGGGTCCGTGAACCGTTGTCCGTGAAAAAAATAGGACAGGTCCTATTTTTTTCACGGACTGGAAACACGGATCACGGACGCGGATGCCAAACGGTGCATTTTCCGATTTTTCCACAGACCCATTGAAAGTCAATGGGTCCGCCGAAAAAAAAGGAAAACGGAACAACGGCCGCGGATGCACCCAACGGTCGTGTGCATAAGGGGGAGATTTATCAAGCTGGCATTATGTACACTAGAACTGGCTTAGTTGCCCATAGAAACCAATCAGATTCCACCTTTCATTTTACAAAGGAGCTGTTAGGCCCCTTTCACACGGGCGAGTTTTCCGTGCGGGTGCGATGCGTGCGGTGAACGTATTGCACCCGCACTGAATCCTGACCCATTCATTTCTATAGGGCTGCGCACATGAGCGTTGATTTTCACGCATCACTTGTGCGTTGAGTGAAAATCGCAGCATGCTCTATATTTCACGTGACGCAGGCCCCATAGAAGTGAATGGGGTGCGTGAAAATCGCATAGCATCCGCAAGCAAGTGCGGATGCGGTGCGATTTTCACGCATGGTTGCTAGGTGACAGTCTATTCACTGTATTATTTTCCCTTATAACATGGTTATAAGGGAAAATAATAGCATTCTGAATACAGAATGCATAGTAAAACAGCGCTGGAGGGGTTAAAAAATAAAATAAAAATAACTCACCTTAGTCCACTTGATCGCGAAGCCCGGCATCTCCTTGTGTCTCCTTTGTTGACTAGGACCTGTGGTGAGCATTAAATAGAGGTAAAGGACCTTTGATGATGTCACTCCGGTCATCACATGGTACGTCACATAATCTTTTACCATGGTGATTTTCACGCATCACTTGTGCGTTGTGTGAGAATCGCAGAAAGCTCTATATTGTGTGTTTTTCACGCAACGCATGCCCCATAGTAGTGAATGGGGCTGCGTGAAAATTGCAAGCATCCGCAAGCAAGTGCGGATGCGGTGCGATTTTCACACATGGTTGCTAGGTGACGATCGGGATGGGGACCCGATCTTTAAAAAATAAAGCATCTTAATACAGAATGCTAAGTAAATTAGGGATGGAGGGGTTAAAAAAAATAAAAAATATTAAACTCACCTCATCCACTTGTTCGCGCAGCCCGTCTTATCTTCTTTCTTCTTTTATGAGGACCTGGAAGAAAAGGACCTTTGGTTACATCACTGCGCTCATCACATGGTCCGTCACATGGTCCAGGCTTAAGAGGGACTGAACTGAAGACATCCCGATGCATTCTGAACGGAATGCTTTCCATTCAGAATGCATTAGGATAAAACTGAAACGTTTTTTCCGGTATTGAGCCCCTGTGACGGAACTCAATATCGTAAAACTTTAACGCTAGTGTGAAATTACCCTAAGCAAGTTCTACTTTGCACCAGTTTGATAAATCTCTCCCATTGTGTTGCATCACTGTCAAATCATATTAATCCATCTATTGCACACATATTTCATATAAGGTCAAGTAATGTATCAGTATTTTGGTGAAACTCGAGTACCCAAGGGGAGACTATGCAAACACAGAGAGAACGTATAAGCTAACCGCTGAGGCACTATGCTGCCTACTCTAATATTTCCAAACCTTCACATTTACTATCTACCTGCTTGGTGTAGAACAGTTACATGTGAGAACATAGATTTTTTTCTATGCATTAATCAAATTCTTTGTGGGGTTTATTTAAAGGAATATTTCACCACCTGCAAGCTCTATGAAAGTAATAAGTGTATAGGACATGCACCACTGGCCTTAGACCAGAAATTTATATTTTGAAACTCACCACTGTTCCCCTGCAAACCAGCCCCGAAATACTTTGAGAGGACTTCACTTTGTCAGCATTGGCAGGAGTGAGACATTATATGCACAGGGCTTTGTCTTTCCAAATCATGTCCAACCAACGCAATTTCACACAGGTGAACTTCAGTCAAGGTGACATGTCAAGAAACATCTCAAAGATGAGCAAGACAAAATGGAGGTCTCCAGAGCTAAATTTCAAGTGTCATAGCAAAGGGTCTGAATAGTTATGTCTATGCAAAATGGTTGTTTTTCCTTTTATAATAAATTTGCAAGCAGTTCTAATTTTTTTTTTTCATTGGTATGAGTGCAGAATGATAGGGAAAAACATTAATTTTCTTTTACAATATTAGCACAAGGCAGCTACATAACAGAATGTGAAAAAAAAGTGAGAGGGTCTGAATGCACTATATGTCGAGCTTTATAATAATCTCACCACTAGGTTTCCTTAGATCTCTATGCTCAAGCTACAAAAAGATGGATAAGAATTGAAAAAGACTTAAAGAAGACTGGAACCTGTAACTTTAAACACTTCCCGACCAGCGCCGTAATAGTAAGGTGCAGCGGGACGTCATTTGCCGCCCAGCGTCGTACTATTACGGCCCGCTGATTGGGCGGGTGCAGGAGCTGCGCCCGCCCGTTCAGCTGCAGTGGACCGACTGTTCCTGTTAGCCGGACGCCTGCTGTATGCTCCGACACATTAACTCCTTCTATGCCGCAGTCAGTGCTGATCGCGACATAGAAGGGGTTTGCTGCGGGTGAGGGAGCCCATCGATTTCCTGCAGTGCTGTGGCAGGGACCCGATGGGTGAGAATGCAGCTTGATGCGATGCAGAGGTTGCCCAATGCCTTGCACAGCATCGGGACCTGCCTTCCATGGGTGCCCAGGAGATCCATCCTCAGGCTGGGTCTCCTAGGCAACCTGTTAGTGTATTACTCTATGTAATACACTAACAGGCAATGCATTACAATACAGATGTGTTGTAATGCATTGCAGAGCAGATTATATCCCCAAAAGTTAAAGTCAGAAATAAAGTAAAAAAAGTAAAAAACTGTTTTTAATTAAAGTTTCAAGTAAAAAAAAGAAAAAAATGTCCCTTTTCCCCTGATTTTATAATAAAAATGTGACAAAAAAAAGAAAAAACACATATTAAGTTTTGCCGTGTCATTACGACTGGCTCTATAAATATATCAGATGATCCAGCCTGTCCGATAAACACCATAAAAAAAAAGAAATAAAATCTGTTTCAAAAAGAGCCATTTTTGTCACCTTACATCACAAAAAGTGCAACACCAAGCGATCAAAAAGGCCCATGACCCACAAAATTATACCAATAAAACCGTCACCTCATCCCACAAAAAATGAGCCCCTACATGAGAAAATCGATCAAAAAAAAAAAAAAAAATATGGCTCTCAGAACACAAGACACTAAAACATCATTTTTTTGCTTCAAAACTGCTATTATTGTGCTAAAGTGAAATAGATTAAAAAGTAGATATATTAGGTATTGACGCATCCGTAACAACCTTCTCTACAAAAATACCACATGACCTAACCCCTCAGGTGAACACCATAAAAAAAATAAAAAATTAAACAGTGGCAAAAAAGCCATTTTTTGTCACCTTACATCACAAAAATTGCAACACCAAGTGATCATAAAGGCGTATGGCTCCAAAAATAGTACCAATCGAACCATCACCACACCCCGAAAAAAAGGAGACCCTATCTTAGACAATTGGTCAAAAAATAAAAAAAAGCTATGGGTCTCAGACTATGGAATCACTAGAAAATGTTTTTTTGGTCTAAAAAATGCTATTATTGTGTAAAACCTGTGTAAAAAGTATACATATTAGGTATTGCCACGTCCATAACGATCTGCTCTATAAAAATATCACATGACCTAACCCCTCAGGTGAACGCTGGAAAAATAAATAAATAAAAATTACAATTTTTTGGTCACCTTGCCCTCTAAAGTGTAATAATGAATGATCAAAAAATCATATGTACCCAAAAATGGTACCAATAAAAACCTCAAGAGCCCCTGCACAAGATGATCAGCTGAAAAATAAAAAATAAATAATGAAAATGGTGACACAAAAATGTATTTTTATTTTTTCAAAAATGCTTTATTATGTAAAACTGAATTTGATATCATTGCATCCGTAACAACCTGCTCTATAAAAATAGCACATGATTCACCCTGTCAGATGAATGTTTTAAAAAATAAAAACGGTGCTAAAACAGCCATTTTTTGGTGATCTTGCCTCACAAAAAATGTAATATAGAGCAATAAAAAAATCTTATCTACCCCAAAATAGTACCAATAAAACTGGCACCTTATCCCCTAGTTTCCTAAATGGAGTCACTTTTTGGGAGTTTCTACTGTGAGGGTGCATCAGGGGGGCTTAAAATGCGACATGGCATCTAAAAACCAGTCCAGCAAAATCTGCCTTCCAAAAACGATATGGCATTCCTTTCTTTCTGCGCCCTGCCGTGTGCCCGTACAGCAGTTTACGACCACATGTGGGGTGTTTCTGTAAACTGCAGAATCAGGGTAATAAATATTGAGTTTTGTTTGGATATTAACCCTCAATGTGTTGAAGAAACAATTTATTAAAATGGAAAATCTGCCAAAAAAGAGAAATTTAGAAATTTCATCTACATTTTCCTTTAATTCTTGTGGAACACCTAAAGGGTTAACAAAGTTTATAAAATCAGTTTTAAGTAGCTTGAGGGGTTTAGTTTCTACAAAGGGGTCATTTATGGGTGGTTTTCACTATGTAAACCCCACAAAGTGACTTCAGACCTGAACTGGTCTTTAAAAAGTGGGTTGTGGAAATTGTCTTACAAATTTTAAGGATTGATTCTAAAATACTAAGCCTTCTAAAAAAAAAAAATGACATTTACAAAATGATGCAAACATAAAGAAGACATATGGGGAATGTTAAGTAATAAATATGTTATGGAGTATAACTTTCTGTTTTAAAAGCAGAGAAATTGAAATTTCTAAAAATTGCGAATTTTTCAAAATGTTTGGTAAATTTGGGATTTTTTTCATAAATAAATGTGAAATGTATTGACTAAAATTTATGACTATCATGAAGTACAATGTGTCACAAGAAATCAATCTCAGAATGGCTTTGATAAATAAAAGTATTCCAAAATTATGACACATGTCGCAATTGCAAAAAATGTCCTGCACAGGAAGGTGAAAACTGGCCACGGGTAGAAAGGGATAATGACCCTGTAACGGATCTCCTGGCACCCCGACTGGGTACCTCCATTGATGAATGCTCCTAGTGATTCTCGAGGGCTCCAAGCACTCCACTTGACACCATAAGCACTGCAGACCCCACAAACCATCGCAGCTTGGTTGGGGTCTTGCTGTCTCCTACCCACCCTGGACCTACGACAAGGCTCCAGTGGGTGAACCTCTCTTCCTTCAGAGAATGATGCAGGAGCAAGCTCTTAAAAGAGCTCAGTGATTATAGCCAGGGGAGTATACAGCAAATAGCAATCCCCAGTGTAGATACAGCCTTTCCCCCATATATGAGACAAATCTCTATGTTGAGGGAAAAACAGGAACTCTTAAATGGGGCTACATGTCAGCCCTTTATGCAGGTCTTCCAGCAAGGGACACTCCCCCTGGGGACCTTGTGGAAGACTGCAACAGTTTATACATAAGCCAATCACATGCATTTACAGTATTAAAACCTTCCCAGAAATTGTACACAACCCCTCCCCTATCTGTGACACAATCAACAGAATACAATGGGCATTGTCTGTGACACAATCAACAAAATGCAATGGGCATTGCCTGTGATACAATTACCAAACACAATTAACAAAACACAATAGGCTTTGTCTGTGATACAATTACCAAACACAATGTGCTAACTTAATCACTCACAGGCAGAAAACACATAGTTTTCCCCAAAACACAGAAAACACCTCAAAACTCCACATATCCCCATTTATACATCCATGGGTATCTCTGATCTGGGTGAACAACAGATCCAAAAATCATCCAGATCTGAGCAGGGGTTCCCGAATTCCATGGAAGTCACATTTGGCCTATCGCAAGCATGGCTTTCCTGCCCAAATCAGTTCCACAGATTCAGGCTGTGCAGCCGGTCTATCTTTTCCTTCAAAGTTAGTATATGAGCCATAATCCTGAGGCCAGAGGCTGGCAAACAGGCCCCTCCAAAACCCAGTGGCGAGGTTAGTTTTGTCACAGACCCTACACAATGTTGTCAGCTTCACTATATATCCTACCATATTTTTATGTCTACAGCTCATCTGCAGAACTACTGTATGTGTCCCAATGTTTACAGACTCCAAAAAAACTGGAATGTAGTATAATTTTGCTGGCATATGGTACTCTTCCACCAGCCCCCTTTTACTGTATATAGGTTACAAAATCTGGCATCATTTAGGTTATGTTCCATGTCATGTGATACAGGAGTATTAGACAAACCATAGAACCTCTGTTCTCACCCAGCAGAAAATGTTTCCCATATTTTGTACAGTAAGCAAGCTACATGGTTGTAGATGCAGTTTTGATTTCTTCGCAATGCGCCCGCTTAAATCTCAGAGACATAGAATAGATAGATGATTGATCAATCACTTTGAAATCATCTCCCCATCAACTCTTTAAAGTGTTGGGAAGATTACAAAAATGAAGTGCATCAAATCAGATTTAATTATTTATACAGTGTCACGTTGCATCATGTAGATGGCAGTGAAAACTCCAAAAAGTTATTTTTCACTTTGTATTGAATGTTATAAAGATAAAGGAGGTGTATATATTAGATATGGTGTCTGCTAAACTTATACTATATGCCTAGAGCAGCACAATGCTCACGTTTATGAAGGTTCTAGATAAGTTTTAATTCATGGGGTGGAAAGATTTAGTTTTCTACCCTTGCATTACACCTAAATACCTTGGCCAAGACATAGTGGCTAGTTAGTGTACCCTATGACAGTTTTCCCCAACTACTGTCCTCAGGGCACACCTACCAGTCACGATTTGAGTACATGCCACAGAATGAAACCTGTGGTAAGTCCTGAGGCATTGACACTAATTATATCACCTACTCAATACTAAGGAAATCCTACAAACATGACCGGTAGGTGAACCCTGAGGACTGGAGTTGAGGAACACTGCCCTATGACACTCAGCAATCAGGTCATATGCACCATCTCCTCCTTGTACGCTCCTTAACGTGTTTCCTATTGTATTTTATGCTATAGGCAAAAAAGACACTGCTCCAGATTTACTATGATTAGTGTTGGTAAGGTGCTCAAGTAGAACACATCGGGATGCTCGGGTGCTCGGCACAATGGAATAAACCAGGCGCCCCCTGCTCTGAAGAGGGGAGGGTGTCTGGTTCACAGGAAAGGGTCAGAAATTGATGGAAACACCTCTAAAATGGTTGGGAACAGCATGCGGAGAATGTCTGGATGCATCTTGGACTCCCAGGTCGCTGCTGGGATCTATGTTGTCCGAGTAGTACTCCACTTTTACAGACTGACAATAATACGCACAAAACAGAAGATAAAATCGATTTTAGAGGAAAAATTGTTAGGAAACATTCTTTCCTGTATATTTACTTGTATATAAAGTGCAAGCGCTGCCAAAAATTACAAGCAAGAGGCAGTCCGACACAACCTGTATATCACATAAAGGAGGGCCTCATTCACATTGTGGTACAATTGTTCATGTAGTGGGACTCCTACACTCAAAAGCCTATGCACTAAGTTTAAGGGCTGCCAAAAATTACAAGGAACCAGCACTCAAATACACCCTTTATTACACATAAAGGAGGGCATCATACACACCCTTGAAAAATTATGATTGATGGCCTGCTGGTGGCCCTCAAAAATTAATCGAACAAGGGCCTGCTGATCTGACCATCTAAAACATTAGGGACGAGGCAGTGGTGTGACCCGCAGACACAGATTGTGGACCCAGGCATTCTGCCACCCCTATCAGGGTGAGGATTCTGTTGAACAGACTGTTGGCTACTGAGACTGGACTTTGTGGAAGACAGGGTGATGCTTAACCAACTTGAAGCATTATCTGCTGCAATCCAACCGACCACCTGGTCGCATTGGTGTGACTTTGAGAGTGGTGTCCTGCTCCGCCCTGCAAACTGGGACATGAAGCTAGGTATCGTGGATAAGTGTGTTTCTTGTGCTCTAGCAGCAGGCGCAGTTTCACTTTTCTGCGTGCACCATCAGCAGCGCAGCCACTTTCCCGTACCTTACTGCTCGCCTTGCGCATATTAAATGGTACATATGCTTGCAAGTATGTCACATGTACAGTAGCGCAGGTTTTGTAAGTGTATGTGCAAATAAAGTACTGCATTTTTCGCCCTATAAAACTCACCTGCCCAAAAGACTCAGTTAGGTTTTTGAAGAGGTAAATAATAAAAAATAAAATAAAATAATAAACAAAAAGGTGTGCTTTTGGTGGGTTTTGAACTATTGGTGGTCCGTGGATGATACTATTATGGGGGATCTGTGGATGACACTGTTATGGAGGGGATCTGCGGATAACACTGTTATGGAGGGGATCTGTGGATGGCACTGTTATGGGGGAATCTGTGGATGGCACTGTTATGTGGGGATCTGTGGATGGCACTGTTATGGGGGATCTGTGGATGGCACTTTTATGGGGATCTGTGGACGACACTGTTATGGGGAGGGGGATTTGTGGATGGCACCATTTTGGGGGCATCTGCGGATGACACTGTTATGGGGGGATCTGTGGATGACACTGCTATATATGTGTCATCCACAGATCCCCCCATAACAGTGTCCCCCAATACACAGGGCCCGCTCACAGCAGTCTTCATATTTAAACTGTAATCATCCTTAACCTCTTTGTAACCTTAGTTAAAGTAGTGCTATCCTGTGTACTTACTATTAAACTCCCATAGCATGCATGACGGCCGGCAGCATAACGTCACTCACTCCTGTCACGCGCCTGCTCCGCCTGATTCATTATTAAAGTGGGAGGAGCAGGCGCGTTACGTGAATGAGTGGCGTTACACTGCTGGCCGCCCTGCATGCTACGGGAGTTTGATAGTAGGTACTAGTACACGGGATAGCACTACTTCAACTAACGTTACCAAGAGTTTAAGGAAGATTACAGTTTAGATATGAAGATTGCTGTGAGCGGCAGGGCCGGGTGTAAGAGTACAGTGACTGCACCGGGCCCCACTGCGATTACAAAAGCAGCTGCCGGTCTCCATTCCCTCCTCGCTCCCTGCTGATACTTCGCCGCGCTGTGCAGCATCACAGCCGGCAATGTATCAGTGTTGTTAGCATAGTTAAAATGGCAGCATTCGCCCCATAAGGCCTCTTTCACACGGGCGTCGCGTGTTAGGGCCGGATAGGATGCAGGTGCGTTGCGGGAAAATCGTACAATTTGGCCTGCGAGTGGGGTGAGGTGGGGTGAGTTATGCGATTGCGTTGCATTCTTCAGTCTTTTACACGCGACTGCAATACATTTTGCACGAGCGTGAGTAAAAACTGAATGTGGTATCCAGACCCAAACCCAGAGTTTGGATTAGGTATTCTGTAGATTTTAATATTTTCCCTTATAACATGGTTATAAGGGAAAATAATAGTATTCTTACTACAGAATGCTAATGCTGGGCGGAAATAAAAGAGCCCTTGCCCTGCGCTATCCAGCGCAGGGCGAAGGGAGTGCATCGGAGCATGAATTCATACATCAGGGGGGCTGCCTGGATGAAATTATGGGTATGTCCTGGTTCAGCTCTGTACCCAGACAAACGCTTTAAGACCGATTTAGAAAACGCTGGTGTTAATAAATGTCCCCCCTGTGTGTTTTATGTAAAGTGTCCAGTTTTTTTGTGTTTCAGTTGCTTTACTCTCTTCCATACTGTTTCCACTATTTATATTCATTGTGAAGCTGAATAGAGCAGTTAAGTCCATTCCCTTAGCTACTGTCCCCGGGAAGGGGCAGGCCTTTGAGCTACAAAACATGTATAGCCAGCATAACCCCAATCTAGGGATTTAAGATTTATGAGTTTGAGATTCATGCCCATTTGGCTAAATTCGTTCTTTGACATTCACTACTTTATGAGCAGTATGGATTGAGCTGCTATGCTCGGTTCAGGGCTGGAGTGAAAAATCAGGAAACAGAACGCTGTCTGCATCACCTCAGTGGAACTAAACAATTTAGCACATCCAGTCGACTCCAATGCTCATATGCTAAACCCTGCCCTGTGCAACCAGACAACTCTCAGGATGTCAAGATCATTATGAATAAACATTAAAAGTCCATTGACTCACCATTGCATTGGTGATAAGTTAACATATATATCTCTACTGATATTATTAACTTATGACTGCTATTCTTTAAAACCCTGGAAAGGTAGAATCTTGGCAGGTGATGACTGTTGACATCTCATCTATTAAAAAAAAAATTTCTATCACTATTCATTGGGAATTTATTGTGTAATACTTTTTAAATTTTTTTGTTGTGGGATAACTCCTTTAATGAAGCCTATCTCTTTCTTATGGTAAGCAGGATGTGAACACTGGTGAATGTTATTTCTCTGCTGTGTGACATGGCGTTCGTGCGGTTCAGTCTTAACTAGTATAAAAGTGTAATTGTTGGTTTTGACAACTTTAAAATCCAACTTATTGAATATAGGGTTTCTGTGACAGTAATTTCACTTCAACATTACATTTTTTGCTTGTCACATTAGTTCAATGTGAAGTGTTTTTGTTATGTACTGCTACTAAAGTATGCAGTAAGGTGTTTTCCTGCATTATAAAAGCTGCCCTTGTAGAGTATGCAGGGGTTTAAAAGCCCCTATTAATGTAGGGAAAGTCACTGTAAATGTATAATCAAATCCATATAGTGACTTTTTAGTTTTTGATAGTTTTCAAAGTGTCTAGTGTAAGAAGGTACCTGGAATCATCGTGGCTGGAAGGTAGGTGTCACCGAGGTTCCTGGCCTCGGTGAAGTAAGAGCCAGTATTTTATGTGTCAGCAGCAGCTATTGCTAATTGACACCTTGAGATTTAGCATGGCTGTTATAGCTGATCCGGGACGGCTCTTAATGCTGGGTGGGTGACTACTCCCCATGTTCCAGGCTGGGTTTTGCCCGGCATAAAAACCAGCCAGCACTACCAGGTATGTGTATTTACCTCCCTCTGACAGAGGATCTCAGGAGTCTCTGTGCTTTGAAATTAGGGCTGTGCTGGGATTTGAGGTTTGAGCCGGGCTGGCGGAATCTGGCCCCTCTTAAGGTGAACAGGCCGCCTATGGACTTGATGAGTTTATTAATACATTAGTTTCATAGTATAGTTGCCCAATTTTCACATCAAACTTAGGTAAAGAAAAATGACCAGAACGTTTCAGTCTCAATGGACCTTCCTTAGCAGTCAAATTTTATCTGAAAATAACGGGTACATAGGACATATCGTCATTGTCAACCAGTATGAGATCTCAAAAAGAGGAAAAAGGGGAAAAAAAGAAGACAGAAAAAAGGATAAAACATCTAGCTATATATTTAGCACACGGAAAGGTCAGGTGATCAGTATCGGGTGGTACAAAATATACATGATTGAAGGTGGTTGTAGACAAAAATATCTGGTGAACTACACTTCCTATGATTATAAAGGCATAAATAATATACAATAAATAAATAAATGACTCTTCAGTAATTCATTGTGCATAGTATGCCAGAATCTCATACTCCCTTGGGAAAAAAAGGATAATTCTAGAAGAAAAAGAGAAAGTTAGATACCTGTTAGGCATGTGGGATGAATTGCAGGGTGCTGGATGTGCGACGTTGGTGTGTGCATGCCGCTATCTATAGTGTATGGCCGGATGAAGTTCCGGTCATGTGATTGGGCCCCACGTGACATCTGGGACGCAAGTGTGTGTTCCACTGAAGTGTCATGTGAGCGGAAGAAGCCCGGACATGCGTTCTACCAGCTAAATCAATCGCAAATTATGAGAAATGTAATAAACAATGTCGTAGTTATAGAATTACGAGTATGTTTGGGCTAGATATGATTCACCATTATGGGGAAACTGCCATCAATGATAAAGGGAGGATGCCCGGCATCAACTATGAAAAATAGGTCCTGGAAAATAAAATGTACTGTTAGGAAATCTATAAAGACTTCATTGCCTAATTACAGAAATATATAATAGTTAAAGGAAAAAACAGGGAAGAGGGTGGGAATAGAAGGAGGGGAGGGGAAAGGCAAAAGAGGAAGGAACAATGGTAAAGAGGGAAGGGGAGAAGAGGGAGGGGGTAGGGGGGAAAAAGGGGAGTGGAAGGGCGAAAAAAAAGGAGGGAGGGGGAGTTTTCTCACCCTCACCAGTTGTAGTTAAAGAATCAGCGGGTCTGTGAAAAAACAAAATGGTGTTAGACCCTGTATACATTATATATAATCATATAGAACATGTTAAACATTGATTTAAAAAATCACATTCGCGATTCAGACCGTGCAGCGAAAGTGTTCCCAATTTGTGGATTCAGAAGGCCTCTCTTTGTTTTAAAAGGAGTATATGATTACCCCCTCTTCTGGGTGAATCAACCTGTTCCAAAATCTGATATCGTAGTTGGGAGACTTGCTGTTTTTTTACAGAGAAGTGATGTGGCATAGGTAACAGAGTGTGGCCCAGTCTAATGGTTGACTTGTGCTTACTTATTCGGTCTCTAATATGTTGTGTTGTTTCGCCAACATATGGGAGACCTCACAGACATTTTAGTAAATAAACCACAAAACTGGAATCACAAGTGAAGAATCTTTTGATTGGAAGGGCTTGTCCCGTGCGTAAATGTGTAGCATATTCTCCCTTAATTGCGCTTGAACATTACAATATACACGTTTCGGTATCCTGGTGAAGCTGGCAACATCGGTCTTGACCAACTTATCCCTAATATTGGGTGATCTTTTGTAACAGGTTAGTGGGGGCTGATGGAACTCTTTTACATCAGGGTAGGCTTTAGCTAGTAATGACCAATGTTACTTTAAGGTTTGTTGCATTTTAGGTATTTAGGGATGAAATGTGGTAACACAAGTTATTCTGTTCCGGTTATCTTGTGAGGTCTGACGTGGCAAAGAAGTTTCTTTCAAGTCATTTAAGGCATTACTCAGAATAGTTTGTGGATAGCCCCCGTCTAAAAACTTGTTGGTCATGCTGTGAAGTCTCGAGTTTTTGGTAGTGTCATTGGTGACAATGCGGTCCACCCGTGTATATTGTAAACAGGGTAAATATAGTGAAGGAGACTGTTGCGGTCAGTGGGTTTGTTGTAAAGATCTATGGTAAGGGTCCCTGTTTGGTCAATTCTGACCAATGTGTCAAAGAAAGTAATTTCCTCTTTGCTAGTATGTAGAGGCAAGCCAAGTTTATTGTGTATCTGGTTTAAGTGTTTGGCAAAGTCCTGTATAGTGGCTGCTGGGCCCCTCCATATGCAAAAGATGTCATCAATGAAACGGAAATATACACTGGCATATTGGCAAAATAGAGGAAGTGTATAAACATGATCTTCCTCAAATGGAAGGGCCACATTACACCCCATAGCGGTCCCCCTCTTCTGGAAAAAAAAAATTGGGGTAAGAATAATCTGATTGTATGAAAATTAAAGGGGCAGTAACGTTCTAAAACTTACAAATTTTAATGGTACGAATAAAAAACACATGTGAACCCCTTACAGACAAAAACAGACAGACACGCGCGGGACCCCACTTACGCGTGAACCGCCGAGTAAGCGGATTGCGGTGGATGAGGCCCCTCGGGCTGACCCTTATTGAAAAAGTGTGAGCCCCAAGGGTCAAGGGGAATCACACTGGGTGGTAAGAATAAACAAAAATGTCCTGAGTTCCAAGAAAAGGACACCAGGACAAAGCCTAATATAGGTGAGAAGACAAGGGTGGATCTTACCGAAACCAAGTGGATAGGCACGTTTATTCAATAAGCTCAGGAGGTCACCGGAAATGATGGTCCTTTCTCAGCGCCTTGGGCGGTGTCCTTCGGAACTAAGTTATCTTGAACAGGGTCATGCGTTTGTGGAGTACCGCAGGGAGTAGGTCTGTCCCTGTTGCACCCTACTTGGCCTAATATGACCCTGATGCCCTAACACGGGATCCGTGCCCCGAAAGGGGTGGTCCCGTCCGGAACCTCACCCTGGTCTAAGGTCCCTGTAAGACCCTGCCGGGGTTATGAGGAGGACACCTAATACAGTGAAAAATAAAAATAAAAAACCGTGGGTACCAAGAGTTGGGTATGTTCAACTGTCCCTACGCGTTTCTTCGGTAGAACATACTATAGAGTAATTA
This sequence comes from Bufo gargarizans, assembly GCF_014858855.1. Classification (NCBI taxonomy): domain Eukaryota; kingdom Metazoa; phylum Chordata; class Amphibia; order Anura; family Bufonidae; genus Bufo; species Bufo gargarizans. Next base: position 199,566,234 of record NC_058080.1, read on the forward strand.
TAATGAACCCCTCGAATCGTCAGGGGATGGGGGTTAGCACAAGTGGTAGTTGTCCTTAATAGCACAGTAGAAAGGTTATTGCTGAGCGTGATGAAAAGGGCAAACTAGATTAGACCACTCGTGGTACATGGTGTGTTTACACTAGGGTTAGCCTCAACTGCAAATAGTATAAAGAATAATGATAGGCAGTTGGGGTAAAAAGCGCAGACTAGCTCTAACCACTGATTGATGTGCGGTGAGGTAACTATATACCCAGAATGCGTATGGCAAAAAGTCCAGGTGTACCTGTAACACAAAAGTAAACAAGGGAACGCCCGCTAGACACGTCTCTAATGATAGAGAACCCTGCCGATCCCCTAACACAAGTAAGGGCCGGCAGGCAGTACACTAATATGCATCTAAACATACAAATATCTGAAGGTGCCGTTACTTACATGTAGCCTGGGATGCGTATGGCAACCTTCTGGCTGGACCCGCATCGAACAGTTTATGTGAGGCCGGGTCTGTGGCGTCTGACAGCGCTATGTGACGCGCTGATACTGTTTTAAAATTAAGGGGGGCGGAGAGTTAATCCGCGCATGCGCGCACGGGACGCGGTCGCATTGTGATGAAGAGGCATCACATGTTGCGTCACGCGTCAAGTGAGTGCGCGTCATTGGTTGTTTGAGCACTGAGGCTGCCCCATTCTTTGCCTGTGTCTACCAGCGGAGGCACCCAATCGGATTACAATGAAGATCAGTGGGCGGACACACCGGGTGGGCACATGATGGGCAAATGCGGCGATTCGCTCAAAGAGATAAGTGGGTGGAGCTAGGCAGAGATACGCTGTCCGACTGCTACAAACCACTTCAATATAGGATGTGTGTGGAGGGTCATAATCACAAATCCTACAATAAGGACAACACAGTGGACATTGAAGGGCAGGGATAACCACAGTGACCGAGAGTGGGACACCAGTGGGAGTTGAATAAATAACATTACAGACTCCCAGACCTCATATGAAGAGAGTTGCTGACTGCATGGATGAGTGAGCAAAGGGAATCCTTTAGAAATATTGTATCGTAGGGCAGACACAAGACTAAGGGCCCTGTCAAAGAAAACATCCAAACTGAAGTTGGTCGTTGAGGCCTTGGGGATTGGTGGTTTTTAGTTTAAAAATCCACCAGCACTCGCGTTGCAATATGCGCTTGTCCCAATCACCCCCACGTTGAAGTTTCTGGACATGTTCAATGCCCATAAAGGTCACGGCTGAGGTACGTCCGCCGTGGTCAGTGTGGACGTGTCTGGCCACCGGGGTATCTCTGTCGTTGCGGATATCCCTGATGTGCTCCCCCATCCGCTTGCGCAGTTCCCTACGGGTCTTGCCCACATACCTCTAGCCGCATTCACAGGTGAGGAGATAGATAACACCCGTGGTGCGGCAATTGATGAAGTCACGTATGTGGTAAGACTGACCCGCAGGGTCCGGAGCAAAGGATTTACCTTGGGTGAGGTAGGAGCAAAAGCTACAGTGTCCACATCTATGGCAGCCCTTAACCGGGCTATCTAGCCATGTACGTTGTTTCTCTGGTGGGCTATAGTGGCTGTTGACCAACCTATCTCTTAAGTTGGTTCCTCTCCTGAAAGTCACAGAGGGTTGGGGGCTTAAGACTGCAGCTAAGTCTGGGTCCATGAGGAGAGTGCCCCAGTTGCGACTTAAGATCTCCCTTATTCTCGTGGCTGCAGAGTCGAAAGTCCCTACAACCCGTATCAATTTCTGAGGGTCTGTGCTTGAGTTTTTGGTGGGGTAAGAATAATCTCAAGGAGTTTAAGACAGAACTCTTGTTGTGTAGTGTCCATGCGGGAGTGGTTTTGTAACAGTCTAGCCATTGCCTTTATACCTCTTTTGTGTGTTATAGACGTGTATAGACTGTTGACATCTAGTAATATGTTCCAAAGAAGGTCGGCACTGCTCAAGAGGTGTAGCGGTGCACGTGTCTGCAGGCAGGAATCCCAGTAGATAATTTGCAAATAAAGACCGGCACTCACTGATGATTATTCTTGTAGATTTATTCAGTCACATATTCCATCATAGTGACGCGTGCGTTTCAGCAAATCATATGCTTTAATCAGACATCTGTAAATACCTTACCACTAGCTCTGATATATATACAAAGGAAATTGAAGAACAACTAAGAGATTGTCTGAAATCTGATGAACTGACAGCACTCCACGATAAGGTGGAGAAACAATGCAACGACCTACGTGTCAAAATAGAAATGACCAAACGATCTAAGTATCTTCGAGACCTAGAGGACTACACATCCGGCTCCGGCAGCGATATCTCCGGTGGGTCACAGCCTTCTTTTTTAGGCCAACGCCGTGACAGAAGAAAGCCAACACAAGGAGAGCCGGGAGCCATCACAAGCGAAACAGAGGCATCAATGAAGACATGGTCCCAGGTAGGACACAAAACCTAATATTCAATTTGTCTTCTAAAAATCTTAGTCCGGCCCAGATGAACTTGCTAGCAAGAGGTTTATCTTTTAGTCCTACTGGGAACTTCGATACATTTAATCTAGACATGGACCTACAACGGTTTTTTCGTAATATGCGACTCAAAGTGCATTTTCATTCAGAAGAACAATCACAAGTTTCTACATCAATCGATTTAAGTCAGGATACATTGACTTTGGGACGTTTTGGTTTGAGAGTGAAGAGTGGTTTTATGCCGCCTAGATCTCACCACCCTGTTGAGACTTTTATTGATTTAGTTCAACATGACATAGAAATATTGTTGCAACAATGTAAACAAGGCAAACTTAATATTCAACACAACTTAAGCATAGAGGAAAAGCATGCCCTTGATCATATACTGGAAGATAAATCTTTAGTATTTAAACCAGCTGATAAGGGGGGTGCCCTGGTAGTCCTGGATAAGACATACTTTGTATCAGAGATCTTAAGCCAATTGAATGACACCCGTACATATCATGTATTATCATCTGATCCAGTGTTTCAAATTAAGGCAGTTATTCAGGAGTTGGTTGCGCGGGCGAGAGAGGATGGAGTCATTGATGCGAAGTTAGGTGATTTTTTAGTTAATCTGCATCCGATTACCCCAGTATTTTATACTTTACCAAAGATTCATAAATCTCTTACAAAACCTCCGGGCCGCCCTATTGTAGCAGCCACTGACTCCATCCTCTCTCCCCCTGCGATCTTCCTGGAGAAGGTATTGACACCTCTCATCCAGAAATCTCCCACCTATTTACGTGACACAGGACATTTTCTATCTGAAATAGGTACATTATACCTCGATTACACATGAGAAGGGCCTGGAAGCAGTTAGGGATTTACTCGACACTAGTCCATATCACACAAATGAAAAGGTATTTTTCCTATCACTTCTTAAGATTGTACTAGAGAGAAATTATTTCCAATTCCAGGACTCTTTCTATCAACAGCGCTGTGGGACCGCGATGGGATCGAACGTCGCACCGCCATACGCAAATTGCTATATGTCTTATTTTGAGAGTAATTTTATTTACCGCAATGACTTATATCAGCAACATTGTGTCTTTTGGCGTTGATTTATCGATGACATTTTTTGCGTGTGGTGCAGCGACGTTCGGTCCCTCGCGGCCTTCACTACATATATCAATTCTATATGGGAGGAACTACAGTTCACCGTACATTTTTATGAAAAAAAGGTCTCATTCTTAGATACCTGGGTCTTACTAGGGGATGATGGGCGCATTCACACTGAACTTTTCATCAAAAACACAGATCGGAACAGTCTACTCTCTTTCACCAGTAGTCATCCAGAACCCACAAAAAAATCTGTTCCATTCTCACAGTATCAGAGGGTCAAGCGGATTGTGAGCAATCAAAAATTTCTTGAGAGGGGTTACCCCAGACGACTACTAGATGAACAGAGAAATAGACTGGCAGGTCTACAAGAGGTTAAACCCACTAAAACATCACAGATCCCACTGGTGGTCAAATATCACTCTTGGATCCAAAGGGTTAAAAGCATAGTCAATAAACATTGGCAGATAATTTCAAGATCTTACCCCCAAATTGATGAATTTAAGAGACCTCCGATGATGTGTTTTAAAAGAGCGGATAATCTGCGTGATAAAATTGTCAGAGCGGATATAGGCAGTAACAAAATTGGCCCTAGACAGATGACATTATCCACCCCGAGACACGGCACATTCCCATGTTTAAATTGTGTGAATTGCCCTAATGTTATTAAAGGTGGTTACCTTTCACATCCGCACACTGGTCAGAAAATCCCTATTCGAGGGGTTTTTACCTGCGATAGTCGATTTGTGGTATATATTCTTAAATGTCCCTGTGGTTTATTGTATGTGGGGGAAACCTCCATGAGAATAAAAGATCGACTTAGTAAACATAAATCGACAATCAGAAAGGAGAACTTGCTACTCCCACTACCATACCACTTTCATCAAAAGGGCCACACTATAGCACAATAGAGGGCGTTATTTTACCTCAACGCGGTGGAGAGGCATATTGGATCCATCGGTTACAAACAATGGATCCAAAAGGCCTCAATAGAGATTATAATGTCAGTAGCTACATGTAATACGATTATTTGTATGATCATTTTGCTCAGTTTTTTTTTGTGATGAAACTAGATGTTTCTGACAATATGTTTCACCTGTTTGATTGAGTTGATTCACATACTCCCCAGACACCTGATTGTGGGAGGAGCCTATAGTAACAATGTGATGTCATTTCCTTTGTATATATATCAGAGCTAGTGGTAAGGTATTTACACATGTCTGATGAAAGCATATGATTTGCTGAAACGCACGCGTCACTATGATGGAATATGTGACTGAATAAATCTACAAGAATAATCATCAGCGAGTGCCGGTCTTTATTTGCGAATTGTTGACATCTAGTGTCAGCAAGGTACAACCTGGTGTCTTGTCTATTTCATGTAGTTTGATGAGAAAGTCTGTGGTGTCCAGTAATAAAGATCTGGATGTCCTGATTAAGGATGTAAGGATTTTCTCCATATAGATGGCTAAGAGGAAGAGTATAGAGTCAGTCGAGGTGACTATGGGATGTCCCGGGGGGATTAGCAAGGCTCTTGAGAATTTTTGGAAATGTGTAAAAAACAGGGGTAATAGGATCATATTTGATCAGGAATGTTGCAGTCTTGGAGTCTATGACTCCTGATTGTGAATATGCCCTAATTGTATTGTAAATTAACTCCTGGGTAATACTTTTTACATTTCTATATCTGACAATTGCCTCCTAATCTCAGCAAAATAGTCCACCTTATCCATGATAACAAGGGCTCCTCCTTTATCTTCAGGTTTAATAATGATTTTGCTGTTCCGCTGTAGCATGTCCAGAGCCAGTCTTTCTTCTGAAGATAAGTTGTTGGTATGCCTGAAATGGCCCTGTGTATTCACCGTCAGGATATCTCGTATTGTGTTTTGGGAAAGGGAAATGTATGTCTCGATGGGGCGCTGATTCCGAGGCGGCATGAAGGAACTCTTGTTCATAAGGCCTAAATGTTCAATATACAGCGTCCCAGGTAGGTCAGGTACACTAGATTGTTGTGATGATGATTCCTGAAAGTGAACTTTTAGTCTCAAAGTTCGATAACATTTTTGTAGTTCTTTCTCTTGTGTGAAGGTGTTTAAATTTGGTGTGCGACAAAATTATAAACCTTTCTGTAAAAGGGTAATCTGTGCCGGTAATAAATTGGTAGATGAAATATTAATAACTAGATTGTCCTCCTTACCTGGGATTGTATCTGTATGCATTCTTCTTGACTTTCTGTGCTCCGCGTCCTGGTCTGCCTCTCCTCCATGGATGGCCTAAAAAACGAGGTGGGCATCTGTAGCTTCCGGATCTGTCGCTATCAGATGTTGAGGGCCCGGAGTGGTAAGGATATCGATTTCCCCAGTAATTCTGTTACTGGTTCCCTTTCCAGCGATAAACTGTATCCAATCTACAATCCTGAGTATCTCGTACAAATTTCTGTCATTTGTTCTGTTCCGTATTCTTCTTGAACTCATGCAGTTGTTTTTTGATTATTTCCTTGGCCTTTGTCAACTCTTCTACAGGTGCTGTAGAGGTTAGTTGGACTTTGGTGGGCTTAATCTGATCTGAGTGCCTCAATCTTTACTACATGTACCGTGGCTAATCCAGCCCTTGTTGGCACCAGAAAGCCTTTAGAGTGCAGTTGGTTCTCCATTTCTCCACAATTCTATGGACTTGATGAGGCTGAACTGCTAACAGGGTGTGAATTAACACCCAGGATAAAAGGTGACTTTTATTGTTTATGGACTTTCCTTTTCTGTGAACAAACACCAAGCCACCTGCCTTTTGTGATACACCTTATCTGCATTTTGTTATATACCAATGTGTGAATAAACACTGTTGTTTGGTTCAAGAACTGAGTACTTACCCTCTATACTGCATCCCCTAGTCCTAACTACAAGAGCAAATCCCCACAATTGGTGGATGATGTGTGCAAGCGCAGTGAGGCTGGCGTGAACAGTGATATATTTTGGGTTTGCATTTTTAGGCACAGTTGTATGTTGTACATCAAACCAACTGTATTTCAACCCGTGTCCCACGACAAAATGGAGGCTATTGTGAAGGCCTTCATGGAGGCTAATTTGCAGCAGCGAGAGACCAACCTGCACCAACGGGATGCTAATAAGCAGCAGCAAGAGACCAACCAGTTGCTGCTACGACACATGATGACTTTGCAGACAGCAGGAGCAACCCCAAGCATTCACGATGCCCAGAAAGCAATCCGTGTAGTGATCCCTAAGATGACACCCACAACCGACATCGAAACCTACCTGGCAATGTACGAGAAAGTGGCTTTCCTGGCATCAGAGTCCCAGGGTGTATTTCGACTTACCGAATGATCAAGCGGCTGACTACCTGAAGGTAAATGGGGAGATTTTGGCAAGACTGGGGGTGAATGTGTTGGTCCAGGCCCAGCTGGTAGATCAGTAGAGGTTTAAGCCAGCTGAGCCAGAAAGACCCCAGTATTATGACTTACTTCACCTTTTGCAAAAGTGGCTACAGCCTGATGTGCTGAGTCCCACGGCTATGCTGGATAGACTATTGGCTGACATATTCTGGAGTGTGCGGCCATCCCCTCTCCATTCCCTGGAAATGATGGTGGACCTGGTGGAACGCTATGAGGCCACCAAGAATCTCAAGGGGGTTCTTTTAGAAGGAGGGCCGGCAAACTCCAGAACTCCCCACCCCAGGCCCACCAGTATGAGACAATGAAACCCCCCGAGAGGTTCCCCCTATTGGCCAGACCCAGTTAATATGCTGGCGGTGTCAGGAACCTGGCCACACCAGGGCTGAGTGTCCTCATCAGGATCAGGTTGAGCCTATGGACACTAATTGTGGTTACGAACAATCGCTATATGCTAGGAAACTGTGTGCCACAAGTACCCTGGAAGCTCTAGACCACTTGTGCCAGGTGGAAGTGGGAGACACTCAAGCTGAGGCGCTACTGGACTCAGGGAGCTTGGTGACCATGGTAAGGGCTACTATGGCATGGTCCGCTGAGTATACTGGCCGGAAAGTTGGGGTGATGTGCATTCATGGAGACTTGAAAGACTACCCCACCGTGCTGGTGTCTCTAACCACGGGGACCGGCAGGTGGAACCACAAAGTGGCAGTCGTCTCAAATCTCCACTATGAACGCATAATAGGGAGAGAATTTACAGGTTTCCCTGCCCTATATCTGACCGGTTATAAGAGTTAAGGATACCCCTGAGACAGGAATAAGCCCAGGAGATTGGCCTTGTTCAGGGGGAAGGCCAGAACTCTGGGAACCCGAGGTCGAAAAGCCAGCAGTAGGGGTGACCACCACTTCGGTGGAAGAGGGGGGGGACAACACCACGTAGGGTAATGGTGGGAGACGCGGAGGAGTTGCCACGGGGTCCTAGGTTGGCAGACCTCAACGTCTCTGGGGAGATTTTCGGTACAGCCCAAAGCCGAGACCCAACCCTATGCCGGGCCTGGGAAAATATGGTAATACTTGATGGTGTACCCGAACAACCTGGAGTCGACGATTCCCCATTTTGTGGTCCACCAGAATATGCTATATCGGGTAAACCAGCTGCTGGATGAACAGTTGATGGTGCCCGTGGCCTATCGAAAACTTGTGTTAGAGTTAGCCCACCAACATGTTCTTGTTCTTGGGGTCATCTGGGACTGCAAAAGACACAGGCCCGGATACTACAACGGTTTTACTGGCCCAGTGTCTTTAGAGAGGTAGATGACTTTTGTATGTCTTGCCCGACCTGCCAAATTACTAGCCCCTGTTTTGCAGAGTGGGGATACGCAAAGAGATTCTGACTGACCATGGGACTCCTTTTATGTCCAAGGTCATAAGGGAGCTCTGTAAGTTGCTGAATATCAAACAGATACGGACATCCATCTACCACCTTAAAACTGACGGCCGAGTAGAAAGGTTTTATTAATTTTTTTCAAAGCTTTATTGGAGGTTCTAATAAGATAGACATACATAGAAATGTACTGCACAGCATAAACAACAGCAATAAGCCGTAGAGGAACATATAATAAGTAGATGGCACATCTGTTTTTAAAATGAAATGTTAGCCTACATGTCCAAGGAATCAATGCTAGATTGACTTCATCTTTTGAATTTTCTGAATTCTTACCAGTCTTTCCACTGGGCTCTAAACTTAACGTGTGTGTGGTTTTCCCAGGTGGCTGTTTCTTCAAATCTATATATGGTATCAACTTTATTTATCCAATAGTCTCCGGAGGGAATATCAGATGATAGCCAATTTGAGGTACTAAGAGACGAGCTGCCATCAGGAGCTTTTTAAATAGAAATGGAAATGGGGCCCTGGTGGCAGTATTGGAAGGGGACAAGCTTAAGAGAGCTAATTGAGGGGAAAGCGATACGGATTATTTGCAAACCACATTGCTTCTCTCAAAGATCTCAGTCCACCATTTGTGAATTTGTGGACATGTCCACCAAAAATGGTAGAAGGTGCCTCTCTCCTCCCCACAACGCCAACAGGTATCCGCCTTTGTTAAATCATATTTACAAATGGTGTCAGGGGTTTTGTACCACCTCATAAGAACTTTATACCTGTTTTCTTGTATTCTCACACACCTTGAGGAGTTATGAGGCTCCACGAACAGATGAGATTGATCCCCGAAAGAGAACGAGATCTCCAGGTCTCTTTCCCAGAGGCCAATGAAAGCCGGGTTTGGCATTAAGATAGGGGAGCTGAGTTTTTTTATACAGTTGTGAAATCGGCTTTTGTGGGGGAATATGGTTACAGATCAAGCTTTCAAACCATATGAGTGGTCTGAGTAATGTGTGTAGTGGTATGTGTTTAGATATGTATAAGTGAAGAAAGGAAGAAAGGAAATTAAAGGGGGATATGATCCAGCTCTGGGAGGTAATGAGATTAGTGAGTTCCTGTCTCTCACCTTCCCCTTTTCGGTAAATAAAGAGAGGACAGGAATCTCAGAACTACGGATCGAAATTGGAAGACTCTGTCTCAATTCGATTGGAGCTAGGTATATTAGGTCTATCACTTGTATAAGAGGGGTGGGTAGTGGGACACCCCAGACCAAACTTTGGAACCATTTCCATATTTCAAGAGTGACTTTAACTGTTCAACAGGTGTTCTGTGGGGTGATGGGATTGTTTTAGGTAACAACCAGTAATCCTCTGAAAGATGATTGTGAATTTGAGGCTTCCATCTCAATCCACGATCTGTGGGGCGTCTGCCTGAACCAATCTATGGTACTTGACAACAGAATGGCTCTGTTATAGAGTGAGGGATCAGGAAGGCCTATACCCCTAAATGCCCTAGGTCTTTGGAGGATGGACAGGGCCAGATGAGCTTTTTTCTTACCCCATATAAAGACACGAATATGTTTAGCTAGTGTTAGAAAATTAAATTTAGGGATAGGGATAGGTAATACTTGTTGTAGGTAGATCAGTCTGGGTAGAACTAATGATGTTACCATTTTACTGCGCCCAAACCATGAAAGCATTGAAAAGTGTAAAGTAGCCAATTGGTCTTGCATGGAATGTAATAGTGGGATGTAATTTAGGTGAGAAAGTTTTTGGAGGTCAGGGCAGATCTTGATCCCTAAGTATGAATCCCAATTGAAAGGGGAATATTTTGCTAATTTAGAGGCCTTGTCCCCATTTATATTGCGAGAGTAGGAAGCATATGGCTAAGGTAATATTCAGGAGGATTTTTTAGTTCAGCCTATAGAGCGGTAAGCTGATAGAGGTGTTATTCTGAAAGGGATTTTTTATGGAGAGCTTCTAACTTTTGTATTTCAGACAAAAGTGCATCTATACGAGCCATTCTTCTTCTATTTTTAATTTTTTTATGTGAGATCCTAAATTGATGAATTGACCTTTCATATATGCCTTGTGGGCATCCCACAGTATGTGAGAAGAAGTGTCCGGGAGGGAGCTTAATAAAAAAAAAATCATCTAGGATTTTCTGCACTTGATGAAATCAACTGTTCATTGAGACTCCATTTAAATGCTCTTGGGGCTGTAGCTGGCCAGCTAAGACCTGTCCTAGGTTGCTAATATAGCTTGTGTGTTTATACAGCTAGACCTGCCAATAACCTTAATACAGTTCTTATGTTTGTGTGTTAAAGACAAAAGCAGAGTTATTTACAGTGACTTCATGTTTTGATGTCATATAACAGTTACAGTGAGGAACAGAAGTATTTGAATACCCTGCGATATTGCAAGTTCTCCCACTTAGAAATCATGGAGGGGTCTGAAATTCACATTGTAGGTACATTCCAACTCTGAGAGACAGAATAAAAAAAATAAAAAATAAACCAGGAAATCACATTGTATGATTTTTAAAGAATTTATTTGTCTTGCACTGCTGAACATAAGTATTTGAACACCTGAGAAAATCAGTGTTAATATTTGGTACAGAAGCCTTTGTTTGCAATTACAGAGGTCAAATGTTTCCTGTAGTTCTTGACCAGGTTTGCACACACTGCAACAGGGATTTTGGCCCACTCCTCCACACAGATCTCCTTTAGATCTGTCAGGTTTCAGGGCTGTCGCTGAGCAACACAGAGTTTCAGCTCCCTCCAAAGATGTACTATTGGATTTAGGTCTGGAGACTGGCTGGGCCACTCCAGAACCTTGGTATGCTTCTTACGGAGTCACTCCTTGGTTATCCTGGCTGTGTGCTTCGGGTCGTTGTCATGTTGGAAGACCCAGCCACGAGCCATCGTCAATGCTCTGACTGAGGGAAAGAAGGTTTTGTTCAAAATCTAACAATAAATGGTCCCATTCATCCTCTCCTTAATACAGTGCAGTCGTCCTCGGCCCTTAGCTTTAAAGCACCCCCAAAGGATGATGTTACCTGTTACCACACCCATGCTTCACAGTAGGAATGGTGTAGTAGTTGGCATCCGACTGACTGTGGGGTGGACAGGTGTCTTTAAAGAGCTCAGACAGGTGCTACTAAGTTAGATTAATGATTTGAGTAGAAGTGGACTTTTTAAAGGCACAGTAACAGGTCTTTGAGAGCCAGAATTCTTCCTGTTGATCAGGTGTTTAAATACTTATGTGCAAGACAAATACATTCTTTAAAAATCATACAATGAATTCTTGATTTTTTTTAAATGTAATTCTGATTTAATTCTGGCTCTCAGAGTGGGAATGCACCTACAATGTGAATTTCAGACCCCTCCATGATTTCTAAGTGGGAGAACTTGCAAAATCGCAGGGTGTTCAAATACTTCTGTTCCTCACTGCATATATTGTGTTCACAGAAGCAGAAAAGATAGTATGCCTTTAAGATTCATTATATAATGTAAGGTAGGCTCAATGACACAGCAGAAACAACAGAAAGCACAGAGTTAAACTGTTGTTGCTGGGCAGAAGTCTTGATCAATCACAGCCAGCCTCACACAAAGCAAGAGTTTTGACCAATCACAGCCAGCCTCACACGCAGCCTGTGTGAAAGTTCCCTTAGCAGGAGCTGCTAGAATCATTACAACAGAGGAGAGAAGCTGGACAGACATTCACTCTACTAAGAGCTGTGCTTTATAGAAGCAGAGAGGTCAAAATAGGCATTTAAAACAGTTATATAATGTTCCTACTGTTAATATAATGATTAGAACTGTATACTGAACCAGTTATATGTGTCTTACAGTCCCACCAATTGCAAACTACAAAGTTCACAATCCAAATTAAAATTCCATATTGCAATCTAAATTGCATACAACCATACCAGATCACACTCAACCAATCTGCAAATAGTTACTCCTAACTGCATACTGCAAATTGCGACCAAATTCAGCAAGTAGAACTATTAGTTAGACCTCAGATATACCTCTCAGAGTGATCATAAAGTGCTTAAATAACTTAACCGCTTGCCGTCACAGTAACGCCAATAGGCGACTGGACGGCAGCGCTCTCAGGTCTCAGTGATGCCTATTGGTGTCATCTCGTGAGACCTGAGATTTCCTGTGAACGCGCACGCACAGGATTGCGCAGTTCACAAGTTTAACTACAGCCTGCCAGCGCTGATCATTGGCTGGCAGGCTGTAGATTTTTAAAATAACCAATCAAATAGGTATATCAGAAGCTATTTTGTAAATAGCGTCTGATATACCTGCTACCTGCTCCTCTGGTGGTCCCTTTTGCTTGGATCGACCACCAGAGGACGCAGGCAGCTCTGTAAGTAGCACCAAACACCACACACACATTACACCCCCCCTGTGATTTATTAACCCATGATTAACCCCTGATCACCCCTTATAGACTCCCTGATCACCCCCCTGTCATTGATCACCCCCCTGTAAGGGTCCCTTATCACCGCCAGTTACTTAGCTAGTTGTTAGCTAGTTAGCGCCCAGCCCACCGCACCGCAGTCGCTGATTAGCGTCATCGCTGTCGCTAATCAGCACTAGTACTATATAGTATCTGTAAGTGATCAAGACTGATCGCAATCAGATCTATATCAGTACATTAGGGTCACCTTAGGCTCTACAAAAAACGCTGTGTTCGCCCGATCAGGCCTGATCTTGTGCCCACACTTGCGTTCAGTCCGCCCCACCGCAAAAACACTGTAAAATCGCTGCGGCACTATAAAGATCACTTTTGAGCTTTCTGGATCTTTATTAGCGATTGCAGCTTTACTTCACAAGCACTCCTTTTTACTAGGCAGGTGTGCTCTTTTTCCTGGGTAGTCTCAGAGGAATACCCCCTAAATTTAGTTAGCTAAAAATGTCAAAAAGGGTTTTCCGCTGAAGAGGCATACAGGATTCTGGCCCTGATGGATGAAAGCGATGGGGACGCCTCACCCGCTGAATCCAGTGGTTCAGAATATGAACCTGTAGACAGAAGTGGCACTCTAACCGCTAGGGAAGATGACAAGGTTGAGGTCCCTGCTATGGTCAGGCGTACCCGACGCCATGTCAGTGTTCTGCATACCCCGCGTGATGAGCCTCATTTGCAGCAGAGTGGTGCTAGCGCTTTTTTATGGTGCGGCATACACCAGCAGCGCAGCACATCCTGGACCTTCTACCAGCACTGCCATATTCCCTGGTGAAGTGGCAAGCACCAGAAGGGCAGTTCAAGCTGGTACGGTGGCACGTGCAGTAACTCCCCCGTCGCAGCCACCACGTTAACAGGCCCGTAGAGCCCTTAGTCTCCTAGAGGTGCTGGCAAACCCAAATTGGCAATCCCCTGCTGCCGCCGCACCTGTATTGCCCCCTTTTACCGCCCATTCTGGAGTTCGTGTGGAGACAGCTTATTTAGGATCAGCCCTCCCTTGATTTTTTTTTAGATGTTCTTCACCACGGATCTCTATGACTTTGTTGTGACAGAAACCAACCGGTACGCCACACAGTATATAACCGCCAATCTGGAAAGCTTCTATGCCCAGCCTTTCCGGTGGAAACCAGTCACAGTTTCCGAATTTAAAATATTTTTTAGCCTTATCCTCAGCATGGGTCTAACAAAAAAAAATGTATTGTGGTCCTATTGGTCTAAAGACCCAATACATTACATGCTCATGTTCTCTGCTGCTATGTCCAGGGCACGTTTTGAGGTCATCATGCACTTTATGCATTTCACTGACAATAAAACCTGTCATCCAAGAGGCCACCCTGCTTATGACCGGCTCCACAAAATTCAGCCCCTCGTAGACCATTTGTCATCCAGGTTTGCAGATGTGTATACCCCCAATCAGAACATCTGCATAGACGAGTCCCTTGTACAATTTACCGGGCGCCTTGGCATCAAACAGTAAATCCCCAGCAAGCGCGCCCAGTATGGGGTCAAACTGTATAAGCTCTGTGAAAGGGCTACAGTCTATACATATCGTTTTAGGGTCTATGAGGGAAAAGACTCAAAACTGGAGCCAGTCGGATGCCCTGAGTACCTGGGGAGCAGTGGCAAGATTGTCTGGGACTTGGTGTCACCCTTACTCCACAAGGGGTACAACTTATACGTGGACAATTTTTATACAAGCGTGGCCCTCTTTCGGCACTTATATATAGTCGGAATTCAATGCTGTGGCACAGCGCGACCTAGTCGGCGGGGCTTCCCCCAACGGCTCGGGGGGAGAGGGCTGCCTTGTGTGACCAAGAACTGCTCTCGGTGAAGTGGAGGGACAAGAGGGACGTTTACCTTCTGTCCACCATTCACGCAGACACGACTGTACAAATTGAAAGGGCAACTGGAGTCGTTAAGAAACCCCTCTCTGTCCACGACTATAACCTTCACATGGGAGGGGTGGACTTGAGTTCACGTAAAATTGTATTTTTTGCCACAAGTTAGTGGAATATGAGACTTTGTAAGAAAAAAATATATATATCATTTTCCGCTAACTTGTGCCCAAAAAGATAAAAAAATCTTCTATGAACTCGCCATGCCCCTCATGGAATACCTTGGGGTGTCTTCTTTCCAAAATGGGGTCACTTGTGAGTTATTTATACTGGCATTTTAGGGGCCCTAAAGCGTAAAAATGCCCTGTGAAATCCTAAAGGTACTCATTGGAATTTGGTACAAAAATGTGAATTTACCCATTTTGAAGCAGCTCTGATTTTCTGAGCACCTGTCATGTTTCTTGAGGTGCTAGAATGCCAGGATATTATAAATACCCCCCAAATGACCCCATTTTAGAAAGAAGACACCCCAAAGAGCGGCATGGTGAAAAAAAAAATCTCCCACGGACTCACTATGCCCCTCAGTGAATACCTTGGGGTGTCTACTTTCCAAAATGGAGTCATTTGTGGGGTGTGTTTACTGTTCTGGCATTTTGGGCGGGGCTAAATTGTGAGCAACCCAGTAAAGCCTAAAGGTACTCGTTGGACTTTTGGCATCTTTACGCACCTAGGCTGCAAAAAAGTGTCACACATGTGGTATCGTCGTACTCAGAAGAAGTAGGGTAATGTGTTTTGGGGTGTATTTTTACATATACCCATACTGTGTGTGAGAAATATCTCTGTAAATGACAACTTTTTAAATTTTTTATACAAAGTTGTCAATTTACAAAGATATTTATCTCACCCAGCATGGGTATATGTAAAAATACACCCCAAAACACATTGCCCTACTTCTTATGAGTATGGCGATACCACATGTGTGACACTTTTTTGCAGCCTAGGTGCGTAAAGATGCCGAAAGTCCAACGAGTACCTTTAGGCTTTACTGGGTTGCTCACAATTTAGCCCCGCCCAAAATGCCAGAACAGTAAACACACCCCACAAATGACTCCATTTTGGAAAGTAGACACCCCAAGGTATTCACTGAGGGGCATAGTGAGTCCGTGGGAGATTTTTTTTTTTCACCATGCCCCTCTTTGGGGTGTCTTCTTTCTAAAATGGGGTCATTTGGGGGGTATTTATAATATCCTGGCATTCTAGCACCTCAAGAAACATGACAGGTGCTCAGAAAGTCAGAGCTGCTTCAAAATGGGTAAATTCACATTTTTGTACCATAGTTTGCAAACTTTTGCGCAAACCAATAAATATACACTTATTGGATTTTTTTTATCATAGTCATGTAGCACAATAAATTCTGACACAAACTTGCATAGAAATGTAAATATATTTGAACAATTTTACCAGAAAAAGTTAAAAATACACTTTTTATTTTGATTAATATCAGAAAAACGAAAAAATCTCAGCAGCAATCAAATACCACCAAAAGAAAGCTGTATTTGTGAGAAGAAAAGGAGGTAAAATTCATTTGGGTGCCAAGTTCCATAACCGAGCAATAAACCGTTAAAGTTGTGACGTGCCGATTTGTAAAAAAAAGGGCCTGGTCACTAGGGGGGTATAAACCTGTGGTCCTTAAGTGTTTAAAAAAATTTCACTGTAATATAATTGCAGTTGCCTGCAAGCGTGTGTGTCAGGCTTACAGCGTGTACTGTGCCCACTACTGCCAGTGCCCAGTTTCACCACTCATATCTGGTGTGACAGTAGCTTGCATTTAAAAAAATAAAATAAAAATGTTTACTGTAATATAATTATAGCTGCCTGCAAGCGTGTGTGTCAGGCCTACAGCATGTACTGTGCACACTACTGCCAGTGCCCAGTTGCACCACTCATATCTGGTGTCACAGTAGCTTAAATAAAATAAAAAAGAACATTTTTCATTATAATATAATTGCAGTTGCCTGCAAGCGTGTGTGTCAGGCCTACAGCGTGTACTGTGCCCACTACTGCCAGTGCCTAGTTGCACCACTCATATCTGGTGTCACAGTAGCTTGCATTTAAAAAATAAAAATAAAATTTTCACTGTAATATAATTGCAGTTGCCTGCAAGCGTGTGTGTGTCAGGCCTACAGTGTGTACTGTGCCCACTGCTGCCAGTGCCCAGTGCCACCACTCATATCTGGTGTCACAGTAGCTTGCATTAAAAAAAAAAAATATATAGTTTTTTTTACTGTAATATAATTGCAGTTGCCTGCAAGCGTGTGTGTCAGGCCTAAAGCGTGTACTGTGCCCACTACTGCCAGTGCCCAGTGCCACCACTCATATCTGGTGTCACAGTAGCTTGCATAAAAAAAAAAAAAAAAAAAAAGTATTTTTTCACTGTAATATAATTGCAGTTGCCTGCAAGCGTGTGTGTCAGGCCTACAGCGTGTACTGTGCCCACTACTGCCAGTGCCTAGTTGCACCACTCATATCTGGTGTCACAGTAGCTTGCATTAAAAAAAAACAACAATTTTTTCACTGTAATATAATTGCAGTTGCCTGCAAGCGTGTGTGTGTCAGGCCTACAGTGTGTACTGTGCCCACTGCTGCCAGTGCCCAGTGCCACAACTCATATCTGGTGTCACAGTAGCTTGCATTTAAAAAAAAAATAAACTTTTTTTTTTTTACTGTAATATAATTGCAGTTGCCTGCAAGCGTGTGTGTCAGGCCTAAAGCATGTACTGTGCCCACTACTGCCAGTGCCCAGTGCCACCACTCATATCTGGTGTCACAGTAGCTTGCATTTAATAAAAAACAAAAAAAAATTCACTGTAATATAATTGCAGTTGCCTGCAAGCGTGTGTGTCAGGCCTACAGCGTGTACTGTGACCACTACTGCCAGTGCCCAGTGCCACCACTCATATCTGGTGTCACAGTAGCTTGCACGCATAGTACAACTAATCGGAAAAAAAATGACGGGCAGAGGCAGGCCACCCCGCAGGGACCGTCCTGGTCGTGGTGCTGTGATTTCCTTTTGCCCTAGAATAATGCCCAGTGTTCAGAGGCCACGTACCCTGAACTCGAAAAGTTCTGAGGACATAGTTGACTGGCTAACACAGGACACCCAATCTTCTACAGTTTCTGCTCGGAACCTTGACGCATCATCCTCCTCCAGCTCAGGCTTCGGGCAGCTCTCAAGTTACCACTCGCCCGCCTGCCACCACCACCAACACTAGCACCACAGCTGCTTCACTTGATCTGTCAGAGGAGTTATTTACACATCAGTTGGAAGAAATGAGTGATGCGCAACCATTATTGCCAGAGGATGTAGATAACAGGGATATGTCTCAGTCAGGCAACATTACACACATGGACGTACGGTGTGATGATGATGATGTTGTACCAGCTGCTGCTTCCTTTGCTGAGTTGTCAGATACATGTGAAGCGGTTGATGATGACGATGTGTCCGTGGATGTCACGTGGGTGCCCGCTCAAAGAGAAGAAGAATAGGGGGAAAGTTCAGATGGGGAGACAGAGAGGCGTAGGAGACGAGTTGGAAGCAGAGGGAGGTCGTCGCAAAGAGCTAGTGGCACAGTCAGACAGCATGTATCGGCACCCGGGGTCAGCCAGACAGCATGCCAATCAATGCATGCTGTTGCCACCACCAGAATGCCGTCATTGCAAAGCTCAGCAGTGTGGCATTTTTTTTGTGTGTCTACCTCTGATAACAGCGATGCCATTTGCAACCTGTGCCAAAAGAAACTGAGTCGTGGGAAGTCCAACATCCACCTAGGTACAACTGCTTTGCGATCTCACAGGCACATGATCTCACATCACAAACGCCTATGGGATCAACACATGATGATGAGTACAAGCAGCACACAAACTCAAAGCCACCATCCTCCTCCTGATCCAGCATCTTCAGCCACGTCAACCACTGCTGTCCTCCTTGCCCCCTCTCAACCACCCGCCACTCCGCCTCTCACCTTCAGCAGTTCTTGCTCATCTGCCCACAGTCAGGTGTCTGTCAAGGAATGGTTTGAGCGTAAGGAGCAAATGTCACAGAGTCACCCCCTTGTCTGGCGTCTGACAGCTGGCTTGTCAGAACTCTTAGCCCGCCAGCTTTTACCATAAAAGCTGGTGGAGTCGGAAGCCTTCAAAAAATTTGTAGCTATTGGGACGCCGCAGTAGAAGGTACCCGGACAAATTTTTTTTTCACAATAGGCAATCTCCAACCTGTACTCTATTGTGGAAAAGGAAGCCATGGCAATACTGGCACACAGTGTTGGTGCAAGGGTTCATCTGACCACTGATACCTGGTCTGCAAACCACGGTCAGGGCAGGTATATCACGTACACTGCACATTGGGTAAACCTGCTGACGGCTGAGAAGCAAGGAATGCGTGGCTCTGCAGAGGAGTTGGTGACAACCCCACGACTTGCAGGCAGGCCTGCTGCCACCTCCTCTACTCTTCCTACTCCATCCTCTTCGCTAACCTCCTCGGCTGAGTCCTCTTCTGCTGCTGCGTCTTGCTCCACATCAACTGCACCCCCCCCCCCCCCAGCTCTCCAGGGGCAATTCCACATCCCCCATCTTGGGGTTGACTTACCTGAAAGCAGAGAGTCACACCGGACCAGCACTCCTGTCCGCCCTGAATCAGTGGATCAGTGGCTGACTTTGCACCAACTGGAGATCGGCAAAGTGGTGTGTGACAACGGAAGCAATTTGTTGGCGGCATTGAATTTGGGCAAGTTGACACATGTGCCGTGCATGGCACATGTGTTGAATCTAATCGTACAGCGCTTTGCGCATAAGTAGCCAGGCTTACAGGACGTCCTCAAGCAGGCCAGGAAGGTGTGTGGCCATTTCAGGTGTTCCTACACGGCCATGGCGCACTTTTCATATATTCAGCGGCAAAACAACATGCCAGTGAGGAGCTTGATTTGCGACAACCCGACATGTTGGAATTCAACACTCCTAATGTTCGAGCGCCTGCTCCAACAAGAAAAAGCCATCAACGAGTATTTGTATGACCGGGGTGCTAGGACAGCCTCTGCAGAGCTGGGAATTTTTTTGCCACGTTACTGGACGCTCATGCGCAATGCCTGTAGGCTCATGCGTCCTTTTGAGGAGGTGACAAACCTAGTCAGTAGCACCGAAGGCACCATCAGCGACATCATCCCATTTGTTTTCTTCCTGGACCGCGCCCTGCGAAGAGTGCTGGATCAGGCCGTAGAAGAGCGTGAAGAGGAAGAGTTGTGGTCACCATCACCACCAGAAACAGCCTTATCAGCATCGCTTGCTGGACCTGCGGCAATGCTGGAAGAGGAGTCTGAGGAAGAGGAGTCAGAGGAGAAATGTGGCTATGAGGAGGAGGAACCAACCACAGCAGGCATCCCAGGGTGCTCGTTGTCACCTATCTGGTACCCATGGTGTTGTACGTGGCTGGGGGGAAGAACAGACCTTCAGTGAGATCAGTGAGGACGAGGAACGAGACATGAGTAGCTCGGCATCCAACTTTGTGCAAATGGGGTCTTTCATGCTGTCATGCCTGTAGAGGGACCCTCGTATAAAAAGGCTGAAGGAGAACGACCTGTACTGGGTGTCCACGCTACTAGACCCCCGGTATAAGCAGAAAGTGGCTGAAATGTTACCGAATTACCGGAAGTCGGAAAGGATGCAGCAGTTCCAAAACAAGTTAAAAAGTATGCGTTACCCAGTGTATAAGGGTGATGTCACAGCACAACGGGAATCTAACAGGGGAAGAGGTGAAAGTAATCCTCCTCCTACCACGACCAAGCCGGCAAGGACAGGACGCTTTACAGACGTGTTGTTGATGGAGGACATGCAGAGCTTTTTAAGTCCTACGCATCGCCACAGCCCTTTGGGGTCCACCCTCAGAGAACAACTCGACCGACAGGTAGCAGACTACCTCGTCTTAACTGGAGATATCGACACTCTGAGGAGCGATGAACCCCTTGACTACTGGGTGTGCAGGCTTCATCTGTGGAGTGAGCTATCCCAATTTGTGATAGAACTTCTGGCCTGCCCCGCTTCAAGTGTCCTGTCAGAAAGGACCTTCAGTGAAGCATGAGGTATTGTTACTGAGAAGAGAAGTCGCCTAGGTGAAAAAAGTCTAGATTACCTCACCTTTATTAAGATGAATGAGGCATGGATCCCGAAGGGACTGACAGTGGGCGATACATTCGACTAAAAAAGGCCTGATGAGATGAGATGCCTTGGGCTAAAACGCTGGTCCACACGCTGCTGTATTTAATCTCTGCATGCCGGATGACGTGCGTGACTTCTCCGCCACCAACTTCGGTTCAAGCTGCAATGTTTTAGTGCACTTTCTGCACATTCTGCAACAATACCTAATTTTTCTGGCCTCTGGTGCTGCACTGTGGATGCAAAAAAAAAAAAAAAGGCACATACATGTGTCAATTCCCCTTTGTGATCGTTACCTTGTTGTGATGAAAGGGCTTGCGTATCACAATGAAGCGATCACCTCTATGTGTTGGCAATGGCAATGTTGGGACACCTCAGATGATAAGGTCGTTGCTTCATTGTGAACAGACCAAAAGCGATCGGCTGGATAAATTTGCATAGAAAAAACATTAATTTTCTTTGTGATCATCTAAGGTGATCATTAAAGCCTACTAGGCCAATAATGGGCCCACACTGAAGAATCATTGTTTTCTGGGTCACTTTACTGTCTATTCCATACACCGGCCCCTGATAGGGGACATAACAGGGATTAAACTGATAGGAATAGTACTACTTAACATACCACTCATATCGGGTAGCACAGTACATTGCACGGCACACGCGCAGTGCCTTAAGTTGGAAGTAAGAGGACCAATCAAGCATCTTTTTCCATCTCCCAGTTCCTAAAATCTATTCCATACACCACACCGGCCCCTGATAGGGGACAAAACAGAGATTAAACTGGTAAGAACAGATTTTTTAAATTTCTTTAATCTGCGGAGCTGGGTATTTTTTGGCCGCGTTACTGAACGCTCATGCACAATGGCTGTAGGCTCATGCGTCCTTTTGCAGAGGTGACAAACCTGGTCAGTCAAACCCAAGGCAACATCATCGACCTCATCCCATATGCATTTTTTCTGGAGCGTGCCCTGCGAAGAGTGCTGGATCAGGCCGTAGATGAGCATGAAGAGGAATATTTGTGGTCACCAACACCACCAGAAGCAGCCTTGTCATCGTCGATTGCTTGACCTGCGGAAATGCAGAGAGAGGAGTCTGAAGAAGAGGAGTCAGAGAAGGAAGGTAGCTTTGAGGAGGTGGAAGACCAACCACAGCAGGCGTCCCAGGGGGCTTGGTGTCAGCTTTCGGGGACCCTTGGTGTTGTAAGTGGCTGGGTTGAGGAAGAGACCTTCAATGACATCAGTGAGGACAAGGAACGGGATATGGCTAGCTTGGTATCCAACCTTGTGCAAATGGGGAGTTTGCGGTTGTGCAAATGGACTGTTTGCGGTTGTTTGTGGTGCCTTAAACGGTGAGTTTGTTCTGTCAGAGTTTGGTCTGTCACTGTGAAGCGGGCGTAACCCTTACACTACCTGATCGATACAACATCATACCTGATGTTTTAAAGCACGTTATTCCAAACAATTTAGGAATGTTAGGTGATTTATGCCCTTTATGGATTAAAACCCGACTCTGTCAACTACGTAATTTTCCATGGGAGTTTTGCCATGGATCCCCCTCTGGCATGCCACAGTCCAGGTGTTAGTCCCCACGAAACAACTTTTCCATCACTATTGTGGCCAGAAAGAGTCCCTGTGGGTTTTAAAATTCGCCTGCCTATTGAAGTCAATGGCGGTTCGCCCGGTTTGCCCATTCGCGAACATTTGCGGAAATTTGCGTTCGCCGTTCGAAAACAGAAAATTTTATGTTCGCGACATCTCTAGTTCTGACAGTGTTGCTCCCACTGGGCTTGGTTATGGGAGGCCAGGTGACTTCTTTAGGCGGTCGTCCCTAGATGAGCGTTGGGCTTACCGCGACTTATGCGTTGACAGCACAGGCTGCAGTTGGCAACAGTATTGTCAGCAGCAGACATGTTAAAAAAAAGCCCATACTGCGGAGCCACGAGCCGGCATCCTGGGAGAGTCAGATGTGACCGTGCATGGTGGATGGCTCGTTCTAGATACATTAGCAGTCTGATTTTTGCCTTCTGTACACTGTACGTTCTACCTGCTTCTCCTCCTTCTCATTCCTATCAGGTGCTCCGTCTCTCCCTCTGAACTCCCCTCCTCTTCCTCTCTTGTGGGCACCCATGTGACATCCATCGACACGTCATCATCACCTTCATCACCACTGACATTAGAGATGAAGGAGAAGGCAGCAAAAGCGGGGACCACCCTCCTTGGGCTGATCTGGCTACTGTCGACAGACTGCTGGGTGGTGACTGTTGATACCTCCTCTTCCTGTTCCAATGCCAATAATGGCTGCCCATCGGTAAGGTCTTGTAATGGATGGGAAAATAATTCCTCTGACTCCAACAGAGGTGATATGGTGGTTTTGGTGGTGTCTTTGGGGGGGCACACAGCAGAGAGTGAAGAGGGTGCAGATAGAGAGGATGAGGAAGGTGCTGAAGTGAAAGGTTAAGTGAGCCACTCAACCAAGTCTGGTGCGCCCTTTGACGTAATTGCACGCACCTTCTGCAACTTTCCAGTTAGGCTCCGGCCTGATGCACCTGCCCGAACCCTACCTCCCCTGCGGAATGGCCTGCCTCTTCCTCTGCCTGTCATTTTCCCTATAGAAGAGCAGTATTTGTGGAAGAAGGTATATCACACCCCTGCCTCAATCACTTTTGGTGGGGGGGTAACTGGTATATCACACCAGTAGAAATTATTGGTTCCAATATTAGTTGTCACTCTGTGTAGATGCGGTAACGCAGAAAAGCAGCAAACAAATGCTGCACTATCTAAATGCACTATATAGAAAGTATATTATTGATATATAACACCGCTGCTTCCATCAGTTTTTTTGGGGGGCAACTGGTAAATCACACCATTAGAAATTATTTGTTCCAATAGTGTTTGTTACTCTGTGTAGATGCAGTAACGCAGCAAAACCGCAAACAAATGCTGCACTAGTTAAATGTACTACATAGAAAGTATATTATTGGTATATAACACCCCTGCTTCAATCAGTTTTTTGGGGGGGCAACTGGTAAATCACACCAGTAGGAATTTTTTGTTCAAATTGCGTTTGTCACTCTGTGCAGATGCAGTAACGCAGCAAAACCGCAAGCAAATGCTGCACTACCTAAATGCACTATATAGAAAGTATATTATTGGTTTATAACAACCCGGCTTCAATAAATTTTTTGGGGGGGCAACTGGTAAATCACACCAGTAGAAGTTATTTGTTCCAATAGCGTTTGGCACAATATACTTTATATGTTAGAAAATATATTATAAGTATACTAGACATTAAGCCCGTTACAATAACGGGCACTAGAACATTACTGCATAAACATTAGTAGGAACAGTCTATATTAGGCCTCTTTCACACGACCGTTTTTTTTTTCCGTTTGCGGGCAATTTTTTGCGTTCCGTAAAAAAAATGGAACAACGGATCCATGAAAAACGGACTGCAAAATACTAAAAATGCCATACGGTCATGTGAAAGAGGCCTTAAATGGCACTGACTGGTGGCTGAGACGGCTGGCACTGACTGGCGGTACTAAGACTGCTGGCAGCAACTGGTGGCTGAGACTGCTGGCACTAACTGGTGGCTTACACTGCTGGCACTAACTGGTGGCTGAGACTGCTGTCACTGTTACTGGTTGCTGTGGCTAGCGGCACTGACTGATGGCTGAGACTGATGATGTGGCTGGTGGCACTGACTGATTGCTGAAACAGCTGGCACTGACTGGTGGCTGAGACTGCTGGCACTGTTACTGGTGCCTGTGGCTGGTGGAACTTTGACTGATGGCACTGTGACTGGTGGCTGAGACAGCTGGCACTGACTGGTGGCTAAGACTGCTGGTACTGTGAGACTGCTGGCAGCGGCTGCTGTCTGTGGCTGAGAGTGCTGGGACTGTGCGGCTGTGTTATGCACGAACAGTAATGGCAGCGCTCCGACGTGGAGAGCACACCATAACCTGCGAGCAGCGGCGATTGGCCGGCACGCAGGTGTGGGCGGCATATGGAGCGCTGTGTGATGATCGGTCGTTCCGCTGTGCGCGCTGGTGTGGGCGGCGCGGTTGCGTGTGGGGCGGCGGTGATTGAGCGGCACGTGCACAGTTCAATTATTGCCACACATGCACTGACACGCAGCCCTGAGCATGCACACAGGGCTTTTATTATAGTAGATATATATCCTCTATAATAAAGTCCCTGTGGGCGTGTGCGACCGTGCGTGTGTGACGATTAGTTAAGTGCACATGCGCGGCGGCCAATCAACACACGGCGCTCCGCACACACCGCCCACCCCTGCGCATCGGCCCGCTGCTGTGCCCAGCTCCACCGTGCCTCCTCCTCCCCCTCCAGCTTCCTCTGCAGCTGACTGACACCCCGGGATCTTGACCCGGCAACCTCTGCCTGCCACAATGTATCCTTCACCGACACCCTTATGTACTGCCCACACCTGCACACCGGGCAGAGAGTGGCCCGTACCTGCTGCAGCATTGCATACTGGAGTTCATAGAACTCCCAAAGATCTTGGGAGGAAAAACCTGGGAGCACTGTGGATGGGGACCTCCTATTCTGGACCCCTGGTATCTGTCAGCACAGGGGGCACGTTAGTCCCCACAGCGGCCGCATCCTACTCACTCCTATCTCACCCTAACCCCACCCACCAAAGTCAGGAAATGGCCGCACAGTAGCAAGTGAGGGAAGCTATCACAGGCAGAGAGCATTACTGCACACATGTATTACACTCCAACCCCCATCATTACACTCCAACCTTCATTGGAGTGTAATGATGGGGATTGGAGTGTAATATGTGTGTAATGATGGGGATTGGAGTGTAATATGTGTGTAATGATGGGGGTTGGAGTGTACTATGTGTAAAATGATGTGGATCCTGGGGTGTAGGGCATCTGCAGATGAAGCTGGAGGGGGAGGAGGAGTCACGACGGAGCTGGGCGCAGGTGCGGGCGGCGTGTGGAGCGCTGTGTGCTGATAGGTCCTCACGCCACGCATGCCCAGTATAACAAACGGCACACACACACACGGACACAGGGCACTCACACCGGGATTTTATTATGTAGGATTACACTCCAGCCCCATCACATAAAATCCCTGTGTGAGTGCCCTGCGTCTGTGTGCCGTTTGTTATAGTGGGCATGTGCGGCGCAGGGACCCATCAGCATCATTATACCCCCATCATTATACACTCCAACCCCCATCATTACACACATATTACACTCCAATGTAATGATGGGGGTTGGAGTGTAATATGTATACAGTACAATGTACAGTATTTCCTCCTGTATCCCCCTCCATCTCTATAATATATTCCCTGTAGCCCCCTCCCTAACTCTCTCTAATGTCATGGCTGGAGTGTACAGATGTAGTCAGAGTAATAGAGGAAGGAAGGGGGCCACAAAAGTTTCCCCGCGTCAGCTGCCTGCAGCTCGGGATGACAGAGGACGGCACATAGGGATGGATATGGCCTCTCACCTCCAGAGACTGCCGCCTGACGCACATGGATGGACGCTGCAGGCGGTGTCCGTATGTGCGTGCCGACTGGCCAGCGCGCCGCGCATGCACACTTAACAAATCGGCACACACGCACGGACGTGCACTTACATAGAGATTTTATTATATAGGATTACACCCCTCAGTATGTCACACCTATTGATAGCACACCTATACTAGTCCGTAAAAGGGCTTTTGTGGCCCTATTAGCTAGCGATTTGTGTCCCTAACAGTCTGTCCCTGCGCCACACAGCATCCTCTCCCTACACTGGCAAAAGACTGAATGTAAAATGGCGGCCAGATCAGGTTTATTTATAAGGTAGGGGGTATGTCCATGTGCTGAAATGTCTCAATTGGCTGTCCTGTACCACCTGATGGATGTGTCATGGGTCAAAGTTCAATGTAAAAAAAATATGTCGGGCAAAAATATTGCCATATGTTTGCATGTTCGGCGAATCGCGAACACGCAAAGTTCACTGCGAAATGACTGCCGGGCGAACTGCAAGGCCATCTCTAATGCTCAGCTCTCCCTAACTTCAAATTAGCTGAACACGCGTCATTACAGTAATTGGCTGGCCGGAATGCTTCTTCGGGTGCTATACGTTCCGGCCAGCCAATCACTGTAATGCCAGTGTCCAACATGGCTACTGGCATTGCGGTGAGGGTAGTACTTACCTGCACGTTTATTTGCTGCTTAGCAGCCGTGAAATGTGCAGGGAGGAGACTCGAGCCAAACTGGTATTCGGCCAGGCATGCTCGCTCAACACTAATAATAACTTCAAAATACATAAAAAGTTTAGCTGGTTTAGAGAAGCACTTTACTTTTTTAAATGTCATTGTCAAAGGGGTGACCAACTTAACTACTATGTGGATCTGCAGCATGGATATGTGAAGTCTCCAGCACAAACAAGATTACCCTCCTTTTTTGCTGAAATAGAAGCATAATCAAGGTTCCCAGGTTTATTTAGGGCTCAACATAAGGGCCTATTAAGTAAAGTAGATCCTTCCACCCGTAAAAGAGCTAGCAGTTTCTTACGGCTAATGAGTTCTCAGTAACGAGAATAGTTTTAGAAAAACATAAAGGGGTGCTCTATGATGAGCCATTGGGGAACAAGAGGAATATATATGTTTCCTGCACAGGAGCAAAACTTGAGGAAATGGATGAAAAGAAGAAGCATGACACCTTTAACTCTCAATTGAGCTATGAACTATTTGAGTCATTTGTTGTAAACGTATTTGGGATTCTTTCATTATTTCCCACATTCTTTAATTCTGCCTGGTTCATATTTCATTCCTACACTTTGCTGGAACCCAACTACATGTTATTGAGTAAAATTACAGAAAATAGGCACTAGAATATATAAACTCTTTGGGATGTTCCATTGTTGGGGTGTGTTCCAATTTGTGTTGACCGCTCCATTTAGGGGCCTCTGTTGTAGATCCTTCTTAAAAATCAAGACAAAATAGCATAGTATAACTGATGTATAGACAGGCACTCTGCACCTGGTATTTAAAATAGCATAGTATGTGGTGGTATTTTGCAGGATAAAATGGTGGAAACGTGATGAACCCCGTTATATGAGATCGGTTGGGCATAGTTACTGTACATCATCTTTATTTATATAGTGTCACTATATTCCATAGCGCTTTACAATTCAGAAGGCTCATGTACAAATCAAAAGACATCACAAAATGACAGGATAATAAACAATTAAAACACGCAAGAGCATACAATTTAAGAGGGAATGGGTGTGACAAACAAAGGTAAAGTTGCTTGTTTTACAATGCAGAACAGCGGAAACATTATGATATTGCTTGGGCATGACCAGACACAAGGACCATAAGGGATTTATTATTGGAAATAAAATGTATCATCTGTCATATAATAGTTTATTTTAGAGTAGAAATTGTCAAATGCCCAGCGAATGAAATTTCTGTGTTTTCCATTAATATTAGAATTAATGCTACAAAATACTACAGTTTTTTTTTTTTGCCTTTAAATTGTTGCAGTTCAATAACAAACGAGTCTGCGAGTTTACATTGTGATTAAAAATGTTTTAGATCATTGAGACATATGTAGCATGATAAAGACCAACATCACAACATTTTCATCAAGTAGACTGGAGCAGACCAGAGCTTCCCTTCAAAGACATTTCCAGCTTACTAACTTGCTAAAGAAAGTAAAAACAACTAATATATTTCTCCCACTCAACTTTTTGTAGAATATGCACGACTTTTAGCCTTTAAATGTATGCTAGCTTCATTTCATTACATTCTGAGTCAGCCTGACTTGACGTGCCAAGCACTGACTCACTGCATGCTCCGATTTTTCACCACAGCAGCTCTAGAGACATCTGATTTACATTTTATGATCTATTCATTTGTCTTTGACCATAGATAGTCTGCCTTTTGCATCATAGTAACAGTATATGTTAATTGCATTATGCCGAAAATATTCAGGGTAACGTCTCAGGCATAATAAATATGGAAAAAAAATGTAAGAAACATGGCTCATGGCGGGCTGCCATATTACTTTTGGCATATTAGGTTACTAGAATAAAGGATACATAAAAAATAAAAATGAGATGACCAGACAGTGTCCACATAGTTTTACAATGAAGCCATACAGTAATGCCTTTTTCAGGCGTTGCAGGCAATTATTGTGAAAATAATCACATTACATGATATGCATCAGTATACAAATGTGCTAATGTTTTCCTCAGTTTCGTAAATTAGTATGTGTCATGAAAATCACCTCAGGCACACAGCAAGCAATCCGACAGGCATCAAGGGGGCACTCTGGCATCCATTGCACCTGTGACCGGGGATGTGGCAGTAAGATGGAACTCTGATTCCGCACTCTCCATGCACTAGACTACCAAGGAGTTTAACAATCCCCTTGTACACATCACACATCCACAAAACACTCTGCCACCACCGATGCCCAGGTACAAATGCACAACATTCACGGGAATACACTGTATTCTAGCATATATCTAGCATACCGTCCTTCAGGGGTAACACAACAAAGCAGTGAAGGCACGATTAGAGCAACAAGGAATGACTTCAATAAAAGAAAAATGACAGTGCTGCGAGTTACAAAAAGATGACATAAGGACATACATATAAGAGGGATAAAATAATTCATCCCCGACCAATTGAATTGGTTAAGGATCCATGCTGGGAGCACAGCTGAAATCTGATCAGCCATAAATTAGATGCACCTCGGGGGTTCACCTCGAGCGAATCGAAATGAACGAAATGGAATTCGATCTGAATTTCAGGAAAAATTCGATTTGCATCGAATCTGAATTTCCTCACACTTTGTGGTAATGAATCTAATTTTTTTTATAAAATGACTGCTGCATGTGTTAGGAAATGGAGAAGGAACTCTGTGAATGAGGGATCACCCACAATGCCATATATGCAGCCAATCAGCAGCCAGCCAGCCCTGTGATGTCACAGCCCTATAAATAGCCTGAACCATCTTGGATTCAGCCACTTTCCAGTGTGCTTAGTGCAGGGAGAGACGATAGCAAGCATCAGCAGTAGTAGAAAAGACTTTTAAACTTTTTTTTGCTGCATAGAAGATTAATCATTCTACAGTATTGAAGCAGAACAGCGTTCAGTAGGGGAGTTTACAGCCTGGGTAATAGGAACAATCCTATTACACCTTGCTGCACTGGGGATCCAAAATGCCATTATACAGCTCTGTAATTCCAGAAAATCATTCTTGTTATTGAGGTGCAAGTGCTGTTTGATACAGCCATTAACAGGGTTTATTACAAGGAAATATTTCTATGTCTTATTTGCCCTTGTGCAGTGCACTTATATGTTCTAAAGCATTTTTTGGCTTGTATTAGTGGGAAAAAGGGCTTATTAGCTGTCGTGTGGTGAAGTGAGAAAATAACAGCCCTGTTTGGCGTGTATTAGTGGCAAAAAATATATATTATTTGCCGTTCTGCGGTGTAGTTATATGTTCTAAAGCCTTTTGTGGCATGTATAAGTGGAAAAAAATAAAGGCAGATTTGCCATAGAGCAGTGCAGTTATATGTTCAAAAGCAGTTTTTGGCGTGTATTAATGGCAAAAGAAATATATATTTTCCATTCAGCGGTGCAGTTATATGTTCTAAAGCCCTTTTTGGTGTATATTAGTGGCAAAAAAATATATATTATTTGTCGTTCAGTGGTGCAGTTATATGTTCTAAAGCCTTTTGTCGCAACAATATAGAGAAGATGAATAAGGATGTGCGGCACTCACCAAGGTTACTATTCAGTTACTTCTTTATTATTTCTTCATCAAAAACAGTTACATGCAGGATCATGGGGCGGACACTCTGTTACAGGTGGTAATTTCGCGCTTGTAATTGCGCTTCCTCTGGCCGCTGTAGACGTCATCATGCCTCCTTGCACTTTATAGGGGCGGCACTCTGCAGGGGGGACCATCGGCAACAGCTGTTCGCTGCAGGTAAATGACAATCAAAACCATTAAAATGCTGGGAGGGACAAACAGCATACAAGTTAGTACAAATAATAAATACTGGAGTTATTATCATGCTACATTATGCTACATGGTGATAAATAATCTATCATTCTACGTATATAAGGGACCACTGGGCACTAGAGGAGCAAAAAATCTCAGTTAGGTTGAAAGATCGATAAATCATCGATTGTTAAATAACGACACTCATATATATCACATAGTCCCCCTTAAAGGAAAACTGACATGTCGTTCCTGTCGTTCAGCCCGGCTGCTCCCATGGCCCCAGTAAGCAAGATCCACCTTGCTTCCCTCTGCAGGAGCAGATGGTGCCGATCCCCTCCCCTGGGGATGGGTCAGACGTGTTCTACTCCTGCAAAGGAAAGACAACGCGGACGGGCATCATGGGCAGTACGGATATGCTTGATCAAGCGGGGACACCCTTTACCTGAACGTACAGAACTGCCATGCTCGCGGATTTGCTCAAAGAGGGGATGAATTGTTTTTCCAATATAAAATCTTTTACAAGGGCAGAAAACGACAAAAACGACGAAGAGGGGGTGCGACAATTGATGAAGTTGCATACTGCGTGTTTCACTCCTCCTATGTTCAGCGATTTGCTGCATATATTTAGTGCACAGAAAGAACAATGCCCACACTTACAATTCCCTCTGGATTTTTTGAGCCAGGTCTCCACCTGGGGTTTGCTGAATACACTCTTAACCAACTTATCCTTGAGGGTTGGGCCTTTTCTGAATGTGACCAAAGGTCGCTGACTAGAAAAATTGTTCAAAGAGGGATCCCCTCTCAATAAGTCCCAGTTCTCTTTAATAACCCGCTTGATTAATTTCTGCAGCGGGACTGTACTTAAAAGCAAAGGCGAAGCGAGATGGTGTCTTGTCACATCCTCTTTCCATCAGCAAGTTGCGGTCAAGTTTGGCTGCCCTATGAAGGGCTGCTGAGACTGTCCTCGATGGGTAGCCCCGGTCCAAAAGCCGGTCTCTGAGTTTACTTGCTTGCCTAAAAAACTCGGCGTCTGTGTCATTGATCCTCCACAGACGGACAAATTGTCCGTATGGGACGGCTCCTTTTACCGACGGCGGGTGATAGCTGGCCTGGTGGAGGAGCGAGTTAGTCGCGGTGGGCTTACAGAAGCCCGTGGTGTGCAATACACAGTCTTTCGCTACAACGTGTATGTCCAGAAAGTCAAGTGAACCACCCCCATAATTGACGGTAACGCGTGTTAAGATAATCCACAAATGCGTGGCATGACTCCTTGCTACCCGACTAGACCAGGAAAATGTCATCAACATAGTGCAGGAACAAGTGTATGGACCACAAGAAGGGGTTACCCACCGAGAATATATATGTCTCTTCGAATATCGCCAGGTACAGGTTCGCAAACGTGCACAAAACAGGTGTGCCCATCACAGTACCTAGTACCTGGCGGTACCACTTGCCGTCGAACTGAAATACATTGCTGGTGAGGACAAGATCTAATGCTTCAAGAATGAAGTTCTTGAACACTGTGTCCTTGTCACTTCTGCTGAGGACAAGGCTGGCAGCCCGGAGTCCCAAATCATGAGGAATCCTGATATACAAACTTTCGACGTCCAAGGACACCAGGCTAAACTCAGTCCACCACTCAACAGACTTGAGTGCCCGGAGGAAGTCTCCCGTGTCCTTAAGGTACGTCGGGGTGCCTGCAAGGAGTAGTCTGAGGAGCCAGTCCACATAGCCAGAGAGTAGCTCCGTCTCCGACCCGATCCCGGCTACGATAGGGCGGCCTGGGGGTCGGGTCAGTGATTTGTGGATTTTTGGTACAAAGTACCATATGCGGATTTTGGGATGAGCGGGGATGAGCCGACTGGTCATACCCTTAGGTAAAAAAACGGCTGCTATATATTGCTCTACTAATGCACAAAGTTTAGAAGAGATCCCTGGAACGGGGTCCCCTCTCAACTTCTGGTAAACTGTGCCATCCTCTAATTGTCTACCTGCTTCTTCCACATAATATTCCCTGGTTATCAGGACCACATTCACTCCCTTGTCGGCCGGCTTAATCACGATGTTGTCCTGTTTTTTTTTAACTACAAGAGAGCCCGATACTCCTCCCCTGAAACATTAGGGGGTGCAGCTGGATAGATAAGCGCACATATCTCCCTCAACACCCGCTTGTGGAACAGGTCTATTGCCGAGCCAGCCGGCATGGGAGGAAGGAAGGTGGACCTGACTCCCACTACATATTTATCAACCTGGCCTTCGTTACTGCCTGCCTCCTCTGTCTCCATGCTGGCCAAGAACTGTATACATTCTATTTCCTCCTCACTAAAGCGGCCCTTCAAATGGAAGTCAGTTTCCGTAATTGTCGCTGGGACCTTTCCTGACAAAAGGGGTGTATCCCTGGGAGGGGATTCAGCGAACAACTTTTTCAAATACAGTTTACGGACGGACAGGAATAGGTCGACCTCAAAGTCGACTAGGTTGAACTGCTCAGGTAGGCTGAATCCCAGCCCTCGATTGAGGAGTGGGATGCAGCCCGGGGGCAGTTCTAAACCCGTAAGGTTCACCACTATTTCCGTGGCATGGTCATTCGGGTTGGGGTCATCATTTGCTATTATCGCCAGGAGACCTGACTTTTTCGTCTCGTCGATTTGCAAACTTCTTTTGGTTTTTCTTGAATGTCCGCCACGCCCCCTTCTCGTGCTTTTTCTAAAGGGGAGGGACTGTTAGGGGGATTGGCTCCATTCCCCTCTGACAAACTCGACTCAGAATCGGTCACCCAGAAATCGTGACGTCCTCGATGTGGCATCCGTTTTGGGCGCATACTTTTCTTTCCCCAATCAAATACACGGTCAAGTTCGTAGTCATTTTTGTCTGTGATGAACTTATCTCTTTTTCTTTCCTTAATCTCCATTTGTGTCCATAAAAGCTTTTTATTTAACCTTTTCTCAAAATTAGTAAATTGTGACTCCAACAGTCTTTTTTGCAGTTCCTCTCGTGCTTTGCTTAATTCATCCATAACGGCTGCATACTCCTTCTCATCTCAGGGCTAATACAAGCTCCATCATCTGTGTGGAGAATTGTTGATGGGCAGCCTTCCATTCCCCTACAAAAATGGGGTCATCATCATATTGCATAATGTCCTTGAATAGACGCAGGCCTCTAGGGACCCGTCCACACTCTTTGTAAGACTTCAAGGATTTGATAGTCCAGAAAAGTCTCACCTCCTTGTCGGCAAGCCTTTTGTGGCATAAGTGAAAAAAAAGTAAGTGCCTATTTGCCGTTCAGCGGTGCAGTTACATTATATGTTCTAAAGCTCTTTTTGGCGTGTATTGGCGCAAAAATCTATATTATTTGCAGAGGTGAGCACATTTTTCTAAAATTCTATTCACCGGTTTGCTGAATTTTTTTGAAAAAAATTGGTTTGATAGTGGTGTAGAACACTGTGCCTTGCAGTAACACGCATAGGGAGTCTGCTTTGGTAGTGAAATAATACTGTGAGTCCGTATGACATGAGGCCAAAACTGACCAAATAACTCAAGTGTGAACACAGCCTTACAGGTTGATGTTAGCGCCAAGAAGAAGCGCACTCCTCTTACACAGGCATCAGCTGATTTCATATAGATGTCTACAGAATCTTTTCTATTAAACGCTTATACAATTAGAGCCCCCCAACAGAGTGGAGAGGATGTCATCAGTAAGTTTGTGTTGAAGTCATTGATTATTTTGCACTTACTCTGAACCGTCAGAACAATAATTCACAAAAAATGGATCCTGTCTGTGGAGCATATGCCTTCACTCGGTGAGCATTTGGTCAGTAATCCATCAGTATTGCTAATGCCAAAAATAAAAACAGGAGTGGATCCAAAACAGTAATGACACATGAACTGAATATTTACATGTCTTCTGTGTTTTGTACCCACTCCCACTTTTGGCTACCAAATCAGAAGCCAATTCTGATAGGACCATACAGGCCTTACAGCTGCTACACAGACAGGATCCTTTGTGCATCTCATTTTTCCTTCCTTGTGATTGATCAGAAGAAGGGTAAAATAAATTATGATGTCAGACGAGCCAAAAAGGCTAAATAGTGGCCCAGTCATGAAGTGGGGAGGGTGGGAACAGCATGAGAAGTCCACAGTGGCCCTATGACATAGTGATGAGGTAGAAGCAGCATAAGGATACTACAGATTGGCCCAATGACAGAGTCTGGAGGTGGCGGCAGCATCAGGAGGCCACAAAGTGGCACAATGACAGAGTGTGGAGGTCTTGGCAGCATCAGGAGACTACAGAGTGGCACAATGACAGAGTGTGGAGGTGGCCACAGCATCAAGAGGCCCCAGAGTGGCACAATGACAAAGTCTGCAGGTGACAGCAGCATCAGGAGGCCACAGAGTGGCACAATGATATAGTCTGGAGGAGGCGGCAGCATCAGGAGGCCACAGAGTGGCACAATTTACAGAGTGTGATGGTAGCGGCAGCATCAGGAGGCCACAGAGTGGCACAATGACAGAGCATGGAAGTGGCGACAGCATCAGGAGGCCACAGAGTGGCACATTGACAGAGTGTGGATTTGACGGCAGCATCAGGAGGCCACAGAGTGGCACAATGACAGAGTCTGGAGGTGGCAGCAGCATCAGGAGGCAACAGAGTGGCACAATGACATAGTCTGTAGATGGCGGCAGCATCATGGCACAATGACAGAGTGTGAAGGTGGCAGCAGCATGAAGAGGCCACAGAGTGGAACAATGACAGAGTGTGGAGGTGGCGGCAGCATCAGGAGACCACAGAGTGGCAAGGTGACAGAGTGTAGAGTTGGGTGGCAATAATAGTACCCGCTGACGATGGTGGGTGTAAGAAGGAACACTTGGCATCAGGCGGGTGGCAGCATCAGAATAGTAGCTGAGACAGTTAGCCAGAAGAAACCTGTATCTTTTGTCAAGGTTTGGGGGAGGCAGCATGGATCATCTAATCTGATGCATCAGGCATTGGTGGGTGGAAATCCTGGCTGACCCATGCCTGATTCATCTTGACAAAGGTCAGTCTCTCCACATTTACGGTGGACAGGCAAGTTTTCCTTGGGGTAAATATGGACCCCGCCGCACTAAACATCCGCTCTGATGCCATAATACTGGCTGGGCAGGACAGCTTTTCCAGGGCAAACTCGACCAGTTGCGGGCACAAATGCAGTTTGGCTATCCAGTAGTCTAGCGGATCTGCAATAACGGCTGGCAGGGTGCACTCCAAGTATGCCACCGCCTTCTGGTTCAGGTTCTGCTCTACGTATAGCTACTGGTGAGTAGTTTCTTCACTAGGTGTCTGAAGAAAGCTGCTCATCAGCGACTCTAGACTTAGGCTGCTGCTGATGGAGCTGGTTCTGCTTCTGCCACCCTACCCCTTCCCAGCAGCCATGGAAGTGGAAAGTGAGCACAGAGGTCCCCCTGGCCAGACCTGCAAGAAGATGGACAATGGTACAGATAGGCAGGGCCAACTGACTACATAGGATGTCTCTATAGTAGTTCAGTTTGTCCTACCCCACAGCAGGTGTAAAAAAGGCCCCCATTTTAGACCAGTAGCTAAGGTCCAACAAGGTGGAGAGCCAGAAGTCATCCCTCTGCCGAATGCTGACAATTCGGACTGTCACTACGCAACAAGTGAGCATGCATCGGGCTATTTGTGCAAGTGACTCAGAGGGACTCCCTGCCTCCATCTCCACTGCATACTGCCACGGTGTGTCTGGGTCCTCTGCCTCGTCTTCCTCATCGCCCTGTAGCTCCTCTGGCTGCTCCTGCTCCTGTCACCCGTGTGTAAAAACCACCCATTTCACTACACATTGCTTCTGCTCCAATGTCCTCCTCCGCCCTGCACATGTGGTATGTTGGAGTGGCACTGTGAATTGTCCTCGCAGTGGAGGCTGAGGAGGCAGAGGTGGACATTGTCGCAGGACCAACTGCGTGACAACGCAGAGGAGGCCGAAGCGGCGTCACCTGCCCAAGTTGCTAGTGTGGCTATGGAGAAACCAGATTTACCCATTGGGCCGTAAAGGACATGTATTGTCCTTGACCGTAGTTACAGCTCCACACGTCGGCACTGCCTTGCACTTTGTCAGACACCGACAGGCTCAAGGACTGGCCCACCTTCTGTTCTTCATGTGTGTGCAGGGCTAGTACTGCCTTTTTGGCAAAGATACATGCAGTGAAAGAATTCAGACCATTCCGGGTGGCGCTTATGCAGAAGGATCTACGTACTCCAATGTTACCAATAAAGGTAATCTTTTATTCAAAGGTCGACGTGTTTCAGGGGCAAACAGCCCCCTTAATCAGGACAATAAAATTATTACATACAAACATACTTTTTCACATTGTTTTATGTGCTTTGTTTGGGCGCAATGTGTGTGAGTCACAGGGGGCTGGAAGGGGGAGGGATTGGGGGCGTGAAAGCTTGAGGGGTCACTAGGATACAGTGACTCCCCTCAAGTTAAAACAGCCAATTGCTACATATTGTAGGCGGTATTGATATCATATGCCGTCCCTCCCGGTGACGTATTGTGCTATCTCTCATTCGCCAGGCCTCTGGATGACGTCTATGGGGCGGACCTAAGATCTCTCTCCAGGTCGGTCAAGTGCTCACTCAGTGACGTGTAATGGGGCGTCAATAGAATAATAACGTAGTGCGGTCACATGGTCTATCCTTGGTCTGGTTACCCCCGTCACCTGATCTGTATCTTGCTGTCATCCGGGAGGAGATTCGACCAAAGGTGGTATGTATGGTGTGTTGTCTCTGCGCTGTCTCTGAGGGAGGTGCTTATACTGTATCGTGTGACTAATAGATGATAAGGAGAATAGAGGAGATGGATCGTGATTTTTTAACATTATGCATCCTTAGTCTCAGTGTCACATGTATCGGGCTAAAAGCGCTGCATGGATAGAAAGATCAATAGAGACAGAATTTCATATTTCTATCGACATATGGGGAGTGCCGCACTATAGTAAAATAGATATTACTCGGTGTTAGTAAAATGAGTAATATACACTAAAATGCAGAATCCACTAAAATTGTAGATTCACACTCAAGGCATCAAAACTATGAATTAACACATGTGGAATTATATACATAACAAAAAAAGTGTGAAACAACTGAAAATATGTCATATTCTAGGTTCTTCAAAGTAGCCACCTTTTGCTTTGATTACTGCTTTGCACACTCTTGGCATTCTCTTGATGAGCTTCAAGAGGTAGTCACCTTAAATGGTTTTCACTTCACAGGTGTGCCCTGTCAGGTTTAATAAGTGGGATTTCTTGCCTTATAAATGGGGTTGAGACCATCAGTTGCGTTGTGGAGAGGTCAGGTGGATACACAGCTGATAGTCCTACTGAATAGACTGTTAGAATTTGTATTATGGCAAGAAAAAAGCAGCTAAGTAAAGAAAAACGAGTGGCCATCATTACTTTAAGAAATGAAGGTCAGTCAGTATGAAAAATTGGGAAAACTTTTAAAGTGTCCCCAAGTGCAGTCACAAAAACCATCAAGCGCTACAAAGAAACTGGCTCACATGCGGACCGCCCCAGGAAAGGAAGACCAAGAGTCACCTCTGCTGTGGAGGATAAGTTCATCTGAGTCACCAGCCTCAGAAATCAGACACATCTCTAGAACAACTGTTAAGAGGAGACTGTGTGAATCAGGCCTTCATGGTAGAATATCTTCTAGGAAACCACTGCTAAGGACAGGCAACAAGCAGAAGAGACTTGTTTGGGCTAAAGAACACAAGGAATGGACATTAGACCAGTGGAAATCTGTCCTTCGGTCTGATGAGTCCAAATTTGAGATCTTTGGTTCCAACCACCGTGTCTTTGTGTGACGCAGAAAAGGTGAACAGATGGACTCTACATGCCTGGTTCCCACCGTGAAGCATGGAGGAGGAGGTGTGATGGTGTGGGGGTGCTTTGCTGGTGTAACTGTTGGGGATTTATTCAAAATTCAAGGCATACTGAACCAGCATGGCTACTACAGCATCTTGCAGCAGGCATGCTATTCCATCCGGTTTGCATTTGGTTGGACCATTATTTATTTTTCAACAGGACAATGACCCCAAACACACCTCCAGGCTGTGTAAGGGCTATTTGACCATGAAGGAGAGTGATGGGGTGCTGCGCCAGATGACCTGACCTCCACAGTCACCGGACCTGAACCCAATCGAGATGGTTTGGGGTGAGCTGGACCGCAGAGTGAAGGCAAAAGATCCAACAAGTGCTAAGCATCTCTGGGAACTCCTTCAAGACTGTTGGAAGACCATTTAAGGTGACTACCTCTTGAAACTCATCAAGAGAATGCCAAGAAGTGTGCAAAGCAGTAATCAAAGCAAAAGGTGGCTACTTTGAAGAACCTAGAATATTACATATTTTCAGTTGTTTCACACTTTTTTGTTATGTATATAATTCCACATGTGTTAATTCATAGTTTTGATGCCTTGAGTGTGAATCTACAATTTCCATAGTCATGAAAATAAAGAAAACTCTTGGAATGATAACGTGTGTCCAAACTTTTGGTCTGTACTGTATATATACAAACTGATTCAGACACCACTGCAGACAAGAGATCATCATAGGGTCACGAATGCAGCAGTAACTTTCAGTCTGTGTAGTTTCTATCCTTGGAAGGGGCAATAGTCTCTGAGCATTTAGGAGACAGATTGCTTTGGGGTAAAAGCTGTTCTTCAGCCTAGTGGTGCGGGCATGTAGGGCTCTAAGACACCTACCAGAGGGTAGTGGAGTGAAAAGGCTGTGGCCGGGGTGAGTTGGATCCCAGCAGATAATCTTTGCCCTGTTGCTGCAACGAGCAGTGAAGATGTCATCTAGTGATGGTAACTGAGGGATTCTTCCAGCCATTCTGATTATGCTATTGAGGGTCTTCTTGTCCTCAGAAGAGCAGCCAGCGTACCACACTGTAATGCAGTATGTGATAACAGATTTCTATGGTGCACCTGTAAAAATTTACTAGCAACTGTTTTGGGAGTTGTGCTTTCTTCAGACTCCTCAGAAAATGAAGTCTCTGAAGGCCTTTTTTGGTAATTTCTGTTGTGTTTTTTACCCATGACAGATCCTGACTAATATGAACTGCCAAAAATCTGAAACTTTGAACTATCTCCACGTTTCCACCATTAATTCTAATGGGGTAGTGTCCCTTTTGTTTCTTCTTCCTAAAATCCAGAATCAGCTCCTTTGTTTTCTTGGTATTGAGTATGAGGTTGTTGTTCTTACTCCATCTCTCTAGGTTCTCAACCTATTTCCTATAGGCTGTTTCATCATTGTTGGAGATTAGGCCTATCACGGTCATGTCATCTGCAAATTTTATAATGGTATTGGTATTGTGAATAGGTTTGCAGTCATTTGTGAAGAGGTCAGTAAAGGAGAGGATTCAAACCCACAGCCTTGCGGTACCCCAATGTTTAGTGTTAAGGATGAAGAGAAGTGCTTGCCCATGCATACGATTTGTGTTCTTTTTGTAAGAAAATCCAGTATCCAGTTGCATAGGTGTGAGCTGAGACCCAAGTTGTTCAGTTTCATTGCCAACTGTGTATTTTTTAGTGATGCATGCAATGTCCAAACACATATCTGTTTCACTACTACATTATCTGTAAAAGAGGAGTGTCCACAGGTTGGGAGGGGGGGCACAATACATGGCTTGCCCAGGGTGCTGGCAAACCATGCTATGCCACTGGCCAGCAGAGAGGCAGTGAAGAAGCCAGGTATTGAAATGGTCAAAAAAGAATGAAGTAGGGCTTGGTGTACAGTAGATGACAGCTATTTGAAGGTTGCAGGGAGAGAAAATGCAGACGGAGTGGATTTCAAAAGAGGGGAGGTTGTGAAAGGATGGAGTTGGGTTGAAGGAGCAGTTCCTTGATAAGAGGAGGTCGACACCACCACCATGTCGGTCTGGGCGGGGGTTGTGAATAAACTGAAGGTTCCCATAGGATAGTGCAGCAGGGGAGGCTTTGTCTGTAGGTGTCAGACACATTTCTGTGAGGCCCAGGAATAACAATTTCTTCAAGATAAAGAGGTTGTGGATGTAGGAAAGTTTGTTACAAATGGATGAGAAGATCTAAGTGTGTAGGAGGAGTTGAGCAGAAGTGGCCAGGTGAGAGGATAGTAGAGAAGGTGAGATACATAGCTCTTTGTCAGGTTTAGAAATAATGGGGTTATGGAAGAGTCTGAGGGATATGAAGGTAATCGTGGTAAACACTCTTAAACGTGGCACTTAAATGTGCACACCAATGACCAAGGCCAGAAAAGACCACATACCTCTAATATATACAAATAATAATATACATCCCACGTTCAAAAGCATGTGGAGAAATTTACTGATCAAAATGTGCCAGAATTATGCCTCATTTACACGTCAGTGATTGGTCAGTGATTTCCATCTGTGATTTTGAGCCAAAACCAGGTGTGGCTCTAAACAGAGAACAGGTGTAGATCTTTCCTTTATATTTTATCTCTTTGGAGGCTCCAATCCTAGTTTTAGCTCACAATCACTGATGGAAATCACTGACCAAAACACTGACAATGAGGCTTTAGGCTCCATTCACACGTCCGCAATTTTCCTTCTGCATCTGTTCCGCAATTTTGCGGAACAGATGCAGATTCATTCATTTCAATGGGGGAGTAAAAGATGCGGATTTGCTGTCTGTGAAACATGTCCTACTTTTGGCCGCAAATTGGGGTCCGCGGCCCCATTGTACTCAATGGATCCGCAAAAATGCGGATGACATGCGGAAAGACACCAAAATGTCTTCCGCATGTCATCCGCATATCATCCGCAATTCACACGTCCGCAATTGAAGATCCACAGGAAGTTGAAAAAAATTAGCACACCCTCCTGTCCTGTCGTGACTTTCTGAGCCTGAGAAGGTTGTGTGGCAGAAGAGAAGAATAGGAGAATGTCAGATATCAATGTGGAAAAACGAATTGTTCTGATTCAAGAGCGCCCTGCACTATGGGATACACGTACAGAGGTGTATCATGAACGTCAAGAAAAAGACCGCTCTTGGGAGGAAATTGCAAAGGAATTGCTACTGACAGCATGGTCCGCTGCATCAACAGCGAAAAAGGAGAAAATCAGTGAGTATTAAAAATTGTTAGTATCTGTATTTAAATTGTCTGTGAAAACCCGGCCTACAGTGGAGGTGAGTGCATTGGTTGCTATGACGCCGTGCTCTTTTGCACTCAGCAGCATGGCAGGCCGTGTTTTCCTACACTGTGACCGTGGCATGGTGCAGCAGGTGCCAAGGTGACATTACACTGCATGTGGCACCTGCTGCACCATGTCACTGTCAGGAAAACAGGGCCTGCCATGCTGCTGAGTGCAGGATTGCACGGCGTCATTGGTTGCTATGCATCATTTGTGTGCACCCACAAATATGAACAATCTAATCGTTAACTCATCCCACAAAAAACGAGCTTCTACATGAGACAGTTGCCAAAAAAATAAATCCATAAAAAGTGTCTTTATTAATTTTTTTTAAAAGATGCTTTCTTATTTAAAATAAAAAAAAGGCTCTATAAAAATGACACATAATATAACCTGTCAGATGAGCGTTATAAATACAAAAATGGTGTGAAAACAGCAAATTTTGGGCATTTTTACATTTTTAATAAATTTTATACTATAACAAAGCAAGGGTTAACAGCCAATTAATTTCCCTGATTCTGTAGTTTACAGAAACACCTCATGTGATGTTGTAAACTGCTGTGTGGCCAAACAGCAGGGCACTCAAGTAATTGAACGCCATATTATTTTTGGAATTCAGATTTTGCTGTACTGGTTTTATGACACCTTGTCACATTTTAAGCCCCCCTGATGCACCCCTACAGTAAAAACTTCAGAAAAGTTGCAATTTTGGAGGTATTATTTTTGGTTGCTCTATATTACACTTTATGTTAGGCAAGGTATAAAAAAGAAATGTAATAAATATCATTTGGACTTTCAATACATATGTTGTTTTGTAAATGTGGGTTCACACTAGCGTTAGGGATTCCGTTATGGCTTTCCGTTATATAACGGAAAATAACGGAAGGCATCCCATTTGCTTTTGGTCCTAATAGAAGTCTAAGGGAAAGCATAACGGATCCATCAACAGCTTTCCCATAGACTTCTTTAGGACGGAAAGCAAATGGAATGTCTTTTAAAGGCTTCTGTTTTGCATTCTGTGTGGGAATTCCGTTGTTTTCCGTTATTCTTTAACGGAAAGCCATAACGGAATCCTTAACACTAGTGTGAACCCACACTTAAATTATTATTATTTTTTAAATGTATAATATATCTATATTTTTTTTTATAATACAGCAACTTTAAAAGCGGTGGAACACCAGCCGGGACCAATACTGGTGAGAAATAAATGCGAAACAAAAGAGTGGAGAAGGTTGAAAAATCAGGAAAAATCAAGGAAATGAGAGCGTAAGTAAAGTTTATTTATGAATTTTAAACATTACATAAAAAGGGCTTGTCCACACAACCGCGTGAAGCCCGTGCCTGTGCTGTGGACCGCAAATTGTGTTCCACAATGCACGGGCACCGTCCGTTGCCCAGCCGCATGGGGATTGCAGACCCATTCCCTTGAAAAGCTTCCCTATCCCTCAACTCCGCCAAAATATAGAGCATGTTCTATCATTTTGCGGTGCGGAGGCACAGAACGGAACCCCAGAATGCACTTTGTACCGCTTCCGTAGGGTTCCATTCCATGCTTCTGTTCTGCATCTCTGGATTTGCAGACCCATTGAACTGAATAGGTCCACATCCATGATGCGGAGCAACAATGGAACGGTGCCCGTGTATTGCGGATCTGCAAATGCTATCTTCAATACGGGAACGGGACAACAACGGTCGTGTGAATGAGCCCTAAAAATTTTAATATAAAATTTATTAATTATAATATTTTCTAAACAGAACCGTGGACAATCTTTCCCAAGCTCCAAGATCTCATCAAGCAGTGTCAGAAGCTCCGGGATCTGAATCTCAGTCAGAACCTCATGGATCACAAGCTCTTGCAGAATCTCAAGCTCTGTCAGAAGCACACGGATCCAAACAAATGTCTGCCGAGATGGAGGGAATAATTCAAGCGGATAACCAGGAGGCTACAGAACAAGATCCACCACTGCAGCCTTCTGTAGTAATTGAGGAAAGACCTGAAGAAATTCCTCGTCCAGAACAAGTAACTCCTGTAGCAGCTAATGCTCCGGTGTGTCGTTCTTCTGGCAGACGACAGCGACAGCAACAGAATGATCCCTGTGTAGATCTTCGAACCCAGGTGGATACAATGGTGATGGAATATCTAACCCGGAATCGCTCTGAAGCAAAAGAGGAAACTTTGTTAAAAGGCCTAGGTTACCTCTTGTGTCGTGTGCCAGAAGAACAA
Organism: Bufo gargarizans; assembly: GCF_014858855.1. Taxonomy (NCBI): domain Eukaryota; kingdom Metazoa; phylum Chordata; class Amphibia; order Anura; family Bufonidae; genus Bufo; species Bufo gargarizans. Next base: position 199,610,497 of record NC_058080.1, read on the forward strand.
CATGCACGGTGCATTTCTGCTATGACTCAAGTTCTTGATCGGTTTGCTGCCCCCCAGGAGCCACATTACCTGGAAGAATATCTAAATACATTTCAAAGAGAACAGTTTAATCGTCCTTTCCATCTTCACCCTGATCCCCCAATTGTGCAAGCACCGGGCCCTTTTATGAGGGAATTGTATGACTTTTAAAAATATATATTATTGTTAATAATAAAACACATGTATACTTTTAAAGGGAGTCTGTCACCTCCATATGGCCATATACCTTTGTCTTTGTCTTTAGACTTGCACCAGCAGGTAAAATGAAGTTTAATTAATATGCAAATGAGCACTCACAAGTGCCCAGGGGAGGAGTTCAGTGTGTAAGTGCCCAGGGGCGGCGTTCAGTGTGTAAGTGCCAAGGCTGCTCTGCCTTCTTTTCACTATACCCATTCTCTGCCTTTGCCCGCCCTCCAAGTCTGGACCTATCGATGAGGCAAGAGACTTGGAGGGCGGGCAAAGGCAGAGGCTGGGGAGGAATAAAGTGAAAAGAAGGCAGAGCAGCCTGGGCACTTACACACTAAACACCACCCCTGGGCACTTGCGAGTGCTCATTTGCATATGAATTAAACTTAGTTTTTCCTGCTGGTGCAAGTCTAAAGACAAAGGTACCGTTACAATCCTGTATAGGTGTGCTACAGAGCCATGTAAGCGCTGTATATGGCCATATGGAGGTGACAGACTCCCTTTAATCTTTTATTACAAATTATTAATAAAAAAAGTTCTAATTTTTAAATTTTAAATTATGTTTGTTTTTAATTTTGATTACATATTATGTAATTAGGTCATTATTATTAAATAAGACCTCATGCACAAGAAAGTTGTGAATCTGTTCCGGACATGGGGGACCACAATTTGTGGTCCTCAATACACGGAACAGCTGCACAATATATAAAAAAATGTAATTGATGTAATAAAAATGATGTATTATAAGGTATTTACACCCCCCCAAAAAAAAAATGTATTGGATTTTACACAATACCTCAGCCCACAAACCCACATCAAGTGTCCTCAATCTCTTGTGAGTCCCTCATCTAAACTAACTTTTTGGGACCGTTGGATGCGGATCGTGGATCCCATTCAAGTGAATGGTTTCACAATCCGCATGCGACTCTCCCACGGTCAGTGCCCATGCATTGTGGACCATGTGCAAGAGGCTTAACATCTTATTTTTTTTTGATGGTACCCTAGCAACATCTATTCCTCCTTACTTTTTACATCATTTTTTTTTTTTTGGTGGTACCCTAGCAGCATGTATTCATCCTTCCTTTTTTATTTCTGCGGAAACACGGAACGGATGTGGATGCACTTTTGTGAGAAAAAAAAACTGAAGGTTTTTACGGAAACACGGATCCGCAAAAAAACTGTAGGGAAAATTGCGGACGTGTGAATAAGGCCTTATGGTGCAATTTCCAACAATAAACTGTCATACATTAAATCACTTTTAGTTATTTACTTATTCATTTATTTATTTATTGATTTCCAACTCGTACAACAAGGGAGCGTGGTTTACCAGGAAAGGGCATGGCCTGCCATAAAAGGAGTGTGGCGTAAGATGCGCCAAAAATGGCACAAAATTCTGGTATGAAGTAAGCCTACTAATAGGTGGTGCAAAGTTTGCCTACACAGTCTATATGCAAATGAGCAGTTAAGTGCACAGTAAGGCCCCTTTCACACGGGAAAGTTTTCCGCGCGGGTGCAATGCATGAGGTGAACGCATTGCACTCGCACTGAATCCGGACCCATTCATTTCTATGGGGTTGTGCACATGAGCGGTTATTTTTATGCATCACTTGTGCGTTGAGTGAAAATCACAGCATGCTCTATATTGTGCGTTTTTAATGCAATGCAGGCCCCATAGAAGTGAATGGGTCTGCATGAAAATTGCAAGCATCCGCAAGCAAGTGCAGATGTTCACGCATGGTTTCTAGAAGATGATGTGGATGAGCAACCCCTTTAACCACCTCCCATCTGCAAGTTAACTCCGGGTCCAGAACGTCCATTCAGAGATCCCAGCTGCACGCTAATCGTGCAGCTGCAGATCGGGTTGCCCGCTGTCAGTGACAGCAGGGCAACCCTTAGAGAAGGCAGGGACAGTTCCCAGGTGTCCCTGCCTTCTAGATTGCTGTATACACAGCGCTCACCGAGAGTGATGTCCTCATGTGACCACCTTGGCCAGAGAGTGCAGGAGCTGTTGGGTCTTTCACAGACCTCAATCAGCCCTGCACTGAGGCTGTACAGCGCTGTACAGCCTCTATGGGTAGTGCATTTCCCCTGTAACTGGGGCTACTATGTCATAAATGAAATAAAATAGACATATTTGGTATTGCTGCGTCCGTGATGGTTGGCTCTATAAATATATCACATGATCCACGATAAACACCATTAATTTTTTTTTATAAATACTGTGTCATAAAAAGTCAATTTTGGCACCTTACATCACAAAAAGTGCAACACCAAGTGATCAAAAAGGTGTATGTCCCACAAAATGGTACCAATAAAACGATCACCTCATTCTGCAGAAAATGAGACCCTACATAATAAAATCGCTCCAGAAATAAAATAACTTTAGCTCTCAGAACATGGACACATTAAAACATCATTTTTTTGTTTCAAAAATGCTATTATTGTGTTAAAGTGAAATAAATAAATAAAAGTACACATATTAGGCATCGCCGCGTCCGTAACAACCATCTCTATAAAAAAAAATCACATGACCTAACCCCTCGGGTAAACACCATAAAAAAACAATTGCACATTTTTCTAAATTTTGGGTATATTTGGTTATAAGGGAAAATAATACCATTCTTAATACAGAATGCTTACTAAAAATGTGGCTTGAGGTTAAAAAATTTAATTAACTCACCTCATCCTTCTTGCTCCTTGCAAAAGGACCTTTGATGACGTAATTGCACTCACAACGTGGTGAGCGAGGAGACGTCAGCGCAGGTCCTTCTGAATGAAGATAGAAAGATTACATCATCAAAGGTCCTTTTGCAGGTCCTGAAAGAAGAAGAAAGAAGAAGAAAGAAGACGGCTGAGCGAACAAGAAGATCAGGTGAGTTATTTTTTAAAAAAAATTTTTTTTTTAACCCCTCAAGGCACAGTTTTAGTAAGCATTCTGTATTAAGAATGCTATTATTTTCCTTTATAACCATGTTATAAGGGAAAATAATAAAATGAATAGAACACCTAGCCCAAACCCGAACCCGAATATATATATATAAGAGAGAGGCAGAATACTAGTATGCTACTGTGGATTTCTCAGCTACTGTATATTATATATATATATATATATATATATATATAGTAAGAAGGTACAATGATAGGTGCATGTCACCTAGGTTCCTGGCCTCAGTGGAGTAAGAGACTTTTTTTATGTTTCAGCAGCAGTTGCTGTTTGACACCTTGATACTTAGTATGGTTGTAATAGCTGAACCGGGAAGGCTCTTACTGGGAGTAGTCAAAGTGCTGGGTGGGTGACTACTCCCCATGTTCTTGGCCGGGTTTTGCCAGACATAAAAACCAGCCAGCACTGCCAGGTAAGGAGGATTACCTCCATCTGACAGTGGAGATTAGGAGTCTGTGTGCTTTGATCTGAGGGCTGTGTTGGGATCCGCTGCTTGAGCCGGTGTGCTCAGACCCTTGTGAGGGTGAACAGTCTGCCTAACGACTGCCTGTTGACTTGACAAAGCAGAACTTCCAACAGGGTGTGAAGTAACACCCAGGAGAAAAGGTGACTGTTTTGTATATGAACTTTTCATGTGTGTGAACGATCACCAAGCAACTTACGCTTTTGCAATCACGCTGAAGAAAAAAAAAACACTCAGCGGCACTCACCAGTGTGTTGCTTCAATCAGGGACTTTATTCCATCAATCCATGGATCTGGCAGGGGGCAGACAAATCTTCAATCACGCATAAAACAGCGACAGCGGTTTCGCGCTACATGCGCTTCGTCGGGCTGTGCGTCAGCGACGTACATTTGCACCACCCTTTTAAGCATCGGCGCTGCGCGTTGTCATGCCAATATACCACAAAACTGCACCTGCATAAAAGGTTAGTAAAAGACATATAACGTAATATATAAAGACGTCAGCAGAAGTTGCATACATTTCAATACAAAGCGATAGTATTGCATATAACATCAATCTATAAGAATGAGCTTAAGTCATTTCTGTCATTCAATCCAAGCTCACCTAATGCTTAAGTGCACAGGATCCACCTCGCTTCCCTCTGCAGGAGGAGGCGGTGTCTATCCCCCCCCCCTGCAGGGGGGTGGACACAATCTCTAGCCCAGTGAAAGAGATACAATTCACATTACCTGTGTGAACACTCCTCATATGGTCTATGAACCTAGGGCAACCCTTTCCTTTCTTTATGAAGTTGAAGTGCTCTCTCACTGGTTCAAACATGCACCTGATCGTCTTTCCAATATAGAATCTACCACAGCTGCAGAGCAGTAGGTAAACTACATATGTGCTCCTGCAGTTAATAAAACTTCTGATTCTATATTGGATGCCCGCAAATTCAATACACTTTTGTTGGGAATTATGTTTACATAGTGAACAACTGCCACATCTAAAATTGCCTTTTGGTATGTTATCCCTGAGCCAGTTGTTGCCTTTAATGGGATAGAACCTGCTTCTCACAAGTTTATGCTAAGTGGTTTATGTTCGGTGAGTTCGCTTAGGGTTGCATCCCTACTCAAAATGTCCCAATTCTTAAAAATTACTGAACAAATACGTTCCGCCATGGGGCTATATTTGAAGGAGAATGCAAACCTGGCACCTACATTTTTGTCCTTCATCTGTTTGCTCCTATGACCATTCTTAGTAAGTAGATCTTCCTGAGAGAAACCCTCCTCTACGCTCTTCATATCCTTATTTAGCAACTCTTCTGGATAACCTCTCTCTACCAATTGCTGCTTTAACTCTAATGCTTGTCTGTGATAACCATCATCCCTACTATTTATTCTCCTCAATCTGATAAATTGGCCGTATGGTACGGCCTTTTTCACGCGGATAAAAACTGTCGTGGTGGAGCAAGGAGTTGGTCGCTGTGGTCTTACGAAAGCCCTCCATGACCAACCAAGACAGCCACATCCAGAAACTTCAATCGTGTAGCTCCAAAATTGAGGGTGAATGTCATTCCCATGTCATTTGCATTCAAATATTTCACAAATTCACTGCATTCAGCCTCCGTACCTTCCCATACTATGAATACATCATCCACAAAACGTAAATATGTTTTCAAGTGGGGTAAAAACGGATTCATAGTAGAATAAACAAATCTGTCCTCTAATCTGGCAAGATACATGTTTGCAAATGTACAGGAGACGGGGGTCCCTATAGCCATACCCAACTTTTGCCTATACCCCTCATTTCCAAACTGGAACACGTTGTTAGTTAGAATAAATTCCAGTGCTTCACCAATGAAATCTCAAAAAATGTGTCTCTTTCCCAAATTAGTTTCGATGTCCAGGACCGCCTCCACACCCGCACCATGTGGGAAGCGGGTGTAGAGGCTTTCCACATCGAGGGATACCAACTGGTACTCATCCTGCCAATGCAGTTCTTTCAAAGCCAACAGGAAATCATTGGTGTCTCTTAGATACGCAGGGGCACTTGCCAAAGCCGATCTCAAGAGCCAGTCAACATATTTCAACAGGGGCTCTATCACCGAGCCAATCCCCGCCACGATGGGACGTCCCGGGGGCTGGCTCAGCGACTTGTGGATCTTGGGAAGTAAATACCACGATGGTCTAGCTGGAAACGAGGGAATCAATTCATCTAGCATGTTCTTAGGAAGGAAACCTGCCTCCACATATTTAGTGAGGAGGCACCTAAGTTGTTGTTGGGTATTGGGTATAGGGTCCCCCCATTCCTTCTCATATATGCGTGTGTCCCCCAATTGTCTGAGGGCTTCACTTATATAATATTCTCTAGACATGAGTACTACATTACCCCCCTTGTCCGCCGGCTTCAACACTATATCATTTCTAGAGCAAAGCCATTGCAGAGCTTTCTACTCTTCAAAACTGATATTGAGCTGCAGAATAAATGAAAGCCAGAACAGCTCTCATAACCTGATGTTGAAAGATATCAATGCTGCTCCCGGCGGGCATAGGGGGGCAGGAAGTAGATTTGACTCCACCTCTAAATGGATCTTTAGGGATATCACTGGGGCATTCCTCATTAAGTGCTGTCCCAGTGAGTAAATCCAAACAGGCTAATTCTTTCTCATCAAATGTGGTGGCTATATTGAAACCTACAGGATTAAGACCCAGCAATATCTCTCCCTGTGTATGGGCAATAGAATGTGGTGTATCCTTGAGCAATTTATGTAAATACAGCTTTCAGGTTGCTTTAAATAAGTCCACTTCAAATGTGACAGGATCAAATTGTTCAGTCAAGCTGTATCCAAGCCCCTTACTGAGGACCCGGGTGCAGCCTGGTGGTAACACATTGTCCGTGAGATTAATCACCAAGTTCTCATCTGGTAGTGTGGGAGCAATTATCTCCTCCAGGACACTTGTTTCTTTTCCCTCTCCGATTTTCTGACTCCTTTTCTTCTTGGTTTTACGCTTTTGTTTTGCTTTCACGTGTAAATAAACACTGATGTTTTGAAACAAGAACTTGTACTTTGCCTCTGTGCTGCACCTGCTAATCCTAACTACCAGAGCAAATCCCCACATTGTAGAGACATAGAGAGAGATAGAGAGAGTGTGTATAGGTGGTAGCCTGGGTTTCTGGGAAAATATATGAAATTTAGCATATTTTAATTTTAAAAAATTGAATATCTTTCCCAGAAACCCAGAGGGGCATTTCCTGGTCTACAATTCTTCACATACATACTACCCATACTAATAGGTCTTCTCCATAATGATAGAGTCCCCCCCCCCCCCTAGAAAACACATGTATATTGCTGAGAACCCCACAGTAGCTAGGCTCTCTATCACTCTGCAACCTTTTGTTATTTGTGTCCGCACCACACCTCTACTTTAGGTCACTACTATGTTTGATTTATATATGGAAAAATTCAGAGATAGCATGGGAAAAATAAAATTGAAAGTTATTTAAACCATTTAAAATCCCCCTGACATAGACATACATTTTTCAGTACATACTGTATAAAAAAATAGATAGATTTACTATTACCCGCTGTTCACAGTACTGTAAAGACTTCCATTATTAGCAGTGTCAAAACAGTTATGATGGCTCCTTTGTGTAATGAAGACCATTAACTGATAATGTGTTCATCAGATTTCCATTTTTTTACAGTAGAGAATGAACAATGGCCATCAAAACACAATGAAAAATTCCAGAACAGGTCCTATTATCTGTGTGAACTGAGCAAAATACAGTCAGTGCCTACCCTAGATGTTTTTTTCCGGCATACACAGAACGGTAACTACAGTACATTTCCTCTCAAATAACACAGAAGGACATGCCCCAGTATGCTACACAGACACCTTCTGCCAGCCACACAATAAGATGGAAGTACATTTTAAATCACCCGTTTTCTTTTGTCCTATAAGCTAAATCATATATAATCTGAGATTTAACCATTTTACTTTGATGAGAAACACATGCCTGTGTTTTCGATTTCAGAGCTGATATTCTGTATTTCAGCATTCATTATATACATTGTATACTATTACTAAGCTAGCATGTAAATCTCCTTTGAAATTCAACTCTACATCAAGGAATTTTAATGATATATTGCAGATTTTCTAAGAAAATACTGTAGTGGAAATATTGTTGAATTATTGTGGAAAATGAACCACAATGGTCAAGTATTCAATGCAAACCTCACATCTGACTACATCTTTCATTACCTTCTAACCGCAATAATAGCACCATCAAAAAATACAAAGGTGAACACATCTTTCTAGAGCCTATGTAGCACACACTTAAATTACCAAGACATTTCATTGTAAAAAAAAATAAAAAATTGAAATTGTTAATGACAGAAATGCATTGTTCTTGTCACAGCAGACAGGATACAAGATACATAGGAAATAAACAAACAAGTGTCTAGGCAAGAAGCTGGGGATAGAGGTCACCTCCTGACAAATCACTACCAGCTTTCCCTAGGCTTCTTTGCCAACGTTCAGACCCTGAAGGTAGGAATAACGTGTCCTCGTGCCTAGGCTGAAGATTCCCTAGAATCCCTAAGATGGTGAAAGGGGGAAAGAGGCAGCCTGCTCTCTAAGGACCTGGAGGGGGCAAGCGTCTCTCTAACAGCCTAGACAGACAACCACAAGAAAGCAAAACCAACTTATCTTTTACTGAGCAGGAACAGCAAATCCTTCCTTCTTCCTCTGAGCCAGACAGAAGCTATAACCCCCACAGGACACTGGGAGTGGGCGTAATTTAAACTCAAACCAATGACCCCACCCAGTGCACCTGAAGGGAGGCGGATATAGCTCAATTCCAAAACCAAAACAAAAAGGCTACACATGCGCTTCTAACCTGGCAGACCTCCGCACATAGCCTGAGCAGGGCATGACAGTTCTGTCTTCATACACTTTCACACAGTGTGCAGTATGACATTCAGCAATGGTTCATAAACCATTTCTGTCTTCCAAATAAGAGGACTGTTCTTTGCAGTCTAACTTGTTTATTGGTCAACAGGTCATACATATGTGATTGATTGATTATATACGATGGATTGATGGATTGGTAAAACAGGATTGTTTGGTAAATCTACAAGAATACAAATAACATGTATAAGTATTAAGCATATCGTGGCATGTACTATAACATTACATTAACACTGAAGCATATGGCAAAATGGCTGCCTATACATAAGATTGCATGGTAGCTAACAGTAATAACAACTCCCTGAGTAACAATTACAACTAGCTGAACAGCTCTTCAACACACAATATCCCTGAAACAGAGGTAGATCTCTCACGACATATGCTTTTACAAGGATGGGGGCGTTTGAGAAGGACTCATGCATAGGAAAGCTCTGAACTGTGTTCTGGAGACAGGAGACTTCTTTTTCCCAGAACACTTTGCACTCCCACAATGCAGTGCACCACCCACAATGCAGTAGTCTTTTTAACAGGAAAAAACAAAGTGTAATACAACTTAACATCGCTAGATGGTGCTACCGCTGGTGGTGGAACTTGACCAAGAGAAGGATAGTGGCTATTCTTATGTGTGTTATATTTTATTGGCTTGGACATTTTTGGAAGTCACAATACTAATAATGTTTATTTTTTATTTCTTATTTATTTTATATGTAAAATTAGGAAGGGTGGTGATTCACATTTTTTATATCTTTATGTATTTCTATATTTTTTTTTTTACTTTTAAAGTTTTTCTCACTGTACATTTTAGTCCCCTTTAGGATCTTGCACATGCAATCTTCTGATAGCTTGTGTCATAGACTGCAGTAGAATACTAGGAAAGTCTATGGAAATTTTACTGGCTGCAAGTCAAGCCGTGGCTTGGGTTTGGCTTTGCAGGACGCTCGCTATGACAGGTCTGGGAGCATTCACAAGACCTAGGCTGTCATAACAACTGATAGGAGCACTGCAATTTTGCTGTGGATGCTCCAGTTGGAGGACAAGGGAGCTCTTCCCTCTGTCTAACCCCACAGATGCTGCAGTTGCTATTGACAGTGGCATTTTAGGGGGTAAATGACCAGTATTATACAGCTAGCATTCACCGCATATGGAACGAGCTCAGAGCGTGAGCCAGCTGTATACAACTGCTTAATAAATATGCCATACACACCTTTTCACATTTCTCATACAAAAAAAATAAAAATAATATACATACTTGGTATTACCACATCCAACAATGTCTGAACTATTAAAATATCATGTTAATGGTCATGCTTGGTCAATGGAGTAAAAAAAAAAACACATTAAAAAAGCTAAAGGTTCTCAAAATTATATGACATAAAAAAGTAATGGCCTTTTAAAGGTAAGGAGGAAAAAACTAAAAATGCCTGCATCTAAAAAGGGTTAAAGTTTCATCTGGCTAAATTGTTTTTAAATACAAAAACAAAGGTTGTTAAAATACTGGTGGTTAACATATTACCACTTTGCACCACTAATTCTTTTGAAAGCACCATTTACACCAAACATTCACCACTTTCGTGGGTTTTATGCAACACATTGGTAAGCCTTAGAAGTTGGCAGTGTGGCCTCCCACGCCCCAGCAAATTTACTATGTCATTTTTGTATTTAAACTATAATTTATTTAAGTTATAGCTCAAATCTACGCCAGCTCACAGTAGGCACATGCAGGGCCAGAAGCGTCTCATTTATTAGAGGCCTGTACCTCATATTATTAGTCATGTCTCTTCAGCACAGAACTAGATTAGAACTGGTTTACGGAAATCCCCTCTGTGTCCAGCCTTATGAAAAGCAAATTATAGGGATCAGATTCCTTTGTGAGATGCACTACATTGCACATGTACTCTGGTGAGGTCTGTCAATTAGAACAGTTCTGTTCATCTTGTGGTTTCCATTCTCTGAAGAGGAAAGTACATAAAACACATCACAAATCTTCAGGTACCCAGTCTTACCTTTCAAAAGGTAATCCCCATCCATGAAATTGTTTGAAAAGATGCCAATATGTAGATTTGCTGGATTTTCCAGGATTATGCAAATAGAGAAATTATTTGCAGCAAAATTTTCTGAAACTTACTAATATTTTTGAGGTTCGGTTCCTTGCATGTTAATTTGTGTTTTGCCTGCTTGGAATCTGCACCATATGTTTCTGTTTACATCTGTACTGAAACTGACCTTCCAGTTCAAACTCCAAATTTGACTAATGTATTTTCAACATACCTGAACCTCTCCCTGTTTCTCTATTCTGCTCCCCTATTGCCTTCATAACACGCAATAGGGGAGCATAACACGATTGTTCAAATGTTTGCGAACCGCAAATTTGCCGCAGGCCCCATTGACTTTAATGGTAGGCAAACCTGAAAAACCTTCAGCTCATATTTGCAGCTACCAAATACTTAGTAGAAATGCACAAATAGTCCCACAGCATGGACAGTGACATACTAGAGGGGGATTAATGACACAGATTCCAACAAAAAATATGTATCTTAATCAGGGGACTTTTTTTTTTTGCGTTTTAAAGGGAAATTCTCTGAAATGTACCCTGTTGGAGTCTAGAAAATTTATATTTTAGGCCACGGGAGTACGGCCTTAAAAATTAGGCATTCACCTTACATAAAAGAAATTCTGATTATGTGGCTCGAGGTACGTTATGCGGTCAATGGATACAAATTTTACTCTAGGCCGCTGGACTGCAGGCCCCAAACATTAGGCATTCACCGGACAGAAAAGATCAAGTGATTATGTGACCGGAGTTATATTACACAGTCAATGGATATCAAATTTTCTACAGGCCAGTACAAATACAGTACAAATACATATGTTTAAAAGAACTAAAAATATTAAATTGGATTAAAAACATGGCTAACGAAAGCTCCCATCTTGAAAAAACCCTAATGATAATAGTTGAAATTCGATAACACGTGGTCATTACTGGTGTTGAATTCCTCCGAGGACCCAACATTTATTCATTCACCATACAGAAAAGAATAAGTAAGTATGTGGTTAGAGGTAGATTACACAGTCATTGGATATCAATTTTACAGCAGACCAGTGGACTACAGTCCCCCAAAATTATGCATTCAGCAGAAAGAAAAGAACAAGTAAGTATGTGGCTGGAGGTAGATTACGCGGTCATTGGATATCAATTTAAAAGCAGGCCAGTGGACTACAGGCCCCAAAAATTATGCATTCAGCAGACATAAAAGAACAAGTAAGTACAGTCAGGTCCATAAATATTGGGACATCACCACAATTCTAACATTTGTGGCTCTATATACCACCACAATGGATTTGAAATAAAACAAACAAGATGTTCTTTAACTGCAGACTGTCAGCTTTAATTTGAGGGTATTTACATCCAAATCAGGTGAACGGTGTAGGAATTACAACAGTTTGCATATGTGCCTCCCACTTGTTAAGGGACCAAAAGTAATGGGACAATTGGCTTCTAAGCTGTTCCATGGCCAGGTGTGTGTTATTCCCTCACTATCCCAATAACAATGAGCAGATAAAAGGTCCATTTCAGAGTTCATTTCAAGTGTGTTATTTGCATTTGGAATCTGTTGCTATCAACTCTCAAGATAAGATCCAAAGAGCTGTCAGTATCAGTGAAGCAAGCCATCATTAGGCTGAAAAAAAACTAAACAAACCCATCAGAGAGATAGCAAAAACATTAGGCGTGGCCAAAAAAACTGTTTGGAACATTCTTAAAAAGAAGGAACGCTCAACAACACCAAAAGACCTGGAAGACCACGGGAAACAACTGTGGTGGATGACTGAAGAATTCCCCCTCACAACAGTTGGCCAGATCGAGAACACTCTCCAGAGGGTAGGTGTATGTGTGTAAAAGTCAACAATCAAGAGAAGACTTCCCCAGAGTGAATACAGAGGGTTCACCACAAGATGTAAACCATTGGTGAGCCTCAAAAACAGGAAGGCCAGATTAGAGTTTGCCAAATGACATCTAAAAAAGCCTTCACAGTTCTGGAACAACATCCTATGGACAGATGAGACCAAGATTAATTTGTACCAGAGTGATGGGATGAGAAGAGTATGGAGAAGGAAAGGAACTGCTCATGATCCTAAGCATACCACCTCATCAGTGAAGCATGGTGGTGTTAGTGTCATGGCGTGGGCATGTATGGCTGCCAATGGAACTGGTTCTCTTGTGTTTATTGATGATGTAACTGCTGACAAAAGCAGCAGGATGAATTCTGAAGTGTTTCGGGCAATATTATCTGCTCATATTCAGCCAAATGCTTCAGAACTCATTGGAAGGTGCTTCACAGTGCAGATGGACAATGACACAAAGCATACTGCAAAATCAACCAAAGAGTTTTTTTTTTAAGGGAAAGAAGTGGAATGTTCTGCAATGGATAAGTTAATCACCTGACCTGAATCCAATTGAGCATGCATTTCACTTGCTGAAGACAAAACTGAAGGGAAAATGTCCCAAGAACAAGCAGGAACTAAAGACAGTGGCAGTAGAGGCCTGGCAGAGCATCACTAGGGATGAAACCCAGCGTCTGGTGATGTCTATGCGTTCCAGACTTCAGGCTGTAATTGACTGCAAAGAATTTGCAACCAAGTATTAAAAAGTGAACGTTTCATTTATGATTATTATTATGTCCCATTACTTTTGGTCACTTAACAAGTGAGGGGCACATATGCAAACTGTTGTAATTCCTACACCGTTCACCTGATTTGGATGTAAATACCCTCAAATTAAAGCTGACAGTCTGAAGTTAAAGCACATCTTGTTAGTTTCATTTCAAATCCATTGTGGTGGTGTATAGAGCCAAAAAAAAATTGTGTCGATGTCCTAATATTTATGGACCTGACTGTATGTAGCTGGAGGTAGATTGCACGGTCATTCGATATCAATTTGACAGCAGGCCAGTGGACTACAGGCCCCAAAAATTATCCATTCAGCAGACAGAAAAGAACAAGTAAGTATATGGCTGGAGGGAAATTAGACGGTCATTGGAAATCAATTTTAAAGCAGGCCAGTGGACTACATGCACCAAAAATGATGCATTCAGTGGACAGAAAAGAACAAGTAAGTATGTGGCTGGACGTAGATTGCACGGTCATTGGATATAAATTTTATAGCAGGATAATGGACTACAGGCCTCAAAAATTATTCATTCACCAGACAGTTAAGAACAAGAAAGTATGTGGCTGGAGAAGATTACACGGTCATTGGATATCAATTTTATAGCAGGCCAATGGACTACAGGCCCCAAAAATTATGCATTCACTGTACAGAAATGATCAAGTGATTATGTGGCTGGATTTATATTAGACGGTCAATGGATATCAATTTTACTGAAGGCCAGCACAAATGTAGGTCAAATACATATGTTTAAAAGAACTAAAAATATAAAATTGGATATACAACATGGCTAACAAAATCCCCCCTCTTGAAAAAATATCCTAATGATAATAGTTAAAACACTCGTCATAGGTGTTGAATTACTCCGAGGCCCAAAACATTAGGCAATTAATGGACAGAAAAGGCCTTTTATGCCTCATTATTTAAATAAGACAGGTACCATTCTTTGTTCTTGGTTTTGTAGGATATGTGTGGGCTGGCATAAGGAAATTCAATTAAACTTTGTCGTCACAGGTGTTGAATTCCTCCGAGATCAATGCCTCATGAATTTTTAGAAATGTGAGATAGTCCACACTGAGCTAGGCTTGACCTAGGCAAATGCGCTTATCGGTCACGATCCCCCCTGCTGCGCTGAACTTCCTTTCGGACAGGACACTCGACGAAGGGCAAGCCAAGAGTTACATGGCAAATTGTGCCAGCTCTGGCCACAGGGCAAGCCTGCACACCCAGTAGTCCAGGGGTTCCTCGCTTCTCATAGCGTCCACATCGGCCGTTAACCCGATGTAGCCGGACACCTGTTGGTCTAGGCGTTCCCTGAGGCTGGATCCGGAGGGCGGCTGTCTATGGGTTGGCTGCAAGAATGATCTCATATCCGAAGTGACCAACACATCTTCAAACCGCCCTCTTCTTGCATGCACTGTTGGACTGGTACCCGCAACTGAGTCCCTGTGAGTGGAGAAATTCCTCTGCCAGTGCCCGAAAAGCAGAATGCAGCATTTCTAGAAGCGAGGCCTGGAAGTGCTGCATTCTGACAGCCCTCTATGATGGTGGTAACATGTCTGCCATTTTGTGTTTGTACAGGGGTCTAAGTATGTTGCCACCCAGTACTGGTCCTTGCCCTTTATTCTTTTTATACGGGGGTCCCTCTTTAAACACTGGAGCATGAAGGCCCCCATTTGCTCCAAATTGGAAGCGGTGGAGCTGCCTGGCTCCTGCTCATCGTCCAGGGTAATATTGTTCTCGGTCTCCTCCCCCCAGCCACAGATAACACCAGGGATCCTAGAAAAGTTTAAAGCCTGCTCTTCTTGCTCCTCCTCCACCCCGACACCATCCTCCTCTGATTCCTCTTCAAACTCCTATTGACTTGTCTCAGATGGAGTAGCCCCCCTGGGAATTCATTCAGCATTATTAATAAATAATAATAATAAATCAGCATTGTGACTTCCTCATCTGTCTGCTCCTGCAACTCGACAGCCTGATCAATGACACGACGCAATGCATGCTCCAGAAAGAAGGCGTAAGGTACAATTTCACTGATGGCACCCTTGCTGCGACTGACTAGTTCGGTGATCTCATCAAATGGCTGCAGAAGTCTGCATGCGTTGCGCATGAGCACCCACTGGCGCGGTGAAAAAAAAACAAGCTCCCTAGAACCTGTCCTGCCGCGGAGTTCGTACAGGTAGTCATTAACTGTATGTTTCTACTGGAGCAGCCTATCAAGCATATACACGGTGGAGTTCTAGCGCGTCGGGCAGTCACAAATCAGACGTCTGATGGGCAGGTGGTGTCGCCGCTGAAAGTCAGCAAGGGGAGCCATGGCCGTGTAAGATCTTCTAAAATGGGCAGAGATTTTCCTGGCCTGCTGCAAGACGTCCTGGACCCCGGGGTATTTGGCAACAAAACGCTGCATGACTAAGTTCAGGGATGCCATGCACGGCACATGTGTCTTTTTGCCTTGTTTCAGCTTGCTCAGCAGATTAGCACCGTTGTCGCTCACCATTTTTCCAACTGTCAAATTGAGTGGGGTCAGCCACTGATCAGCACTTGACTGCAAAGCTGAAAGGAGTTCAGGATCCGTGTGGCTCTTGGCTTCCAGGCACAACAGCTGCAGCACAACATGGCAACATTTTACTTGGCACGTCGAATAGGTTCTGGGGAGCTTGGGGGGTGCAGCGGAAGAGGTGGTAGCAGTGGAAAAGGAGGAGTCAGCCGAGGAAAAAAAGGGAGGATGAAGTAGGAGGAGGAGAAGAAGAGGCAGGTCTGCATGCAATCTGTGGCGGTAACAACAAATCCACATGGGTGCCACAGGGTTGCATGCTTGACAGCCGTCAGAAGGTTCACCCAGTGGGCAGTAAAAGTTATGTACCTTCCCTGCGCTTGTTTGCTAGACCACATGTCTGTGGTCAGATGTATCTTGACACCGACACTGTGTGCCAGAGATATATTCCCTTGCCGCTGAACGTGGCCATATAGCTCCGGGATGCCCTTCTGGGAGAAATATTTCCTTTCGGGGACCTTCCATTGCTGTGTGCCAATGGCCACACATTTTCTAAAGGCCTCTGTGTCCACCAGTTTATTTGGCAGTAGTTGGCAGGCTAGCAGTTCCGACAAACCGACAGTCAGCCGTTGGGTAAGAGGGTTATCCGGCGTCATCATCTTTTAACACTCGAACATTTGGGCCACGGAAGCCTGCCTTTTGGCAGATGAATGTGACGACGGCAGGGTGGAAGGTGAAGTGGAGGACAAATGAGAGGAGAGAGGAGAAGGATAAGAGGCAGGACATGGAGTGCCAGGAGTGTGGCTTTGTGGGTTCTGACGGCGTTGCTCCCACTGGGCCCGGTCATGGGGGGCCAGGTGTCTTCTTAAGGCATACGTCCCTAGGTGAGTGTTGGGCTTACCGTTGACAGTACAGGCTGCAGATGGCAACACTATTGTCAGCAAAAACACACTGCGGAGCCATGTGCCGGCATCCTAAGAGCGCAAGATGTGACCGTGCATGGTAGATGGCTCGCTCCAGAAACATTTGCAGTCTCCTTTTTGGCTCTTTGCACTGCGAGATCTGTCTGCTTCTCCTCCCTATCTGCTGCTCTATCTCTCCCTCTGAACTCCCCCCCCTCTTTCTCTCTTGTAGGCACCCATGGGACGTCCATTGACACGTCATCATCGTCACCTTCTGGACCACTGACATTACAGATATTGGAGTAGGCAGTAACAGCGGGTACCACCCTCCTTGGACTGATTTGGGTACTGTCGTCAGACTGCTGGGTGGCGACCGTTGATACCTCCTCTTCCTGATCCGATGCTAACAATGGCTTTGCATTGGTAAGGTCTTGGAATGGATGGGAAAATTATTCCTCTGACTCGAGCGGAGGGGATATGGTGGTGGTGGTAGTGGTGGTTTCTTTGGGGTGCACACAGCAGAGAGTGAAGAGGGTGCAGATAGAGAGGATGAGGAGGGTGAAGAAGCGGAAGGCTGAGTGAGCCACTCAACCAACTCTGGTGCGTCCTTTGACGTAATCGCACGCACCTTCTGCAAGTTCCCACTTAGGATTCGACCTGATGCACCTGCCCATCCCCTACCACCCCTGTGGAATGGCCTTCCTCTTCCTCTGCCAGTAATTTTGAAAATGACTCTGTGACAAAAGTCCCTATAGAAGAGCAGTATTTGTGGAATAAGGTATATCACACCCCTACTTCAATCAGTTTTTTGGGGGCGCAACTGGTATATCAAACAAATGCTGCACTACCCAAATGCACTATATAGAAAATATATTATTGGTATATAACACCCCTGCTTCAATTAGTTTTTCGGGGGCAACTGGTATATCACACCAGTTGAAATTATTTGTTCCAATAGCGTTTGTCACTCTGTGTAGCTGCGGTAATGCAGCAGAACCGCAAACAAATGCTGCACTACCCAAATGCACTATATAGAAAGTATATTATTGGTATATCACACCCCTGCCTCAATAAAAAAAATTGGGGGGCAACTGGTATATCACACCCGTTGAAATTATTTGTTTCAATAGTGTTTGTCACTCTGTATAGCTGCGGTAAAGCAGCAGAACTGCAAACAAATGCTGCACTACCCTAATGCACTATATAAAAATTATATTATTGGTATATCACACCCCTGCCTCAATCAATTTTTTTGGGGGGCAACAGGTATATCACACTAGTTGAAATTATTTGTTCCAAGAGTGTTTACCCCTCTGTATAGCTGGAGTATTGCAGTAGAAACGCACACAACTGCTGCACAATATAAATGCACTATAATATACTTTATATGTTAGAAAGTATATTATAAGTATATCACACCCCTCTGTAAGTCACACCTATCGATAGCACACCTATACCAGTCCTTAAAAAGACTTTTGTGGCCCTATTAGCTAGTGTTTGGTGTCCCTAACAGTCTTATCCTGCTCGACACAGCAACCTCTCCCTACACTGGCAAAAGACTGAATGTAAAATGGCTGGACAGATCGGGTTTATCTATAAGGCAGGGGGTATGTCCATGTGCTGAAACTTCTCAATTGGCTGTCATGTACCACCTGATGGATGTGTCATGGGTTAAACTTCTCCACAATGTAAAAGAATATGGCATTGACAGAGATCGGTAAAAAGCAATACAAGCACTCACCATATGAGACCAATGGTAAAGTATAAAGCAATATTTATTATATTAAAATATTAAAAAGTTGTAGATAGATATCTATATTGGCGATAGAAAACTATAAATACTTCAAAAATGCAGTTGATATTGGTAGCAGCAATTCACTCATAGATGTATAAATGCATAAAAAATTTATAAAAAATTGTTAATTGAAAAAAAAAACTGTGTCTCTTAATATGTGGATAATTGTGCAAAAGTGCAAAAAATGTGCAAAGAAATGTTCATAAAATTCCGGTGCAGGATGTATGACTTTGGATAGTCATTGAGGGTTGGTATAGATGTTTAAAGACATATCCATCTATTAAAGTGCATATTTGTTGGGGAAAAATGAAAAAAAAAAAAAAAAAGGAAGAAGAAAAAAGGTTGAGGAAAAAGGTTGCAATGTTCCAGATAATGCATATCAAATGTCCGTACTTGTTAGGGTCTTTCTGGAAATCTAATATTGGTGATAATATTGAGTGTCTTAACGTCTTTAGTTATAAATACTGTTGTGGATTTGCACTTATTTTGCACTGCTTTTAATCCTTGCTATTTTATTGTGTATATTCGTGAAATTCTGATTATTTATGATGGAATATTTTAATTATTTCGATTGTCTCCCACTACCAGGTCCCCAACCTTGAAGTGAGATGAGGATAAAATTGCAATGGTTCGTTCCAACACGGTGCTGATTTAAATTATGTTTGAGTTCCAAAGTCTTCGATTTTACTGGATGAATAAATAGCTGAACTTGTAGTAATCCAAAAAGAGAGTCCCATCCAATACCGCCAGACGCGTTTCGAGGTGTGCTACCTCTTCCTCAGTGGCCATGAATGGGACTAAAATCCTTCCTGCTTTTATATACCTAGATTTAGGACTTTCTATAAAATGTAGAGTGAAGTATGGGATGGGTAACTTGAATGATTGTAAATATCCAATTTTCTCATAATCTCATAATGTAAACATTATATATTATTATAAAATATCATAAAATATCATAAAATATTGCATACGTTTTTAATGCTTTTTTTCATGTGGTTTATTTAGGAGGTGCGTTTTTTTATATTTTATGCTACACATTCCAGTAACGGTGCTTGATAAAGAATGAAGTTTGTATCTCATTTTCTTATTTTATTTACCTTTGCTGTTAGAAATACATGTTGACAGACACCGCCATATATTTTGGAGTGATATCTCCATGGGTTTGAGTTCACTTTCCTTTTCTTCTCCATTTGCTGCAGACCATCATGGGCAGACATCTTGGGTTAGGGGTATGCAGCCCTCTCTGCCACATAAGAAGACATCAGCATTACTATACGAAACATGGTAGATGGGGAACTGTAACAGATTATGCAAATCAGCCACATTATTTATACCAACGCCAGATCAGCGACCAAATTTATAGATGCCAGATCAGCGACCAAATTCATACAGATGACAGATTAGCCCCAAAATTTATACAGACACCAGTCACCAAATTTATGCAGACTCCCATATAAGCCGCTAACTTTATGCAGACCCCAGATCAGGCCCCAAATATATATAGAACCCAGATCAGCCCACAAATTTATACAGATCCCAGATTAGACCCCAAATTTTTTACAGACCCCAGACCAGACCCCAAGTTTAAGCAGATCCCTAATTTATACAAACCCAAGATCAGACCCCCTACAACCCCCACCTCACTCCTTGGTCCCCTAAATGCAGACCTCAGACCATACCAATAAAAATACTCACCTCTCTTCTCCTGTCCTCTGTGGGTGCCATCGCTCTTTGCGCAGCACTTTGTCTGAGCGCCCGCGCTATAATATGAGCTGACTTCACACAGAATCAGGTCATAGTGCACTCCTACGCACAGTATGTCCTGACACTATGACAGGACCTAGTGTAGTGTGGGCACCTGGAGATGAAGACCAGCGATCAGTGAGTAATACCAGTGCTAGGACTAGGAGCACCATTCTCACCACTCCCTGGGCTTCTCATATAAATGAACGCTTCAGTGCTAGTTTCCCCCCACCCCCATTATGGGTAGCAGGGTGGTGCTCTAGGAGGGCACCTACCCTTATCTGGTCGTCATCCCAGCCATGTTTTGACTAAACATTGGCAGCTTATGGTTGCTTATCATTTGTTGGAGCAAAATCTCTCCTTATGTCTATCTATCTATCTATCTATCTATCTATCTATCAATCTATCTCTTGTTACTGTCACATGGGGTAAAATAGGCACTTGTTACTGGCACATGGGATGACATGAAGAGGCACTTGTTACTGGCACATGATTGGGGGGCATCTATGGGGGCACTTGTTACTGGCACATTATTATAGGTCACTATGGGGGCTTCTACTGAGGCAACAAAGAAGGGATATTTTATATGGGGGGCTCTGTGTGGTACTAGTATTATCAGAGGTATTATCTGTTTCTGCAGTATAGTTGGGGAGCACAGCGGCACAGTATTGGGGGTAGTAGGATCATTTGTCCAGAATATGTAAGAATGATGGAAAAGTAGTGAACTAAGATTTTTTTTTTTGTTGTCAAACTGCAGAGACGGAAAATGGCGACAAAATGGTGGTCTGGTCTGAAAGGAGAAGACGAGGACAGAGAGCATCTACATCAAAGGAGATGTCACTGAATGTAAGAGGTATGGGGTGCTGTATTTCTGTAGTGATGGGATCAGGGGCGCAACGATCCCGATGCGACCGCGATCGGGGTGGTGGAGGCGGGATATGGGTGTGACTGGAGGCGGAACATGGGTTTGGCTGGATGCAGAACATGGGTGGGGCCTGGAAGGGGGCCCTTGATCTATTTTGCCCGGAGGCCCTGAGGGTTCTCAGTCTGCCCCTGGTCTCCACTGTGTGAACACAATCGTATTTTCAAATATTATGTTTAGTTTATGTAGGGTTAATAGAACCAATGTAGGTGTTTTGGATCGATTGTTACTAAGAGGAGGCTTCCTTACTATGGTATGCTCATAAAATTTGTAAGACTACATGCACACGACAGTAGAAAATGGCTGTGTGACGGCCATCTAAGTAACGGCCGTCACACGGCCATCTTTAGCACCAGAGAAAGTCTATGGGGCTATTCACAAGGCTGTTCTTTTACCGGCCAGTAAATAGCATCCGTCCAAAAGTAGGACATGTCAATGGGAGTGCACCAATCTAATGGGGCAAAAAAAAAATAACTTACCTCATCCATCTTCTCTCTTCATTAAGCAGGACCTGCCGAAGGACCTGCGATCTGCGTGGTGACGTAACCCCTTGGGAGCAGGCAGTGACGTCATTGCGTACCTTTGGCAGGGGGCTGCGGGACTCTATGGGGGCATTATATAAAGCATGGGGGACATTATAAAGTTCTTGGCCCTAAAAAAAAAAAGAAAAAAGAAACAGGCTATGGGGGACATTATTTAAGATGGAGCCCTACATTAGGGGCATTATACAAGCTGGGGACACTATAAAAAAATTATATACACTGTGAGGGGCATTTATTTAGCTGGGGGCCTACATAGGGGCATAATTAAAGCTGGGGGCAGCAAAAATTATATATAAGACATATAATTCCTACAGTATGGGGGACATTATTTTAGCTGGGGGCCTACCGTCCTGTGGGTGTTCTCAGAAGGGTGAGTCAATCCAATTCATCCATTTTTAACGGACATGCAAAACGGACATTAAAAATGGACACACAGCTAGAAAATGGATGCACACACTGATGCAAAATGGCCATGTGTCCGTTTTTAACGGATGTTTTTTTTCACTGTCGTGTGCATGAGGCCTAAGGCCTCTTTCACACGGGCGAAATTTCCGGGCGGGTCCAATGCGTGAGGTGAACGCATTGCAGCTGCACTGAATCCGGACCCATTCATTTCTATGAGGCTGTGCACATGAGAAGTGATTTTCACACAACGAAGGCCCCATGGAAGTGAATGGGGCTGCTTGAAAATCGCAAGCATCCACAAGCAAGTGCTGATGCGGTGTGATTGTCACGCATGGTTGCTAGGTGACGATCGGGATGGGGACCCAACCATTATTATTTTCCCTTATAACATTGTTATAAGGGAAAATAATAGCATTCTCAATACAGAATGCTAAGTAAAATGTGGATTGAGGGATTAAAAAAATAAATAAAAATTAACTCACCTCCTCCTCTTGATCGCGTAGTTGCCAATCTCTTCTTACTTTTTTAATCATGAGCTGCCGGCTAAAGGACCTGTGGTGACGTCACATCACATGGTCCAATCACATGGTCCATCACCGTGGTGATGGACCATGTGATTGGACCATGTGATGAGCTCAGTGACATCACTAGAGGTCCTGAAGAAAGAGCAGAGGTGGAGGAGCAGCTATGGAGGCGGTGAGTTAATTTTTTTTATTTTTAACCCTCAATTGACCTTCTACTAAGCATTCTGTATTAAAGAATGATATTATTTTCCCTTATAACCATGTTATAAGGGAAAATAATAAAATCTACACTACAACTAACCCAAACCCGAACTTCATTGAAGAAGTTCGGGTCTGGGTGCCATATTAAGTTTTTTCTCACACGCGTGCAAAACGCATTGCACTCGCGTGGAAAAAACTGAACCACGCAATGCAATCACATTCAAAACTGACTGAAATTTTGTGCTCAATCGCATGATTTCCCCACCACGCACCCGCATCCTATCCGGCCCCAATCTGTAACTCCCGTGTAAAAGAGGCCTTAGTCTTCTCCATTTGAATTGTATCTGAGGAAGGAATGGAACCCACTCTGAAAATGTTTTTATCCAATGTGAAGATTGTTTTTATACTTTTTATTAGATATCTTTTATTTCAGTAGCTCCCATGGAACCAGCTTTTTTTTTCTGACGGTCTTATAACATATCAGTAGCATCATTGATATGACGTTATTAATTTTCCCTACAGCTGAATGTCTACAACTAATTTGATAATTAGTAAAGGTAGAAAGTAGAACATAGACCATCCTAACACCAGGCAATAAGCTAGGATCCGGCAGATATCACTATGTGTGTCCTTTCTTTGTCACTTACAATAATCATCACTTTTTCTACAATGTGTCAATGTCAACCTTATTTTCTCCTACGTCTGTAATGCGGTATCCTCTGGTGGCACTGCTCTACTTTTATTATCTTATCTAACCAAAGTGCTTGAAAATCCTGTATCAAACAATGTATTCCTGATCTAAATGTGGAATGAATAGAACAAGCATGTTTTGCTCCATAAAAAAGAAACAAATTCTAGTAACCCTCTGCAGTTTCCTATCTAGTGATGTCCTAGATAGAGATGGCCTTGCGGCTCGCCCAGAGGTCGTTTCGCGGCAAACTTTGCGCATTCGCGATTCGCCGAACATGCAAACATATGGCGATGTCCGCCGGCGCCATATTCTTTTGTATTGCACCGAAATTTGACCCAAGAGACATCCATCAGGTGGGACAGGACAGCCAATTGAGATGTTTCAACACATAAACCCTATCCTATCATGGACCCTACCCTTCCAGAACCTGTTCTGGAAGCAATTTTACATCCTGTGTTTTGCCAGCATAGGGAGAGGTTGCTTTGTGGAGCAGGGACAGACTGTTAGGGACACCAAACGCTAATAGGACCACAAAAGTCCCTTTAAGGACTGGTATAGGTGTGCTATTGATAGGTGTGATATACTGAGGGGTGTGATGTACTTATAATATACTTTCTAACATAGAAATTTTATGATGGTGCATTTGTATTGTGCAGCAGTTGTGTGCGGTTCTGCTGCGATAATGCATATATATAGAGGGACAAGTGTTTTTGGAACAACTATTTGCAACAGGTGGGATGTACCTGTTGCCCCCCAAAAATTTATTGAGGGGTGTGATATACCTTCTTCCACAAAATACTGATTGAGCGCTACAATATACCTGTTGCCCCAAATAAACATGATGGTGTGATATAACTGTTGAGGCAAAAATAATAATTGAGGGGTGCGATATACCTGCTTCCAAAAAATACTGATTAAGGGGTTTGATATACCTGCTTCCATTAAATATTGATTGAGGGCTGCGATATACCTGCTTCCACAAAATACTGATTAATGGGTTTGATATACCTGCTTCCACAAAATACTGGTTGAGGGCTGCAATATACCAGCTTCCACAAACACTGCTCTTCTCTAGGGACTTAGGCACAGGGTAATTTTATAAATGACAGGCAGAGGAAGAGGCAGGCCATTCCGCAGGGGTGGTAGGGGTCGGGCAGGTGCAACAGGCCGGAACTTAAATGGGAAGTTGGAGAAGGTGGTGTGATAACTTCAAAGGGTGCACCAGAGTTGGTTGAGTGGCTCACTCACCAATTCGCTTCTGCTCCCTCCTCATCCACTGTATCTGCCACCTCCTCACTCTCTGCTGTGAGCACCCCCAAAGACACCACCACCATCACCATAGCTCCTCCACTCAAGAGAGAGGAATTAATTTTGCATCCATTCCCAGACCTTACTGATACGCAGCCATTCTTGACATCGGATGAGGAAGAGGAGGTAGCAAAGGCCACCACCCAGTGGTCTGACGACAGTACCCAGATCAGCCCAAGAAGGGAGGTCAACGCTGTTGCTGCCTATTCCGAGATCTCTAATGTCAGTGGTGGTTAAGGTGATGATGATGGTGTGTCGATGGAAGTCACGTGGGTGCCCACAAGAGACGAATAGGAGGGGAGTTCAGAGGGAGAGGCAGAGCAGCAGAGATGGAGGAGAAGAAGGAGAAGCAGGCACGGCTCGCAGGGCACAGGAGGCAAAAAGCAGACTGCAAATGTATCTGGAGCAGGCCACCCACAATGCATGGTCACTTCTGGCTCTCCTAGGACGCTGGCACATGGCTCCGCAATTATATATATTTTTTATATGTCAGATGATGACAATAGTGTTGCCACTTTGCCACCTGCAGCCTGTGCTGTCAATGCATAAGTCGCGGTAAGCCCAACACTCCCCTAGGGAAGACTGCCTTAAAATTACTAAGCCCTCCCATCACTAAGCCCAGTGGGAACAATGCCGTCAGAACCCACAAAGCCACACTCCTGGCGCTCCACATCCTGCCTCTTCTCCTTCTCCTTCTCCTCCCATTTGTCCTCCACTCCACCTTCCACCATGCCATCGTCGCGTTCATTTGGCAGAAGGCAAGGTTCCATGGCCCAAATGTTCGAGCGTAAAAAGTTGATGACACCGGATAACCCTCTTGCCCAATGGCTGACCACTGACTTGCCGGAACTGCTTGCCCACTAACTACTGCCATTGGCACACCGCAATGGAAGGTCCCTGCAAGGAAATATTTCTCCCATGCCTGCCTCTTCTTCTCCTTCTCTTACTCCATCCTCCGTCTCTTCCTTGGCTAACTCCTCCTTTTCCACTGCTACCGCCTCTTCTGCTGCACCCCCCAAGCTCCCCAGAACTTATTCTACGTGCCAGGCGAGACATTGCCATGCTGTGCTGTGGCTGTTGTGCCTGAAAGCCAAGAGCCACACCGCTCCTGCACTCTTTTCAGCTCTGCGGTCACAGGCCGATTAGTGGCTAACCCCACTCAATTTGACAGTTGGTAAAGCGGTGTGCGACAACAGTGCCAATCTGCTGAGCGCGCTGAAACAGGTCAAAATGACATATGCGCCGTGCATGGCACACGTCCTGAACTTAGTCGTTCAGCGATTTGTTGGCAAATACCGTGGGGTCCAGGACGTCTTGCGGCAGGCAAGGAAAAACTCTGGCCATTTTAGAAGATCTTACATGGCTTGCCCTGCTGATGTTCAGAGGCGACACCACTTGCCTGTCAGACGTCTGATTTGTGACTGCCCGACGCGCTGGGACTCCATCTTGCATATGCTTGATAGGCTGCTCCAGAAGCAATGTGCCGTTAAAGACTACCTGTACAAACTCTGCAGCAGGACAGGTTCTGGGGAGCTTGGTTTCTTTTCACCGCGCCAGTTGCTGCTCATGAGCGACACATGCAGACTTCTCCGGCCATTTGATGAGATCACCAAACTGGTCATTTGCAGCCAGGGCGCCATCAGTGACATTGTGCCTTACGCCTTCTTTCTGGAGCGTGCATTGCGTTGTGTCATTGATCAAGCCGTCGAGGAGCATGAACAGAAGGATGATGAAGTCGCAATGCTGAATTAATTTCCGGGGGGCTACTCCATCTGAGACAAGTCAGCAGGAGTCTGAAGAGAGGTCAGAGGAGGATGGTGCCTGGGGGAGGAGGAGGAGGAGCAATAAGAGCAGGTTTTAAACTTTTCTGGGATCCCTGGTGTTGTCCGTGGCTGAAGGGAGGAGACCGAGGATGACATTCTCCTGAGCGATGAGCAGGAGTCAGGCCGCTCCACCGCTTACAATTTAGTGCAAATGGGGGCCTTCATGCTCAAGTGTTTGAAGAGGGACCCCTATATAAAAAGCATAAAGGGCAAGGAAGGACCAGTACTGGGTGGCAACGTACTTAGACCCCTGGTACAAACAAAAAATGGCGGATATGTAACCAGCATCACAGAGGGCTGGCAGAATGTACCATTTCCAGTCCTTGCTAAAAGAGAGATGCTGCATTCTCCTGTTGCGGGCGCTGGCAGAGGAATTTCCGCCCACAGCGAAACAGGTGGAGGTACCAATCCTACCGCGCCTGCAAGAAGAGGGTGATTTTAAGTGCGTTGGTCACTTCGGATATGAGATCATTCTTGCAGCTAGAGATGGCATTGCGATTCACCTGGCGGTCGTTTCGCAGCAAACTTTGCTCGTTCGCGGTTTGACGAACGGGCGAACATATTGCGATGTCCGCCGGCGCCATATTCTTTTACATTGTGAAGAACTTTGACCTATGTTACATCCATCAGGTGGTAAAGGACAGCCAATTGAGATTTTTCAGCACGTCGACATACCCCCTACCTTATAAATAAACCTGAACTAGCCGCCATTTTACATTCAGTCTTTTGCCAGTGTAGGGAGAGGTTGCTATGTGGAGCAGGAATAGACTGTTAGGGACACCAAACACTAGCTAATAGCGCCACAAAAGTCCTTTTAAGGACTGGTATAGGTGTGCTATCAATAGGTGTGACTTACTGAGGGGTATAATATACTTTCTAACATAGAAACTATATTATAGTGCATTTGTACTGTGCAGCATTTGTGCGCGGTTCTGCTGCGATACTGCAGCTATGCAGAGTGCCAAACGCTATTGGAACAAATCATTTCTACGGCGTGATATACCAGTTGCCCCCCCAAAAAACTGATTGATGCAGGGGTGTTATATACCAAAAATATACTTTCTATATAGTGCATTTAGGTAGTCCAGCATTTGTTTGTGGTTTTGCTGCGTTACCTCAGCTACAGATAGTGACAATAGTGACAAATGACATTGGAACAAATAATTTTTGCTGGTGTAATATACCAGTTGCCCCACCAAAAAAGTGTATTTGTAACTCGAGCTACATAATCACAATTTCTTTTATGTCAGGCCCGTACTCCTGTGGCCTAAAACAAAATTTTTGTAGGCTCCAACAGGGCACATTTCAGAGAATTTCACTTTAAGACGCATAAATATGTCCCCTGATTAAGATACGTATTTTTTGTTGTAATTTTTGTCATTGTTCCCTCTCTAGAATGTCACTGTCCATGTTGTGGGACTATTTGTACACGTCTACTAAGTATATGGTGGCTGAAAAGGTGTTTCAGGTTTGCCTGCTATTAAATAAAATGGGGCCCGCCGCAAACTTGCAGTTCGTGAACATTTGACCGCATTTGCGAACCGTCCCAGCCAATGTTCGTCCATCATTACTTGCAGCCAACCAATCGACAGCTGCCCTCCAGATCCAGCCTTAGGGAACTCCTAGACTGACAGGAGTCCAACTACATCAGGTTAACGCCCGATGTGAACGCTCTGAGAATGAGGAAACCCGGGACTACTGGGTGTCCAGGCTTGACCTGTGGCCAGAGCTGGCACAATTTGCCATGGAACCCTTGGCTTGCCCCTCGTCGATTGTCCTATCCGAAAGGACGTTCAGCGTAGCAGGAGGGATTGTGACCGATAAGTGCACTCGCCTAGCCCACAACTGTGTGGACGACCTCACATTCCTAAAAATGAATGAGGCATGGATCTTTGAGGAATTCAACACCTGTGACGACCACGTGTAATAGAATTTCCTCATGCCTGCTCACACATATCCACCACCACCTAGAACAAAGAATGGTCCTTGTCTTATGTATATTCAGCGGCATAAAAGGCCTTTTCTGTCAGGTGAATGCCTAATTTTGGGGGCCTGAACTGGCCTACAGTAAAATTTGTATCCAGTGACCACCTAATGTACCTCGAGCCACATCATCACAAGTTATTTTCTGTTAGGTGAATGCCCAATTTTTGGGGCCTGTACTGGCTTACAGTAAAATTTTTAGTCAGTGACCGCCTAATGTATGTACCTCCAGCCACATAATCACAAGTTATTTTCTGTCTGATGAATGCCTAATTTCTTGGTCCTGTACTCCAGTTGCCTACAGTAAAAATGTTATCCAGTGACCACCTAATGTACCTCCAGCCACATCATCACAAGTTCTTTTCTGTCAGGTGAATGCCTAATTGTGTCTGTACTGAGGATACAGTATCAGTACAGTGAAATAATACAATCACAGCAAGGGAAGGGATAACCAGCCTCACATCTGCATCTCTGATAAACCCTAATAATATATACAAAATAACCAGCAGTTGTTTGATAAAGACTCACGGTTACTTGCATACAGATGATCTCATGATTTTAGGAGACTCATGGTTACACATCACCAGGTTGTCTGTGGGTCTACATCCAGGAACATGGGGTGGGGAAGATCTTCTTTCCCTAAGTAGTCCCTGCCGGCTATCCCTGCCGAAATGCAGAGCACCCACCCAAAAGGGGCGACCCCACTTCTCGGTGGCTAAACCCTCAGACGCCCTGGATATCCCTGCTGAATGAAAAGTCTTCCCGACGCGTTTCCCCAAGTGGAGATATCCAAATGGTTCATCAGGGGATAGCGT
This sequence comes from Bufo gargarizans, assembly GCF_014858855.1. Lineage (NCBI taxonomy): Eukaryota > Metazoa > Chordata > Amphibia > Anura > Bufonidae > Bufo > Bufo gargarizans. Next base: position 199,639,896 of record NC_058080.1, read on the forward strand.
TTTGTTGATACAAAGTAGCTGCAAATCAGACACATGTGACAAGGACACCAAGATGAAAAGGACCGCACCAGTGATTGAGAATGTTTCCTTTTAAAATCTGCGCTTCGGACGTCACTTCCGGTCATGTGATCAGACAGAAATTCACAATGATCTATAGTATAATTATAATTCACTGTTTGAAGTCATACATACTTGGATTTATAAGAAGATTGATGCTACTGGTAGTTCTAATCACATATGCTTTATAATACAAGCCGGTCTGGGCGGAAACACGTCACTCAAGCGCCATAGGAGTGCATCAGGGAAGCGCCGACATGCGGTGGAACGCATGATGCGTCCCAAAAAACGGAAGTGAGATACCTAGAGCTGGATATGCCTCTTTAGAGCAGCACAGATGCCGCAGAGCGCTGCCATAGTTACATGACGCTACTCTTGTGCTATGATAATTCTTCCCACTAAACAGCTCCTAAATTCAAAGGAATCAATTACTAGCAGGCTAACTTACGGTGCCCATGGGGAATGTTGAAAGGGACAAACTATATTAATGAAATTCCTGGTTTATCACACCATAGATAAGGTGATCCAAGGTGTCCCTATATAATATTGTACATTTAGTTGGCCATTTTTTTGGCTATGGTATACTGGCAGGATTTTAGTCTGTACACTGACTTGGTGCCCAGATACTTTTTTATATATAATCAAGACAGGAGATCTGTTCATTGAGACCCATTGGATTCACAGTTTTTAACCGGTGAATCCACTGGGCCTCTTTACGAAGTATCATTTTATCCCAATTCTCGCCTCTGGGGGATTTTCATACCACCTCAATAACCTAAAACCGTAGGGCACTAGCATCACCAGAATGGTATTTCAGGACGTGTCTAGCTACTGGTTTGTCTCTCCGATATTTTACCTCCAATATGGTCTCCCACACGTCTTCTCAGTTCTCTTTTTGTTTTACCCACATAATTAAGTGGGCAGGTACATAGATAGACAACTCCCTCAGTTTTGCTGTTGGCAAAGTCTCTAATAACGTAACTTGTTCCAGTGGAGACGCTACAGAAGTTTTTAGACTTCAAGATGAGTGGACAACAAATACAGTGATTTCCACATCTAAAAGTTCCACAGACTTTACGACTGAGCCAATTACCGCTCTGAGGTGGTGCTTTGCAGTGGCTGTGAATTAACCTATACCTAGGTGATCTACCCCTTCTATATGTTATCATTGGTCTTGGGGGGCAAAAACTCCTTTAAATTGTCTATCCCTGTGGAGGGAGAATTGAAAAGCCTCATTTAGGACCTCGGAGGGATAGCCCCGTTGGATAAATCTGTTCTGCATATCCTTAGCCTGCTCCCTAAATGATTCTATAGAAGAGCAGTTCCTCCGTGTCCTCAGATATTGTCCTTTGGGGATCCCTTTCCTTAGACTCCTGGGATGGTAGCTGTCCCACTGTAAAAGACTATTTGTAGAAGTGGGTTTACGATATGTGGTGGTATGTAGTTCCCCATTGGCCTTAGATATACTGATATCAAGAAAGGCAATATTTTGTGGTTCAATTTCAAATGTAAAACTGTTTCTATTTAGACATTGGACAAAGGTTTTAAAGAGATCCACGCTACCATCCCAGAGAATCAGGATGTCGTCGATATAGCGACCCCAAAAGACAATATGCGATGTGAATTCACTAGTCTCATCTGAGAATATCATCGTATCCTCCCACCAGCCCAGGAGCAGGTTGGCATAACTGGGGTCACAGGGGCTCCCCATCGCCGTACCCCTGAGCTGGTGGTAGTATCTGGATTCAAACAGAAAATTGTTGCGTGTTAGTATAAATTGTAGGGCTTCCACAACATATGAGTTGTGTGCCTGAAACTGATTGCCCCTTGACTTCAGGAAATGTGCAATTGCACAGAGACCACTGTCATGTGGTATGCTTATATATAAAGCTTCCACGTCAATGGAGGCCAGATACACATTGTCGCTGATTGAAATATTATCAATTTTCAACATCAGATCAGTAGTGTCTCTAAGGTATGATGGAAGGGAGACAACAAACGGCTGGAGGATTTCATCAATTTATGTACTAATATTTTGGGTAATAGAGTCAATACCTGATACTATAGGTCGACCTCTAAGAGGGGGAAAGCCCTTATGGATCTTAGGCAATGCATAAAAAGTGGGGACCTGAGGACATTTAGTTGTAAGGAATTTGATTTCATCCTAGAGATGAAATTATCTTCAAAGGCTTGTAAGAGTATTGTCTCTAATTTTGCTAGAAATACAGATGTGTGGTTATTTTCAGTGTCCTACAGTAAATTTTTTATCAAGTGACCACCTAATGTACCTCCAGCCACTTAATCACAAGTTCTTTTCGGTCAGGTGAATGCCAAATTTTTTGGGCCTGTACTCCAGTGGCCTACAGTAAAATTGTTATCCAGTGACAGGTACTCCTGTGGCCTAAAATAAAATAAAAAAAATAGGCAATAGCAGAGCACATTTTTGAGACTTTCCCTTTAAAAATGGCCCCTGATTAAAATATATAATTTTTGTCCGAATTTTTGCCAATGATCCCTCTCTGGTATGTCACTGTCAATGTTGTGGGACAATTTGTGCTCTTTTAGTAAGTATTTGGTGGCTGCAAATATGACTTGAAGGTTTTTCAGGTTCACCTGCCATTAAAGTCAATGGGGTCCGCAGCGAACGTGCGGTTCACGAAACGTCCCAGCCGATGTTCGTCCATCACTAGTTCTAGAAACATCTTGACAACTTGCAAATCTTTTCTGAGAAATTATGAAGTAGTTTATATTGTTTGTTGGTACAGCATCTAGAATGTTATGCTCATATGATCTGACAAGAAGAAAAAGATGGTCCAATAAACTTTGGCCATGTTAACCATTTCTAGTTATACCCAAACAAGACCTGATCAACTCTCATTGTGCTGTGCTCTTAAGAGACATACATAAAACAACATTTCTAATGCATTTATAGTGAAATAGGTCACATATAATGTAGGTAATAGAATGAAGATTCCAAGATGAAACGGGGTATTTATTAACCGGTCAAAGTTGCCAATGGGGTGCCACAGAAGTTAGTACTGGGATCTAATTTTAATATGTTTGTTAATGACCATGCAGGGGCAGAGCTTCAATATACAGCAGCCTCCTTGCTTCAAGTCACGGTAACCATGCCCCCTTGCCTGCCCCTTTTCTGTGATTGACAGCGCTTACGCACTACAGTTTGGCTGGCCTTGCCGAACTGCCAGCTGTCAGTCACAGTGAAGGGGCAGGGAAGGGGGCGTGGTTACCGTGACTTGAAGCAAGGAGGCCGCTGCCTCCGTGACTTCAAGCCTGACTAGAGAAGGGGATTAAAGAACATTTTTACAGCTATTGCTTCATCTGCCTGCAGGAAGAAAACAATTGTTACAAACACGCTGCTGGCTACTCTCAGGTACTGCTGCCGGCTTGGGATGTTTGTTGGAGGTGACAGGTGCCATTTAAGCTTTGTAAGTTAATCAACACAGAGAAGGATAACATACGATTACAAAAAGATTTGATGAAGCTGGAGGCTTAAGGTACTATTACACCAGCACCATATTCTGCAGTGCTTTACAGACTTTAGTATCACGCTGTCCCCAACGGGGTTCACAATCTAAGTTCCCTATCAATATGTCTTTGGAGGTGAGAGCAAACCGGAGCATCCGGAGGAAACCCACGCAAGCATGCAAACTCCATGTAGATGTTGTCTTTGGTCGGATTTGAACCTACTTTAGGACACGAGTGTTGCAAGGCACTAGTGCTAACCACTGAGCCACTTTTTGCTTATTACACACATAGATAATCGTTCGTACTTGCAGCCTTTACTCGTTCACTTTTAAATTGTTCCTTGTTATTACATGTAAAGATGGGGGCAGATGCTTAGTCAAAAGGCATGCATGAGATCATTAGTGAGTAGACGACTCCATGTTATACAAACAGATCTATTAATAAGGAACAATCATTTTTTAGCATGCAGAAAGATCACGATGGACGAGAAACAAGTGATTTGTCGTTCGTCTTGGAAAGTTTCATACTTATTACATTACACGATTCTCGTTCTTTTTTTTTGCTCGCATGCAGAACATTCACTCTGCGGGCCTTTAGGTGCCCATAGACCCCTATTATGAAGGAATGCAAAACAAAATGCCTCTAAAGGTGTCCCTTTTCTTTCCATCTTAAGAATGCCATTATTTTCCAATATAACCATGTTAAAATGGAAAATAATAAAGTTTAAAAAAAACACCCGAACACAGAAACAGAACCCGGAGTTCAATGAAAAAGTCCGGGTTCAGGTCCTGTCACCCTAACTCGCAAAATTCGGTACGAACCCGAACTTTGCAGTTTGGGTTTGTTCATCCCTAGTCAAGAGGGGACCTCATTGACTTCTGTGGGAAAGTTTTCTTGACATGCTCTGTGACCCGTGCAAGGAAAGAATAGATAAGCTTTGACAATCCCCTAATGTGAATAAGGGCTGCAGCTAACAATTATTTGAACAATCGATTAGTTGTTGATAATTTCATCGATTGATCTATTAATCTGGAAAAAACACCAAAATGACAAAAAAGGGGTTTATATGATTTTACTTGAAAAATTATGTTCAAAGGTCATATTAAGACAAATTTAGGAGTTACATAATTAAAACATTTTTGGATAACAATGTAAAAAAGACAACATGTCCACATGGTCAGGGCTGAGGCTAGCTGTTATGGGGGATCTGTGGATGACACACTTTTATGGGGAATCTGTGGATGACACACTTTTATGGGGGATCTGTGGATGACACACTTTTATGGGGGATCTGTGGATGACACACTTTTATGGGGGATCTGTGGATGACACACTTTTATGGGGGATCTGAGGATGACACACTTTTATGGGGGATCTGTGGATGACACACTTTTATGGGGAATCTGTGGATGACACACTTTTATGGGGAATCTGTGGATGACACACTTTTATGGGGAATCTGTGGATGACACACTTTTATGGGGGATCTGTGGATGACACACTTTTATGGGGGATCTGTGGATGACACACTTTTATGGGGAATCTGTGGATGACACACTTTTATGGGGGATCTGTGGATGACACACTTTTATGGGGGATCTGTGGATGACACACTTTTATGGGGAATCTGTGGATGACACACTTTTATGGGGGATCTGTGGATGACACACTTTTATGGGGGATCTGTGGATGACACACTTTTATGGGGGATCTGTGGATGACACACTTTTATGGGGGATCTGTGGATGACACACTTTTATGGGGGATCTGTGGATGACACACTTTTATGGGGGATCTGTGGATGACACACTTTTATGGGGGATCTGTGGATGGCGCACTGTTATGGGGGATCTGTGGATGGCACTGTTATAGGTAGGGGAATCTGTGCATGGCACTGTTATGGGGGATCTGTGGATGACACTGATATGGGGGGGATCTGTGGATGACACTATATAGCATCTTATGCTATATGCGTCATTCACAGATCTCACTCATATCAGTGTCTCCCGAGTCCCAATACTCGCAACAATATAGAGAGTATTCATTAACCGTTACCCCGCAGTAACTTTTACTTAAACTTTAAATCAGCACTATAAATTGATTGCTATAAATTGACAACGAATCCCGTTATCGAATATTATCGATAAAGTCGATTAATCGTTGCAGCCCTAATGTGAATATTGAATCCTGATATCTATACACAAAGGTGATATCATTAGAGGCAGACTAGAATGACAGATAAGCAGTTAACTGCAGTAAAGCTGCACAGACCACTATTATTCTTAGTGGCCATTGTGAAAACTGCAAGATTTTATGTTTTTTGTTTAAATACAGATAGTGACATGGGCAATTTAAAATAACATCATCAAAAATTCTTAAAAAATATGTTAAACATAAAAAAACATGATTTAAACAATAGGTCATTTTCTGATGACACATTCCCTTTTAACAAGTTAAACATTTTCAATTAATTCAGTAGGAAATGAACTCCTTAGCTTCATCTCTACTGTAAAATAAGATGGGTATAGCCTGTCAGTATTTACTACTTTTGTTTTAGGCTGTTAGTACAGATAGGACTGATTATTTTCGTGTAAAATTGCTGCAAAAACAGCCTGAAGTGCGTGGATGAGTAATAGCTGCACTTCACTGAAGGCATGCGCTTATCTGCTATCCAGGTGTAATAAACAATAATTGCTTATTGTATTTCCGGCACTTCTAGTGTGGTTAGAAATCACTTAAATCCCTTTATCTAATTGGTAATCTGTGGGTAATGATTAATTAATTAGAGGCAGAGGAAAGATGGGCGAATCTCCCGAGAGGACAGTGAGTTACACCTCCCAGCTGTTCAGGGCAGCCTGTTGGAACCCAATCCATCTTCCAAACAACATGAATAGCTATGCTTTGCAGAGGCTTGCCAATAGCAGTCTCAGAAATGGAAATCTGCTGTCACTTTGTCCCAAAGGCAGACAGTGATAGAATGCCTTTTACATAAAGTAACAAAACTTTGAATTCTGCGCTTGTTCTTATTCCGGTGTGGATGCGGGAAAAGTCTATTTCTTATGCTAACATGTTTTTCTATTATCTATCTATCTATCTATCTATCTATCTATCTATCTATCTATCGCTAGCTCTATATAGAATGCATTTTTATTTTAATAAATTGTCAGTTTGGATACAAGTCATTTAGTTTCTCAGCAAATACTCTCTGCCAGCCATTTTTCATCTGTCAAAATGTCTCCCTGTCTCTGAAAACATCTTCATTTTGCTGGAGAATTTTAAATTACAGCTGTCAAAATCTATTGGGAATACCACAAGAGAAAAAAAATGCAAGCGGGAAAAAAATGACTACATAACTAGCGCAAAAATTCAATGTATACTTAAAGATTGATTTTCCTTTCTTGTACGGTATTCTGGTCTAGAATACATTTTACTATAAAAGTGAGGAACAACCATATTCATCCTATCAGATGTTAACAACATGTCTAACTAGTCAGCTGAAGACGTATTGGTGGAGGAATTGTAACCCATGTCATATATTTTAAAATAAAAGAATGAGGGGCACTCCATATGAGGGAACAGGAGACAGCGGTTCACAATAAAAAAAATTATACTACCACATGTATTCACTGTATATAAAAACAATAACATAAATAATATAGCAAATTAGATCAGGATCCTAATCAATAATAAAATGTCCAGAAAGTCCATAGGACAACACACATCCGGTGTTAAATCGCCACAGATGGTATGGGCAAACTATCGTATCAAGGAATCTTTTTCCAATGTATCACTTGGGGATATCAAGCTTCCACAAAGTCCCATATAAAACATCCGATTACGGACAAATCAGGTCAGGCATACAACACAAAAGTTCTCTTTTCCGATCAGACAGCCAGAATATCTTAACCTCTGTATATCCGCACCACCGTTCATACCGGTGGTGCGGATATACAGAGGGTAAGATATTCTGGCTGTCTGATCGGAAAAGAGAACTTTTGTGTTGTATGCCTGACCTGATTTGTCCGTAATCGGATGTTTTATATGGGACTTTGTGGAAGCTTGATATCCCCAAGTGATACATTGGAAAAAGATTCCTTGATACGATAGTTTGCCCATACCATCTGTGGCGATTTAACACCGGATGTGTGTTGTCCTATGGACTTTCTGGACATTTTATTATTGATTAGGATCCTGATCTAATTTGCTATATTATTTATGTTATTGTTTTTATATACAGTGAATACATGTGGTAGTATAATAAATTTTATTGTGAACCGCTGTCTCCTGTTCCCTCATACGGAGTGCCCCTCATTCTTTTATTATATTATCCCTTTCTTGTGCGGTCTGGGTGGACCGAGAGGTGTGCACCCTGTCCATTCAGTATTGGGGTGAGCCGCTGATTTTTACATTTTTTATTCCATGTCATATTTGCTGATGATCGTTCCGTGTGGGGCACTACTATTAAGATGGTGCGAAAACGGAAAACTGAACTGAATGGATTATATGAAGAATACTGCTGCATAGGGATCCGCCATTAGAAGACTGGGCTGACACTGTGTCAGCTTGATCCTCCGAAACTGATCGAAACTGGTACAAAAAGTACCAAACACTGCACACAAAGGAAGGTTTATGATTAGCACTGGAACCCAAATGCATTAAGCATCCTTCCTACATTCCAGCTGCTGCAATGAAAACCCAGTACATTGTGATGACATCCATAGGCGTGCGCAGCCTGTTGCATTAGGGTGTGCACCCTAAAGCACAAACACACGCCCCGCGCACGTGTGTATTTATGTATGTATATATATATTTATTTTATACACACAGGCTGGGCCTCACCCTAGCATTGCCGTGACTCCGCCTCTGCGCCTAGGAACAATATATAGGGGGAGGGCACATAATATACCACAGTCAAAAATGGGGGGGCACTAATAATTTTCACCATATAATCATACTACTGAAAAAAACTAAATAAGTATATATGAATAAGATTACAAAATATGAGAGTATTGCGGTATGCAGGATTGACTTTTTTATGGTACTATCCTAATACTTAGGGTACTTTCACACTTGCGTTTTTTTCTTTTCCGGCATAGAGTTACGTCACAGGGGCTCTATACCGGAAAATAACTGATCAGGCATTTCCCCATGCATTCTGAATGGAGAGTAATCCGTTCAGTTTGCATCAGGATGTCTTCAGTTCAGTCGTTTTGACTGATCAGGCAAAAGAGAAAACCGCAGCATGCTACAGTTTTATCTCCGGCGAAAAAAACTGAAGACTTGCCTGAATGCCGGATCAGGCAATTTTTCCCATAGAAATGTATTAGTGCAGAATACCGGAATGCCGGATTCGTCCTTCCGGTCTGCGCATTTGCAGACTGAAAAAAAGGTGAAAAAGAATAAATGCCGGATCCGCTTTGCCGGATGACACTGGAAAGACGGATCCGGCATTTTAATGCATTTTTTCGACTGATCAGGCATTTTTAAGACTGATCAGGATCCTGATCAGTCCTACTAATGCCATCAGTTAGCATACATTTTGCCTGATCCGGCAGGCAGTTTTCCGGCGACGGAACTGCTTGCCGGATCTCTCTGCCGCAAGTGTGAAAGTAGCCTTAAAAGACAAGCTTTCAAGAATTTTCCTTTCTTCCTCGGTATTGCTTCAGACCTGAGAAAGAGAGAAACACTCTCCAAAACTTTTCTTTAGAGTTTAAAGCAGTTTCAGCACTATAATAAAATAAATTACTTACAAAAGAAGCTATTCAGTCTTCTGCTGTGCCGTCCTCTGCTTGCTTACGCGGATCTTCCCCTCCTTTCAGTCTATCCATAGTCCGCAGGTGCCCTGTTATGGGGGATCTATGGATGACACAGTGTTATGGGGATCTGTGGATGACACAGTGTTATGGGGGATCTGTGGATGACACAGTGTTATGGGGGATCTGTGGATGACACAGTGTTATGGGGGATCTGTGGATGACACAGTGTTATGGGGGATCTGTGGATGACACAGTGTTATGGGGGATCTGTGGATGACACAGTGTTATGGGGGATCTGTGGATGACACAGTGTTATGGGGGATCTGTGGATGACACAGTGTTATGGGGGATCTGTGGATGACACAGTGTTATGGGGGATCTGTGGATGACAGTGTTATGGGGGATCTGTGGATGACACAGTGTTATGGGGGATCTGTGGATGACACAGTGTTATGGGGGATCTGTCGATGACACAGTGTTATGGGGGATCTGTGGATGACACACTTATGGGGGATCTGTGGATGACACACTTATGGGGGATCTGTGGATGACACACTTATGGGGGATCTGTGGATGACACACTTATGGGGGATCTGTGGATGACACACTTATGGGGGATCTGTGGATGACACACTTATGGGGGATCTGTGGATGACACACTTATGGGGGATCTGTGGATGACACACTTATGGGGGATCTGTGGATGACACACTTATGGGGGATCTGTGGATGGCACACTTATGGGGGATCTGTGGATGGCACACTTATGGGGGATCTGTGGATGGCACATTGTTATGGGGGATCTGTGGATGACATACTTATGGGGGATCTGTGGATGACATATGACTGAGGAGGGCTATCAGGGGACTTTATACAGGGGTAATATAACTGAGGGGTATCAGGGTAAATTATACAGGGGTAATATAACTGAGGAGGGCTATCAAGAACATTATACAGGGGTAATATAAGTTATATTTCCTCTGTATAATGTCCCCTGATAGCCCTCCTAAGTTATATTACCCCTGTATAATAATGTCCCCTGATACCCCTTAGTTATATTACCCCTGTATAATAATGTACACTGATACCCCTTGGTTATATTACCCCGCCCTGTATAATTTAACCTGATACCCCTCAGTTATATTATATAACTGAGGGGTATCAGGGTACATTATACAGGGGGCAATATAACAAAGGGGTATCTATCAGGGAACATTATACAGGGGTAATATAAGTGAGGAGGGCTATCAGGCACATAATACAGGGGTGAGGGTTAAGATAAGTTGTACTACCCCTGTATAATGTCTGATAGTAGCCTAGCCATCCTCAGTTATATTACCCCTCATGTACCCTGATACCCCTAGTTATATTATCCCCAGGCGCGCAGGGTACTCAAATGCAGCGTGACGTAGCGTGACGTGACGTCAACTCAGCCTGCGCCGAACAACACGCACTCCCGCTCTGCCCCGCCGCCTCTGGGACTCCGCCTCCCTATTTGAATACTAGCCACCGCCCGCCGGCAGCCCACAGCCAGATATTGTAAATGAATTGACAGCGCGGCGGGCGGCGGCAGCCAGCAAAAAAGACAGGGAAATAGGCTGGGGGGCAGTGCGCACGGAGGTGACAAACCTATTAGGGTGTGCCCAGGCACACCCCGTGTGCACGCCTATTATTGACATCACAGGTGTCCAGTTATCATATGGGGCAGGGGATCATGCCTAAAGGACATGATCTGTGTCCTTCTAGCACTTTCCTGCATGCAGATTGCTGTTAATGTGATAGGATGTCTCAGGGGAAAAAAAGTAGTAGTAATAATAATAATAACAAAAATAAAATACTAATTAAAAGCTTGTTAATTAAAAATAAATAAATAAGATCTCTCCCAATCCATATATATATATATATATATATATATATATATATATATCATAAATAGGCAGCACTTTGAGAAAGGCTCAAGTGCTGAGCCGAAACGTTGCGCTGCCCACATGGGTGAATAAAAGGTGATTGTTTTTTCATTTAATCCTTGGAGTGCTGCCTATTTTTGATATTTTTGTATTCAAGGACTGCTTATCCTTTGGGCCATGCACCCTTCTACTGATTGAACCCCCTGTGCTGCCTCATTTTATATATATATATATATATATATATATATACACAGTATAAGTCAAAAAAATGGGCAGCACTCTTTATTTACCCAAGTAGGACATGCAACGTTTCGGCTCTATGCTGGAGCCTTTCTCAAGCGGTGTATACAGACAAAGTGCCAAGTATATATAACGGTGCTAATTCATAACAATTCATATAACATGTGTAGCCAATTCATAATAATTTAGCAAATAATCACAAAATAATACAGTGCAACAACACAATAATACAATTATCAGTGTCTCATGTTCATATTATACGTAACAGTAAATAAAGTGCAGTCAAAAAGATACAATCCATACAATAAAAAGCCATATGTGTACATAATTGATATTAATGTCATCATCAATGCCATGTGCAATCAATAATATAAAGTGCCAAGTGCTTACTGGAGGGTATTGCAGACGGAGGGTGAAGGAGGAGTAAAGAGGCAAATGGCTGCCATCCATGGTATCGCGTGCAGTCCGGCGTGCCTGAAGCGCGACTGCGCATGTCAGAGTGACGTAGGTTTCTCGTTTCCAGATTCGACCACCCTCATTACTATACAGTTGCGCACTATGACTCTGATGTCGAGTGAACCATTTTGGGTGCGGGAATAACACATGAGGTATCGGGCGCATGCGCGTTAATGCCGGTCCCATCTGATATACACAGGATCCAGGTGGTATTACACATATCGGTGCAGTGAATTAAAATAGGTGGCTACATGGGATCAGATGAAGGCTACCACAACATAATAGAGGTGGAGCCTCCAACCGTGACCACCGATCAGTTGCAAACCCACATGTTAGTGCAGGGCCACACTGCATCCATGATCAAAGCCCATTTATCACCACCGTTCCAGAGGGTTCTCCTCTGAACCACCTTCTGTGTGAATAACAGAATATGACCAAGAAAAATAATAAACGCAAAAAAACAACAAACATCCTCTGTGGAAAGTAAGTAATGACTGCCCGCCATTCCTTGATGTAGCCTCAAACTTCCTCTCTCCATACTCCGTGGCATACCATCTGTGATCAAAAGAAGAAGAGATGGTATGCCACGGAGTATGGAGAGAGGAAGTTCGAGGCTACATCAAGGAATGGCGTGCAGTCATTACTTACTCTCTAGCTTCATCCGTGGGTTGTGGACATCTAGGTATCTGAATAACAGGGTCTTGAAAAAGTTAAAGGGGCTGTCAATGGCCCTACATGCAAGCAACACCTCTGAAGTCAGCGTTTGGTTGCAGCCGTCACATGTACATACGGCCCATCACTGCTGCAGGAACCAAAGACCACCAGTGATCACAGAAGTGTCTTGTTTTGCATTCCAGACAAACCTTTTACTTATATCTTATAAATTACTAACATGGAAGGCTAGCAGTCTAAAGTCTCTAATAGTCAGTTAAAATGAAGTCCTCTCCAATGTCCACATTTTTAAAATTCACTTTAGTTATATGCATTTGTCCACCTAAAATAATAGTCGTCAAGTCTGTACAGCGGCCCATATAGGGGGTCATTTATTAAGACCAGTGTTTTTTAACTCCTATATCTGGTGGTGGATTCACCGAAATGATGAAAAGGTGCTGGTCTCTCCATAACTTTGGTGCATCCAGCGCTGCTTCTAAATGTAGGACAGCTTCCGAGCTATCTATTATCTATCTATCTATCTATTATCTATCCATCTATTATCTATCTATCTATCTATTAATCTATCTATCTATATATTATCTATCTATCTATTATCTATCATCTATCTATCAATCTATATATCTATCATCTATCTATCGATCTATCTATTATCTATCTATGTATTATCTATCTATCATCTATCTATTATCTATCAATCTATCTATATATTATCTATCTATTATCTATCCATCTATCATCTATCTATCTATCTATTATCTATCATCTATCTATCGATCTATCATCTATCTATCTATCATCTATCTATCATCTATCTATCATCTATCTATCATCTATCTATCATCTATCTATCTATCTATTATCTATCATCTATCTATCAATCATCTATCTATTATCTATCTATAATTTATTTATTAAACTATCTATCTATCTAATATATCTATCTATCTATCTATCTATCTATCTATCTATCTATTAAACTATCTATTAATCTATCTATCTAATATATGTATCTATCTATTAAACTATCTATTAATCTATCTATATATCTATCATCTATCTATCTGTCTATTTCTCTATATCTATCTATCGATCTATCTATATATTTCTCTATATCTATCTATCTATTTCTCTATATCTATCGATCTATCTATCTATCTTTCCTCTTTTTCCAATGTCCAGATCTGACAGAACAAAAGATATTGAAGCTCAAAGTAAAAGAAAAAAGCAGCAGAAGTGGATGTAAATCCATCAGGTTTCCTGCGGCTCTGCCATATTCTTCCTTGTGAAGGAGCGGCGCAGTGTACAGTGAGATTAAAGGGGTTGTAATACAAATGGTAATAAAGCTACTTTCAGTACTGAGCAAACAAATCAAAATTCAGGAGTCTGACTCAAGAAAGCTGGCTCTGGGTTTTCCGAAATATGGCTCTGCATGTAAATGGCAGAACTAGATGCCTGCGTGAGCAGAGGCTGGATAATATGATCCTGAATATATTCACATGAGCACATCTGTCTGTTCCTTTTGCTGGTTTAGTCTCTTGCTGCATCAGTTTTCTGAATACCATTCGATACATTGGAACTTTTAGGGCTAATTTAAGCTTTGTAAGCCAGCAAGGTTTTCCAGCATAGAGATTTCCAACAAGCGATCGCATATACAGACTCTTTTTCATCTCTGCACCATCTAATGCTGCTTCTGCAGAAAGCTCCTTAAATTAGACCCATAGAGACATACTGTACCATTTGTGCGGGCCGTCTGACTGTCAATGAGCCTCTAATGTGGATTTTTTCTGCCTTTCTCTCTCTGTATATTATATTTTATGCATCTCGAGCCTCTGAATGAAGTCTCTCAGCGCTAAGCAATTAACTTACATTTTAATGATGATCAGGTAAATGATTTCCATTCTTCTACATTGATAGTCCGTGACCTTCTCGATTAGCCTACCACATAGGGGACACTGTAAATTGTCGCTTTCTAAATCATATAATCCTCTGACCACTTTACATTGATTTGTCAAAGCTTAGAGGATGAGTACTTAAATGTTTAAATAGGGTCAAAGGAGCATCAATTGTCTTTTAGTGACTCAGTTGCTCTTCACATATCTATTAGATGTAGATCTTTCCAATAAGACAGATGGTATACATGTCCAGAGCTTAACACAATGGTCACCTATTAGGGCAGATTGTTGGTCACACGCAGAGTATATATGTAGAAAGAAATCAATGTTAAAAGAATCGTTAAAAGAAATAGATACTTATCGAAAAAACTGTTATTGATTACCTTTATATACCTTCTGCTTTATTGTATTTTAGACACCAGCATATGGTCTCTTATTAATAGAGAGCCTGGGAAAACAGACCTTACGACTTATGTGTATGCAGGTGATATAGGGAAATAGAAGCACTGAGAAATGAGGTATTAAGAAATTAATATTTCGAAACCATAATACATTTTTCATTGAAGTATTTAATTCTTTGGCTAATATGCATTTAAAAATCTTATTATTTCAGTGATGTGATATAAGACTTTTTTCTGAGGAGTAGTAAAGATAGACAGATAATAGATAGATATACAGATAGACAGATGTGTACGTCTACTTGCTTGTTTAAACCCTTTAATTAGAGCAGAGTGTAAGGAGGTCAGCCCTTACAAGTTGGAATGGTCCATGTGGTCACAGGATGATGCAATAATGATAACAGAGCAATACATTACAAAGCACAATATTTACTAGTTACCCCTTTGGATGGAGCACTATATTTGGTGGTAACTCTGGGTAGAGGCACAATGCTTGTCAATTGCATCAATATGCAAACAGTATCTTCAAATTTTCTACTGCAGGTATGTCAGGCAGTATTCCACTTACCAGGACTTGCCATTATTACAGGCCTCACACAGTTCAGCACACAATCCATGCAATAAAAGAAGTAGTACATTGCATATACATGACAACTGTCAACTAAATACAGTAGGTTTACACTGACAGTCTACATAGGTCTTCAGTCCTCTTACAAGAATATAGCTAGATCCTATCTGCCTTTAGTTAATTTTGTAGGCCTAGGTCCAACTGTCATGTTCCATGTTTTTATGGATTATTATCATTAGTGTAATTTCTTTATTGCTACATACGTTTGTCCCCCTTGTCTCCCTGTATGTCAGGGGTGGGCTGGGACGGGGGGCAGGGAGGCAATTGCCCCCCAGGCCGCCCTAAAGTATGTTAAAAATGGCCGCCCGCTGAGCACTAGAGTAAAATTGAGTAAAAATATTTCATTTTTATTTATAAAAAAAAACTAATTTACCCAAAAACGTGAAAAATTTCCAAATTTAAATTTCTCTACTTTTATGATAGATAGTAATACCTCCAAAAATAGTTATTACTTTACATTCCCCATATGTCTACTTCATGTGTGGATCATTTTGAAAATGAAATTTTATTTTTTTGGGACGTTAGAAGCAAATCTTAAAATGTTTAAGAAAATTTCCAAAACCCAATTTTTTTTAGGACCAGTTTAGGTCTGAAGTCACTTTGTGGGGCTTACATATTATAAACCACCTATAAATCACCCCATTTTAGAAACTACACCACAAGGTATTAAAAACTGATTTTACAAACTTTGTTAACCCTTTAGGTGTTACACAAGAATTAAAGTAAAAAGGTAGATGACATTTCAGAATTTCACTTTTTTGGGCAGATTTTCCATTTTAATCAATTTTTTCAAGTAAGAAAACAAGGGTTAACAGCCAAATAAAACTCAATATTTATTGCCCTGATTCTGTAGTTTACAGAAACACCCCATATGTGGCCATAAACTGCTGTAACGGCACATGGCATTGCACAGAAGGAAAGGAATGCCATATGGTTTTTGGAAGGCAGATTTCACTGGGATAATTTTATGCTGCCATATCACATTTGAAGACTTCCTGATGCACCCCTAGAGTAGAAACTCCAAAAAAAGACCCCATTTTGGAAACTACGTGTAACGGTTGTGTACACACACACACAGGGGGGAGGGAAGTGACCACTGCGCTCCACCCTTACCCCTGGCTGGCCCTGCCTACTTGCCTCATGAGTCCTAATGACAGGGGACAACTGGACGGCAATCCCTAGCTTGAACTAAGTGCAGGGATGACATACAGACAAACAAACAACAGAACGTGAACGGACCGAGTCAATACCAGGAAAGCTACAAAGTACAAATGGAGCAAGCAGAGAATAGTCAGGAGAAGCCGGGGTCATAAATACCAGGAGAGTCGTGAAGTACCAAAGGAGTAAGCAGAGGATCGTCAGGAGGAGGCCAGGGTCAGAATACCAGGAGAGCAGCAAAGTACACAAGGAGCAGGCAGAGGATCGTCAGGAAACAGCAGGAGGTAAGTACGCCAGGAAATACAACATCACAGGTGGAACCTAAATTAACAGGCAACCTGTGGCCAGCAGGCTGCCTGTATTTATAGTGGGGAGTGAGGGTCATGTGACGTGGCCAGAGTCACATGACCGACAGACCAACCAGTCGAGCACCGAGTGATCAGCTCGGCGCTCAAGGCAGACAGGAGCAGGGAACCTCCCAGCTAGCAAAACCGCCCTGGGAACGAGGTCAAGCACAGATCCTCACTCCCGAAGCTAAGCAGCAGGTCTGCGGCTAATAGGAGACCGAGTGCACCTTCGGAACCCTGTTACACTACGGGATAAGGTGGCAGTTTTGTTGGTACCATTTTAGGGAACATATCATTTTTGGTAGCTCTGTATTACACTTTTTGTGAGGCAATGCAACAAAAAACAGCTATTTTGGCACCGTTTTTATTTTTTACAATGTTTATCAGACAGGTTAGATCATATGGTATTTTTATAGAGTAGGTTGTTACGGACTCGACATTAACACATTTTAGTTGTTTGTTTCAGTTTTACATAATAAAGCATTTTTTTGACAGCCATAGTTGTTTTTTTTTGTTTTTTTTGGGCGACTGTGTAATGGCTCATTTTTTTCGGGATGAAATGGCGGTTTTATTGGTACTATTTTAACATGCATATGATTTTTTGATCGCTTGGTATTACACTTTTTCTGATCTAAGGTGACAAAAAATAGCTTTTTTTTACCTAACCACTGTTCACCTGAGGGGTTAGGTCCTGTGATATTTTTATAGAGCAGGTCTATACAGACGCAGCGATACCTAATATGTATACTTTTTTATTTATTTAAGTTTTACACAATAATATCATTTTTTAAACAAAAAAAATCATGTTTTAGTGTCTCCATAGTCTGAGAGCCATAGTGTTTTTATTTTTTGGGCGATTGTCTTAGGTAGGGCTCATTTTTCGTGGGGTGAGGTGACGGTTAGATTGGTACTATTCTGGAGGACATACACCTTTTTAATCGCTTGGTGTTGCACTTTTAGTGAGGTGACAAAAAAAGTTGTTTTTTTTTTAGCACAGTTTTTATTTAATTTTTTTACGGTGTTCACCTAAGGAATTAGGTCATGAGATATTTCTATAGAGCCGATCGACCGATTGATATGGACACGGCAATACCTAATATGTCAACTTTTCTTATTTTCCCTTTTTTTAACATTTTTTTTAACTTTATTTTGGGAAAAGGACACTTTTTTTTTACTTGAAACTTTAATTTTTTTATTATTAAAAAAAACACCTTTTTTTCACCCAATGTGTAACACCCCTCTGTACCCTTACTGCAAACTGCTGGCAATTCATTCGTAAACTTCTAGTAGAATATAGGAATGACACATCATAGAGCCATAAGAATAGTTTCTCCAGAATTTGTATTACATGGGGAATGCAAGTAGTTACTAAACAGGCATGTCAGGAAAGGTGACAGGTCCTCTTTGAAGGGGTTGACTGGTTTTCTATATTGATAACTTATCCTCAAGATAGGTAATCAAAATCAGATTAGTAGGGGTCTGACTCCCGGCACCCCCACTGATCATCTGTTTGAAGAGAATGTAACACTCATGCGAGCATTGCATTGTCCTCACTATTTACCTGCTCACCATGGACATCGCAGCAGCGAGAAGTGTAATTGCACCTTCTCCATCCTATTCACTTCAATGGGAAGGAGCAGTTACACTCTGTCTGCTTCTTCCCATTGAAGTGAATGGGATGATGAGTGATAATAGGTCATCAATATAAGAAACCAGCCAACCCCTTCAAGTAAATACTTCATATCAATTTAAAATGTATTAAATAGTGAAAATTCAAACAATTTCTTAAAAAAGAAATTTATATTGTATTTTAGGTTGATTATTTTCAACCTGAACACATTAAGGCATTTCATATTCAGTAATTTCCTAATGACATCCTTCACTTTATAAGGAGCAATAATCTAATAATACATTGGGGCCTGGGGTGCACCACCAATGAGTAAGTAGTGATGAGCGGCATTGGCAATATTCGTTTTCACA
Organism: Bufo gargarizans; assembly: GCF_014858855.1. NCBI lineage: Eukaryota > Metazoa > Chordata > Amphibia > Anura > Bufonidae > Bufo > Bufo gargarizans. Next base: position 199,658,876 of record NC_058080.1, read on the forward strand.
ATATTTTGCTAATTTTTTGCTTAATATTCGCCATAAATTAGCGAATTCTAGAATTTGTGATCTCCAGTTCCAACACCACCAATGAGGCAGGTGAGGCAATTGCCTCAGACAGCACCAGGCAGGGGCAAGAGGGGGGCTGCAAAAGGGCCATGGGCAGAAGGGAATGGGTTAGGTTAAGAAATTGGCATTGGGAAGGGGGGGTGCCATTTTAGTTTTCGCCTCAGGCAGCAGAAAGGCTAGGTGCACCTCTGAGTGGGTCTGTAATAGAGTTCTCATTGTCACCACAATCTTGGTAATATGTACTAAATACTTCAGCAGCAATAGTGTTAGGTCCGAGTACCAGAGGCACATGTCCTGGACCTTTGACCTGGTGCTCTAGATGTCTTGGGCTTATAATTGCCACTTTCAAATGTATTCATGTTCTCAAGAAAGAGATACAATTAGATATTTGGTAACAGGGATGAATCCCAGTATTGGAGGTAAGCATAGGCTGGCCTCATGAGGGTATATGTGGGTGTTATACATGGATTAGGTGGATTTTTCTGGGACTCTGGGTGGACAAAATAGCTGTAGTAAGAGAATGTGTTATTGGGAGTCATATGTGGCTAGAACATCTGATTGACATTGTGACTGGATCTGTGTCTGATATCGGGCGTGATTCACTGGAACCCCTCAGAGATACCGTGGCTGATATGAGACATCTGTAGGTTTCATGGGGGCAATATTGTAGCTTAAATCTCTCAAGGGGAACCATAGCTGGTACTCTGAGGGGCTCTGTGGATTTCATTAGTCATATGGGATGCTATATGTTATTGGAACTGGTGTGGGGGGCTAATTTGGCTGTTTTCGTGGGCAATCTATGGCATAAAATGCATTTAGTACAAAATAAGGAAAGAGGCAAATATACTGTATCTGGATGGAAAATGCTGCAGAGCCAAGTAATAGCTGGATGAACTATTCATGTTGGTCTGCAGGATGTGGAATGAAAATAAATGACTACAATCAGAGAACATATCTACTGCAAGGCATTGGATTTAACCATTGTTCCTCTGGTTTGTGGTGGCAATAATAGGTCACATTATGGAGTCATGGTATGTATTATATGGGCTGGTTTTCATGCAGATTATAGGGAACTAACATTTATAAAAATCTATCAAAAGTGCTGCGGATGCTCACCCAACGAACAAAAAAAAAACATTCATTTATTAGGGGAAAGCTTCACTGATGGGGATGCAGATTGTGCTGTGTTTCTGCTGCCCAGAAACAATGATTCTTTATATAGTGATTGCTTGTTCCTGTAGAGAATAGATGATTACTACATGGAAATGAAGCTCTCACCTCAGATGAGCAGGAAATTATCGGGGACAAATATTTCATTCTCAAAAATTGCCTGCTCAGTCTGCTTTTTATTGTACCTATTGTACAGCAGATAAGGACTGTCCATAAACTGTAAAATGTTTGTAGGTACACACTACACTATTGTAGGTTCAACAAGATGAACGTACACTTTTACACTGTGACTAAGGCCTCATGCACATGACCGTATGTGATTTGCGGTCCGCAAAAAAAATAAAAGGACGACGTCCGTATGGCATCCGTTTTTTTTTTGCGGATCCGTTATTTTTGCAGATCCATTGTAATAATGCCTATCCTTGTCCGCCAACTAGAAAAAAATAGGACATGCACTATTTTTTTGTGGGGCTACGGAACGGACATACTGATGCGGACAGCACATGGTGTGCTGTCTACATTTTTTGCGGACCCATTGAAATGAATGGGTCCGCATCCTATCAGCAAAAAAAAACAAACGGAACGGACAAGGAAACAAAATACGGTTGTGTGCATAATGCCTAAGCCTCATCAAAGTTGCACCAAAGCCACCTGCACAACTTTATCCATAAAATCTATAGAATGAATAAAGAGTTCAGTAAATATGTATTGCAGTAACTAAATAATACATTACCATCCTCAATACAAAAGGAATTGCCTTTATAGGGAACGGTGCTTTTCAAATCCCTTTGCTCTATTATTCAAAGTTTTTCAAGTATGTTAATAGCTCTTGAGGGCATCTATTTCTTGTGTTTCTTTGTTAAAATCAATTATTCACTCATATCTGGGTAGCTACCAAACACGACACATATTATTCGAAGCTTTCTTGGCTTCCATCGGGCATTTTAACCTTGCTGATGTGTGCTAGTTGCAGGGAGCCTCCGAGCGAAATGGCACCTAGAGTAATTGAAAAGACAGATCAAGCACTAGAGCAACAAATGAAAATTAGAAAGAGAACTAAAAAAAAGACTATCTAGTTTTATTCACCTTGCCCAACTACTTGATTAAATCCTGATCCAGCAGTTGTAAAGTGTCCAGGGGGCAGGTAATGACAGCAGAACACATTCCCTCTTACTGGCACAAATCCAGCTCCGGCTCTGATTGTACTTGAAGTTCTCGTTATGAAAGTCAGATATTATGGAAAGCATTTTAAGTAGGTTAAATTGTATTTAAAACATTTGCAATGCAAATACATTGTAATTCTTATAAAGGTATGGAGCTGCAAACAGCAAAATAGTTTAACATGCACCTGCTGGAAGATATATATTTAAACATTAATTGTAGGTACCCGATTTAATCACAGTCTGCCATCATGCATATTGCTCACAGGGATCAAGACAGAATGAAACTGAGGGATACAAAGCTGGATATTTTTCTTAAAGGAGAACAAACACATTAAAATTTGACTATGTTTGATGGCTATTAATGTTTTGCGCGTAATAGAATGTAATACAAGAAAGTCATATTAATAGAAAACTGTAAAAAAAAAAAAGTGAAAACTGTAAGGTCCTTTCATAAAAAGTTCTTTGGAGCCAAATTGACCACCTTATTAGGGCTGGAGTAAATTTGACCAGAACTGAAAATACCCAAATTGCCTGGAAAAGTCTCTCTCATTCTCCCCTCATTTCTATTTCACTCTCTTTTTGATCATTTCAAATCAAATCACACAATAATCGGATATATTACTAAACGTTTTTAAAAATTCATGTTGACTTTCAAAATTTTAGAATCAATTTGCTCATCTCTAGTTCTTAAAGGGGCTTTCTGACACTTTTTAACTGATGATCTGTCCTCTGGATGGGTCATCAGTAGTGATGAGCGAGCACCAAAGTATTCGGGTGTTTGGCCCGAACACATTGCTATATTTGTGTGCTCGGCCGAGCACCCGAGTATAATGGAAGGCAATGGGAGACAACCAGGCACCACCTGCTCAGAAGAGAAAATGGTGTCTGGTACATAAAGGTTAGAAATTGATGGAAACCCCATCAAAATGGTTTGGAAACAGCATTAAGAGGATAGCTGGATACATTTTAGACTCCAATTATGTACAATATACAACCACACAAAGACTATATGTCAAAAGCCAGGTATGTACAAGCCATCTATCTATCTAGCCAGCCAGCCAGCCATGAGACAGATAACAGCCAGCATACCTTACAATGGCAGCCTTGTGCACTATGAGATATTCCAAAGCAGCTCTCATCTGACTGAGAACCAGTAAACCTCTAGGTTATTTTGCATCTGTTGGATGGCTTGGGTGGACCTGCACACCTAGATCAATATCATTACGGCAACAAAAAGTTTTCCGATTGTCCTAACATAATATTCAATAACCTTTCTATACAGTTTTGTCATGTAAAAACTAATTTGCATAAACATGGACCTATGGGAAAGACATGCAAATGAGCAGAATCTGCCTTGTTTTTCAGCTGTCATTAGACTATGAAAACCAATAGATGGCGCTAATGAGTTATGAACAGCGCCCTCTATTGGTTTTATAGTCTGATGACAAGTCAAATATTTTTGTCAGAAGACTATGAAACCAATAGAGGGCGCTGTTCATAACTCAATAGCGCACTCGATTGGTTTCATAGTCTTCTGACAAGAATATTAAACTGATTCTTATGACAAGCTTATTAGTGTAGCCTTTTACATGAAAAATTAGCAATTAGAATATTTGTGATCTACACAGTTATTACCCAGCTTTTCCAGTGTCAGATATTATCACTGACTTACTACATAATTATTACATAATATTCGCTATATTGCTATATATTAGTTTTTTAGAATATTACGAATATTCTAAAAAAAACTAATATATAGCAATATAGCAAATATTATGTAATAATTAGGTAGTAAGTTAGTGATAATATCCGACACTGGATAAGCTGGGTAATAACTGTGTAGATCACAAATATTCTAATCGCAAATTTTTCATGTAAAAGGCTACACTAATAAGCTTGTCATAAGAATCAGTTTAATATTCTTGTCAGAAGACGATTATATTACTTAGCTTTTTTTTTATAAATAGAATAATTATAATAATTATCAGGTATTATAATTATTCTATTTATTTTTAAAAAAAGCTAAGTAATATAATCACATAGCGAATTAAACTTAGCTGTCTCTATAGTAAACTTTCCTATATGATTGCTAGAATTCGCGAAGTTGATGAATAGGTAGCTAAAACAAAGATGGAGAATATCTTTGTTTTGTGGAATAGACGAATACATTCGTTATCTTCGTTTTGTGGAATCGCAATTTGATTATTATAACTTGAATTAATCAAATTGCGATTTCAACGTAATTCTCAAATCTGACAGTACACTCTAGTATATGGAGATGTTCCCATGGTGATGGGAACGCTCCATGAGCACGGAAGTCGGCAGAAGCGGCAACGGGCACTGACTGGAGCATTAAAAAAATAAAAAATAAATACGAATATTCGATTTCGAGAATATATAGCACTATATTCTAAATATTCGCAAAACCTCGAAATCGCGATATTCGAGAAAAAAATTCGCAATTCGAATATTCGCGCTCAACACTATTAGGCATATTGTTCATGAAGAATAGGAGGACATTTTAACATGGGCATAAATATAGCCATAGCAGCCATAGCACTTGCTTTGGGGCCCAGAGGTTAAGGGGGCCCAATTTGGTGCAAAACCATTGTACCTTTTTGTGGGAAATAACAATATGACTGTTTTTTGCCATAATGTCGGTTTTCTGATATATTGTGCCATTATACATACCTTTAATTATTTTTATATATGCTGCTGCTTTAATTTTCTTACAGTAGATAGTGGGCACCCCATATAATTTTTCTATGGGCCCTATTAATTATAGTTATATCCTTGCTTTTTACGTGTTTTTTTTTTAAATCAAATCCCTCCTTATGATGGCCACTGACTTAGCATTCCTGCATGCAACCATTACAGTAACACCCAAGTCCATGAATGGCCCCATCCCCCCCTCCCAGTGTGCAATGTACAGGGTAGATAGAAGCATTCCTTGCTTCAGATCTGCGAATATTCAACATACATTAAAAATAAGCTGTCTAAGTCCAGGTTCACATTGCAGTTATTTGATCAGTTATTTCCATCACTTATTGTAACGTAAAACCAGTAGTGAAGCCTACTCAGAGATCAGGTACAATGGAAAGATGTTCGCCAGTTCTTTTTGACCTACGCGTGGTGTTGGCTTACAATAAGGGTTGGTTCACATCATATTTTATGCCTCCATTTGACGTAGGATACAAAAACACACCACACCTTTTTGTAGTCCAGAAAAAAACCTTTAAAGGAATATTGAACCATGAAACACAAAAAACAAAAACATAGCATGCAAAATAAAGTTTATATTTAGCTCTTTCTACATAGACATCTTCAAACTGCTACAGAAAGTGCCGCCTCCCTTCCAAAACCTCTATGTTTGGTGGAGGAATAGGTTTGTGTTTCGGGAAAGGGGTAGAGCTTAATGCCTATTCACTTCAATGGACACCCAGAACCCTGCGAAAAGAGGAAGAACTTACAAAAGTTCAGTAGCTTCTTACAAAACTGTCTCCTGTATGTGTGCAGGGATACTATATAGTACCTGTGCACTGTTACTACAGAAAGTGTCACCCAGCTGTCCCAGAGGCCTGAATGCCAGATTTACCTATTGTGAGACAGTGACAGGTCTCATGGCTGTTAGGAGAGAGGAATAGCAGGATTATCCATCTCTTTTCCATCAGTGGTCAGGCTTGAGGCAGCAACAGGTGCCACAATCAACGGAGCATAAAGCTGTCCTCAAAGTGAGAGGGGGGTGTCTTGTGTTGTACAGAAGCCTGGAGTGGTTCTATGTGTGGTCTGAGCTGGGAGCGCTGAGAGACCACGAGGCTGGGATTAGCCTGAGGTTTGGGGTTGTAGGGATAAGGGCCGCATGGTCAGCGTCCGGCGGACGACTAGACCACAGTCCCCCAAAAGACTGTGTGTGGTAACAGCGCGTAGGCTGATGGACATTAGGCTGGGAAAAACGCATGGGTTCACGTGTGTGTGAACGGTCACTTAGGTGAGTCAGGGATATACTGTGTTTAGGTAAAGCCCAGCTGGCCAGGCTTTCATTTTGTTTGTCATGAATAAGAGCATCCGAAACATGTAGACTTGCTTGCGATGTTGGATTTTTTATATTGTGTGATATTGGAATAAAGAACTACATCTTTTTTGGAAGCTGGACATCCCGTCTTATTTCATTTTGTTTTGTATTGTTTGTTTGTGCTTGTGTCGCAATAAAGCTCGAGTTGGGACATGAAAACCTGTTGTCTGCGAAGGTATTTATGAGGATGATCCCCAGAAAGAAAGCTACCTCTCACACTATATATAAGCAAGAAGGATTTCTCAGTGTCTGTCTGTAGGCAAATATGGCATGTGGATCTATACACACTCAATATAATATTACCTTTTCAGGGTGTCATTAAGGCTACATGCACACAAACGTTGTTTGCTTCCGTGTCCGTTCCGTTTTTTTTTTTTTTATGTGGATAGGATGTGGACCCATTCATTCCAATGCGTTCACAAAAATGCGGACAGCACACCGTGTGCTGTCCTCATCAGTATGTCCTTTCCATAGCCCCGCAAAAAAAATAGAACATGTCCTATTCTTGTCCATTTTAGGCATTGTTACAATGTATCCACACAAAAAAAACTGATGACATCCATTGCATTTCTTTTGCGGATCCGCAATTTGTGGACCGCAAAACACATACGGTCGTGTGCTTGTAGCCTAACCCAGAGTTCCTAAGACCCTGAAAGCCAAATCTGCCTAGCTATGGCACTATTTTGAAGTGAGAGGATTTATCTTGGTAGATTTAGTATTCTGCAGGCTATTACAGCTCCACATGGTGGTAACCTAGCTTTCTCAAGACCCTGGAAGGCAAATCTGCCTAGCTATGGCAATGTTTAGGAGTTTGTCTTGGTAGATTTAGTATTCTGCAGTCTATATTACAGCTCCACAATGTGGTAACCCAGCTTTCCTAGGACCCTGCAAGCCAAATCTGCTTAGCTGTGGCACTATTTGGGAGGATTTATTTAGGTAGACTAAGTATATAGCTGCCCCTTTTACAGCTCCATATAATTCGGAACCAAGCTTTCCCAGTTCCCAGAATGACAAATCTGTCATTTAGCTATGCTAAAGTGGGGAGGATTTTTCTCTAGGATTTTTATTCAGTTTTTCCAGCCCCCTGGATAGCATATCCAATTAGTTATCCAGTTATACAATACTGGGAATGTACCAATTCATAAATAGGCTGACCTGTCATTTTGCAGTGTGGGAAAGCTGGGTAGCAATCACTGTAGGGCACTAATGGGGACATATATACAGTGAGGAACAGAAGTATTTGAACACCCTGCAATTTAGCAAGTTCTCCCACTTAGAAATCATGGAGGGGTCTGAAATTCACATGTTAGATGCAGTCCCACTCTGAGAGACAGAATAAAAAATAAATAAATCTGGAAATCACATTGTATGATTTTTAAAGAATTTATTTGTCTTGTACTGCTGAACATAAGTATTTGAACACCTGAGAAAATCAGTGTTAATATTTGCTACAGAAGCCTTTGCAATTACAGAGTTCTTGACCAGGTTTGCACACACCGCAACAGGGATTTTGACCCACTCCTCCACACAGATCTCCTCTAGATCTGTCAGGTTTCAGAGTTGTCGCTGAGTAACACAGAGTTTCAGCTCCCTCCAAAGATGCTCTATTGGATTTAGGTCTGGAGACTGGCTTGAACCTTGATATGCTTCTTACGGAGCCACTTCTTGATTATCCTGGCTGTGTGCTTTGGGTCATTGACATGTTGGAAGACCCAACCACGACACATCTTCAATGCTTTGACTGAGGGAAGGAGGTTGTTGCTCAAAATCTCACAATCCATGGCTCCATTCATCCTCTCCTTAATACAGTTCAGTTGTCCTGTCCCCTTTGCAGAAAATCAACCCAAAAGGTGATGTTACCACCCCCATGCTTCACAGTAGGAATGGTGTTCTTGGGATGCAACACATCCTTCTTTTTCCTCCAAACACGACGAGTTTAGACCAAAAAGTTCAACTTTGGTCTCATCTGACCACATGACTTTCTCCCATGCCTCCTCTGGATTATCCAGATGGTCATTGGCAAACATCAGACGGGCCTGGACATGTGATGACTTGAGCAGGGGAACCTTCCCTGCAATGCATGATTTGAAACCATGACGGCATAGTGTTCTACCGACAGTGACCTTTGAGACTGTGGTCCCAGCTCTCTTCATGTCATTTACCAGCTCCTCCCTTGTAGTTCTGGGCTGATTCCTCACCTTTCTTATCATCAGTGATACCCTACGAGGTGAGATATTGTATGGGGCCCCAGTCTGAGGGAGACTGACAGTCGTCTTTAGCTTCTTCCATTTTCTAACAATTGGTCCAACAGTTGATCTATTTTCACCAAGCTACTTGGCAATTGCCCCGTAGCCCTTTCCAGCCTTGTGGAGGTCCACAATTTTGTCTCTGGTGGTTTTTGACAGCTCTTTGGTCTTGCCTGTGGTAGTAGTTGGCATCTGACTGACTATGGGGTGGACAGGTGTCTTTAAAGAGCTCAGACAGGTGCTACTACGTTAGATTAATGAGTAGAGATGGAGATTTTAAAGGCACAGTAACAGGTCTTTGAGAGCCAGAATTCTTGCTGTTTCTCAGGTGTTCAAATACTTATGTTCAGCTGTGCAAGACAAATAAATTCTTTAAAAACCATCCAATGTGATTTCCTGATTTTTTTCTTTTGAATTTCAGTCACCTCCATGATTTCTAAGTGGGAGAACTTGCAAAATCGCCAGGTGTTCAAATTCAGAAAATAGGGCAACACTTCCCTAAAACAACAATTCGGGTGCCAGCGTTCGATATTTGATTCCGGGTGTATAAATATCTGTAGAAATCCATGGTACACCTTTGATTATAGTGAAAAAAAAAAAAATCTTTATTCACATGTGACATTTTTTCACTATATACAAAGGTGTGTCGTGGATTTCTACAGCTATATATATATATATATATATATATATATATATTAGTGATGAGTGGCACGGGCAAAATTCAAATTCACGATATTTCGTAAATATTTGGGCAAATATTCATCATAAATTCGCGAGTTTGAGAATGTGCGATTATTTTCTTGAACACAAAAATCGGCAATGTAATATTCGCGTAATGCAAGCGCAATACAGGCGTGGGTCACTTTTGCTACATTTTTCAAGCTGCTAGAAGTTTCCTCAGACTGGAGAAAATGGTTGGCACGGCAGAATATTACAATAGCTTTATATGCAGATAGAGTGCTCAAACATATTTGCGATTGCGGCAATTAATGATGTGCATGTTTTGGCGCAATACGTGCAACTTTACATTTTAGCAGGTCTGACTGCATATTACTGATTGGTGCACTAAGTATTGTTGTGAACTTGTCACATCACAGCACTATGTCTGTAGCATGTATGTATGGACGGCAGAACCTATCAGTTACACTATATCACTATCTAACCTACACTGACTATCTCCCACTAACTATCTGTATTATATATATAAGCTAAGCAACTAACTATCAAACTAATGTAATGATACACAAAGCACAGAGCACAGCAATGACACTGCTCTTTCTCTCAGAACTCCATAAAACTGCAGAAAATGGCTGCTGGGCAGTTTCTTATATAGTAAGGGGTAGGCAACTTTCCTATTACTTTCTAGAGATGTTGCTAAGCTCAGACAAAGACATCACAGTCTTCTCATTGGTCCACAAGCAAGAAGGGAGGTTACTGATGAAAACAAAATCTAGAATATTCTTAAATACGAATATATAGCACTATATTCTAAATCTTCGCAAATTCTCAAAGTGGCGATATTCACGATTAAAATTTGCGGTTTGAATATTCTCGCCCAACACTATACATTATATAAATCTATCATGGTATCTATCTTCGGTACCATAGCAACATAATTCAGCTGTACAGTATTGTCACCCAGCTTTTTCAAGATCCTGAGCATCAATTTGGTCTACCAATATGAAGGGATTTATCACTATAACTAGGTAAATTTGGAATTCAGCATGTGAGAAAGCTGGGCAACATCCTCTGCAGAGATATAATGGAGATTTATCAAAACGGATGTAAAGAAAAACTGGCTTGGATTCTGTGTTTAGTGTCCCTTTAAGACTCCCCACCAGCTGAATCTAAGCAGGGAGAATCATTACCTTCCAATAACACACCGAAGAGACTTGTATCCTGATATCAAATGATATATTTTCTGGAAATCAGGCAATTCCTTTGATCCAAATTTCAGGGAAAGTTCGATTAGCCACAAAGCCGAATTTCCTCGTGCTTCATGGTAAAGAATTGGTGTTCCCCGAATGGCAGTAAAAAAAAAAAAAAAAACTTACCTTACCTATTTGATCGCGATGGGCCGGACACCGCAATCTTGATTGAAGATCTTGCACAAATCTCATGCGCGGTGATGAATCACGGCACCACGCCGCCCAGCGTGATGACATCATCACAGGCCTCACAAGATTTCGCCCTAGATCTGTAATCAAGATGGTTGTGTGCTTGTCAGGACCAAATGGATGAGGTAAGTATGACTTTTTAAATTTATTTATTTTTATTTTACATTGCAATATTAATGTCGGATGCCACGATCAGCTATGAACGCGACATCTGGGGGGTACAATGATGGGGAGTGGCTACTTACAAAGAAATGCGCTTTGTGACATAGTAATTCATCATGAAGCTATTTTTTTAGTAAAATTCGGCAAAGCAGCTAAATCGAATTTTCAAATACTACGCTCATGACTATTAGAAACCCTTATCCTTAAATATGGTGTCAATTTAGAGATAGTATTTAGTTTTTTGGGGAAAAATAAGACAGAAAAGGATTTATAAACAGGGATATTTTTAACTGACACAAACATAGTCCAGTCCGTGGAGGTAGACTGGCTTTTCTCCTGAGACTAGAAATATATACTTCACAGTACATATACTATTGGCAGCTGGAGGAATAGGGAACAGAGTCAAACAGCTGTGTTGAAAAGACACGCTCAGAAAGATTCTGGATTCTAGAGATGGACAACAACACAACAACAAAGAAAAAAATATCTGATCTGGATAAAAGCAATAAAAAGATAAAAAAAGAACAAAAACAACGTATTGAAATTCCTCAGCGTGGAACATGCAAAGTTTCCAAAACACAAAAGCCAGATGCTATTTCTTTCTTATGAAGACCTGACCCACTTAGCTATATAAGTTAGAGATTTTTAACAAGAATTATCTGTCTAAATTTCAAGTTAGAAAACTTTGTGGAAAGTGTAATAAGCATAAAATGTTATGTTTGCCTAACATAACAGATGTCTGTTGTCCAACAAGGTGCCTATACAGTGGGGCAAAAAAGTAGAGAAAGGCAGCTCCCACCTGTGTCCTCTTGCCACGAGCACGGGCGTAGTGCCTGGTGTGCACTTAGCTAAAACCTCAGAAAAAAGTTGATTACGTCCAGCTCAGGTGTTCAAGAAGTAACTTTATTCCAGCGGTATTAAAAACTTGCATATACACAGTTATGTTACGCATTTCAGACCATTATACATGTCCTTCATCATGACATGAGTGGGGCAAAAAAGTATTTAATCAGCCACCAATTGTGCAAGTTCTCCCACTTAAAAAGATGAGACGGGCCTGTAATTTTAATCATAGGTATGCCTCAACTATGAGAGACATAATGAGAAAAAAAAAATACCCAAAAAATGACATTGTCTGAATTTGAAAGAATTTATTTGCACATTATAGTGGAAAATAAGTATTTGGTCAGTAACAAAAGTTCATCTCAATACTTTGCTATATACCCTTTGTTGGCAATGACAGAGGTCAAACGTTTTCTGTAAGTCTTCACAAGGTTTTCACACGCTGTTGCTGGTATTTTGGCCCATTCCTCCTTGCAGATCTCCTCTAGAGCAGTCATGTTTTGGGGCTGTCGCTGGGCAACACAGACTTTTAACCCCCTCTATAGGTTTTCTATGGGGTTGAGATCTGGAGACTGGCTAGGCCACTCCAGGACCTTGAAATGCTTCTTACGAAGCCACTTCATGTTTGGGATCATTGTCACGCTGAAAGACCCAGCCAGTTTCATCTTCAATGCCCTTGCTGATGGAAGGAGGTTTTCACTCAAAATCTCGCGATACATGGCCGCATTCATTCTTTCCTTTACATAGATCAGTTGTCCTGGTCGCTTTGCATAAAAACAGCCCCAAAGCATGATGTTTCCACCCCCATGCTTCACAGTAGGTATGGTGTTCTTTGGATGCAACTCAGTATTCTTTCTCCTCCAAACACAACGAGTTGAGTTTTTACTCAGCTCAGCTGTGTATCTAATCCTATCATGTGTGATACTGCCTGATGAGCTGCGTAGCTAATCCTACCATTTGTGATACTGTCTGCTGAGCTGTGTATCTAATCCTATCCTGTGTGATACTGTCTACGGAGCCGTGTACCTCTGTAATTCTGTGCCAGGGGGAGAAAAACAGAACTGGATCGCACAACCACAATGCTATGCTTTTATCTAATCAAACTCGCTTATCAGCGCCATGTTAAAGTGTACAGCCCCCCATACTGCATGCTGTACAAGAGGCATTAGTGTACATTTTGATCAAAAGGCATAAGCCCACTCACCACCCCAAGGTCGCCTCTTTGAGTGGGACCTACTCTGACAAAAAGGCGCATCGCAGTGCGGTTACAAAGCGGTAATGCCCTAGTAGGCAGCGGGACCCAGGAGTCAAACAGCAACCCTGCTGTCCGACAATGCCACCCATGGCACTGGGTCCCAACAACCCACCAGTACAGCACCACAAAAACAAAGGCCACCACGCAGTACTGCACCATGTGAACAGTTGTCTAACACAACATGTCCATAGCTATCAAGAGCTACAGGTCAATGACCACTTTATGCAGACTTCTGTGAATAAAACCACCTGTGCCGAATGGGAGGAGTGCTGATACCAGTAATAAAGATGAAGATGGTCCAATAACATGCCAGGGGGAGAAAAACAGAACTGGATCAAACATCCACAATGCTATGCTTTGATCTAATCAAACTCGCTTCTCAGCGTCATATTGAAGTGTACAGCCCCCCATACTGCATGCTGTACAAGAGGCAACCTTGATGTGGGCTTATGCCTTTTGATCAAAATGTACACTAATGCCTCTTGTACAGCATGCAGTATGGGGGGCGGTACACTTCAACATAGTGCTGAGAAGCGAGTTTATTTAGATCAAAGCATAGCATTGTGGATGCGCAATCCAGTTCTTTTTTTCTCCCCCTGGCATACCTCTGTAATTCTACCTTGTGTGATACTGTCTGCTCTGCTATGTATCTAATCCTATCATGTGTGATACTGCCTGCAGAGTCATGTATCTAAGCCTATTGTGTGTGATACTGCCTGCTGAGCTGTTTATCTAATCCTATCCTGTGTGATACTGTCTGCTGAGCTGTGTATCTAATCCTATCATGTGTGATACTGTCTGCTGAGCTGTGTATTTAAACATATATGTGATACTGTCTGCAAAGCTGCATATCTAATCCTATCATGTGTGATACTATCTGCAAAGCTGTGTATCTAATCCTATCATGTGTGATACTGTCTGCTAAGCTGTGTATCTAATCCTATCATGTGTGATACTTTCTGCTGAGCTGTGTATCTAAACCTATCATGTGTGATACTGTCTTCTAAGCTGCATATCTAATCATATCATGTGTGATACGTTTTGCTAAGATGTGTATCTAATCCTGTCATGTGTGATCATTTCTGCTGAGATGTGTATCTGATCCTATCATGTATGATGCTGCCTGCTGAGCTGTGTATCTAATCCTTTTGTGTGTGATACTGTCTGCAAAGCTGCATATCTAATCCTATCATGTGTGATACTGCCTGCTGAGCTGTGTATCTAATCCTATTCTGTGTGTTACTGTCTGCTAAGATGCGCATCTAATCCCATTATGTGTAATACTGTCTGCTGAGCCGTGTATCTAATTTTATCATGTGTGATACGAGCTTCTGTGCTGTGTATCTAATAGAGGAGGGGCTGGATGTAACTTAATCAGGGACTAATCAAAGAACATCTGGATACAATAGTGAATAGTCAGAGCAAACAAACAGCTAATAAAGAGACAGGGCCTGGAGACTGGAACCATGATAGGATTAGATACACAGCTGAGCAGACAGTATCACACAACATAGGATTAGATACACAGCTGAGCATACAGTATCACACATGATAGGATTAGATACACAACTTAGCAGACAGTATCAAACACAATAGGCTTAGGTACATGACTCTGCAAACAGTATCACACATGATAGGATTAGATATGCAGCTTAGCAGACAATATCACACATGATAGGATTAGATTTAGATACACGGCTGAGAAGACAGTATCACACATGATAGGATTAGATACACCGTTCAGCAGCAAGTATCACACATGATAAGATTAGATACGCTGCTCAGCAGACAGTATCAAACACAATAGGCTTAGATACACAACTCTGCAGACAGTATCACACATGATAGGATTAGATACACAGCTCAGCAGACAGTATCACACAGGATTAGATTAGATACACCGCTCAGCAGACAGTATCACATATTATAGGATTAGATACACAGCTCAGCAGACAGTATCACACATGATAGGATTAGACACATAGCTCAGCAGACAGTATCACACATGATAGGATTACATACACAGCTCAGCAGACAGTATCACACAGGATCAGATTAGATACACCGCTCAGCAGACAGTATCTCACATGATATGATTAGATACAGAACTCAACAGGCAGTATCACACATAATAGGATTGGATACTCAGCTTAGCAAGCATTATCATACATAATAGGATTAAATACACAGCTCTGCAGACAGTATCACACATGATAGGATTAGATACACAGCTCAGCAGACAATCAATAATTAATATGTATTTTAAATGTCATGCAAAAATTGCGGTATATACTGACACCCAATGTGTCTGAATTGTATTATGTACATTTGTAACATATAATGGGACTGTTAAAAGTATATAATATTCTCTGCATAATACTGTGGTTGGTGTGTGTTATTTTGAATATAATACTAGACTAGCACTGTATACTGACACCAAGTGTATCTAAATAATTGTATACGGCATATAGAATTGTAGTGAACAATGGCACAGGTCATAATATATGGTAATCTTTGCACAGTAAAAAAAAGAGCATCCATTTTTCATATATGTTAAATGTAAGAACCCGGCCACACAAAAGGATTAGATACACAGCTCAGCAGGCAGCATCATACATGATAGGATCAGATACACATCTCAGCAGAAATGATCACACATGACAGGATTAGATACACAGCTCAGCAGACAGTATCACACATGATAGGATTAGACACATAGCTCAGCAGACAGTATCACACATGATAGGATTACATACACAGCTCAGCAGACAGTATCACACAGGATCAGATTAGATACACCGCTCAGCAGACAGTATCTCACATGATATGATTAGATACAGAACTCAACAGGCAGTATCACACATAATAGGATTGGATACTCAGCTTAGCAAGCATTATCATACATAATAGGATTAAATACACAGCTCTGCAGACAGTATCACACATGATAGGATTAGATACACAGCTCAGCAGACAATCAATAATTAATATGTATTTTAAATGTCATGCAAAAATTGCGGTATATACTGACACCCAATGTGTCTGAATTGTATTATGTACATTTGTAACATATAATGGGACTGTTAAAAGTATATAATATTCTCTGCATAATACTGTGGTTGGTGTGTGTTATTTTGAATATAATACTAGACTAGCACTGTATACTGACACCAAGTGTATCTAAATAATTGTATACGGCATATAGAATTGTAGTGAACAATGGCACAGGTCATAATATATGGTAATCTTTGCACAGTAAAAAAAAGAGCATCCATTTTTCATATATGTTAAATGTAAGAACCCGGCCAAATTTCACAATTGTAATTCCATTGCCAGGTCTTTACCTTAAGTTCAGGTATTTAGCTTGTAACACAATGCGCCGCCTGCTGTCTGAACGTTGTATAGCAAGTAACACAAAGTGCCACCTGCTGTCTGAACGTTGTATAGCAAGTAACACAAAGTGCCACCTGCTGTCTGAACGTTGTATAGCAAGTAACACAAAGTGCCACCTGCTGTCTGAACGTTGTATAGCTAGTAACACAAAGTGCTACCTGCTGTCTGAACATTGTATTGCAATTTTTACAATTTAGATATAACGTCATTTCGTGACACACATCTCAGGACATGTTGAGATAAGTGAGCAGTTAAGTGTGGACACATCTGTCGGCACTTTACTAAAATTACAAGTTTATTATCTTTGGAGACAAATGATAAAAATAAAATATAATTGTCTATGTGTTTTGTGTGCATAATGCACGTCTAGTCATGGGCAATGATTAAGAGTGCAGTATGCACACAAAACACATAGGAAATTATATTTTCATTTTGTTATATGTTTACTAAGATATAATAAGCTTGGAGAATTAGCAAAGTGCCGATTCCACAGAATTTTGGATATATCAATACCTAGGAACTGCAGTTATAAGCACTGCAATATAAAGTTCAAGGTATCGGTAAAGCTGACTGTTTTGCTTTTTATAATTATGAAAATATGTCCTTGTTGTCATGTGTAGATAACAAGTTAGCAGGCATCTGTAAGATTGTGGAAGGATGAGAGTGAGAAATGCATGATCACTGCTTGCGCTGGGCACAAATGATAATGCAATACCTCCAATATAGGTAATCCATTGTCAGTTAATGCTACTGTGAGGGGAAGGTGTTATCTGCAAGGTAATCCTCATTATGATGGTATGTGTACAAATAGGGTAACAGTATGGCTGCTCTGTTGTTCTCTTGAGAGGTCTAGATAAAGATGCCCACATAGGACCATTGCATTGGTTGGTACAATATGTGAGGCACCAAATGAGTCCCTATGGGGTAGGGGGTTCTGAGGTCACAGTGATGGTCTGACTAAACAAGTCAAGCAAGGCTGTTTGTCATTCTGAAAGTTAAAGAGACAGTACAGAAAGCAAAGCATTCAATAGCTGTTGGCCAGCCAATTGTTCGAGTTGTTGACAGCTATCTCACCTCTCTCGCTTTTGGCTTCACCATACATATACTTGCTCAGCTCGGCTGAACATGTATATGTATTCTATGGGGAGAGCGGAGGAAGCTGCTACCTGACAGTTCACTGGAAGGCAAATTTTTTGGGTGAAAATATTTATTGTCATTCATCATCTGTATGGGGAGAGTTGAAAACCCTCCATAAACATTAGTGTGTTGACCAAACCCACCATTCTTGGTGGATTCGGCCGACAAAAGTATAATGTGCATGGCCAGCTTTAATTATATGGAGTGACTTTAAAAAGAAAACCATCCGCTCATGTTAAAACAAAAATACATAGAATATTCACATATAGGTTGTTAATATATTATATTTTAAAATAGAAACCGAGGTACCAGCCAGTACCAAAGCTCACTTTGGATTCCTATTTTAAATTGTTTGTAAAGACGCAGATAGGAATACTGAAGTCATTCACCAAAGTCTTGCACGACTTCGGCCAATACGAACTTTGCCTACACAGAACCAATACATTTTAACACTTTCCAAACAATATTATGAGGTAATAAACAAGTCCTTTAAATCAACGTGCATTAAACCTAGAGGAAATAGGACCCTTAAAATATAACTTTTATTATTGATCAAGCTAAAAAAATGTGTGTCCCAGCATCGGTGACAGTACAATACATTTTAATGCTGTACAGACAGATACATCATTTAAAAAATCTATGATCTATGATCTGAAGCTCGATTCGCTCAAGCCTACCCATTTTTCTAAAAACAGGCTCAGATGACATAGTTGAGTATCATATCACTGAATGGAGGTAGTTCCCACAGTGTCACGGGCACAATGTGGTAATGACAAGGGCAGCTCCATTTGGATATTTATTACAGTTAACATCATGCTGCAATGGCTGGGATCTGACAACATTGGGAGATGACACAGTCAATAGTCAATAGTGGTCATATCACCTAAGTTGCTTTTCAGAAGGAGGGTGCTCCCTTTGTGATCCTATAGATGCCCCCACAATGCATTTGCAGGGTGCTGATAGGTTGCCATGACACAAGCTGCATCATTATCTGCATCATTATCCAATATGTGTGAGATGTGTGATATGCCCATGTATCATCTAATTCTGGCAGATTTCTCAATTCAGCTGAAGTGGTTATCACTACCTCTACAGTTTTTCTAGTTTATTCCTATGGTACTGATTAATTTTCCTGACTGTTTTTGGTCTCTACTGTGTTGCTTGAATCTGCCCAACTTCCAGTTGCCTGACTAATTTTCTGACAACAATATACAGTAGGCAGTGTCAGACTGGGGTACCTAGGGCCCACCAATAAAAAATATTTTGGGGGCCCACCATATGGATACATTTAAATATAATAAATAATCTAACAAGTTTTTTTTATATGAACATAGGCTGGCTGAGGTGCTGTACACTGAATATATGTATGTAGTGCAGTAAGTCTACTGTGTTATGTGCCACTTGTGCAGGGGGTGGGAGACTAGGGGCCCACCTTGCTCAGGGGCCCGCCGGGGGATTCCCATGTACCCCTGTGGGCCACTCCGTGCCTGACAGTAGGACTTTGAGCACCACAGATGACCAGGTTAGACTTCAGTGCTTTATAAAACGACATGATCTGGTGTTATTTTGTCTCATTCTCTATAAATTTATCCAAAGGACACTAGGAGAGCAATCTCATACTAAAGTGGATCAGCAGGGTTAGAAAATCCTTTTCTAAAATACTGTAGGAGAGAAAAATGTAAAACCAGTAGGTGAATTGTTCAACTGGGTGCCTCTAGCTGAGGGAAAAAAAAAATACATTGATTATACAAATAGATTGGCAACTGCCCTAAAGTTGGCCCAGACATGTATAGTACACTTCCTGATGTAGGTAAGTGCCTCGCAGAAGTACTGTGTATTTGCTAGGACAGCATGGTGCATGTGAGAGTGCAGAGCCGAACACAGTGAGGTTGGAGAACAGTAGAGCTGTTAGTCAAGGTCAGTAAGGTAGTGTTGGGTTTACTCAGGAGGAGATCCAAAACACTTGCTGGGCTTGGGGATACATTCTTGCCAGCTTAATAAGTTCTTATTTTCTGCAATGAGGCCACAAAAGTATATTTCTACATGTGTGTAGAGACACCTTTACACAGGCAGACTGAACAGGCAGTTATTGCGAAAGCACAGTTAGTTCCTGATAATTTCCTGCTCATTAGAGGTGGTGAGAGCTGCATTTACATATCACAATCACCTCAGATATATAAAGATGTGGGATCGCTGCTGCTATCGTTTATTACCACACAGATTCATTGTTTCTGGGCAGCAGACCCCTGCTTTCACAGCATAATCTGCTGCCAAACATATGATTTAAGGCCCTATTAGACTGGCAGATAGTCGCTAAGATCATCTCTAACAAATGTTCATATGAATGCTTGTTAGTGATGATCTGGCAGTGTTATACAGCTGCCAATTACCTGATGAATGAGAAAATGCTCATTCATTGGGTAATCAGAGTCTATTAACATGTATAAAAATAATCGTTTGCCGGTAGCAGATTGTGCCGTGTAATCAGCACTTTGCTGCTGTCAAACAATGATTCTGTATCGGGACGAGTGATGGCATTAGCAATCGCTCCTCCTCATTACTGAGGAGATCACTGCATTTAATAGCAGCAGTCTACTTCGCTAGTGAGAAGGCAATTCCCAGGAGGGAGCGCTTCCTTCTGAAAATTGCCTGGTTAATCTACAGGTGTAATAGGGTCTTTCTTTAGGTGTCCACATTGACGATATTTTAAAGGGAAGTCAATCACCCAATGAAAAAGAAAACGCCCATTCATCGGGTCATTGTCTACACTTTACATGGAATAATTGGGAACGAATGTTCACACAAACGTTCTCTCGTGATAATCGGCCCAATAATTGTCCTGTATAAAGAATCCTTTAGTCTTCTATTATTGGTGTAGTGGCCATTAAACAAATGTCAGACTATAACAGACTGCAGCACCACCAGGGGTGCACCTAGCCTTTCTGCTGAAGTGGCGGTGCCCCACCCCCAATGCCAATTTCTTAACCTAACCACCTCCCTCTAGCCCTCCTTTTAAAGACATGCTTGGAAAAAATTACATAGAGAACACAACATACAGGGCTATACAGCGCAACATACCTCTTACATCCAGTGATGTCTCCTCTGATGTAGATATTCTCTTTCTTTATCTTCTCCATTCAGATCAGACCGCCATGATAATTTCTTTAAGCCGCCTCTTGTCTCTGTAGAGTTTGACAAACATATTAGTTTCCTACTTTTCCATCCTCCTCCCCACCTTCTGAACACCCCATCCTGCCACTTATAATACTGTGTCCACTGTGCTTCCCAATACTATACTGCAGAAACAGATAATCCCCCCGAAAATACTGTTTCCCTTCACAAATGAATGGCACACAGTGTCCTAAAAAATAACTGTGCCCAGCAAATAGTGTCCTTGAAACTTATAGTGCCGTAAACATAGTGTCTTACAAAAATAATTGTGATAAGCTGATACTGTGCCAGGGTGCCTCCCAATGTAACAGTCCTCCCAAAGGTCCCACCAATAGTAAAATTCTCTGCCAGAATTCACTATGTGGTAACAGTGCACCCAATAGTAATAATGTCCCTCATTTTGCTCCCAGAAGTAATAATACCCCTATAGTGCCCCCAGTAGTAATAATTTCCCCTATAAGGTGTGCCAGTAAAGTAATTCCCCCCTTGAGATGTGCGCCAGTACAAAAATACTCCTTTATAATGCGTGGCAGGACAAAAAACAAAGCTTTTAGTGCCCCCTGTAGAGCAAATGTCCCCATAGTGGCCCCCTTATAATGCGTGCCAGTAAAAAAAAAATGCTCCTTTCTACAGCCGCAATTTCCCCATAGTGCTTTCTTCAGTTACAAAATAATGAGCCAGTTCCCACGCCATTGTGGCCCAACAGCATGCTGCCAAATAATAATAATAAACTCAAATACTTACCTCCATTCTTCTGTCAGCGATGCAGTGCAAGACACAGACCTCTTCTATTCTGTCCCTGAGCGCCATGCAGCCTGGCTCAGGGAGCGTGATAATAATGACACCAGCCTCTGATAGGCTACAGGAACTAGGACTAAAGCCTATTAAAGGAAATGGTGGGCCAGGGCGATATCGCTCCCATGCCCCTCGCAGCATTCAGCGGTATTGCTGTCCTGAGTACAGGGATGCAGTTGAACATGTAGAGATGAGCGTTTCCACAATGAAAGCACTTATTGCACATGGCCCTTCTGCCCTCTTGCCTGTACTTGGTGCTGCCTGAGGCAATCGCCTCATCTCGCCTCATTGGCGGTACACCCCTGAGCACCGCTATTAATAAAGCAGCAGTCCCTGAGATCTAATCTTAGGGAAGAACATTTGAAAGTCTAAAGATTACAGTACAACGTCATCAAGTTTTTAGGTAATTGAATTTTGTTCCTTGAAACTTTAGGCCCCCCTCTTGTACATTCTGCAGTTTCTTTTCAGTCTAAATACCCTTATCCCATTAAATAAGTTAGAATAACATACCAATTATAGGTCTTTATTTTGATTTAGCTTTCTATTTCCTTTACTTAGTCATTTACATGTTCAGTTATTTCAACCGCATCTATTAATCCAGTCCCTTAGGCAAGTCATGCACATGTTGCCAAGACTACATTCAACTTGATAACTGTTTTTTTCTATCTTAGTTTGAAAACAATGTCCAGTGCTTTTTTACTTTACTGTATATGAGCTTACCAGTCTACAAGCTCAATAAAGTTATTTAAATCATATTGTCTTTCTCTAGATCTTTGCTATGGCTTTTCATCCTACTAGGTGTTTCGGTACGGTAGAAAGCAATTGTGTTGGTTATATATCTCACTTTTTTGTTTTGTTTGTGTGGCTGTTGGTTGGACATCAGCAGAAAGTGGAATTCCATACAGGGAGTGCAGAATTATTAGGCAAGTTGTATTTTTGAGGATTAATTTTATTATTGAACAACAACCATGTTCTCAATGAACCCAAAAAACTCATTAATATCAAAGCTGAATATTTTTGGAAGTAATTTTTTGTTTGTTTTTAGTTTTAGCTATTTTAGGGGGATATCTGTGTGTGCAGGTGACTATTAATGTGCATAATTATTAGGCAACTTAACAAAAAACAAATATATACCCATTTCAATTATTTATTTTTACCAGTGGAACCAATACAACATCTCAACATTCACAAATATACATTTCTGACATTCAAAAACAAAACAAAAACAAATCAGTGACCAATATAGCCACCTTTCTTTGCAAGGACACTCAAAAGCCTGCCATCCATGGATTCTGTCAGTGTCTTGATCTGTTCACCATCAACATTGTGTGCAGCAGCAACCACAGCCTCCCTGACACTGTTCAGAGAGGTGTACTGTTTTCCCTCCTTGCAAATCTCACATTTGATGATGGACCACAGGTTCTCAATGGGGTTCAGATCAGGTGAACAAGGAGGCCATGTCATTAGATTTTCTTCTTTTATACCATTTCTTCCACGCTGTGGAGTACTTGGACGTGTGTGATGGAGCATTGTCCTGCATGAAAATCATGTTTTTCTTGAAGGATGCAGACTTCTTCCTGTACCACTGCTTGAAGAAGGTGTCTTCCAGAAACTGGCAGTAGGACTGGGAGTTGAGCTTGACTCCATCCTCAACCCGAAAAGGCCCCACAAGCTC
The DNA here is from genome assembly GCF_014858855.1 of Bufo gargarizans. NCBI lineage: Eukaryota > Metazoa > Chordata > Amphibia > Anura > Bufonidae > Bufo > Bufo gargarizans. The sequence goes on from NC_058080.1 coordinate 199,682,135, forward strand.
ATCTTTGATGATACCAGCCCAAACCAGTACTCCACCTCCACCTTGCTGGCGTCTGAGTCGGACTGGAGCTCTCTGCCCTTTACCAATCCAGCCACGGGCCCATCCATCTGGCCCATCAAGACTCACTCTCATTTCATCAGTCCATAAAACCTTAGAAAAATCAGTCTTGAGATATTTCTTGGCCCAGTCTTGACGTTTCAGCTTGTGTGTCTTGTTCAGTGGTGGTCGTCTTTCAGCCTTTCTTACCTTGGCCATGTCTCTGAGTATTGCACACCTTGTGCTTTTGGGCACTCCAGTGATGTTGCAGCTCTGAAATATGGCCAAACTGGTGGCAAGTGGCATCTTGGCAGCTGCACGCTTGACTTTTCTCAGTTCATGGGCAGTTATTTTGCGCCTTGGTTTTTCCACACGCTTCTTGCGACCCTGTTGACTATTTTGAATGAAACGCTTGATTGTTCGATGATCACGCTTCAGAAGCTTTGCAATTTTAAGAGTGCTGCATCCCTCTGCAAGATATCTCACTATTTTTGACTTTTCTGAGCCTGTCATGTCCTTCTTTTGACCCATTTTGCCAAAGGAAAGGAAGTTGCCTAATAATTATGCACACCTGATATAGGGTGTTGATGTCATTAGACCACACCCCTTCTCATTACAGAGATGCACATCACCTAATATGCTTAATTGGTAGTAGGCTTTCGAGCCTCTACAGCTTGGAGTAAGACAACATGCATAAAGAGGATGATGTGGTCAAAATACTCATTTGCCTAATAATTCTGCACTCCCTGTAGACACTGGAACTAGTGCTAACTTGACACTTAAAGGGCATCTGTCAGCAGATTTGTATCTATGAAACTGGCTGACCTGTTGCATGTGCATTTGGGTGCTGAAGGTATCTATGGTGGTCCCATATTCATATGTTCCTGCATTCCTGAGAAAAATGATGTTTTCATATATGCAAATGAGCCTCTAGTAGCATATATATGGAGTAGGAGGTTGAGGAGGCGGTGGATGTGGCGGTGTAGGTGAAAGCGGCGGTGCAGGAGGAGGAGGTAGCCAACACTGTTTTTTTGTTTTGTTATTTTATTTTATTTTTTGGGGTTTAAATTTGGGTAGACCCCAAAACATTGGGAAATATAAAAAAGTAAAACAAAGAGAAAGTGCGCTGGAGTACAACAATGGCTGGGCGAGGCCTGTATACATGTCAATTCTGCACAAGATACAGACAAGTCCTGTGGGACTTTTAATGAACGTGAACTTGTCCACATTGGCTGTGGACAGGAGGCTGTGCTTGTCTGTGATAACGTCCCCTGCCGTGCTAAACACACGTTCAGACAATACACTGGCTGCAGGGCAGGCCAACACCTCAAAGGCGTAAAGGGCAAGCTCAGGCCATGTGCCCAATTTGGAGACCCAGAAGTTGAAGGGGACAGACCCATCAGTCAGTATGTGTAGGCATGTGCACACATACTGCTCCACCATGTTGCTGAAATGCTGCCTCCTGCTAAGAGGTTCCATATCAGCTGGTGGTGCTGGTTGTTTTGGCGTGCTGACACAACTTTTCCACATTTCGGCCATGCTAATCCTGCCTTCTGAGGTGCTGGCGGTGCCCCAGCTGAGTTGGCGACCTCTTCCTTGTGCTTCGCCTTGTGCTTCCACTAAGCCCCCGCTGTCAGGTGGGAATGCCATCAGCAGCGCGTCGACCAGCGTGCGCTTGTAGTCACTTATCTTCCGATCAGTAACAGACGTTTTTACTAAATTTAGTTCCCTCTCAGCAATGCAGAACAGGGGTTTTTCACTGGCAAAAATGGGCTAATGTCAACTATCAATGTAACAGACAAATTTTAGAAATTTAGGTCCCTGTCACCTATGCAGAGCAGGGGTTTGTATACGGCAAAAATTGTAAAATGTCACCTGAGAATGTAACAGATGCTTTTGCACCCTGCTCCCTTTTTTGCTGTGCTGGTGCCTCTCTGCGACCACCGCCTCTTCCTCCAAACTGCACACGTCACTTGCATGACCTTGATTCCATGTGGGGTCTAGTACCTAATCATCCTCCACATCTCCCACCCGCTCTTTACCCCTGCCCTCCTTGTCGGTCTGCAGACTGCAGAAAGCCGCAACAGTTGGCACCTGTGTTTCGTCATCATCAGAGACGTGCTGCGTTGGTCTTCCCATGTCCTCATCGTGAAACATAAGTGGTTGGGCATCAGTGCACTCAATGTCTTCCACTTCTGGGGCAGGACTATGTGGATGGCCCACGGAAACCCTGCCAGCAGAGTCATCAAAAACATAAGAGACTGCTGCATGACTTGGGGCTCAGACTGCTGATTTGCAAAGGGGTGAGTTGAAAGACAGATGGCCATGGGCTGTACGGCCAGAAATGTAGCACACAGCAAAAAGATACTTTATTGCCCAAAACAAAGGGCTTTTTAACCCTAAATGAAACAGATGGATTTAACTGTGATTATATTTCACTCTCGCAAATGAAGCATTTGCTGAATTTGCTGAATTTATGTGCCTGCCTGTCATATGTGCAAGCCTCAGAGGTACTTTACACCCAAAAATTGGAATTTGAAGCCCAAAAATGTAACAGCAGCTGATGTTCCTGTGTGACGTCATGGAGCTGAATCCGTAAGTCCATTCTACACACTGATCACTACATGTGAAGCTATGTACACTGTATGTAGAATACTTATGTACTGTCAATGTTTTGAATTTGTCAATGTGAGATGTTATAGTTGCCAATAGCAACCATTCACATTACTCCTTAATTTTGCAAAAGTAGGAGAATTAAATGACCATTGGAGTTAGATTTATGGTATTGACATCTAGGTTACGGATGAAGCAGGGTTAACACACATGGTTTATGAGACATGTGATGTTAACTAAATGCTAATAAATGCATTATGCAATAGCTTTTCTAGGCATTTTGCTTAAAGATAACACGATGATCATAGACATTCAAGTTAAGAGTTTGTGTGTTATCCCTGTTACATCTGTACTTATAATGTCAATAAAGTAGTGAAATTACAACATATGTCTTTTTTTTCTAATTCATTTAGTAGAACTGAGGACAACCTAGAGGAGGAAGGCGAGGAGTCGGCCCTGCACCTTTCAAGTGCATGTGAGGAGGACACGAAATCGGCACAGCAGGGGAGTGGACCAGGACCCAGCACAGCACCATCAAGGCCTCCTCTAGCATCGGGCACCGTGCCCCCCCCCCCCCCGGCTCTACCCAGCAGGGCCAGACGACGGGCAATGCCTCCTGCCGACTCCAACATAATTGTTCAAGTTCTAGATTATTTATCTAGAGCACGGCAGGAGGATCATCATGATATGTTTGCCCATAGTCTGGCTCATTATATGCACTAGCTACCTCCGGAACGAGTATTGAGAAAGCGATCTGCTCTTGAGGTAGCTACTTCCCCACATGACCCAACACAAATGTTTGAAGCGCTAAAAAACCTGCACTACCATGGGCACATGTTTGTGTCCCCCCCCCCCTAGTTTCTCAGCCCTCACAGGGCCCCCAAAAATTTCCTCCCCAAGGGGATCATTATGGCCCACCAATTGCGCCATATGTGGCCCAGTTTTAGGGGGAACGCATCTATGGTCCGCAGGGTCAACCTCAAGTCAACCTGGGCCAACCCAATACTCTGGAACCCCTGCCCAGCAACAATACTATGGCCCTCCTTATCACATACCCTCCACAAGTCAACCTGCACCATCACAATACTCTGGGCCCCCTTCCCAGTAACAATACTCTGGGCCTCCTTATCAGGGACCCTCCTCACCATCAATGCATTATGTTAATTTAGAATTTGTTTTTTTTTTACTGAGTATTTTATTTTTACAAGCCAGAGTATATTTGACTATTGTGTGCAATAAAACACTTTTTTTTTCAAGTTTATAATTGTTCAGATTGGTGTTTATATTGCAGCAACACACACAACACAATATAGATTTATGCTTTGTGTAAAACATCATTAGCCACAAAATGCACATCATTTTTGATTATGGTAGGATTTTCAGGTCATAGATTAAAATGTTTGGTAAAAAGATTTATGGACATCATGCTTTATTACACATATATACATAACATGTTAGACATACCAAAATGTACTCAAAGTACACCATATGGATTTTATTCGCTATTTCACATATACTCATATTTTGGTACTGATGAGAATTAGACCCACTTATTATACTTGAGAAATTGTATTAATTTAAAACATGCATTTCTTTGGCAACCAAATTTTGCTATTATATAAATGAGGTATTAGTACATATTTCACATACCGTGTTGAATACACTATCTGTACGCAAAATATGTAAGCTTGCAACCCATGTCAAGGATCCTCATTATCTTGCAAAACTAACTAAACAAAAACCATCAAGGTTTTGAAAATATACTGGCAAACACAAAAGTCCATGAGTAGAGAGAGGACTACTGCTGAAAAAGAAATGAACCAATAGGGGACGTAAAATAATCAGAAAATAACTCCCTCACTTCATCCAAGTAGTAATCCAGTTCATCCAAGTAGTAATGTGACTCTTCCTGATGATGTACTGTAGACTTGGGCGTCTTCATCAGGTGTGGCCTCATAGGTGCGTATATAGTTATACAGCACTACACATGCCTTGATGACCACATTGACATTTTCTGGTGTCAGCTGTATTGCCGGCTGGAAAACCCACCATTTATTAGAAAAAATACTGAATGTGCACTCCACAAACCTTCTGGCTCTACTTAAGCGATAATTAAAATTGCACCTCTTAGCATCCAAACCTCGTCGGGAAAAGGTTGCATCAGGTGGCTAGAAAAGGCAAATCCCAAGTCCCCTACAACCACATAAGGCGCTGGTGGCCCAGTAGAGCCAGGAAGGTTTGCTGGCTGTGGTACGCCCAGTTGGTTGGACTGAAGTCAGCAACCCATTCTGGAAGCCCTGAAGATGCGAGCATCTGCAATACTTCCATATGACCCAATATCTACAATTATAAGCCTGTAGTTTGTGTCAACCAAGGCCAACAAAACTACAGAGAAAAACTACTTATAATTATAGTATTGGGACCCTGAGTTTGGTGGCTTCTTAACCCGTATGTGCTTCCCGTCAAGGGCACCAATACAATTTGGAAATTGAGCCCTCTCCTGGAAGCCGTGGGCTATATCAAGCCACTGCTGCCTGGTTGGTTGTGGCAGCACTGAACCCTTCAGTGTCAACCAAATGGCGGAACATGTAGCCATAGCACTCCAGCAATTGTGGAGGTGCCCATTCGAAAATCAAAATGTAAAGACGAAAAAGAATTTCCAGTTGCCAGATACCTGAAAAGAAAAAAAATAATAATAATACACTTTAATAGCATACGTTTATAAATCAAGTACATTACTTGACATTATTTAATAGCAATGTGGCTGGTAAGTATAACTGAAACAAGCACATAGTGGTATATTTTAAAGCTATGGTTTATATTCTTAGATAATACTAAATAAGGAATAGCATTTAGCTTTCTAAAGTTCTAGACAATTAACATATACACACACAGGTGAAGTGTCCTCATCATTACAGGCTGCATTAGAATTATTAACCCCTGCGGAACTGGATTATGGTGTGACTATTCTAAGAACACACAGTTTAGGAATACAAATGAACGATATTAAATATATGTCGAGTAATTTTACATACTTACGCATTAAAGATCAAAAGTTCAAAAGACATAGGCCATTGACCAAACAACTATATATTTTAAAAGAGGGTGTCATTCAAGTATTAGTCAGAGAATATATATAGTCTTACTTTAAAGTAATAATAAGCCGTTCTTCAGGTGACACACTCCGCCGCATATTGGTGTCCTGGAAAGTTAAGGAAGGCCTCAACTCCTCCAACAGTCGATCAAACGTGGACACCGACATGCGGCAATAATTGAAGAACTTCTGAGGGTGCACACGGAGCTCAGCGTACAAGCCAATAAAGAGACCTTTGCTGTCCCGCTGCAAAATTAAAGGATGCACCCACATACGCTTCCTCCGCGGCTCCTCCTCAATCATTTCTGGCTGCTCTCAAAAAAAGCGGGAGACCAGCCAGTGCAAAAAGACATGGTCAGTTGATGACAGGGTGAAAGTGGACATCCTGCAAAGGAAAATCCAATACCAAACACACACCAACCACACGACAACCACTCCACAAAAAAATGGAGCTGTCCAACAAAACACTGCATGCTGGGGGTATTTATATGGTGTTTGTAGCCACAGGTAAATGTAGTGGATGAAACGCATGCCATCCACATGTCACTCGCGTGGGAAAAACGCAACAACGCAACGCAATCGCATACAAAACTGACAGCACTCGCATGAAAAATTGCATGATTTTCCCTGAAAGCACCCTTAACGCATCCGGCCCAAATCCATGACGCCCGTGTGAAAGAGGCCTTAGGCCTCTTTTACACGAGCATGACGGATTAGGTCCAGATGCGTTCAGGGTGCGTTTAGTGAAACTCGCACCATTTTGAAAGCAAGTTCAGTCAGTTTTGTCTGCGATTGCATTCAGTTGTTCAGTTTTTTTTCCGCGCGGGTGCAATGCGTTTTGATGCGTTTTTCACGTGCTTGATAAAAAACTGAAAGTTTACAAACAACAACTTTTAGCAACCATCAGTGCAAAATGCATTGCATCTGCACTTGCTCGCGGACGTAATGCGTTTTTCACTGAAGCCCCATTCACTTCTATGTAGCCAGGGCTGCGTGAAAAACGCAGAGTATAGAACATGCTGCATTTTTCACGCAACGCAGAACTGATGTGTAAATAAAATGCTCATGTACACAGACCCATTGAAATGAATGGGTCAGGATTCAGTGCGGGTGCTATGCGTTCATGTCACGCATCGCACCTGCGCAGAAAACTTGTTCGTGTGAAGGGGGCCTTATAATGTATGAGCAAGGAGTCTGAAATTTTAATCTGTGTAGATCAATAGACTGGGATCCCTGTTGACCACTAGAATGAATTATCAACAGTGCTCTTCTGGGCATCTTGCCCTTTTGCATTTTTGTTTGGAAATCTCTTGATATGAGAGGTAATATTGATGAAGCTGCAAACACATCACATAAAGTCTGCCTTTGAATATAATTTAGTTTCATACAAAATGCAGATTGTAACGTGAAATAAAAAAAAAATGACAATGAATAAGCTAACACAGGCTAAGTGAATAAATATATTTACTAAGTGTGATTAAATATAAGACAATACAGACAAATAACATACAGAATACTAAAAAGCAAATAAACATCACTAGCCTAAATATGCAAAATTGGGTAGGGATATGGTCGGTCATGCTATAACACATGTCTGTCCACCAGATTATAACACATGACCAACATCCCAGGGTGTAAAAGAGTTAGGACAAATCAATACTTACATCTTACCTAGGATGAAGTTCCAAGTGGGGTCCCCACCAATGTATGTCTGTAACCAGAGTTATACACCTCGGCCCCGCCCCCAGTGTGCATCACGCATGTCCTGAGATGTGTCTCTGAGATCACTACTCAGGAACGTGATCTTATCAACAGAATGGAGGGACGGGTATGCCTAACCCACTACATTACAAGGAATATCTTACACAGAACACTAAAAGTAATATAAAAATAATCAAATTAAAGGGGACAGAACCAATCAGTAAAAATACCCTTACAATACAGGTCCTTCTAAAAAAATTAGCATATTGTGATAAAGTTCATTATTTTCTGTAATGTACTGATAAACATTACACTTTAATATATTTTAGATTCATTACACACAACTGAAGTAATTCAAGCCTTTTATTGTTTTAATATTGATGATTTTGGCATACAGCTCATGAAAACCCCAAATTCCTATCTAAAAAAATTAGCATATTTCATCCGACCAATAAAAGAAAAGTGTTTTTAATACAAAAAAAGTCAACCTTCAAATAATTATGTTCAGTTATGCACTCAATACTTGGTCGGGAATCAGCCTGTGGCACTGCTGAGGTGTTATGGAGACCCAGGATGCTTCGATAGCGGCCTTAAGCTCATCCAGAGTGTTGGGTCTTGCGTCTCTCAACTTTCTCTTCACAATATCCCACAGATTCTCTATGGGGTTCAGGTCAGGAGAGTTGGCCGGCCAATTGAGCACAGTAATACCATGGTCAGTAAACCATTTACCACTGGTTTTGGCACTGTGAGTAGGTGCCAGGTCGTGCTGAAAAATGAAATCTTCATCTCCATAAAGCTTTTCAGCAGATGGAAGCATGAAGTGCTCCAAAATCTCCTGATAGCTAGCTGCATTGACCCTGCCCTTGATAAAACACAGTGGACCAACACCAGCAGCTGACATGGCACCCCAGACCATCACTAACTGTGGGTACTTGACACTGGACTTCAGGCATTTTGGCATTTCCCTCTCCCCAGTCTTCCTCCAGACTCTGGCACCTTGATTTCCGAATGGCATGCAAAATTTGCTTTCATCCGAAAAAAGTACTTTGGACCACTGAGCAACAGTCCAGTGCTGCTTCTCTGTAGCCCAGGTCAGGCGCTTCTGCCGCTGTTTCTGGTTCAAAAGTGGCTTGACCTGGGGAATGCGGCACCTGTAGCCCATTTCCTGCACACGCCTGTACACGGTGGCTCTGGATGTTTCTACTCCAGACTCAGTCTACTGCTTCCGCAGGTCCCCCAAGGTCTGGAATCGGTCCTTCTCCACAATCTTCCTCAGGGTCCGGTCACCTCTTCTCGTTGTGCAGCGTTTTCTGCCACGCTTTTTCCTTCCCACAGACTTCCCACTGAGGTGCCTTGATACAGCACTCTGGGAACAGCCTATTCGTTCAGAAATTTCTTTCTGTGTCTTACCCTCTTGCTTGAGGGTGTCAATGATGGCCTTCTGGACAGCAGTCAGGTCGTCAGTCTTACCCATGATTGCGGTTTTGAGTAATGAACCAGGCTGGGAGTTTTTAAAAGCCTCAGGAATCTTTTGCAGGTGTTTAGAGTTAATTAGTTGATTCAGATGATTAGGTTAATAGCTCGTTTAGAGAACCTTTCCATGATATGCAAATTTTTTGAGATAGGAATTTGGGGTTTTCATGAGCTGTATGTGTAATGAATCTAAAATATATGAAAGTCTAATGTTTATCAGTACATTACAGAAAATAATGAACTTTATCACAATATGCTAATTTTTTTAGAAGGACCTGTACATGGATCCACAAAAAATACGGATGACATCCGTCTGACATCTGTGTTGCATCCGTTTTTTTTTTGTTTTTTTTTCTGACCTATTGTAATAATGTTCTTTCTTTTTTGTGGAGATGTGGAACGGACATAATAATAATAAAATAAAATAAAAACATTGAACCCTTCAATTCAACTATGATATCAAAATTTCATCCAGTTACCATTTCCTCGTTCCCCAGCAGAGAATTGGACAGGCTGTAAACTACTGTTCATAATCAAGAAGACCTGGACAGCATAAGAGAGAGATGACCATGTGCAAACGTGGCCAATGCTGTGCATACCAGAAATAAATAAAAGAAGGGAACCAGGAGAGTAGTTTAGTACCGTGAATAGGGAAAATGATTGAAGGTATTTGAAGGTTTTTTGGAACTTGGCACTATATGAGATGTGATTATTGAGAAATACTCCATTAAATCGCTTGTATTAAGAGACTGTGGCTTTTATTAGCATTTGACTTACCTTTTAAATAGTAGCACCATGAGCGGTCTTTGCAAATCTGCAAGCACTGAAATTAAGTAGGGAGAGTGTGTGTGCTAATCATGCCGGGGAAGACTTGTGACCTTCACTTTGAAGTTTGTTTTGTAAAGCATTACTTCATTAAAAAGGAGCTGCATTCATCTAATCCTGTAGCTTAGTTTTAATCAGGAAGTGAATGCATTTTCATAGTAACCACTTGAATCAATAGAGAGACAAGGATATGGCTGAGATTCAGACTCCGACTATACCTCATATTTCTTTATGCCAATAAAAATCATTTTCCTTCAGATTCTCAAACACAAACAATTATGTTGGGGCAGAACTGTGACAAAGAGTTGATTACTTTCCTTTTTATAAAGATTGCTTTATTAGAGGTGACATTTTCATAAATATAGGTTATTGCTCCAATGAATGTACTTACCATTATGTTTCAAGAGATGACTCTTTGTATATGTTTTAAAGAGAAGATAGTGGTTGAGAGGATTCTGGCTCTGGAGAATACCTTCTGTAAATTGACAGAAAGCAGTGCATTCTCTGACCAAAAATACAGCTATGTCATTCTTTTACTCTGCAACTTTCATTAATGTTTTACTTGAACTTCAGCACAATATGTGTTATATTCAACTATACAGTAGTTTTTGAGGCTAGTGCTCGTATCTATCAGGGGTTCCTGATGACCTCTACTGTAAAAGTATAGTGCAGACAGACGCTTGAGGAGGACCTGTACTGTATTATTATCGCTGCATACAAGGATTCCTTGTAATGTAATCTACATGTATACCCAAGCTATGTAGACAGTCTAGGGTCCATTGAAGGAAATTAGGGATGCCTGTTCAGGATGCATGTTATGGCACCCTCAGGGGGTTAAGTTTTTGTGGCCATGAAGATCTATAGCCATCAGCCATATTGGTGGCAGATGGGAGCAAAGCAAACATACCATTGAGAGAATGGGATAGAGCTCTCCATTCCTTTAATGCAGCTCTGTAGTCAAACATGGAGTACCATCATTTTATATACAGCCCTGTAGAGATCTATTGATCTCAGTTATGACATATTTAGCTAGATAAGGAGCACCGACTCTGTATACAGAGCACTATAGTGAGAGTGCTAGAATTATATATACAGCCCTATAGTAGTACATTGCACCCTATATGTAAACCCATTAACCAATAGGAGGAGCTGTATTATAATGTTACCAGGCTGAGATTGTAGCTCATTATGCCCATTCTTATTAAAATTTTATATAACTAATGGAATGTCTGTATGGCTATATGAATGAGAAGCAGTGATAAGACATGCTCCAAAAAACTGGCCTGTAGGTCTTCAGACACACAGGCTCATTTTTGGGAGCCACTGGTCTCATGATGTCATAACCTGACCGGTCTATCAGTTAACAGACATCTTTTGATGTCCAGGCAATGATACTCCCTTTCTAAATTATTGGAAGGATTTGTGCAGAAAGATGGAAGAATAACATCTTGACTTCTGTGGAAGTCCGGAACCACTTTTGGCTAGAAGGACGGGAGAGGCCTAATAATAAATTTGTCATCTAAGATCTGGGTATACAGTGGAAAAGCCGAGAAGGCTTGAATCTCTGAAATCCTTCTAGCTGAAGTAATGGCCAGTAAAAAGGACATTTTAAAGGAGAGCATATCTATTGGGATCTCTGGCAGGGGTTCAAAAGGTTTCTGTGACAGAGCCGTCAAGACTGTGTTTAAGTCCCAAGGAGGGGACAAAGGTCTTATCGAAGGGTGGATCGTGGAGACCGCTGAAAGAAACCTTTTTACCGAAGGATGAAGGGCCAGCTGCATATCGAAAAACGAACTTAAAACTGCCACATGCACTCTCAAGGTGGAAGCCCTAATTCCCTTATCCACACCTGCTTGTAGAAAGTCTAGGACTCTTGAGACATTTGGAGGAGAGAAGGGGTCAGGATTGATCCCTAAGAAGAAGGAGAAGACCTCCCAGATCTTGTTATATTTCCTAGCTGTAGTAGCTTTCCTACTTCCCAGAATGGTGGTCACTACTGATTGGGACAGACCCCGACCTAACCAAATCCCTCTTTCAGTCTCCACACTGCCAGGTGCAAGATTTTTGGATTGGGATGCAGGATTGGGGCTTTATACAATAGATCCTCCCGGGGAGGTAGAATCCATTGGGGGGCTATCGCTAAGTCTAGGAGGCAGGAGTACCAGGACCTTTTCAGCCATACTGGGGAAACTAGGGTAATTATCGCTTTCTCCCTCTGGAATTTCTTTAGGACCTGCGGAATTAGGAAAAAAGGAGGGAAGGCATAACCCTCCTCCTGAGACCAGTCCTGTGCCAATCCGTCTAGGTCTGTTGGATCGTCCAAACTATTTAGGGAGAAGAATCTCTCTACTTTCTTGTTCTTCCTGGAGGCAAACAGGTCTACCGTGGGTAGGCCGAATTTTTGAGTTAACTGGGAGAATACCTCTGGGTTTAGACACCAATCTCCCTGTTTTAGCTGGATGCGGCTCAGAAAATCGGCCACCATGTTCTCCTTCCTTTTTAAGTGGACTGCCGACAGGAATAGATGTTTCTGTTCTGCTAGCTGAAAAATCTGGTGACAGAGTATTGCCAGAGAAGGTACCCTTGTTCCACCTTGATGGTTGACGTATGCGACTGTTGTTGAGTTGTACGAGTATAGAATTATTTTCTTGTGGGATATGTCCGGAACTATCGCTTTTAACGCCATTTCCACTGCCTTTAGTTCTTTGAAGTTTGAGATGGTTTTCCTGGCGTTCAAATCCCACCTCCCTTACCAACCTTTGTTCTTCGAGTGAGCCCCCCACCCCCATGGGTTGGCATCCGTAGTTATTATTATCAGATCCTGAAAAGACCAGGGTACCCCTGCTGAATGATTCTCTGGCACAGTCCACCAAAGAAGAGACATCCTCGCTTCCGCCGATAAATGGAAAGACCGGTCTAATGACTGATTGCAGCCGTCCCATTGGTGCAGGATGCATGACTGTAGTTTCCTTGTATGGACCTGCGCATATGGGACAGCCGAAATTGTTGCTGTCAGGTGGCCCAGTACTGCCATCGCTCTTCTGAACGAGCAGAGGTAGGACCTGAAAAGATCCCAAACGTTCCCTGATGGAGATTATCTTGGTGGACGGGAGGAAAGTCTGTTCTACCCGGGAATCTAACAGGATGCCTAAAACACACACAAGTCTGAGATGGTGACAGGCAAGACTTTTTCCAATTTATTTTCTAGCCCAGGTTTTTTAACACTGAGCAGGAAACACTGATGTTTTGGTTTAACTTTTCTTTGGTCTGGGAAATAATTTAGTTTCTTTAGTTTCTTTACGTTTAGGATTACTCGGAAGGAGCCATTGGGTTTTTTCACAAAAAAAAGAGGAGAGAAATCCCTTGCCCCTCTCTGCCTGTGGAACCGGGACTACTACCCCTTTCCGTAGAAGAAGGAACACCTCTGATTCTAAGGCCTGTCTTTTGATTTGGTCCTTGGGGCAGTCTGTCTGAACAAATGAATCCCGGGAACGGGTCAGAAATGCCAACCGGAAACCTTCTCCAATCCCTCCCAGGATCCAACCGTTTTTGGTTACCGTTTTCCAGGCTAGGAGAAAAAGAGATAATCTTCCCCCTACCTGGGATTCGGCGTCATTGCTTATCCTTAGGTCTTGGGTCCTGGGGCTTAAAAAGGAAACCGCCGGATTTCTTAGGAAATCTATCCTTTTCCCTTCTGTCGTACTGTCTACCCTTTTGTTTTTTATTCTGGTTGAGAAACCGGAAAGCCCTTCTTTTTGTCTGAGGCTTTTTCAAGTATGTCGTCAAGAGACGACCCAAAAAGCCTGTCACCCTCACAAGGGATGGAGCACAGTCTGGCCTTTGAGCCCTGATCTGCTTTCCAGGATTTCAGCCAGATAGCTCTCCTAGCCGCATTAGACATGGCGGATGATCTGGCCGAAAACCTAACCATATCTGTGGAGGCATCTGCTAGAAAGTCGGCGGCCTTAAAAAAGGTAGGAAGGGAGGCCAAAACTTCCTCTCTTGGCTTTTTTTTACTGAGATGCTGTTTTAACTGTTTCAACCAGATATGCAGTGATCTTGAAACCCATGAAGCTGCGACAGCAGGTCTCAGGCTGGCAGAGGACGATTCCCACACCTTCTTTAAATAGAAATCTGCTTTTTTGTCTAAAGGGTCAGACAGGCTACCCAAATCAGCAAACGGTAGAGCAGACTTCTTGGCGATCTTTGCTACCGGAGCGTCCACTGTAGGGGCCTTGTCCCAAATAACTGCTACTTTCTCATCAAAGGGATATTTCCTTTTAACTGAATTTGGGATAAAAAACTTCCTATCAAGATTTTTCAATTCCTTTCTAATTAATGCTTGGACGTTTTCGTGAATGGTGAAAACCCTATGCTTTCTGGGGCCTAACCCCTGAAAAGCTAGATCTACTGTAGACTTAGCCTGTTTCACATCTTCCAGTTGCATTGTCGCCTTGACAGCTTTAAGAAGGTTTTGGGTGTCCTCAGGTGAAAAAAAGGAACTCCCTGCTTCCTCATCTTCTGACGATGTAGCGTCGTTAGAAAATAACTGACCCGCTTCTCTTTCCTCCACGTCGGAGAGGTCTATATCAGAATCCCTAACCTCCGGGGACTTCTCTGGTGACCTATGGCAGCTTTTATTCAATGACTTCAAGGAGGCCCTGACCTCAGATCTTATTAAGGACCTCATGTTTTTAGAGAGGCTCTGAGATTCCTATGCCACCAACTTATCAATACACGGGGTGCATAATGGTTTAGAATAAGAGGATGCCAGGGCCACTCTGCATCCCACACACTCCTTATGTTTCATTTTTGAAGTCGCTTTTTGGGGGGTCTTTGCAACCTAAAACAAGCCAAACAAACAACACCCCATTAATAAAAAAGATCCACCTCACCACTGATCTTTGCCCCCACTCCTCAGGACTGGTATCGGACTAGCAGGCCTCGAGGGTTCCAGGGTTTCGGCGTGTCCATCTGCTGGCTCAGACATTTTTGCAGGAAAAAGAGCCTCTTCAGCACAGCACTGTGTGCTACATAAGCTGGCTGGATCCCCCCGCAGCCACATTTGTATTTTAAAAGACGCGCCTAGGCTATTCCGGCACTTTTTTCCCTACTTCGGGGTTAAGCCCCGCCCTGCCGCGTCGGAGGCGCGTGCATGAGCAGACACCTCCCTGACGCCAACAGGAAGCCGGGCAAAGACACCAAACAGCAAGAGGGAAACCGCCTGAACACGGCCACAGCGGCTCCCTCGGGATCAGCGCCGGAATGCGGGGGGAAAGCCAGACTATAGGCAGCAGCCCCGGAGAGCCTTCAGTCGCCTGGGGGAGGTCACCTACCGGATCAGAACCTGGGCCTCCACCCAGCTGCAGGTGAGAACCATCCTTAAGAACTTCCCAGGAACCTCCTATCTGGAGGACAGGAAACCTGAACTGGTGCTTGGTGGCGGTGTGAACCTTTTATCTTCTCAGGTTTCCTGTCCTGGATGGGAGGTCCCTGGTTGCATGGGGTGCCGTCATGGGTGAGGGGAAATTATTTGTTCCAATAACACTTGTCCCTCTATTTACCTGCAGTATCGCAGCAGAACCGCACACAACTGCCGTACAATACAAATGCACTATAATATACTTTCTAACATAGAAAGTATATTATAACATTGTACAAGGAAGGCTATCCATTAGAATATACATAAAGATAAAACGTAACCTTTAATATTGTTACTATGAGGGTCCATTCACATGAGCCGCAAAAGACGGACACTGGCAATGTGCATTCTGCAATTTGCGGACTGGACATTGCCGGCACTATAATAGAAAATGCCGCAATTGCAAAAAACAAAGATGTGGTAAGCAATAACAAGTCCTTGGCGGCACTAAATCAGGTGCTCGGCAGCACCAAATCAGAAACCATATGTCCTACCACAATCCGGGGGGTTCCAGTGCACATCGATGAATCCCGGAGGGAAAGCAAAAAAATTATATCAAAGCAAAACACTGAATGTAAAATGTCGGCCAGAACAGATTTATTTATAAGGTAGGGGGTATGTCCATGTGCTGAAATGTCTCAATTGGCTGTCCTGTCCCACCTGATGGATGTGTCATGGGTCAAAGTTCTTCACAATGTAAAAGAATGTGGCAGGCGCGAATATCACCATATGTTCGCATATTCTGCGAATTGCAAACATGCAAAGTTCGCCGCGAGACCGCAGTGCGAACTGCAAGGCCATCTCTAGTTGCAGTCTTTTAAAGGGCACATCACTCTTGTTGAGTCTGGAGGAAAAAAGTGTAACGGTACTCATGAAGAAGCACAGTCATTGTAACTATACACCATCAATATTAGTCTCAAATAGAGGGACCTCGCAGCTACAAGGGTAATTTTATGCCACCGGGACCTAGGTATACAGCTCTGGGTCTACATTAACTTGCAGTCTGCTAGACCCTCTCTCAGACCTCTTCTGTCTATCCTAGTGGATGTTGCATGCACCAATGAGGGGAAGTGTATGACTATTGGTGCTACTGCACCAATGTGACCATTGCATGCATATTTTAATGTGAATGCAAAAACCTCCTGCTGCAGAAGGTCTTTATTTACCATTCACCCTCAGCAGAGAGGTTAAAGAACAATATACAGCTAATAACTGCACTGACACTGCTAACATAGCTTAACCTAGTGCTCATATACAGGCCCACCTACTGTTCTCTAGAGTAAGTAATGTACTAACAGCGTCATCACTTGTGATTATGATAGGTGCTGAAATTCTTCTCCTACTCTGCTCTTCATTAGTGCCACAGTGCACCATCTAGTGGCTGGATTGTGCACAAACAGTCTATTAAAGTAATGATGAATGGCATGGCACCTCCAGTACAGAAAGGCACTGCTGCTCATATTTCCAGGGAAGCGATGCCTCATTTAGGGTGGGTGCTGACCCTCACCTGACACCATAACAAAGAATACAACTTGTTCTACAAAAATGCCCCCCCCCCCCCCCCCCCAAAAAAAAAAAGGTCTTAAACAAGCTGAATATCCTACATTGGCTTTGGTATGGATCAATTAGTATAAATTCAATAATAGAAAGTTGTCCGGGTACAGGCAAACAAGCATTTCAACATCATAACTATATCAACACTTGTTTGACTATTGATATTATACAGAAATTGCCCAAAGAGGCTCCATTCTAAATTATCTCTCTATATGGTTTGCCAAATAGCTTTGGAATCATGCAGATTTTTTCTGTTATACTGGCAGCTTTTTAGATTTCTTCTGGAGCTTAATCATGGGATAGCCTTTACACTATATCATGATTCAATACTGTGTGCTAAATACTTACTGTGGCGAAACCAACCTCGCCAAGGTGTTTTGGAGGGGGCTGTTTACCAGCCTCCTGCCCTGGGATTATGGTCCCTTAAGTTATTGGGTCTTAAGGCACTTGGGACTGAGCCCTCTGTCCCTGGATTGCATCATTTGCCTTACTTGCTTGGATGAAGCACATGGTGAGAACAATAGATAGCGGCCATTTTAGCTCACAGACACTGTTCTGACTTTCCAACACGGTGCTATCTTGCCTGTATTTGGTGCACAGAAACATCATTCAGTAGTTTGAAACTACCAAACAGGGGACACATTTATTAGTGACTATTTTCGATATAACTTGTATATTTTCAGTGTAACTGTATCTTCCAAACTACTGAACGGATGTGGGTGAATTTTGGACATGTGGTTCACCCAGATCCCCCGGTTCCGAGGATATATTGGTTATGGGGTTATTGCATGTTTTGGGGTTCCTGTGATATGTTTTATAAAACTGTATTTCTCTGCCTTTGATAATTATATTCGCCCTTGTGTTCAAATAATCATCATCGGCAGAGGGGAGGATTTTGTGTGGGTGTGTTTCTATTGTCCCATTGTGTGTTTAAATGGTGATGTCTGTCCTGTTGTCTCCACATGTGTATTGGCGATCTCCCTTTTGTCCTGAGAGATAATTGGATTGTCTTCGGTCATCTCCGGGACAGAGGGGAGGAAACCATGATGCATTGTGGGGATGTGTTGTATCTGTCCTATATCTGCAACAAACTGTAATAAAAACCAGGCTGGGTGTGCTAGCACTTGAGAACACTGCTAGACCCTCAAGACGGAGCCTTGTCTCGTTATTGGGGGGATTCCCTGTATGCTGTTGGAGACTGATTGCCAGGAGTGTAAGCTGACTGTACGCTTTTCCTGTTCGTCTGACTGACAGCTATTTGCGAGGTTCCAGTTTGGAGTGCTATTTTGTATCCAGTTCGGGAGGTTGGTGTTCTGCAGTAGCTGTGCCTGTCTCCCGGAAAGGGGCATATCGCCTAAACGGATTTTAACCCCTTGTCTGCTGAAACGGTCCGTTACACTTACCTGTCCATGCTCCTTCATTGTTTTTCACTAGCAACCATCACCTCTCTCATCATCATGGTAAAATTGGTGGGATGCTGGGAAAGAAGTACTTATGCCCAGTCATCCAGGCAATGATCAATCTTATAGGTGTGATCGGAGGCCTTATGGAGGTTTGATAAAGGTCTGGCATGGAAGTCTGATCTAAGGTCTAATGGGAGTCTGATTTGAAGTCCTGATATGGGGGTCTGATGTGAGGTCCTGATATTGGTGTCTGAACTGAGTTCCTGATATGGAGGTCTGATGTGAGCTTATTGTTTGGGGGTCTGATCTGACAATTTGATATGGGGGTCTGATCTGAGGAGCTGATATGAGGGCTGATGAAAAATATTTTTTTCTTAAACCTGGGGTGTGTCTTCTCATCAGTTGCATCTTATAAAGCAAAAAGGTAAAGGTAATTTGTAGACCATGTTTTAATTTAAAAATAAAAATTGTTACTGCAGTGCTTTTTTTAACAGACTGTTTGTTACCACCATCTCCCATCCATTTACCCATAGCCATATATGTCACTGTCACTTTGACATTACTAATGCTATCTTGTCACTAAAGAGCTTAAAATGTGTTGTATACCATCCAAGGAGACCCCAGAATATCATACACAAATTTTACATCACAATCCGATCACTTTCATTTCAGGTTGAACGTATTTGTGCTCTAATGAAATCTGCCAAATGATTTGTTAGAATCGGTCCCAAAACTAATATTAGGAATGTTCACATTTGTAACTGCATAACGTAGTATCAGTCTACATTTTGAAATAATCACTAAATGGGTAATTTTAATATACAAAAATGTATTTAAATGTTTAAAAAAACTCTCTAGAGTGACTGAATTGTCTTTAACGACATACTTTTATTTAGCGCTCCAACAACCCACCCACCCGCTACAGAGTGTTAGATTAAACAAGCTTATTCTAAGAAACTAATTTTGGATTAAATATGGTCAATGACTATGTTCTTATAATAACTGGTAAGACAAATGTTCTTGCTCTGAAATGTGAAGGACATTGTTAAATAAAGAAACTGCCTAGTAACTATGGATGCCCATTCCAGGCTCTCAGAAATCACTGCAGTGTATTGCCATGCATTAATATTCAATAGCTTTGAAGAATGTTAATTGATAAGGCTTAGCTGAGCAGCCTCAGAATGACAATCAACCATGGCTTTTCTTCTAAGACTTTAAGTTATTTTTTTCTCAAGCTAAAGTAATCTAATATAATGTCAATGATGATTTCATTAGTCTGGGTATATTTAGTGAGTGCAGGAAAAAATGGTTCTATTTTTGCTCCTTTTTTTCGAAAGATGTCATACATTTAAAAAAGGCAACAAAGTAAAATCAGCATTTCTATATAGTGCTGAACCTGATCACAAAGCATGCCTTTGTAAAATTCTCCACGGCAATATACAGTCTGTGTCTGAGAAACACAGTATGATGTGAAGGTTAATGATTACTTTAGAATTTCCACCCCTGCATTTTCAAGCCTAGTCTATAAATATTCAGTGTTTGCATATTTCTGTACCCCGTAACGCCAGAATACATCATTAAACTGATACTTCATTGAAGCACACAAGGAAACAATATATGGATTAGATTTGGGTTTTCATGTTGCGTTAACATTTTCTTTTTCACATGGTTGGCAAACTTTGCTTTGTGTGCACTGTGCAAAGAGCAAATTAAAGAAAATCTATAGGTGAAACACAAGAGGTTCTGCAAGTAAATAAGCCAAGAAAGAAGTAAGTCACCAAAACTTTAATACAATGCTTGAAAAAAGTGATATTGGAAGAAGTGGTATTGAAAAAGTTGGTTTAATGTTACATAAAAAACATATATAATATATACAATGCATTTGAAAAGTCTTTGGACCCTTTCATTTTTCCACATTTTATGTTGTGGCCTTGTGCTACAAAAAAAATTATAATAATAATAAAAAAAAAAGATACATCCAGTTATCAAGTTTCGCCTCAATCACCCATAATAGAAAGGTGAATAAAAAAATTTGAATTTTTTTCAAATTAGTTAAAATGGAAAAACTAAACATTAGGATGGGCATATGTATTCAGACCTTTTGCTATGCCACTTGGAATTTAGCTTTGGGTGCCTCCCAAGTCTCTCTATCATCCTAAGGCCTCTTTCACACGACAGTATGTCCATTTCAGTGTTTTGCGGTCCGTTTTTCACGGATCCGTTGTTCCGTTTTTTGCTTCCGTTGTGGTTCCGTTTCCGTTCCGTTGTTCCGTTCCGTTTTTCCGTATGGCAAATACAGTATACAGTAATTTCATATTAAAAATTGGGCTGGGCATAACATTTTCAATAGATGGTTCCGCAAAAAACGGAACGGATACGGAAGACATACGGATGCATTTCCGTATGCATTCCGTTTTTTTGCGGACCCATAGACTTTAATGGAGCCACGGAACGTGATTTGCGGCCAAATATAGGACATGTTCTATCTTTAAACGGAACGGAAAAACGGAAATACGGAAACGGAATGCACACGGAGTACATTCCGTTTTTTTTGCGGAACCATTGAAATGAATGGTTCCGTATACGGACCGTATACGGACCGCAAAAAACGGCCCGCAAAACGGAAAAAAAAAACGGTCGTGTGAAAGAGGCCTAAGGATGTTTCTACTCCTTGATTCGAGTCCGCCTGTTGTAAATTCAGTTGGACATGATTTGGAATGACACAAACCTGTCTATATAAGGTCTCACAGCTGGCAATGCATATTATAGCAAAAACTCAGAGGCAGGCTTGTGTGGAGGCACAGATCTAGAGAAGGATACAAAAAATCTGCAGCACTGAAAGTTCCCAAAAGCACACTGGTGTCCATAATTCTTAAATAGAAGAAGTTTTAAACAACTTTTTCTAGAGCTGGCCGTCCCACCAAACAAATCAGCGCAGAAGGGCCTTGTTAAAAGAGGTTACCAAGAACACAATCACTCTGGTTGAGCTTTAAAGATCCTGTTTGCAGATGGGAGAAACTTCCAGAATGTTAAGGTGTAGCACTCCACCAATCTGGGCTTTATGGCAGAGTTGCCAGAAAGAAGCCTCTCATCAGTACCAGACACATGAAAGCCTGTTTGGAGTTTGAACAAAGCACCATAAGGACTTTTAGACTATGTAAAACAATATTCTCTGGTCTGATGGATAGATTGGATGGATGGATAGATATGACAAATGTAAGGATATGCATATGGGAAGAAAACATACATGTCACTAGTACATACTAAATGGTAAAACACTGGGTAACACTGACCTGGAAACAGAGTTAAAGGGGTTGTCAAGGTTCACATACCCATATTTCCACCCAGGCTGCCCTCATTCTATGCTCCAATACTCTCCTGTGCCCTGCGCAGGATCGCGCAGGGCAAGGGCTTTTTTATTTACAATAACACACTGTCAGGTGGAAGCTTCCACCCAACAGTGTGTTCGGTGACATCACCTGCTCTGATGTGCTGGCTTTAGCGCTGTCCTAGCCGTTTTACAAACTAGGGCAGCGCTAAAGTCCGCCCATCAGTGCCGGTGACTTCACCGAACACACTACTGGGCGGAAGCCTCCATCTGGTAGTCCTAAGGAAAGCCTGGGATGTTACCGGATCTCCTGAAAATGCCTTTGACCTGTGCGATTCAGTGCAGGGCAAAGGAGAGCATTTCATGTTTCATGCTCTTGTCAGGGGGGCTACCTGGGTGAAAATATGGGTATTTCTAGATTCAGCTGTGAACCCGGACAACTCCTTTAAGAATTTTGGTGGACAGCAAAATTAACAGTAGTAACCAGTGTCAGGCAGCTGCTGCCAAGGTCAAAAATATTATGAGGTGTATCAAAAGGAGAATAGATGCACATGATTCAAAACACGAGTCAGACCACACATGGAGTATTGTGTACAATTCTGTGCACAAAACAGACATAGCAGAGCTGGAGAGTGTTCAGAGTAGGGTAACTAAAGTAATAACGTGAATGGGTAGACAACAATACCCAGGAGGATTGTAAAAATTAGGGTTATTCAGTTTAGAAAAAAAGGCAACTGAGGGGAGATCTAATAACTATGTGTGAATATCAGGGGTCAGTACAGAGATCTCTCCCATCATCTATTTATCCCCAGGACTGTGACTGTGATGAGGGGACATCCTATGTGTCTGGAGGAAAGAAGGTTTCTACACAAACATAGAAGAGGATTCTTTACTGTAAGAGCAGTGAGACTATGGAACTCTCTGCCTGAGGAGGTGGTGATGGTGGTGAGTTGACTAAAAGATTTCAATAAGGGCCTGGATGTATTTCTAGAATGTAATATTATAACAAGTTATAGTTATTTGATTTCTGGACAGGTCGTTGATCCAGGGAGGTATTCTGATTGCCTGATTGGAGTCGGGAAGAAATTGTTTTCCCTAAAACAAGGAAAATTGGCTTTTTTTTTACTGTCTCTAGATCACCTTGCAGGATAACAGGCTGAACTTGGTGGACAGTGACACATACATTTTTTTTCAGCCTTATAAACAATGATACTATGTTACTATGCTAATATATTGAAACCACTATTTTTTGGCCTCAATTGTAAGCGACATGTCTGAAGGAAGCCAAGCACTGCTCCTCACCTACCCAGTATATTCCCTATAGTGAAGTATGGTGGTGGCAGCATCATGGTGTTGGGGTATTTTTCAGCATCTGGAATAGGGGGACTGGTCAGGGTTGAGAGAAAGCTAAATAATGCAGATATAAGTACAAAGATATTTTTACTGAAAGCCATGGGCAGCATGGTGACCTAGTGGTTAGCATTAATACCTTGCAGCACTGGAGTCCTTGGATCAAATATGACAGAGGACAACTTGGCGTTTGTATGTTATCCCATTCTCCAAAGATATACTGATGAGAACTTAGGTTATGAGAGGCAGCAAGCAATGATAATGTAATATTTTAGTTTTTCCTTTTCGATAAATTAACAAGGATCTCAAACATTCTGTTTTGACTTTATGTGGTATGGAGTGCAGAATGATTGTAAAAACCTGATAAAAAAAAATAATAATAAAAGTTCAAGGGCACAACATAGCAAAATGTAAAAAAGTGAAAGGATATGATGACTTTCTGAATGAACTGTATTCTTTCTCCACCAATTCCACCACAACAAATACATGTGCTGATGAGAGGATGTCTGAGATCTGGGAAAGTGAACACACAATGGATTTTGTTTTTAGAAAACAAACGCAAAAAAGTCCTTCTTTGAGAGAAGAAGATATATATTATGGGACCTAACTTACAAGACAGGAGATGTGTCGCTGTGTAGGGGCAGTAGTAGTGGTAGCAGGGGCAATAGTGGCTGAAGGATCAACAGTACAATATGGGATCTGACACAAAAGGCATAAAATTGGCATCTGCATAGTAGTAGTGGCAGCAGGGGCAGCTGGAGCTGCAGCGACAGAAGTACATTATTGGACATGATTGACAGGCAGATAACAGCAGTGACATTATTGTGTCAGTGATATACAGCCACTCCACACTGTCAGCAATGGCAAATCTATTCATTGGAATTATCCACTAAGCCAGAGGTGTGTGAAAATCCTTGCCTGATTCATTCCCACATATGCAATGTAATGATTTATATGGTGTTGTGCCTCAGGTTAGTTCAGTGGTTGAAAAAACTGTTCCACCATGTTCAGCAAACTGTATTGGAGTCAACTATTTGAACTGCCAGGGCAGTGGAGTGATAAGTGGAAAGGGCTCCTTCTGCTTAGACAAGTGGGCAGCAGATGTCTGCTTGGTGAAAGCTTTGGCAAGCTGTGTAAAGAGCACATCTTGATAATGCAAAAATGTTGTCTTCCTTTTGATTCTCCACCATGTAAGAGGACAAAGCAGAGATGGATTTTCTTAAGAAATTATGAAGGTGAGGTATCTTCCATTAATCAGTTACCTTAAAGCTATGGAGCTCACTGAGAAGAAAAGCTGCCACTCCGCAACAACCAACTTGGCCAGATGGGAGTTGATTTGGCACACAGGTGGATTCCTGAGCACGTATTGTTTCCTGGCCTTACATTTCGATTTGGATGACTGACAATGGAGCAGAGGTCAAGAAGGAGTAGAAGGAGCAGGATAAGCAGTAACTGTTGATGATTATGACAACAATTACACTGTACTGCTTGTGAAAGTGGCCTGGCTTTTGCTTATTTTTTGCTTGCAGAGCCTGCACACTGCAATTTTTTTGTTGGGCCACACTGTAGAGAAAAATAGACTGGCACAGACCCATATTTCATATGCTGGACCATCTGTAGAAGCAGCATAAAGCAGTCAATGATTACATCATGCAGCAGACCACCCTAGCAAAGAGCATATGTTCTTTTAAACTCAAGCAGTGGTATCTCAGTAGGTATGTGTGTGGCATACTCAGGCCCTTTCAAAGAGGCCACCAGATTTGTGCGTAGGGACTACAGTGGCATCAATAATGTCATCTTTCTGTTATTTAGGAACAACCAATCACACTGATTCAACAAGGAATGGTGAAATATGAAAATCGTCCACATCTTGCTCACCTACATGTGGCTCTGGGGGACCCATTTGTGCAAGAAGAAGTGGAGGAGGATGAGAAACTAGGACTGAAGGAGAAGGAGGATGAGGAGGAGTTAGTGTTGGAGGGAGGCATATAGTTTTAAAAGGACAAGAGGATGAGGCTGACACTCAGTTTGGCACACATGATGATGATGTTGACGAGGACACAGAGGATTACTATTGTATATCTGTGCTTTTAAGGACACACTATAACAGTGAACTTGGGAAATTTTCCTTACTTTAAAAGGGAGGCAAAATCGATAGAATCTTAAATTTCAGGAAATTTGCTCACCTCTAGTTTCTAATCAATTAGGATTTAGGCCAAAACACTCTAGTCAGTTGAAAACCAACACCTTGAATTGGAAATACTCACCAGCTTGGTTCATATGTGCTTGAGTTCTGTGCCAGGATCTAAAAATGCACAGTACATAATGCAGTGTTCAAAGAGGTTTCACAATTCCCCATTTGGAACTTCTGGTTGGTACATTATATTAAATATAAAGTAAAATGTCCTAAATATGCCCTGTATGAGCTGAACCCAAGGCAGCAGTGATGGGTATTGTACCACCATGCTATTTCCATTAGCATTGCTTTGATTCTGCTTTCGGAGCATTTATAGCATTCTAGCTGCCTGTACAAAGATGCCAAGTGCTGTAACTATCCATGCCCACTGTTCACATACAATGTCAAATTTTTAATGATTTATCATTCTGAGTTATGCCAACTGTAGCATGAAATGATTAATATGAATAAAAACAGAAGCAATTGATAATATTTTTTGCACAATAATGCTTTTTCCACTCAGTAGGAAATATCTTTACATTTACATCTCAATTAGGCCAGTAAGAAGTTTATAAAGAATGTTTTCCCCAATTAGTGGTGATGCAGTGAGAAGAGAAAATAGTATTCAATTCCACGACATGCAAATTAAGAGGCATTAGTCAAATTGAGTTTTAATTTGGTGGGCCACTTCCCTTTGTCCTTTTCTCCTTCTCCTTGACAAGAACCAAACAATTATCTCAATAAGAGAAGGTCGATCTGACCAGTCAAACCTGACTGCATATCAGTCATTGAGACAAAAATGGAGTTTAAATATTAATATAACATATTTCTGCAACCATTTATAGGTTGCAAAACAATCTGAATGAACTAATACAATGAAAAGTTGAATATAATTATAAGCTAACATAACAGGCGAAAATGTTACTGATTTATTCATTGAATGTATTAATTTGCCTGCCCTGATTATGCTATGCTTAGCTGTACCGCCCACCTGGAGCAAACTTGAGTAAGCACATAAAAAATTAATACAAAACAGAATATAATAGATGCCAAATAGCTAACAGACTGAATAATCAAATCACTTGCTGAGATATCATAGAGAATTCCAGTGATCAGCAAAGAATTATTTCTAATAAAAAAGAAATGTAAGATTAAAGAAGCTACACAAGAGTGAGGAGTAGAATAGTAAGCAACATAATTATCATATTAATAGACTTCTTTTATTATTTAATATTACATCCAAGTGCAAAGTTAATAAGAAGAGCAGTGTATGTATGGGCTGGTTATTCTACCTGATTGTCAATCCCTTGCTACATTACTTGTTAATGGCCCCGCAGTTTTGCAGGTTTACCCTCCAAAACTGCCAAGACATTAACAGTAAGCAAATGTTTAAAAGTCAACTTTAGTGATGGACGAACATCTGCCGGGACGGTTCGTGAATAGGGATGAGCGAACTCGAACTGTATAGGTCGGGTTCGTACCGAATTTTGGGGTGTCCGTGACACGGACCCGAACCCGGACATTTTCGTAAAAGTCCGGGTTCGGTGTTCGTCGCTTTCTTGGCGCTTTTGTGACGCTTTCTTGGCGCTTTTTGAAAGGCTGCAAAGCAGCCAATCAACAAGCGTCATACTACTTGCCCCAAGAGGCCATCACAGCCATGCCTACTATTGGCATGGCTGTGATTGGCCAGAGCACCATGTGACCCAGCCTCTATTTAAGCTGGAGTCACATAGCGCCGCCCGTCACTCTGCTCTGATTAGCGTAGGGAGAGGTTGCGGCTGCGACAGTAGGGCGAGATTAGGCAGATTAACTCCTCCAAAGGACTTGATTAATCGATCGATCTGCAGCTGTGGGTCATTGAGCTGCTGATACTCAATTGCTCACTGTTTTTAGGCTGCCCAGACCGTTTGTCAGTCACATTTTTCTGGGGTGATCGGCGGCCATTTTGTGTCTTGTGGTGCGCCAGCACAAGCTGCGACCAAGTGCATTTAACCCTCAATGGTGTGGTTGTTTTTTGGCTAAAGCCTACATCAGGGTGAAGCTGTCACACCAAGTGCATTTAACCAGCAATAGTCTGTTTATTTTTTGGCCATATACTACATCAGGGGCAAGCTGCGCCTGTCACCAAGTGCATTTAACCCTCAATGGTGTGGTTGTTTTTTGGCTAAAGCCTACATCAGGGTGAAGCTGTCACACCAAGTGCATTTAACCAGCAATAGTCTGTTTATTTTTTGGCCATATACTACATCAGGGGCAAGCTGCGCCCGTCACCAAGTGCATTTAACCCTCAGTAGTGTGGTTGGTCAAGCTATCACACCAAGTGCATTTAACCAGCAATAGTCTGTTCATTTTTCGGCCATATACTAAATCAGGGGCAAGCTGCGCCCGTCACCAAGTGCATTTAACCAGCAATAGTCTGTTCATTTTTTGGCCATATACTACATCAGGGGCAAGCTGCGCCCGTCACCAAGTACATTTAACCCTCAGTAGTGTGGTTGGTCAAGCTGTGACACCAAGTGCATTTAACCAGCAATAGTCTGTTCATTTTTTGGCCATATACTACATCAGGGGCAAGCTGCGCCCGTCACCAAGTGCATTTAACCCTCAGTAGTGTGGTTGGTCAAGCTATCACACCAAGTGCATTTAACCAGCAATAGTCTGTTCATTTTTTGGCCATATACTAAATCAGGGGCAAGCTGCGCCCGTCACCAAGTGCATTTAACCAGCAATAGTCTGTTCATTTTTTGGCCATATACTACATCAGGGGCAAGCTGCGCCCGTCACCAAGTGCATTTAACCCTCAGTAGTGTGGTTGGTCAAGCTATCACACCAAGTGCATTTAACCAGCAATAGTCTGTTCATTTTTTGGCCATATACTAAATCAGGGGCAAGCTGCGCCCGTCACCAAGTGCATTTAACCCTCAGTAGTGTGGTTGGTCAAGCTATCACACCAAGTGCATTTAACCAGCAATAGTCTGTTCATTTTTTGGCCATATACTACATCAGGGGCAAGCTGCGCCCGTCACCAAGTGCATTTAACCCTCAGTTGTGTGGTTGGTCAAGCTATCACACCAAGTGCATTTAACCAGCAATAGTCTGTTCATTTTTTGGCCATATACTACATCAGGGGCAAGCTGCGCCCGTCACCAAGTGCATTTAACCAGCAATAGTGTGGTTATTTTTTGGCCATATCCCAGTCTAATTCTGTCACTAAATCCATACCGGTCACCCAGCGCCTAAATACTAGGCCTCAAATTTATATCCCGCTAAATCTGTCGTTACCGCTGTACTGTTGTGGCTGGGCAAGTTATTTAGTGTCCGTCAAAGCACATTTTTTGTTCAGGGTTGAAAAACAATTCCCAATTTAGCAATTTCATAATTTAGTGGTTTCTGCTATATCAGAGCTATTTGAAATATATCCCTAAAAGGGTATATAATATTCAAGGTGCACATAGGGTCATTCAGAATAACTTCACACACACGCTACTGTGCATTTCCAAGTCCAATTCTGTTAGTAAATCCATACCGGTCACCCAGCACCTAAATACTAGGCCTCAAATTTATATCCCGCTAAATCTCTCATTACCGCTGTCCTGTTGTGGCTGGGAAAGTTATTTAGTGTCCGTCAAAGCACATTTTTTGTTCTGGGTTGAAATACAATTCCCAATTTAGCAATTTCATAATTTAGTGGTTCCTGCTATATCAGAGCTATTTGAAATCTATCCCTAAAAGGGTATATAATATTCAAGGTGCACATAGGGTCATTCAGAATAACTTCACACACACGCTACTGTGCATTTCCAAGTCCAATTCTGTTAGTAAATCCATACCGGTCACCCAGCGCCTAAATACTAGGCCTCAAATTTATATCCCGCTAAATCTCTCGTTACCGCTGTCCTGATGTGGCTGGGAAAGTTATTTAGTGTCCGTCAAAGCACATTTTTTGTTCTGGGTTGAAATACAATTCCCAATTTAGCAATTTCATAATTTAGTGGTTTCTGCTATATCAGAGCTATTTGAAATCTATCCCTAAAAGGGTATATAATATTCAAGGTCCACATAGGGTCATTCAGAATAACTTCACACACACGCTACTGTGCATTTCCAAGTCCAATTCTGTCAGTAAATCCATACCGGTCACCCAGCGCCTAAATACTAGGCCTCAAATTTATATCCCGCTGAATTTGAATACAATAAATTGGGCCAAATAATATTTTTGTTGTTGTGATGAATGATAACAATGAGGAAAACATCTAGTAAGGTACGCGGGCGTGGACATGGTCGTGGTGGTGTTAGTGGACCCTGTGGTGCTGGTAGAGGACGTGGCCGTTCTGCCACATCCACACGTCCTAGTGTACCAACTACCTCAGGTCCCAGTAGCCGCCAGAATTTACAGCGATATATGGTGGGGCCCAATGCCGTTCTAAGGATGGTAAGGCCTGAGCAGGTACAGGCATTAGTCAATTGGGTGGCCGACAGTGGATCCAGCACGTTCACATTATCTCCCACCCAGTCTTCTGCAGAAAGCGCACAGATGGCGCCTGAAAACCAACCCCATCAGTCTGTCACATCACCCCCATGCATACCAGGGAAACTGTCTCAGCCTCAAGTTATGCAGCAGTCTCTTATGCTGTTTGAAGACTCCGCTGGCAGGGTTTCCCAAGGGCATCCACCTAGCCCTTCCCCAGCGGTGGAAGACATAGACTGCACTAACGCACAACCACTTATGTTTCCTGATGATGAGGACATGGGAATACCACCTCAGCATGTCTCTGATGATGACGAAACACAGGTGCCAACTGCTGCGTCTTTCTGCAGTGTGCAGACTGAACAGGAGGTCAGGGATCAAGACTGGGTGGAAGACGATGCAGGGGACGATGAGGTCCTAGACCCCACATGGAATGAAGGTCGTGCCACTGACTTTCACAGTTCGGAGGAAGAGGCAGTGGTGAGACCGAGCCAACAGCGTAGCAAAAGAGGGAGCAGTGGGCAAAAGCAGAACACCCGCCGCCAAGAGACTCCGCCTGCTACTGACCGCCGCCATCTGGGACCGAGCACCCCAAAGGCAGCTTCAAGGAGTTCCCTGGCATGGCACTTCTTCAAACAATGTGCTGACGACAAGACCCGAGTGGTTTGCACGCTGTGCCATCAGAGCCTGAAGCGAGGCATTAACGTTCTGAACCTGAGCACAACCTGCATGACCAGGCACCTGCATGCAAAGCATGAACTGCAGTGGAGTAAACACCTTAAAACCAAGGAAGTCACTCAGGCTCCCCCTGCTACCTCTTCTGCTGCTGCCGCCTCGGCCTCTTCTGCTGCTGCCTCTTCGGCCTCTTCCTCCGCCTCTGGAGGAACGTTGGCACCTGCCGCCCAGCAAACAGGGGATGTACCACCAACACCACCACCACCAACTCCGTCACCAAGCGTCTCAACCATGTCACACGGCAGCGTTCAGCTCTCCATCTCACAAACATTTGAGAGAAAGCGTAAATTCCCACCTAGCCACCCTCGATCCCTGGCCCTGAATGCCAGCATTTCTAAACTACTGGCCTATGAAATGCTGTCATTTAGGCTGGTGGACACAGACAGCTTCAAACAGCTCATGTCGCTTGCTGTCCCACAGTATGTTGTTCCCAGCCGCCACTACTTCTCCAAGAGAGCCGTGCCTTCCCTGCACAACCAAGTATCCGATAAAATCAAGTGTGCACTGCGCAACGCCATCTGTAGCAAGGTCCACCTAACCACAGATACGTGGACCAGTAAGCACGGCCAGGGACGCTATATCTCCCTAACTGCACACTGGGTAAATGTAGTGGCAGCTGGGCCCCAGGCGGAGAGCTGTTTGGCGCACATCCTTCCGCCACCAAGGATCGCAGGGCAACATTCTTTGCCTCCTGTTGCCACCTCCTCCTACTCGGCTTCCTCCTCCTCTTCTTCCACCTGCTCATCCAGTCAGCCACACACCTTCACCACCAACTTCAGCACAGCCCGGGGTAAACGTCAGCAGGCCATTCTGAAACTCATATGTTTGGGGGACAGGCCCCACACCGCACAGGAGTTGTGGCGGGGTATAGAACAACAGACCGACGAGTGGTTGCTGCCGGTGAGCCTCAAGCCCGTCCTTGTGGTGTGTGATAATGGGCGAAATCTCGTTGCAGCTCTGGGACTAGCCAATTTGACGCACATCCCTTGCTTGGCACATGTGCTGAATTTGGTGGTGCAGAAGTTCATACACAACTACCCCGACATGTCAGAGCTGCTGCATAAAGTGCGGGCCGTCTGTTCGCGCTTCCGGCGTTCACATCCTGCTGCTGCTCGCCTGTCTGCGCTACAGCGTAACTTCGGCCTTCCCGCTCACCGCCTCATATGCGACGTGCCCACCAGGTGGAACTCCCCCTTGCACATGCTGGACAGACTGTGCGAGCAGCAGCAGGCCATAGTGGAGTTTCAGCTGCAGCACGCACGGGTCAGTCGCACTACAGAACAGCACCACTTCACCACCAATGACTGGGCCTCCATGCGAGACCTGTGTGCCCTGTAGCGCTGTTACGAGTACTCCACCAACATGGCCAGTGGCGATGACGCCGTTATCAGCGTTACAATACCACTTCTATGTCTCCTTGAGAAAACACTTAGGGCGATGATGCAAGAGGAGGTGGCCCAGGAGGAGGAGGAGGAGGAGGAGGAGGAAGAGGGGTCATTTTTAGCACTTTCAGGCCAGTCTCTTCGAAGTGACTCAGAGGGAGGTTTTTGGCAACAGCAGAGGCCAGGTACAAATGTGGCCAGACAGGGCCCACTACTGGAGGACGAGGAGGACGAGGATGAGGATGAAGCTTGGTCACAGCGGGGTGGCACCCAACGCAGCTCGGGTCCATCACTGGTGCGTGGCTGGGGGGAAAGGCAGGACGATGACGATACGCCTCCCACAGAGGACAGCTTGTCCTTACCCCTGGGCAGCCTGGCACACATGAGCGACTACATGCTGCAGTGCCTGCGCAACGACAGCAGAGTTGCCCACATTTTAACCTGTGCGGACTACTGGGTTGCCACCCTGCTGGATCCACGCTACAAAGACAATGTGCCCACCTTACTTCCTGCACTGGAGCGTGATAGGAAGATGTGCGAGTACAAGCGCACGTTGGTAGACGCGCTACTGAGAGCATTCCCAAATGTCACAGGGGAACAAGTGGAAGCCCAAGGCCAAGGCAGAGGAGGAGCAAGAGGTCGCCAAGGCAGCTGTGTCAATGCCAGCTCCTCTGAGGGCAGGGTTAGCATGGCAGAGATGTGGAAAACTTTTGTCAACACGCCACAGCTAACTGCACCACCACCTGATACGCAACGTGTTAGCAGGAGGCAACATTTCACTAACATGGTAGAACAGTACATGTGCACACCCCTCCACGTACTGACTGATGGTTCGGCCCCATTCAACTTCTGGGTCTCTAAATTGTCCACGTGGCCAGAGCTAGCCTTTTATGCCTTGGAGGTGCTGGCCTGCCCGGAGGCCAGCGTTTTGTCTGAACGTGTATTCAGCACGGCAGGGGGCGTCATTACAGACAAACGCAGCCGCCAGTCTACAGCCAATGTGGACAAGCTGACGTTCATAAAAATGAACCAGGCATGGATCCCACAGGATCTGTCCGTCCCTTGTCCAGATTAGACATTAACTACCTCCCCTTAACCATATATTATTGGACTCCAGGGCACTTCCTCATTCAATCCTATTTTTATTTTCATTTTACCATTATATTGCGAGGCTACCCAAAGTTGAATGAACCTCTCCTCTGTCTGGGTGCCGGGGCCTAAATATATGCCAATGGACTGTTCCAATGTTGGGTGACGTGAAGCCTGATTCTCTGCTATGACATGCAGACTGATTCTCTGCTGACATGAAGCCAGATCCTCTGTTACGGGACCTCTCTCCTCTGCCTGGGTGCTGGGCCTAAATTTATGAAAATGGACTCTTACAGTGGTGGGTGACGTGAAGCCTGATTCTCTGCTATGATATGAAGACTGATTCTCTGCTGACATGAAGCCAGATTGTCTGTTACGGGACCTCTCTCCTCTGCCTGTGTGCTGGGCCTAAATATATGCCAATGGACTGTTGCAGTGGTGGCTGACGTGAAGCCTCATTCTCTGCTATGACATGCAGACTAATTCTCTGCTGACATGAAGCCAGATTGTCTGTTACGGGACCTCTCTCCTCTGCCTGGGTGCTGGGGCTAAATTTATGACAATGGACTGTTGCAGTGGTGGGTGACGTGAAGCCTGATTCTCTGCTATGACATGCAGACTGATTCTCTGCTGACATGAAGCCAGATTGTCTGTTACGGGACCTCTCTCCTCTGCCTGTGTGCTGGGCCTAAATATATGCCAATGGACTGTTGCAGTGGTGGCTGACGTGAAGCCTCATTCTCTGCTATGACATGCAGACTAATTCTCTGCTGACATGAAGCCAGATCCTCTGTTACGGGACCTCTCTCCTCTGCCTGGGTGCTGGGCCTAAACTTATGAAAATGGACTCTTACAGTGGTGGGTGACGTGAAGCCTCATTCTCTGCTATGACATGCAGACTAATTCTCTGCTGACATGAAGCCAGATTGTCTGTTACGGGACCTCTCTCCTCTGCCTGTGTGCTGGGCCTAAATATATGCCAATGGACTGTTGCAGTGGTGGCTGACGTGAAGCCTGATTCTCTGCTATGACATGCAGACTAATTCTCTGCTGACATGAAGCCAGATTGTCTTTTACGGGACCTCTCTCCTCTGCCTGTGTGCTGGGCCTAAATATATGCCAATGGACTGTTGCAGTGGTGGCTGACATGAAGCCTCATTCTCTGCTATGACATGCAGACTAATTCTCTGCTGACATGAAGCCAGATTGTCTTTTACGGGACCTCTCTCCTCTGCCTGTGTGCTGGGCCTAAATATATGCCAATGGACTGTTGCAGTGGTGGCTGACGTGAAGCCTCATTCTCTGCTATGACATGCAGACTAATTCTCTGCTGACATGAAGCCAGATTGTCTGTTACGGGACCTCTCTCCTCTGCCTGTGTGCTGGGCCTAAATATATGCCAATGGACTGTTGCAGTGGTGGCTGACGTGAAGCCTCATTCTCTGCTATGACATGCAGACTGATTCTCTGCTGACATGAAGCCAGATTGTCTGTTACGGGACCTCTCTCCTCTGCCTGTGTGCTGGGCCTAAATATATGCCAATGGACGGTTGCAGTGGTGGCTGACGTGAAGCCTCATTCTCTGCTATGACATGCAGACTGATTCTCTGCTGACATGAAGCCAGATCCTCTGTTACGGGACCTCTCTCCTCTGCCTGGGTGCTGGGCCTAAACTTATGAAAATGGACTCTTACAGTGGTGGGTGACGTGAAGCCTCATTCTCTGCTATGACATGCAGACTAATTCTCTGCTGACATGAAGCCAGATTGTCTGTTACGGGACCTCTCTCCTCTGCCTGGGTGCTGGGCCTAAATTTTTGACAATGGACTGTTGCAGTGGTGGGTGACGTGAAGCCTGATTCTCTGCTATGACATGCAGACTGATTCTCTGCTGACATGAAGCCAGATTGTCTGTTACGGGACCTCTCTCCTCTGCCTGGGTGCTGGGCCTAAACTTATGAAAATGGACTCTTACAGTGGTGGGTGACGTGAAGCCTCATTCTCTGCTATGACATGCAGACTAATTCTCTGCTGACATGAAGCCAGATTGTCTGTTACGGGACCTCTCTCCTCTGCCTGGGTGCTGGGCCTAAATTTATGACAATGGACTGTTGCAGTGGTGGGTGACGTGAAGCCTGATTCTCTGCTATGACATGCAGACTGATTCTCTGCTGACATGAAGCCAGATTGTCTGTTACGGGACCTCTCTCCTCTGCCTGTGTGCTGGGCCTAAATATATGCCAATGGACTGTTGCAGTGGTGGCTGACGTGAAGCCTGATTCTCTGCTATGACATGAAGACTGATTCTCTGCTGACATGAAGCCAGATTGTCTGTTACGGGACCTCTCTCCTCTGCCTGGGTGCTGGGTCTAAATATATGCCAATGGACTGTTGCAGTGGTGGCTGACGTGAAGCCTCATTCTCTGCTATGACATGCAGACTAATTCTCTGCTGACATGAAGCCAGATTGTCTGTTACGGGACCTCTCTCCTCTGCCTGGGTTCCGGGGCCTAAATATCTGAGAATGGACTGTTCCAGTGGTGGGTGACGGGAAGCCAGATTCTCTGCTATGGGACCTCTCTCCAATTGATTTTGGTTAATTTTTATTTATTTAATTTTTATTTTAATTCATTTCCCTATCCACATTTGTTTGCAGGGGATTTACCTACATGTTGCTGCCTTTTGCAGCCCTCTAGCCCTTTCCTGGGCTGTTTTACAGCCTTTCTAGTGCCGAAAAGTTCGGGTCCCCATTGACTTCAATGGGGTTCGGGTTTGGGACGAAGTTCGGATCGGGTTCGGATCCCGAACCCGAACATTTTCGGGAAGTTCGGCCGAACTTCTCGAACCCGAACATCCAGGTGTTCACTCAACTCTATTCGTGAACGCAATCAAATGTTCGCGAACCGCAAGTTCGCAACGTGTCCCATTCATTTTAATGGCAGGTGAACCTGAAAAAACATTCAGCTCATATTTGCAGCCAAGAAATAATTACTAGACGTGCACAAATAGTCCCACAACATGGACAGTGACATACCAGATGTATTATTCGAATTTATGATCTCCATTCATTATTTTTTTAAATGCGAAATATCGATAATATGATTTTCGCGTATGCATAATTGCACAATACAGTAGTCAAATGCACTATAAAGAAAGTATATTGGTGGGGGGGGGGTGGAGCTAGCGCCGGACTGTGATGGCCGCATAGTCAGGAGCTCTCCGTACTAAATCCTGCACAGCACCAGCTAACGCTAGCAGCGAACGCTCCACTGAGGTATCCGAGGGAGAAAGCGATACTGAGGACTCTCACTGCAAAACAGTTCTCCCGATCACCCGCCGCTTCCTGAAGCAATCCCTCAGCAAGGCTATGGAGCCGATATTGAGCGAATTAACAGCCCTTCGCCACGATGTCCACCATATAGGAGACAGGGTTGTGGCCCTGGAGTCCTGCCAAACTGCGGTCCTGGAACATCAGTCAGCAATCGCCACCTCCTTACAGAAATGTCGCACCTACCTGAATGAGCTCCATAACGCAGTGGAGGAACAGGAGAATAGGGGGCGCAGAAACAACTTGCGCTTCAGGGGAGTACCCAAATCCGTTGAAGCAGCGGACATCCCTGCGGCGGTAACTGAGATCTGCAGCTCCATCTTGGGCCCAGACCAGCAGACAGAAATAATTGTGGCCTTGAGACCCAAACCCAAGCCATCGGAGCCGCCTAGAGACATCATCTGTAGGTTCCTTAACTACCAAGTTAAAACGGCAGTGCTGGAAGCCGCAAGGAACTTTACCGACCTAGAATATGAAGAGGTCCCCATTGCCATCTATTAAGATCTGGCCCCCTCTACCCTAAAGAAAAGAAGGAACCTGAAGCCCTTGACCAACTGGCTCAGAGCCAAGAAGACGCCATACCGATGGACCTTCTCGTTCGGAATTTCATTCTTTTATAAGGGGCCCGCTTCACCGTCTCTTCATTCGCCGATCTAAATGGAGTATACAATCACCTTCAGATAGCTCCACTAGAAATCGAAAATTGGGAACTCTACCAGGACCTTACGGACTTACCTGAGGTACTGAAGATCTCACCCTTTGAGCCACCACATACCCCGAAGTCCCAGAGGATCAAGCGCAAGACTGCACAGATGACACCGTAGATCCTGGTCTCATAGTTGCAGCCCAAATGTCAGAAATGACTTGATAACTTACGTTCTCATTTCCATATCTTTTTCCAAGTGTCCTTTCTTACACTATTTACCTAACCATCTGCATTCCATCGATTCTTCACAGATGGTTGCTACTTACCCCTGCTTACCTTGCCCTTCTATTCATCATTTTCCCTAGCTCCTTCTATGTGCTGTAAGGGGTCACAATAGGGTTGATAAACCATTTCCCCCCTTGCGATCCTTACTCTGTTTTTCAGAATGACCCATATTAATGGGCCTTGTTACTCAAAAGTTCATCTTATAGTTATATGTTTTTTTGTTTGCTTTTTGTTTAAGGTACTAGTCTTCTTCATTCCTACATGTATGACAATACTGAAGACTCCTCTGGCTCCTACCACACCTTCCTAGATTTATCGCATCAGATGCACTCAAAAATGGATTTCCTGGAGGGGGGCCTGGCTGCGACAAGGTAATCCCCTCTATAACAGACGAGATGGCCGATTTATCATTTGTGTCTTTCAATGTTAAGGGCTTTAACTCCCCTTCTAAGAGGAGCCAGGTCTTCACATTGCTACGCAAATCTGGGGCCAGGGTCCTTCTCCTTCAGGAAACACACTTCAAATTTAATCACTATCCCAACTTATCCTTCTCCAATTACCCCCAATGGTATCACTGTGGAGGTGATTCTGCTGCATCTGGGGGGTGAGTATTGGATTCCAGAGGAAGATTCCTTTTCAGTACATCTCCCACCTTCAGGATCCAGAAGGGAAATACCTACTAGTCAAAGGCTCTAATGGTCCTCAAACTTATACAATAATTAATTAATAATTAATTAGCTTACCTTGCCCTTCTATTCATCATTTTCCCTAGCTCCTTCTATGTGCTGTAAGGGTCACAATAGGGTTGATAAACCATTTTCCCCCTTGCGATCCTTACTCTGTTTTTCAGAATGACCCATATTAATGGACCTTGTTACTCAAAAGTTCATCTTATAGTTCTATGTTTTTTTGTTTGCTTTTTGTTTAAGGTACTAGTCTTCTTCATTCCTACATGTATGACAATACTGAAGACTCCTCTGGCTCCTACCACACCTTCCTAGATTTATCGCATCAGATGCACTCAAAAGTGGATTTCCTGGAGGGGGGCCTGGCTACGACAAGGTAATCCCCTCTATAACAGACGACATGGCTGATTTATCATTTGCGTCTTTCAATGTTAAGGGCTTTAACTCCCCTTCTAAGAGGAGCCAGGTCTTCACATTGCTACGCAAATCTGGGGCCAGTGTCCTTCTCCTTCAGGAAACACACTTCAAATTTAATCACTATCCCAACTTATCCTTCTCCAATTACCCCCAATGGTATCACTGTGGAGGTGATTCTGCTGCATCTGGGGGGTGAGTATTGGATTCCAGAGGAAGATTCCTTTTCAGTACATCTCCCACCTTCAGGATCCAGAAGGGAAATACCTACTAGTCAAAGGCTCTAATGGTCCTCAAACTTATACAATAATTAACTTATACGCCCCTAACATAGGACAACATATATGGTTTTCAAAAATCTTTCCCATAATAGAATCTTTTGCTGAAGGATTAACAGTAGTATGAGATGACCTAAATGCCACTCTGAACCCACTCCTTGACTCCTCATCCCGTAGATCGGCTTTGTCCCTTAGGACTTTACGTCTCATAAGGGAGGGTTTCTGGAATCTACACCTTATGGACATATGGCGCACATTTAACCCAGACATGACTGACTATACGTTCTACTCCCATCCCCACAAATCATACAATCGATTGGATTACCTCTTTGTATCCAAGGAACATCTCCAGCTCTGCCACGGGCCCAAAATAGGCTCCATCCTCTTATCAGATCATGCCCCCATATTTCTTTCGATTTCTGCATCTGTCCCCAATCCAGGTAAATTTAAATGGCGATTAAACAAGTCCCTGTTAGACAACCAAGATATTAAGGAAAAGATATCAGAACTCCTCAAGGAATATTTCTCCCTTAATAAACAACCCGAGGTATCAGATCAATCCCTTTGGGACGCCCATAAGCCTTTCCTCAGAGGGCACTTCATTAGCCTCGAGGCCTTCCTAAAAAAAGAAAGGAATAAAAAGATTGATTCCCTAAGTAGTAGGATATTCTCTCTAGAGAATTTACATAAAATATCTCTCTCGGAGTCACAGTTTATGGAACTTTCAAACCTAAAAGCAGAATTGAAGTCCCTTATGCAACACTCTACTGCCAAATATTTCCTAAACTCGCAACACAAATTCTTTGCACACGGGGACAAGGCATCTAAGTTTATGATGCGTAGAATAAGGGACAGACGATCCACGAACTATATACATCAACTGGACTCCCACCAAGGTAACCCCCTTTATTCCACAAAGCTAATAGGTACTCAATTCCGTGCGTTCTATGAATCACTATAGAACCTTCCCCCAACATTAAGCCCAGAAGCCCACTCAGATCTCCTTGCGTCATTCCTGGAATCAATTTCATTGCCAAATATCTCACCTGAGCACAAACTTAGTTTGTCATCCCAGTTTACGCTGGAAGAATTTACTACAGCACTAAAACAATCTCCTCATGGCAAGAGTCCAGGTCCGGATGGACTTCCAGTATACTATTATAAAGCTTACCAATAAATTGTCCTACCCCGTCTGCTCTCAGTCTGTAATCTGGCTTTACAGGGGAAACAGCTTTCCAGAGATATGACGATGGCCCACATAACCCTGATTCCCAAGGAAGGGAAATATCAAACAATGTGCAAGTTATAGGCCCATCTCACTTCTCAACATAGATCTCAAATTATTAGCAAAAATGGTAGTGAACCGCCTTGCAACCCTTCTCCCCTATCTTGTGCATGGGGATCAGGTAGGCTTCGTCAGAGGAAGAGAGGGCAGAGACAATACGTCCAGGGTCCTAAACGTAATATACCACTCTGCCTTCTGCTCTAGACTGCTGCTTCTTTTGAGTAGAGATGCGGAAAAAACATTTGACAGAATTAGCTGGAAATACCTGAAGCAAATCCTATCAGGGTTTGGCCTGCCTGATCCCTTTGTACAAGCTACCTTTGCAATGTATGCTCAATCATCAGCCTCAGTTTTAATTAATGGGGACCTAACTGATCCATTCAGGATACAGAATGGCACCCGACAGGGAAGCCCCCTTTCACCCCTGCTATTCGTCTTAGCTCTGGAGCCTCTTCTTATCAGACTGAGAGCAGATCCGGACATCCATGGAGTGGTGCTGGGAGGTCAGGATCACAAGATTGCGGCTTTTGCTGATGATATTATGATCATGACCTCTAATCTGAAAATTTCGCTCCCCATAATTCAAAATTACCTGGATACTTATGGCCTCCTATCCAACTTTAAAATTAATAAACAAAAATCCCTGGTGAGTTGTATAAAGATTTCCCAACGTAATCAACTTAGCCTTAAAGAGAACTCTCCATTTGATTGGTCATATCCCTATCTTACTTATTTAGGAATCAAAATAAGCCCTAATCCATCTGAACTCTATACACTCAATTACTTGCCCCTGTTGCAATCCATCACAGTTGACATAAACAGACTGAATATTCCTACTATATCTTGGTTTGGACGTAAAAACCTACAAACCGGATTCCAAAAAAGTTGGGACACTATACAAATCGTGAATAAAAACTGAATGCAATGATGTGGAGGTGCCAACTTCTAATATTTTATTCAGAATAGAACATAAATCACGGAACAAAAGTTTAACTGACAAAATGTACCATTTTAAGAGAAAAATATGTTGAATCAGAATTTCATGGTGTCAACAAATCCCCAAATTTGGGACAAGGCCATTTTCACCACTCTGTGGCATCTCCCCTTATTCTTACAACACTCAACAGACGTCTGGGGACCGAGGAGACCAAATTCTCAAGTTTAGAAATAGGAATGCTCTCCCATTCTTGTCTAATACAGGCCTCTAACTGTTCAATCGTCTTGGGCCTTCTTTGTTGCACCTTCCTCTTTATGATGCGCCAAATGTTCTCTATAGGTGAAAGATCTGGACTGCAGACTGGCCATTTCAGTACCCGGATCCTTCTCCTACGCAGCCATGATGTTGTGATTGATGCAGAATGTGGTCTGGTATTATCTTGTTGAAAAATGCAGGGTCTTCCCTGAAAGAGATGACGTCTGGATGGGAGCATATGTTGTTCTAGAACCTGAATATATTTTTCTGCATTGATGGTGCCTTTCCAGACATGCAAGCTGCCCATTCCACACGCACTCATGCAACCCCATACCATCAGAGATGCAGGCTTCTGAACTGAGCGTTGATAACAACTTGGGTTGTCCTTCTCCTCTTTGGTCCGGATCACATGGCGTCCCAGATTTCCAAAAAGAACTTCGAATCGTGACTCGTCTGACCACAGAACAGTCTTCCATTTTGCCACACCCCATTTTAAATGATCCCAGGCCCAGTGAAAACACCTGAGCTTGTGGATCTTGCTTAGAAATGGCTTCTTCTTTGCACTGTAGAGTTTCAGCTGGCAACGGCGGATGGCACGGTGGATTGTGTTCACTGACAATGGTTTCTGGAAGTATTCCTGAGCCCATTCTGTGATTTCCTTTACAGTAGCATTCCTGATCACGGGCATCCAGCATGGTTTTACGGCCTTGACCCTTACGCACAGAGATTGTTCCAGATTCTCTAAATCTTTGGATGATGTTATGCACAGTTGATGATGATAGATGCAAAGTCTTTGCAATTTTTCGCAACACCTTTCTGATATTGCTCCACTATCTTGCTGCGCAACATTGTGGGAATTGGTGATCCTCTACCCATCTTGGCTTCTGAGAGACACTGCCATTCTGAGAAGCTCTTTTTATACCCAATCATGTTGCCAATTGACATAATTAGTGTTAATTGGTCTTCTAGCTCTTCGTTATGCTCAAATTTACTTTTTCCAGCCTCTTATTGCTACTTGTCCCAACTTTTTGGGGATTTGTTGACACCGTGAAAATTTGAATCAACGTATTTTTCCTTTAAAATGATCATTTACTCGGATTAAACGTTTGATCTGTCATCTACGTTCTATTACAAATAAAATATTGACATTTGCCATCTCCACATCATTGCATTCAGTTTTTATTCACAATTTGTTTAGTGTCCCAACTTTTTGGGAATCCGGTTTGTATTAATGTCGCTGATATTACCTCGCCTTACTTACCTCCAACAAGTTTTGCCCATCCACGTCCCTAAGTCTTATTATGACTCCCTCAGGAAACTATTTAGATCGTTCAACTATTTAGATCGACCCTGAGCTATACGGTAGGGCTGTTCTGCTATCTAGAGCAGTTGAGTGGCTCAGAACCCCTAATCCCAGCGATGGAACAGGAACTAGTAAACCAACCCTTTCGCTCACTGTTACTAGGGAACTCCAGTCTAAACAACATCTCTATATCTCCCTTTCCAATAATTCAAGCTACCCTCAATGCATGGAAGGGACTCCAGTCCACTCATTGTGCAGTACCTTTCCCATCGCCGACTCTCTCAGTGAGGGATATTCTGGGCACTGCTCTCCCAGTAATACGCGATTGCACCCCACGCGACATAAGGGAATCAACTATTTCTATCTTCTCGTTTCTTCAGCCTGATGGTGCTTCCCTATCCATTTATGAGATTCAAACAAAACTGGCCCCTCACAAGCAGTTTTTACCCGCCATACTATATATACGTTCATATATCTCGCAACACATTCCTAGTACCAGTTTCTACCTCTAGTCTGGGTTGAATCACTTATCACCAACCCTAACTCCCCAAATAAGCTAATATCACAATTGTATAAAAGACTGAATAACCCCTCTGTACTCATTAAACCAGCGTTCATCAGAAGATGGGAAAAAGATTTGAGCCTAGACTTTCCACTGAATACTTTACCAGAGATACTGTTATCTCCACATAAGTCATCTCGCTGTGTACGTATACAGGAGAACGGTTACAAACTTTTAACTAGATGGTACAAAACGCCTGATGTGACCTCTCTTTATTCGGATACAGCAATTGATAAATGCTGGAGATGTCTCGAAGATAAAGGAACACTCCTCCACATATGGTGGTCATGCCCCATAATCAACAAATGGTGGAAAACAATTTTTGATGTAAGCAATCAGATCTGCCACACTAAAGTGCAGTTATCCTCTTTGTTAGCCCTACTCAATCTAGGTTACCAAGCAGAATCTCCCCTTCCTCCCTTCCTTTTCAAACAACTACTGATAGCAGCCCACCTTTTAGTGCCTAAATATTGGTTATCAACCTCTACTCCTCCCCTGGAACAATGGAAATTAAAAATTTACCAACTGTATAGGTTTGAAGAAATTTCCTCCTGGGAAGCACTCACACATAGCAAATTCCGAAAACAATGGCGTTGATGGTATGAATATAGACACCCTAACTGAGGTGTGCAGAATTCTACACCACCCCTAACAATTGGGTAGATTTAGAACCTACTCTGATACAATTGTCAAATGTCAGGGATATCAACATTATATGGCCGGAATGCAATTGTGGAAAACCAATGTTTTTGCATTTATATGTCAATG
Organism: Bufo gargarizans; assembly: GCF_014858855.1. Taxonomy (NCBI): domain Eukaryota; kingdom Metazoa; phylum Chordata; class Amphibia; order Anura; family Bufonidae; genus Bufo; species Bufo gargarizans. Next base: position 199,725,530 of record NC_058080.1, read on the forward strand.
CTACCTATTTCAGTATGGAATGAACCATAAAATGTATAACTTCAACGTCATGCTTGACTTTCAAGATACCTGTGTATGTACCTTGTTACGTTATGTTCTTCAAATAAAAAAATAAAAATAAAAAGAAAGTATATTGGTATATAACACCCCGCTTCAATCAGTTTTTTTGGGGGACGACTGGTATATCACACCAGTAGAAATTATTTGTTCCAATAATGCTTGTCCCTCTATATACCTGCAGTATCGCAGCAGAACCGCACACAACTGCCACACAATACAAATACACTATAATATACTTTCTAATATAGAAAGTATATTATAGCATTGTACAAGGAAGGCAATCCATTAGAATATACATAAAGATAAAATGTAACCTTTAATAATGTTACTATGAGGGTCCATTCACACGTCCGTAAGTGTTTTGCGGATCCGCAAAACAAGGACACCAGCAATGTGCATTCCGCAATTTGCTAACCGCACATCGCCGGCGCTATAATAGAAAATGCCTAATCTTGTCTGCAATGGCGTACAAGAATAGGACATGTTCTATTTTTTTGCAGAAACAGAAGCACGGATGCAAAAGTGCGGATCCGCAAATGCGGATGCGGACAGCACATTCCGGACCCATTGAAAATTAATGGGTCTCCACCGGTTCCACAAAATTGCAGAATGGATGCGGACCCATTTTGCGGACGTGTGAATGGAAAAGATATCCCTCAAAATGAAAATAAATTAAATTATTAAAGTTAAGCAAAAAGCATAGATGTGGTAGGCAATAACAAGTGCTCGGCGGCACTAAATCAGGTGCTCGGTGGCACCAAATCAGAAACCATATGTCCTACCACAATCCGGGAGGTTCCAGTGCACATCTATGAATCCCAGAGGGAAAGCAAAAACCATCTATCCCTGGGCTAGATGATGATGTAGTATTGAAGGACAGGGTGGGCAAAGAACTGTCCCTGATATTGCCCTACAGGGGGTGCTATTCTGGCCCTGATAGCCTAACCACAGAGCATCCGCCCTGATAAGAGCGACCCCGAGCGGAACCTTACCCTATATAAAAATGGCCCTAGTAAGCCCATAGCCCCTAGGCCCCTGACTTCCAGGTGATCACTATATAGATCTATGTGTTTTTTACTCATTATAAAAGTATATTATAAGTATATCGCAACCCCTGGTGTATCACACCTATCAATAGCACACCTATACCAGTCCTTAAAATGACTCTTGTGGCCCTATTAGCTAGCGTTTGGTGTCCCTAACAGTCTGTTTCTGCTCCACACAGCAACCTCTCCCTACACTGGCAAAAAACTGAATGTAAAATGGCGGGCAGATCAGGTTTATTTATAAGGTAGGGGGTATGTCCATGTGCTGAAACGTCTCAATTTGCTGTCCTGTACTACCTGATGGATGTGTCATGGGTCAAATTTCTTCACAATGTAAAAGAATATGGCGGGCGCAAATATCTCCATATGTTCGCATGTTCGCCAAATCGCGAACACGCAAAGTTTGCCGCAAAACGACCGCCGGGCGAACCGCAAGGCCATCTCTAGTCAACTTTTAGTAATTTATAGGAAATTACTGCAACCACCTTGTGGTGTTCAGCTGCACCATGGCTGCGTCTTGTCTGCCCCCTGGCCGCTACGTTGTTCCTATCCTTAGGCTAAGTTTTGTAACCTACAGTAGCAACTACTTTAAGTCAGATATGCTACTGTAAAATCCTATGAGCGTTATGTCTACTTGTGGTCCTACCATAAGTGACAGACAATGGTGATGTTTACCTGACTGAAACTTACTCATATCACAACAGTTTCATAATTCCAGTATTAGAGACAACACACGTGTAAATATGCTCACAAATTAAGAATTTATTATGACAACCGCTGAAATTAATCCTTTAAATATAAGGTTTCAACTGGTAGCATTCCCCTTTTTTAGGCCGTTGTCTTAGAAGTTTGTTGTTAGCAGTGGCAACTATCTAAAGAAGGGGCGTATTGCTGTTCAGAATGTTATATTTGATGTATTCACGTCTTAAATCTGTCTAGAGATGAACAAAGCAATATTAAACAAAACAAATTTGCCATGAATTTCTAAACTGATTCTAATTTTGGCACATCCAAAACTTTTGTAATTAATCTCACACAACTTGCTGAAAATGGCAGCCACCATTTTACAGATCTGACTTAAAGTTTACCATCAAATTTACCATCAAAAAAGGATATCATTTTTTATTTAAAAAAAAAATCCAACAGTGCAATGTGTTATCAATTAGGCCGTTTTTAAAATAGTTACCAACTGTTTAGTCATGTATGTCACTGTCACTTTCACATTACTAATGCCATCTTGTCGTTAATGGGGTTATCCCATCTTAGACAATGGGGGCATGTCTCTAGGATATGCCCCCATTGTCTGATAGGTGCGGGTCCCACCTCTGGGACCCACACCTACAAGGAGAACGGAGCCGGGGAGAGTTGTGGATGGAGGACCCCAGGTTTCCCGGGGTCCGTCCACCACCAGGCGCAGCTCCCCGCCTCTCCCTCTCAGCCACCGCTCCCATTCATTTCTATGGGGCTGACGGAAATAGTCGAGCCAGCGCTTGGCTATTTTTGGTGGCTCCATAGAAATGAATGGAGGGTGGCTGCGCATGCGCAGTGCACCCTCCTCAACTTCACTTATTTGGGCAGTCACACTTCACTTATTTGGGCAGTCACACTTCACTTATTTGGGCAGTCACGGGCCAAAACTGACCAAATAACTTACCAAATAACACTCCTTTTACACCGTTGTCAGCTTATCCCACATACAGTACAGACCAAAAGTTTGGACACACCTTCTCATTCAAAGAGTTTTCTTTATTTTCATGACTATGAAGGCATCAAAACTAGGAATTAACACATGTGGAATTATATACATAACAAACAAGTGTGAAACAACTGAGAATATGTCATATTCTAGGTTCTTCAAAGTAGCCACCTTTTGCTTTGATTACTGCTTTCCACACTCTTGGCATTCTCTTGATGAGCTTCAAGAGGTAGTCCCCTGAAATGGTCTTCCAACAGTCTTGAAGGAGTTTCCAGAGATGCTTAGTACTAGTGTTGAGCGCGAATATTCGAATTGCGAATATTTTTCTCGAATATCGCGATTTCGAGATTTCGCGAATATTTAGAATATAGTGCTATATATTCGCGAAATCGAATATTCTTTTTTTTTTTTTTTTTTAAATGCTCCATTCAGTGCCTGTTGTCGTGCTCACGGAGCGTCCCCATCACCATGGGGACGCTCCATAGACTATAATGTACTGTCGGATTAGAGAATTACGTTGAAATCAACATTAGATTATTTCATGTTATATTATTCGCATCGCGATGCAAATAATATAACACGAAATAATCGCATGTTGATTTCTACTTGGTACTGCTATAGTTCATATTCGGCGAATATGGAATATAGCAGTACTATACTTCGAGTTATATTCATCGCATGGCAATTTCAACTGATGGACTATGGCAGTACAAAGTAGAAATCAACATGCGATTATTTTGTGTTATATTATTCGCATCGCAATTTCAGCTTAGCACTACTATGTTCCATATATGTGTATTTTACGAAATCTCGTACTATTGCTCTAACTTCGTCTTTTCGAATATTCATAATATTCTAAAAGACGAAGTTAGAGCAATATTACGAAATTTCGTAAAATACCCATATATATTGTAATTTAGCTAATATAGTGCTATAATAATTTTTTTTTCTTTAATTTTTTCTTCCCTCTTCTGAACTTAAGTTTTGTAAAATATGTACACTGTTAAAAAAATTAAAATAGCAGTATATTAGCTAAATTACAATATATATGTGTATTTTACGAAATTTCGTAATATTGCTCTAACTTCGTATTTTAGAATATGACGAATATTCTAAAAGACGAAGTTAGTGCAATAGTACGAAATTTCGCAAAATACACATATATGGAATATAGCAATGCGAAGCTGAAATTGCGATGCGAATAATATAACACGAAATAATCGCATGTTGAGTTCTACTTTGTACTGCCATAGTCCATCAGTTGAAATTGCCATGCGATGAATATAACTCGAAGTATAGTACTGCTATATTCCATATTCGCCAAATATGAACTATAGCAGTACAAAGTAGAAATCAACATGCGATTATTTTGTGTTATATTATTCGCATCGCGATTTCAGCTTAGCACTGCTATATTCCATATATGTGTATTTTGCGAAATTTCGTACTATTGGTCTAACTTCGTCTTTTAGAATATTCGTCATATTCTAAAATACGAAGTTAGAGCAATATTACGAAATTTCGTAAAATACACATATATATATATTGCAATTTAGCTAATATACTGCTATTTAAAAATTTTTAACAGTGTACATATTTTACAAAACTTAAGTTCAGAAGAGGGAAGAAAAAATTAAAGAAAAAAAAAAATTATTATAGCACTATATTAGCTAAATTACAATATATATGTGTATTTTACGAAATTTCGTAATATTGCTCTAACTTCGTCTTTTAGAATATAACGAATATTCGAAAAGACGAAGTTAGAGCAATAGTACGAAATTTCGTAAAATACCATTGACATACTGTTATACTAGAAAAAAGATTTTTTTCGCAACATGCAATTAAATTAATAGCATATTATTCGCGAAAATTTTTATAATTACGAATATTCGATTTAGATGAATATGACACGAATATTCACTCGAATATTCGCGAAATATTGCGAAATTGAATATGGCACCTCCCGCTCATCACTACTTAGTACTTGTCGGCCCTTTTGCCTTCACTCTGCGGTCCAGCTCACCCCAAACCATCTCGATTGGGCTCAGGTCCGGTGACTGTGGAGGCCAGGTCATCTGGCGCAGCACCCCATCACTCTCCTTCATGGTCAAATAGCCCTTACTTTCAAAGTTTTCCCAATTTTTCGGCTGACTGACTGACCTTCATTTCTTAAAGTAATGATGGCCACTCATTTTTCTTTACTTAGCTGCTTTTTTCTTGCCATAATACAAATTCTAACAGTCTATTCAGTAGGACTATCAGCTGTGTATCCACCTGACTTCTCCTCAACGCCACTGATGGTCCCAACCCGATCTATAAGGCAAGAAATCCCACTTATTAAACCTGACAGGGCACACCTGTGAAGTGAAAACCATTTCAGGGGACTACCTCGTGAAGCTCATCAAGAGAATGCCAAGAGTGTGGAAAGCAGTAATCAAAGCAAAAGGTGGCTACTTTGAAGAACCTAGAATATGACATATCTTCAGTTGTTTCACACTTGTTTGTTTTGTATATAATTCCACATGTGTTAATTCATTGTTTTGATGCCTTCAGTGTGAATCTACAATTTTCCTAGTCATGAAAATAAAGAAAACTCTTTGAATGAGAAGGCGTGTCCAAACTTTTGGTCTGTACTGTAGATGTCTACAGAACCTGTTCTATTAAAAGCTTAAACAAGGAGAGCCCCCCAACAGAGTGGAGAGGGTGTCAGCAGTAAGTTTGTGTTGACGTCACTGATTATTTTGCCCTTCCTCTGATCCATAAGAACAATAACCCCCCAAAAATGGATTCTAGCATTTGCCTTCACTAGGTCAGCATTTGGTCAGTAATACATCAGTATTGCTAATGCCCAAAAAATTGGAGTGGATCAAAAACAGAGATGACACGTGAATGGAATATTTGCGTGTCTACTGTGTTTTGTACCCACTCCGACTTTTGTCGAACAAATCATAAGCCAATTCTGATGGGACCATACAGGCCTTACAGCTGCTACACAGACAGGATCGATTGTGCGTCTCATGTTTCCTTCCTTCTGACAGATCAGAAGAAGGGTCAAACAAATGATGATACCAGCCAGGCTGAAAGGCAAAATAGTGGCCTAGTCATGAAGTGGGGAGGGTGGAAACAGCCTAAGAAGTCCACAGAGTGGCCCTATGATATAGTTGTGAGGTGGAAGCAGCGTGAGGAGACCACAGAGTAACAATGTGATGTAGTGTGGAGGTGGCAGCAGCATGAGGAGACCACAAAGTGGCAAGGTGACATTGTGTGGAAGTGTCAGCAGCATCAGAAGACCAAAGAGTGGCAAGGTGACAGTGTGGAGGTGGCAGCAGCATAAGGAGACAACAGAGTGGCAAGGTGTCATAGTTTGGAGGTGGCAGTAGCATCAGGATGCCACAGAGTGGCATAATGACAGGGTGGAGGTGGCAGCAGCAGTATCAAGAGGCCACAGAGTGGCACAATGACATATTGTCAAGTGGCGGCAGCAGAAGCATCAGGATAAGGCCACAGGGTTGCACAATGACATAGTGTGGAGGTGGCACAGCATCAGAAGACAACAGAGTGGCAAGGTGACATAGTGTGGAGGTGGCAGCAGCATGAAGAGACCACAGAGTGTCAAGGTTACATAGTGTGGAGGTAGCAGCAGCATGAGGAGACCAAAGAGTGGCAATGTGACATAGTGTGGATGTGGCAGCAGCATCAGGAGACCACTGATTGACCTGGTGACAGAGTGAAGAGGTGGGTGGCAATACCAGTACCAGCTGAAGATGGTGGGTGAAATAAGGAGCACTTGGCATTAGATGTTTGGCATCAGGCGGGTCTCAGCATTATAATAGTAGCTGAGGCAGGTAGCCAGAAGAAACCAATCTCTTTTGTCAAAGTGTTGGTGTGGCACCATGGATGATCTAGTCTGATGCATCAGGCATTGGTGGGTGGAAATCCTGGCTGATCCACGCCTGATTCATCTTTAGTGATGAGCGGGAGGTGCCATATTCGATTTCGTGATATTTCGCGAATATTCAATTGAATATTCATCTTATATTCGTCGATATCGAATATTCGTCATTATTCTATTTATCGCAAATAATATTAATATATATATATAAATATTTGCTTATTGTGATTTTCTTTTAACTGTAAATGCTACTTTCATATTGGTTGGCTATAGCTCTGGCTAATATGTGTATTTTACGAATATTCGCTATACTGCTATATATTCATGTTTTAGAATATGGCGAATATTCCAAAAAACGAAGTTATAGCAATATAGCAAATTTTTGTAAATTACACATATAGACTGCAATTTAGCTAATATAGTGCTATAATCTTTATTTTTTATAGTCAATTTTTATAATCTTCTGAACTTCAGTTTTGGAAAAAAAATACACTATTAAAAAAGACTATAGCACTATATTAGCTAAATTGCAGTCTATATGTGTATTTTACAAATATTCGCTATATTGCTATAACTTTGTTTTTTAGAATATTACGAATATTCTAAAAAAATGAAATTATAGCAATATAGCGAATGCTTGTAAAATACACAGACTGTAATTTAGCTAATATAGTTCTATAATCTTTTTTTTATAGTAAATTTTTTTTTTCTCTTCTGAACTTCAGATTTGGAAAAAATGTACACTATAAAAAAAAATATATACTATAGCACTATATTAGCTAAATTGCAGTCTATATGTGTATTTTACGAATATTCACTATATTGTCATATATTCTTGTTTTAGAATATGACGAATATTCTAAAAAACTAAGTTATAGCAATATAGCGAATATATTCGTGATTTAGAATATTCATCTTTTTTTTTAATCTGTACTGTTATTCCACTTTGGCATACTGCTTCCCGACAAGCTTCCCCATCACCATGGGAACGCATGTGGGTTAGAATATGCCATCGGATCTGAGTTACATAGAATGTGTCGGCAGATAAGAACCATTTGGCCCATCTATTCGATCGTTTTCACGATCTCAGGGAAAACTCAGATCCAATGGTATTTTCTAACCCACAGGTGTTCCCATGGTGACGGGGATGATTGTCGGGGAGGAGTATGCAAACAACTGCACAGATAGGAAAAGAAAATGTGAATATTCTAAATAATGAATATATTCACTATATGGCTATATATTTGTTTTTTAGAATATTTGTAATTTCTTTTCCATATGAAAACATGATTCCTTCCTGCTTAAGTTGCTTGTGGGCCAATGACTCATTGACCCACAAGAAAGAAGCAGGGATGAATCATGTTTTCTGATGTTAAAAAATGACGAATATTCGATATAGCGAATATATAGCACTATATTAAAAATATTCGCAAATTAGCGAAGTTGTGATATTCGCGATTAATATTCGCTATTCAAATATTTAAGCTCAACACAATTCATCTTGACAAAGGTCAGTCTTTCCACATTTTGGGTGGACAACCAAGTTCTTCTTGGGGTAACTATGGACCTCACCCCACTAAACACCCACTCTGATGCCACACTACTGGCCAGGCAGGACAGCTTTTCCAGGGCAAACTCTGCAACTTGCTGCCACAAATCAAGTTTGGCTGCCCAGTAGTCCAGCATATCTGCAATGTGGGGTGGCAGGGTGCTGTCCAAGTATGCCACCACTGGCTGGTTCAGGTCCTGTTTAGATCTATGTGTAGTTGCTGCTGCTGGTGAGTAGTTTCTTCACTAGGCGGGTGAAGACAGCTGCTCATCAGCAACTATAGACTCAGGCTGCTGCTGATGGAGCTGGTACTGATCCTGTCAACCCCTCCCCAGCAGCCATGGAAGTGAAACGTGAGTGCAGAGTGGCCCCCCGGTCAGACCTGCAAGAGGATGGACAATGGGCGATAGACTATGGGCAATAGGATGTCTTTATAGTAGTTTAGTTTGTCCTCCCTCTCAGCAGGTGTGAAAAAGGCCCCCATTTTGGACCGGTAGCGAGGGTCCAACAAGATGGAGAGCCAGAAGTCATCCCTTTGCCGAATGGTGACAATTCAGCTCTCATTAGGCAAGCAAGTGAGCATGTATCAGGCCACTTGTGCAAGTGACTCGGTGGGACTCTTCACCTCCATCTCCACTGCATTCTGCCACGGTGTGTGTCTGGGTCCTCAGTCTCCTCTTCCTCATCGCCCTGTAGCTCCTCTGGCTGCTCCTGCTCCTCCTCTCCTGTCACCTCCATATAAAAACCACTCATTTCGCTACACATTGATTGTGCTCCAATGTCCTCCTCCTCCTGCAGATCAGCCCCCACAGGGCTCATGTGGCCGTCAGATCTAGGCGCCATGTCACCAGTTCCCTGACCAGCCAGATTTACCAGCATCTATTCCAGGAAATGAAGCAGTGGAATGACATTGTTCACCCCGTCATCCTGGCTAATGACTACTTGGCCTCCTCAAAGGGCCTGAGCAAACGGCAGGTGTCATGCATGGGCTGACAATGGCTGACTTTACACAGGGGAATACTCCTGTCTAGAGATCGCCTTGCGGTTTGGCCAGTGGTCGTTTTGCGGCGAACTTTGCTCGTTCGCGTTCGCAAAACAGGTGAACATATGGCGATGTCCATCAGCCCCATATTCTTTGCATTGTGCAGAACTTTGACCCATGACACATCCATCAGATGGGACAGGACAGCCAATAGAAACGTTTCAGCACGTGGACACACCCCCTACCCTATAAATAAAATCCAATCTGGCAGCCATTTTACATTCTTTTTTTGCCAGTGTAGGGTTGCTGTGTGGAGCATGGACAGACTGTTAGGTACACCAAATGCTAGCTAATAGGGCCACAAAAGTAATTTTAAGGACTGGTATAGGTGTGCTATCGATAGGTGTGTCATACAGAGGAGTGTGATATAACTATAATATACTTTCTAACATAACGTATATTATAGTGCATTTGTATTGAGCAGCAGTTGTGTGCGGTTCTGCTGCGATACTGTAGCTAGCTAGAGGGATAAACGCTATTGGAATAACTAATTGGTATAGGACTGGTATAGGTTTGCTCAGGGCCGTTTCTAGGGGCGGGCGGGCTGGGCGGCCACCCAGGGCGCTGTCAGAAGGGGGGCACCGGCAGGGGCGCCCTCTTGTGGTTTCTCTGCCTGTTATTACTTTCATGCCATGCGCCCCCCTGGCTCCCTCCCTCTGAGATCTCGCCTGCCCTGCGACCTGCGCCCGAGTGCCGAGTCCTCTGTCCGTACGTACCGAGTCCAGTCACTCAGCTCCGGTACCTGCGGTGCGGGCGGCACTTACTGACGTCACGCGCCTGCTCCTCCCACTAGGCAGCGCAGCCGCGTGACGTACAGTGAGTGCCTGCCTGATACCGCCCACCCTGAGCCCCTGAGCAGTGCTGATTGCTGAAAAGAAGCCTGCTGTGAAGATCCGGGACAGTGGGTCGACTCGGGTGCAATGTGGTTAAATTAAACAAACAATTTTTTTACAATGGGGACAATGACACTGTGGATGGTCTGTGGGGGGGGGGGGGGGGCATTAATTACAATGGGGGGCGGGGGCCACTGTGGGAGACATACAAATGAGGACCACTGTCACTGTGGGGGACATTAAGTTTAATAAGGATCACTATGGACATTATTTAGAATGGAGGCTGCTGTGCTCATTATAACTATAATGTCTGATAGGCCTAGTCCTGAGCTGAGTTATATTACCCTGCCCATGCCCTGTATGATAATGTACCCATCCCTGATACCCCTTAGTTATAAGGGGTATCAGGGTACATTATTATACAGGGCAGAGTAATATAACTCAGGACTAGGCCTATCAGACATTATACAGTTATAATGACACCCACAGCAGCCTCCATTCTAAATAATGTCCATAGTGATCCTTATTAAAAATAATGTCCCCCCACAGGCAGGCTCTGCGGGCGGCGGCGCTCACTCACTGTGTGTCGCGCGCCGCGTGGGGGGGAGAGTTTTTTTGACACTCGCCTTGAGAGAAATTATACCAAGAAACTGCACTGGGTGTGCTATCGATAGGTGTGACATACAGAGGAGTGTGATATACCGATAATATACCTTCTAACATAGAAAGTATATTATAGTTAGAGTTGAGCGGACACCTGAATGTTCGGGTTCGAGAAGTTTGGCCGAACATCCCGAAAATATTCGGGTTCGGGATCCGAACCCAATCCGAACTTCGTCCCGAACCCCATTGAAGTCAATGGGGACCCGAACTTTTCGGCACTAAAAAGGCTGTAAAACAGCCCAGGAAACGGCTAGAGGGCTGCAAAAGGCAGCAACATGTAGGTAAATCCCCTGCAAACAAATGGGGATAGGGAAATGAATTAAAATAAAAATTTAATAAATAAAAATTAACCAAAATCAATTGGAGAGAGGTCCCATAGCAGAGAATCTGGCTTTACGTCACCCACCACTGGAACAGTCCATTCTCAGATATTTAGGCCCCGGCACCCAAGCAGAAGAGGGAGGTCCCGTAACAGAGAATCTGTCTTCATGTCAGCAGAGAATCAGTCTGCATGTCATAGCAGAGAATCAGGCTTCACGTCAGCCATCACAGCAACAGTCCATTTTCATAAATTTAGGCCAAGCACCCAGGCAGAGGAGAGAGGTTCCGTAACACAGAATCTGGCTTCATGTCAGCAGAGAATCAGTCTTCATATCATAGCAGAGAATCAGGCTTCACGTCAGCCACCACTGCAACAGTCCATTTTCATAAATTTAGGCCCAGCACCCAGGCAGAGGAGAGAGGTCCCGTAACAGACAATCTGGCTTCATGTCAGCAGAGAATCAGTCTTCATGTCATAGCAGAGAATCAGGCTTCACGTCACCCACCACTGTAACAGTCCATTTTCATAAATTTAGGCCCAGCACCCAGGCAGAGGAGAGAGGTCCCGTAACAGACAATCTGGCTTCATGTCAGCAGAGAATCAGTCTTCATGTCATAGCAGAGAATCAGGCTTCACGTCACCCACCACTGTAACAGTCCATTTTCATAAATTTAGGCCCAGCACCCAGGCAGAGGAGAGAGGTCCCGTAACAGACAATCTGGCTTCATGTCAGCAGAGAATCAGTCTTCAAGTCATAGCAGAGAATCAGGCTTCACGTCACCCACCACTGTAACAGTCCATTTTCATAAATTTAGGCCCAGCACCCAGGCAGAGGAGAGAGGTCCCGTAACAGACAATCTGGCTTCATGTCGGCAGAGAATCAGTCTGCATGTCCTAGCAGAGAATCAGGCTTCACGTCAGCCACCACTGCAACAGTCCATTGTCAGATATTTAGGCCCAGCACCCAGGCAGAGGAGAGAGGTCCCGTAACAGACAATCTGGCTTCATGTCAGCAGAGAATCAGTCTTCATATCATAGCAGAGAATCAGGCTTCACGTCAGCCACCAATGCAACAGTCCATTGTCAGATATTTAGGCCCAGCACCCAGGCAGAGGAGAGAGGTCCCGTAACAGACAATCTGGCTTCATGTCGGCAGAGAATCAGTCTGCATGTCCTAGCAGAGAATTAGGCTTCACGTCAGCCACCACTGCAACAGTCCATTGTCAGATATTTAGGCCCAGCACCCAGGCAGAGGAGAGAGGTCCCGTAACAGAGAATCTGGCTTCATGTCAGCAGAGAATTAGTCTGCATGTTATAGCAGAGAATCAGGCTTCACGTCACCCAACATTGGAACAGTCCATTGGCATATATTTAGGCCCCGGCACCCAGACAGAGGAGAGGTTCATTCAACTTTGGGTAGCCTCGCAATATAATGGTAAAATGAAAATAAAAATAGGATTGAATGAGGAAGTGCCCTGTAGTCCAATAATATATGGTTAAGGGGAGGTAGTTAATGTCTACACTGGACAAGGGACGGACAGGTCCTGTGGGATCCATGCCTGGTTCATTTTTATGAACGTCAGCTTGTCCACATTGGCTGTAGACAGACGGCTGCGTTTGTCTGTAATGACGCCCCCTGCCGTGCTGAATACACGTTCAGACAAAACGCTGGCCGCCGGGCAGGCCAGCACCTACAAGGCATAAGAGGCTAGCTCTGGCCACGTGGACAATTTAGAGACCCAGAAGTTGAATGGGGCCGAACCATCAGTCAGTACGTGGAGGGGTGTGCACACGTACTGTTCCACCATGTTAATGAAATGTTGCCTCCTGCTAACACGTTGCGTATCAGGTGGTGGTGCAGTTAGCTGTGGCGTGTTGACAAAACTTTTCCACATCTCTGCCATGCTAACCCTGCCCTCAGAGGAGCTGGCCGTGACACAGCTGCCTTTGCGACCTCTTGCTCCTCCTCTGCCTTGGCCTTGGGCTTCCACTTGTTCCCCTGTGACATTTGGGAATGCTCTAAGTAGCGCGTCTACCAACGTGCGCTTGAACTCGGCGCATCTTCCTATCACGCTCCAGTGCAGGAAGTAAGGTGGGCACATTGTCTTTGTAGCGTGGATCCAGCAGGGTGGCAACCCAGTAGTCCGCACACGTTAAAATGTGGGCAACTCTGCTGTCGTTGCGCAGGCACTGCAGCATGTAGTCGCTCATGTGTGCCAGGCTGCCCAGGGGTAAGGACAAGCTGTCCTCTGTGGGAGGCGTATCGTCATTGTCCTGCCTTTCCCCCCAGCCACGCACCAGTGATGGACCCGAGCTGCGTTGGGTGCCACCCCGCTGTGACCATGCTTCATCCTCATCCTCCTCCACCTCCTCCTCATCCTCGTCCTCCTCGTCCTCCAGTAGTGGGCCCTGGCTGGCCACATTTGTACCTGGCCTCTGCTGTTGCAAAAAACCTCCCTCTGAGTCACTTCGAAGAGACTGGCTTAAAAGTGCTAAAAATGACCCCTCTTCCTCCTCCTCCTCCTGGGCCACCTCCTCTTCCATCATCGCCCTAAGTGTTTTCTCAAGGAGACATAGAAGTGGTATTGTAACGCTGATAACGGCGTCATCGCCACTGGCCATGTTGGTGGAGTACTCGAAACTGCGCAACAGGGCACACAGGTCTTGCATGGAGGCCCAGTCATTAGTGGTGAAGTGGTGCTGTTCTGTAGTGCGACTGACCCGTGCGTGCTGCAGCTGAAACTCCACTATGGCCTGCTGCTGCTCGCACAGTCTGTCCAGCATGTGCAAGGTGGAGTTCCACCTGGTGGGCACGTCGCATATGAGGCGGTGAGCGGGAAGGCCGAAGTTACGCTGTAGCGCAGACAGGCGAGCAGCGGCAGGATGTGAACGCCGGAAGCGCGAACAGACAGCCCGCACTTTATGCAGCAGCTCTGACATGTCGGGGTAGTTGTGAATGAACTTCTGCACCACCAAATTCAGCACATGCGCCAGGCAAGGGATGTGCGTCAAACCGGCTAGTCCCAGAGCTGCAACGAGATTTCGCCCATTATCGCACACCACCAGGCCGGGCTTGAGGCTCACCGGCAGCAACCACTCGTCGGTCTGTTGTTCTATACCCCGCCACAACTCCTGTGTGGTGTGGGGCCTGTCCCCCAAACATATGAGTTTCAGAATGGCCTGCTGACGTTTACCCCGGGCTGTGCTGAAGTTGGTGGTGAAGGTGTGTGGCTGACTGGATGAGCAGGTGGAAGAAGAGGAGGAGTAAGCCGAGAAGGAGGAGGTGGCAACAGGAGGCAAAGAATGTTGCCCTGCGATCCTTGGCGGCGGAAGGACGTGCGCCAAACAGCTCTCCGCCTGGGGCCCAGCTGCCACTACATTTACCCAGTGTGCAGTTAGGGAGATATAGCGTCCCTGGCCGTGCTTACTGGTCCACATATCTGTGGTTAGGTGGACCTTGCTACAGATGGCGTTGCGCAGTGCACACTTGATTTTATCAGATACTTGGTTGTGCAGGGAAGGCACGGCTCTCTTGGAGAAGTAGTGGCGGCTGGGAACAACATACTGTGGGACAGCAAGCGACATGAGTTGTTTGAAGCTGTCTGTGTCCACCAGCCTAAATGACAGCATTTCATAGGCCAGTAGTTTAGAAATGCTGGCATTCAGGGCCAGGGATCGAGGGTGGCTAGGTGGGAATTTACGCTTTCTCTCAAATGTTTGTGAGATGGAGAGCTGAACGCTGGCGTGTGGCATGGTTGAGACGCTTGGTGACGGAGGTGGTGGTGGTGGTGTTGGTGGTACATCCCCTGTTTGCTGGGCGGCAGGTGCCAACGTTCCTCCAGAGGCGGAGGAAGAGGCCGAGGCAGCAGCAGCAGAAGAGGCCGAGGCGGCAGCAGCAGAAGAGGCCGAGGCGTCAGCAGCAGAAGAGGTAGCAGGGGGAGCCTGAGCGACTTCCTTGTTTTTAAGGTGTTTACTCCACTGCAGTTAATGCTTTGCATGCAGGTGACTGGTCATGCAGGTTGTGCTAAGGTTCAGAACGTTAATGCCTCGCTTCAGGCTCTGATGGCACAGCGTGCAAACCACTCGGGTCTTGTCTTCAGCACATTGTTTAAAGAAGTGCCATGCCAGGGAACTCCTTGAAGCTGCCTTTGGGGTGCTCGGTCCAAGATGGCGGCGGTCAGTAGCAGGCGGAGTCTCTTGGCGGCGGGTGTTCTGCTTTTGCCCACTGCTCCCTCTTTTGCTACGCTGTTGGCTCGGTCTCACCACTGCCTCTTCCTCCGAACTGTGAAAGTCAGTGGCACGACCTTCATTCCATGTGGGGTCTAGGACCTCATCGTCCCCTGCATCGTTTTCCACCCAGTCTTGATCCCTGACCTCCTGTTCAGTCTGCACACTGCAGAAAGATGCAGCAGTTGGCACCTGTGTTTCGTCATCATCAGAGACATGCTGAGGTGGTATTCCCATGTCCTCATCATCAGGAAACATAAGTGGTTGTGCGTCAGTGCATTCTATGTCTTTTACCGCTGGGGAAGGGCTAGGTGGATGCCCTTGGGAAACCCTGCCAGCGGAGTCTTCAAACAGCATAAGAGACTGCTGCATAACTTGAGGCTGAGACAGTTTCCCTGGTATGCATGGGGGTGATGTGACAGACTGATGGGGTTGGTTTTCAGGCGCAATCTGTGCGCTTTCTGCAGAAGACTGGGTGGGAGATAATGTGAACGTGCTGGATCCACTGTCGGCCACCCAATTGACTAATGCCTGTACCTGCTCAGGCCTTACCATCCTTAGAACGGCATTGGGCCCCACCATATATCGCTGTAAATTCTGGCGGCTACTGGGACCTGAGGTAGTTGGTACACTAGGACGTGTGGATGTGGCAGAACGGCCACGTCCTCTCCCAGCACCAGAGGGTCCACTAACACCACCACGAAAATGTCCACGTCCGCGTCCCTTACTAGATGTTTTCCTCATTGTTATCGTTCACCACAACAACAAAAATATTATTTGGCCCAATGTATTGTATTCAAATTCAGCTGAATATAAATTTGAGGCCTAGTATTTAGGCGCTGGGTGACAGGTATGGGTTTACTGACAGAATTAGACTTGGAAATGCACAGTAGCGTGTGTGTGAAGTTATTCTGAATGACCGTATGTGCACCTTGAATATTATATACCCTTTTAGGGATAGATTTCAAATAGCTCTGATACAGCAGAAACCACTAAATTAGGAAATTGCTAAATTGGGAATTAGATTTCAACCCAGAACAAAAACTGTGCTTTGACGGACACTAAATAACTTGCCCAGCCACAACAGTACAGCAGTAACGACATATTTAGCTGGATATAAATTTGAGGCCTAGTATTTAGGTGCTGGGTGACAGGTATAGATTTACTGACAGAATTAGACTTGGAAATGCACAGTAGCGTGTGTGTGTGAAGTTATTCAGAATGACCCTATCAGCACCTTGATTCTGATATACCCTTTTAGGGATGTATTTAAAGTAGGCCTAATACAGCAGAAACCACTAAATTAGGAAATTGCTAAATTGGGAAGTGTATTTCAACCCAGAACAAAAACTGTGCTTTGACGGACACTAAATAACTTGCCCAGCCACAACAGTACAGCAGTAACGACAGATTTAGCTGGATATAAACTTGAGGCCTAGTATTTAGGCGCTGGGTGACAGGTACATGTTTACTGACAGAATTAGACTGGGATATGGCCAAAAAATAACCACACTGTTGATGGTTAAATGCACTTGGTGTGACAGCTTGACCAACCACACTACTGAGGGTTAAATGCACTTGGTGACAGGCACAGCTTGCCCCTGATGTAGTATATGGCCAAAAAATAAACAGACTATTGCTGGTTAAATGCACTTGGTGTGACAGCTTGACCAACCACACTACTGAGGGTTGAATGCACTTGGTGACAGGCGCAGCTTGCCCCTGATGTAGTATATGGCCAAAAAATAAACAGACTATTGCTGGTTAAATGCACTTGGTGTGACAGCTTGACCAACCACACTACTGAGGGTTAAATGCACTTGGTGACGGGCGCAGCTTGCCCCTGATGTAGTATATGGCCAAAAAATAAACAGACTATTGCTGGTTAAATGCACTTGGTGTGACAGCTTGACCAACCACACTACTGAGGGTTAAATGCACTTGGTGACAGGCGCAGCTTGCCCCTGATGTAGTATATGGCCAAAAAATAAACAGACTATAGCTGGTTAAATGCACTTGGTGTGACAGCTTCACCCTGATGTAGGCTTTAGACAAAAAACAACCACACCATTGAGGGTTAAATGCACTTGGTGACAGGCGCAGCTTGCCCCTGATGTAGTATATGGCCAAAAAAGAAACAGACTATTGCTGGTTAAATGCACTTGTTGTGACAGCTTCACCCTGATGTAGGCTTTAGCCAAAAAACAACCACACCATTGAGGGTTAAATGCACTTGGTGACAGGCGCAGCTTGCCCCTGATGTAGTATATGGCCAAAAAATAAACAGACTATTGCTGGTTAAATGCACTTGGTGTGACAGCTTCACCCTGATGTAGGCTTTAGCCAAAAAACAACCACACCATTGAGGGTTAAATGCACTTGGTCGCAGCTTGTGCTGGCGCACCACAAGACACAAAATGGCCGCCGATCACCCCAGAAAAACGTGACTGACAAACGGTCTGGGAAGCCTAAAAACAGTGAGCAATTGAGTATCAGCAGCTCAATGATCCACAGCTGCAGATCGATCACTGGATGGAGTCTTTTGGAGGAGTTAATCAGCCTAATCTCGCCCTACTGTCGCAGCCGCAACCTCTCCCTACGCTAATCAGAGCAGAGTGACGGGCGGCGCTATGTGACTCCAGCTTAAATAGAGGCTGGGTCACATGGTGCTCTGGCCAATCACAGCCATGCCAATAGTAGGCATGGCTGTGACGGCCTCTTGGGGCAAGTAGTATGACGCTTGTTGATTGGCTGCTTTGCAGCCTTTCAAAAAGCGCCAAGAAAGCGACGAACACCGAACCCGAACCTTTACGAAAACGTCCGGGTTCGGGTCCGTGTCACGGACACCCCAAAATTCGGTACGAACCCGAACTATACAGTTCGGGTTAGCTCATCCCTAATTATAGTGCATTTCTATTGTGAAGCAGTTGTTCTGCTGAGATTACACAGCTGGATAGAGGGACAAACACTATTGGAATAAGTAATTGCAACTGGTGTGATATACCTGTTGCCCCCCCCCCCCCCAAAAAAAAAAAATAAAATATACGGATTGATGGGTGTGATATACCTATAGTATACCTTCTAACATAGAAAGTATATTATAGTGCATTTGGATTGTGCAACAGTTTTGTGCGGTTCCCCTGTGATACCGCAGCTAGATAGAGGGACAAACACTATTGGAATAAATAATTGCAACTGGTGTGATATACCTGTTGCCCCCCCCCAAAAAAAAAATCTGATTGAGGGGTGTAATATACAGTGGGGCAAAAAAGTATTTAGTCAGCCGCCAATTGTGCAAGTTCTCCTACTTAAAAAGATGACAGAGGCCTGTAATTTTCATCATAGGTATACTTCAACCATAGACATAATGAGAAAACAAAATCCAGAAAATCACATTGTCTGATTTGTAAAGAATTTATTTGCAAATTATGGTGGAAAATAAGTATTTGTTCAATAACAAAAGCTGAGTACATCAATGGCTGATTTCAAAAGCTGAATACAAATATATTATGGCATGGGGCGGACTTACAGTGGGATGCGAACGTTTGGGCAACCTTGTTAATCGTCATGATTTTCCTGTATAAATCGTTGGTTGTTACGATAAAAAATGTCAGTTAAATATATCATATAGGAGACACACACAGTGATATTTGAGAAGTGAAATGAAGTTTATTGGATTTACAGAAAGTGTGCTATAATTGTTTAAACAAAAATTAGGCAGGTGCATACATTTGGGCACTGTTGTCATTTTATTGATTCCAAAACCTTTAGAACTAATTATTGGAACTCAAATTGGCTTGGTAAGCTCAGTGACCCCTGACCTACATACACAGGTGAATCCTATTATGAGAAAGAGTATTTAAGGGGGTCAATTGTAAGTTTTCCTCCTCTTTTAATTTTCTCTGAAGAGTAGCAACATGGGGGTCTCAAAACAACTCTCAAATGACCTGAAGACAAAGAATGTTCACCATCATGGTTTAGGGGAAGGATACAGAAAACTGTTTCAGAGATTTCAGCTGTCTGTTTCCACAGTTAGGAACATATTGAGGAAATGGAAGACCACAGGCTCAGTTCAAGTTAAAGGGTTTCTACCACTTCGGTTTCACATATTTAGCTGTCAGACACTAGCGATCCGCTAGTGTCTGCTCTGCCCAACCATCCTAATATAATTGCTTTTGGGGCAGCCGTTTTGCTAAAAAAAGAACTTTTATTAATATGCTAATGAACCTCTAGGTGCTATGGGGGCGTCATTAGCACCTAGGGGCTCCGTCTACCTTCAGAAACTGCCGCCGCCCAGCGCGTCCCTCCAGCCCGCCCATCTCCTCCTGAATGCGATCCTCCTTGTGAGCGTAAGTATTCTGCGCATGCGCAGTGAATGTCTGACCGCTTCCTTGCTCAGACATCTCCACTGCGCATGCGCGATGACGCCATAGTGCTCCGAGGAACAGGCGCAGTGGAGATGTCTGAGCAGGGAAGCGGTCAGACATTCACTGCGCATGCGCAGAATACATACGCTCACAAGGAGGATCGCATTTAGGAGGAGATGGGCGGGCTGGAGGGACGCGCTGGGCGGCGGCAGTTTCTGAAGGTAGACGGAGCCCCTAGGTGCTAATGACGCCCCCATAGCACCTAGAGGCTCATTAGCATATTAATAAAAGTTCTTTTTTTAGCAAAACGGCTGCCCCAAAAGCAATTATATTAGGATAGTTGGGCAGAGCAGACACTAGCGGATCGCTAGTGTCTGAGAGCTAAATATGTGAAACCGAAGTGGTAGAAACCCTTTAAGGCTCGAAGTGGCAGACCAAGAAAAATCTCGGATAGACAGAAGCGACGAATGGTGAGAACAGTCAGAGTCAACCCACAGACCAGCACCAAAGATCTACAATATCATCTTGCTGCAGATGGAGTCACTGTGCATCGTTCAACCATTCGGCGCACTTTACACAAGGAGATGCTGTATGCGAGAGTGATGCAGAGGAAGCCTTTTCTCCACCCACAGCACAAAAAGTGCCGCTTGAGGTGGGCTAAAGCACATTTGGACAAGCCAGCTTCATTTTGGAATAAGGTGCTGTGGACTGATGAAACTAAAACTGAGTTATTTGGCCATAACAAGGGGCGTTATGCATGGAGGAAAAAGAACACAGCATTCCAAGAAAAACACCTGCTACCTACAGTAAAATATGGTGGTGGTTCCATCATGCTGTGGGGCTGTGTGGCCAGTGCAGGGACTGGGAATCTTGTCAAAGTTGAGGGACGCACGGATTCCACTCATTATCAGCAGATTCTGGAGACCAATGTCCAGGAATCAGTGACAAAGCTGAAGCTGCGTCGGGGCTGGATCTTTCAACAAGACAACGACCCTAAACACTGCTCAAAATCCACTAAGGCATTTATGCAGAGGAACAAGTACAACATTCTGGAATGGCCATCTCAGTCCCCAGACCTGAATATAATTGAAAATCTGTGGTGTGACTTAAAGAGAGCTGTCCATGCTCGGAAGCCTTTAAACCTGAATGAACTAAAGATGTTTTGTAAAGAGGAATGGTCCAAAATACCTTCAACCAGAATCCAGACTCTCATTGGAACCTACAGGAAGCGTTTAGAGGCTGTAATTTCTGCAAAAGGAGGATCTACTAAATATTGATTTCCTTTCTTTTTTGTGGTGCCCAAATTTATGCACCTGCCTAATTTTGTTTAAACAATTATAGCACACTTTCTGTAAATCCAATAAACTTCATTTCACTTCTCAAATATCACTGTGTGTGTCTCCTATGTGATATATTTAACTGACATTTTTTATCGTAACAACCAATGATTTATACAGGAAAATCATGACGATTAACAAGGTTGCCCAAACTTTCGCATCCCACTGTACATACATGCAGTGATTGAGGTTTGGCGACGCTGATGCGCGAAAAGGCCGTCGCCAAGCCTCAATCACTGCATGTATGTAAGTCCATCCCATGCCATAATATATTTGTATTCAGCTTTTCAATCCAGCCATTAATGTACTCAGCTTTATACAGGTATTCAGTGTTCTAATGTATTCAGTCATTGATATATTCAGCCTCTGATGTATTCAGCTACAGCTTCCAATGTATTCAGCTTCTGATGTACCCAGCGATCCATTTTAGAGGATTAAAAAAGCTTGTTGCACCGAATGATCAGTGCCACCTGAATATTATTCCTACATTTTTTGTCAATACTTTGTTATATACTCTTTCTTGGAAATGACAGAGGTCAAACGTTTTCTGTAAGTCTTCACAAGGTTTTCACACACTGTTGCTGGTATTTTGGCCCATTCTTCCTTGCAGATCTCCTCTAGAGCAGTGATGTTTTGGGGCTGTTGCTGGGAAACACGGCCTTTCAACTCCCTCCAAAGGTTTTCTATTGGGTTAAGATCTGGAGACTGGCTAGGCCACTCCAGGACCTTGAAATGCTTCTTACGAAGCCTCTCCTTCATTGCCCGGGAGGTATGTTTGGGATCATTGTTATGCTGAAAGACCCAGCCACGTTTCATCTTCAATGCCCTTGCTGATGGAAAGAGGTTTTTACTCAAAATCTCACAATACATGGCCCAAGGCCTGGCTCTTCTTCTCCTCCTCCTACTCCATCCTCCTTCTCCTTCTTGTCTGACTCCTCCTTTTCCACTGCTACCGCCTCTTCCGCTGCACTTCCCCGGCTCCCCAGAACCTATTCCACGTGCCAGGTGAGACGTTGCCATGCTGTGCTGCGCTGTTGGGCCTGGAAGCCAAGAGCCACACCGATCCTGCACTTCTTTCAGCTCTGCGGTCACAGGCCGATCAGTGGCTAACCCTGCTCAATTTGACAGTTGGCAAAGGGGTGTGCGACAACGGTGCCAATCTGCCAAGCACACTGAAACAGGGCAAAATGACACACGTGCCATGCATGGCACACGTTATCAACTTAGTCGTGCAGCGATTCATTACCAAATACTAGGACTTCTTGTAGTAGGCCAGGAAAATCTCTGGCCATTTTAGAAGATCTTACATGGCCATGGCTCGCCTTGCTGATATTCAGCGGTGACACCACTTGCCCATCAGATAACTGATTTATAACTGCCCAACGTGCTGGAACTCCACCTTGTATATGCTTGATAGGCTGCTCCAGCAGAAACGTGCCATTAATGACTACCTGTACGAACTCTGCGGCAGGACAGGTTCTGGGGAGCTTGTTTTTTTTTTACCCACGCCAGTAGTTGCTCAGACTTCTATGGCCATTTGATGAGATCACCAAACGGGTCAGTCGCAGCCAGGGTACCATCAGTGACATTGTACCTTATTCCTTCTTTCTGGAGCATTCATTGCGTAGTGTCATTGATCAAGCCATCGAGGAGCAGGAGTAGGAAGACGAGGAAGTCGCAATGCTGGATGAATTTCCGGATGGGGCTACTCCATCTGAGACAAGTCAACAGGAGTTTGAAGAGGAGTCAGAGCAGGATGATGCCGGGGAGGTGGAGGAGAGAGAAGTGCAGGCATTAAACTTTTATGAGATCCCTAGTGTTGTCCATGGCTGGAAGGAGGAGACCAAGGATAACATTCTCCTGGGCGAAGAGCAGGAGCCAGGCCGCTCCACCGCTTCCAGTTCAGTGCCAATAGGGGCCTTCATGCTTCAATGTTTGAAGAGGGACCTCCGTATAAAAAGCATAAAGGGCAATGACCAGTACTGGGTGGCATCGTACTTAGACTGACAGGTGTCCCACTACATCGGGTTAGCGGCCGATGTGGTCGCTCTGAGAATCGAGGAACCCCTTGACTACTGGGTGTGCAGGCTTGACCTTTGGACAGAGCTTTCACAGAAGGACGTTCAGCGCAGCAGGGGGGATCGTGACCAATAAGCGCACTCGCCTCAGCTCATGACAGTGAGGACTATCTCACAATTCTAAAAATTAATGAGGCATGGATCTCGGAGGAACTCAAAACCTGTGACGATCATGTTTAAATGAATTTCCTCATGCCAGCTCACACATGTCAGCCACCACTCAGAACAAAGAATGGTCCCTGTCTTATGTAAATACAGCTGCATAAAATACCTTTTCTGTCTGGTGAATGCCTAATGTTTGGGGCCCAGGAGGAATTCAATACCTGTGACAATCACGTGTTATCGAATTTCAACTATTATCATTTTTTTTTTTTCAAGAAGGGGAATTTTGTTTTTAATTGCATTTTTTATTTGTATTTCTTTTAAACATATGTATTTGACGTGTATTTTTACTGGCCTGCTGTAAAATTTATATCTAATGACCGTCTAAGATACCTCCAGCCAGATAATCTCTTGATCTTTTATGTTCGTTGAATGCATAATTTTTGGGGCCTGTAATCTGACTGGCCAACAGTAAAATTGTTATACGGTGACTGCCTAATGTACCTCCTGCTACATAATCACTTGATGTTTTCGGTCCAGTGAATTTATAATTTTTGGGGCCTGTCGTCCACTGGTCTGCAGTAAAATTGATATCCAATGACTGTCTAATATACCTCTAGCCACATAATCACTTGATGTTTTCTATCCAGTGAATGCATAATTTTTGGGGCCTGTAATCTGACTGGCCAACAGTAAAATTGTTATACGGTGACCTCCTAATGTACCTCCTGCTACATAATCCCTTGATGCTTTCTGTCCGTGAATTTATAATTTTTGGGGCCTGTCGTCCACTGGTCTGCAGTAAAATTGATATGCAATGACCGTCTTATATACCACCAGCCACATAATCACTTGATCTTTTCCGGGGCCTGTAATCTAACTGGCCAACAGTAAAATTGTTATACGGTGACCTCCTAATTTACCTCCAGCTACATTATCAATTATTATTTTCTGTACGGTAAATGAATAATTTTTGGTGCCTATAGTCCACTGGCCTGCAGTAAAATTGATATCCATTGACCGTCTAATATACCTCCAGCCAAATAATCACTTGATATTTTCTGTATGGTGAATGTATAATGTTTGGGGCCTGTAGTCCATTGGCCTGCAGTAAAATTGATATCTATTAATATGCACTGCACATGTGTTATTCTGGAGGGGGACTGTAAATTGTTCCTGCAGTGGAGGCTGGGGACACAGTGGAGGATGAGGAGGCAGAGTAGGACATTTTCGCAGGACCAACGGCGTGAGAACTTGGAGGTAGAAGCGCAGTCACCTGGCCAAGTTGCTGGTGTGGCTGTGCAGAAACTACATTCACCCAGTGAGCCATAAAGGACATGTATTGTCCCTGACCATAGTTACAGCTCCACACGTCAGCGCTGCCTTGCACTTTGGCAGACACCGACAGGCTCAAGGACTAGCCCACCTTTTATTCTACATGTGTGTGCGGGCTGGTACTGCCTTTTTGGCAAAGAAATAACGGCTTGGGACTCTCCAACTCGGCTTTGCACAAGCCATCAGTTCTCTGAAATGTGCAGAGTCCACTACTTGAAAGGGAGGAACTACAGCACCAGAAACTTGGACAGGAGCACCTTCAGCTTCTGCGACATTGGATGAGTGCACTCATACTGTTGTCTCTTGGCAATTGCCTCGGTGATCGATTGCTGACGAAATGACTGAAGAGGAGTAGGAGGGTGAGGAACAGGAGCATCAGGACCAGCAGATGATGGGAAAGATAAACACCTCCCTTCGACTGAAGTGGTGGAGCCTTGACTGCCTGAAACCGGGTACGTGCCACTGGGTGGTGCAGCGGTTGCTGCAGCACGCTGGACCACCACATCGGAGCCATGGTTCTCCCAGGCCACTTTATGGTGACACTGCATATGTTGACGCAGGGCCGTGGTGCCAACATTGACACCCTGGCCACGCTTCACCTTCTGCCCACAGATTCTACATATGGCCATGTTCACCTCCTCTGGCGGCTTAACAAAAAACTGCCACACTGCCGAGTAGGTGATTTTACCCCCAACACTACGCACTGACTGCACTGACCCACTGCTGCCACCTTGATGACCCCATGCCACACTAATTACTTGCTGGCTCCTTTGCTGCCTAACCGGCAAGCTACTACCCTCTTCTCCTGATGATGATGATGAAGTCCCTTCGTCACCCGGCTCCCAAGTGCGATCAGCTACATCATCATCATCGAGTACGATCTGCACGTCACTGATATCCTCCTCAACCGTCTCTGGGTCAGGAGCCTGAACGCTCTTAAGCCACTCTCCTCATAACTGCATGCCTGCCTAGTGGAGGAAGCAGCGGATGTCTCCTCCACATTTTGGCTTGCCAGTAGCTGCTGACTGTCTTCTATTAGTTCGTCCTCACTGTATAGTGCGGCTGAGCCCACAGCATACAATACTTCTCTGGCTGAGGGAACAGAAAAGGACAGAGGCAGGATGATGACATGTGAGACACCCCCACTGACTCTTGGCTGGGGGTGTCTGATGTCACTTGCAACAAAGTCAAAGATTGAGTCAACCATTCAAAAACCACTGGGTTGCTGGTCAAGACACAACCGCTAGCTGACACTGGGAGCTCAGGCCTCTCAAAGTGAACCCTGCTGCCACGGCCCTTTACTCCACCTACGCCAGAATCATTTAGGTCTCTGCCACTCCCCTGTGCATGGCCTGGCACTTCTCTGTCTGACATACTGTTAGAACAAATAAATAAATAAAAAGGAAATTAAAATACCCCCAAAAAGTCTGTAATTTTGACACTTCTACACACAACCGGCTAATAAGCCCTTTTTTTCACACTAATAAACACAAAAAAAGAGCTCTAGAACACATAACTGCACCACTGAATGGGAAATATATTTTACCTTTGCCACTAATACACGCCACAAAAGGCTTTAGAACATATAACTGTACCACTGAATGGCAAATATATTTTTCTTTTGCCACTAATACACGCCACAAAAGGCTTTAGAACATATAACTGCACCGTTAAACGGCAAATATATTTTTCTTTTGCCACTAATGCATGCCACAAAAGGCTTTAAAACATAAAACTGCACCGCTGAACTGCAAATATATTTTACTTTTGCCACTAATACACGCCACAAAAGGCCTTAGAACATATAACTGTACCGCTGAACGGCAAATATATTTGTCTTTTTCCACTTAAACATGCTACAAAAGGCTTTAGAGCATATAACTGCACCACTGAAGGGCAAATATATTTTTTGTCCACTTATACTCACCACAAAAAACTTTGAAACATATAACTGCACCGCTGAACGGCAAATATATTTTTCTTTTGCCACTAATACACGCCACAAAAGGTTTTAGAACATGTAACTGCACCGCTGAACGGCAAATATATCTTACCTTTGTCACTAATACACACCACAAAAGTCTTTACAACATATAACTGCACCGTTAAATGGCAAATATATTTTTATTTTGCCACTAATACACAACAAAAAGGGCTGTAATTTTATCTCTTCACCAGACAACGGCTAATAAACGCTTTTTTCACTCTAATACACAGAAAAAAGGGCTTTAGAACATATAACTGCACAGTTGAATGGCAAATATAATTTACTTTTGCCACAAAAGGCTTTAGAACATATAACTGCACTGCACAGCACAATATACTTACCGTATTTTTCGCCGTATAAGACGCACCGGCGTATAAGACGCACCTAGGTTTTTGGGGAGGAAAATAAGAAAAAAAAATATTTTGAACCAAAAGGTGCGCTTTTGAACTAATTGTGGTCTGTGGGTGATACACTGTTATGGAGGATCTGTGGATGACACACTGTTATGGGGGATCTGTTGTTATGGGGGATCTGTGGGTGACGCACTGTTTTGGGGGATCTGTGGGTGATGCACTGTTATGGGGGATCTGTGGGTGACGCACTGTTATGGGGGATCTGTGGGTGACGCACTGTTATGGGGGATCTGTGGGTGACGCACTGTTATGGGGGATCTGTGGGTGATGCACTGTTATGGGGATCTGTGGATGACGCACTGTTATGGGGGATCTGTGGGTGACACTTATGGGGGATCCTCTCTGGATGGCACTGTTATGAGGATCTGTGTATGACAGTTATGGGGGGGATCTGTGGATGACACATATATAGCATCTTATGCTATGTGTCATCCACAGATCCCCTCCATAAGTGTGGGGGTCGCATTTGCTTTTATAATGGGGGTGGGGGTCGCATCTGCATTTATAATGACAGCGGGGCCCGTGCAGTGACTGTATTCTACTACATGGGCCCCGCTTACTGTATAATCATATCCCTAATAGTTAATTGTTGTGTGCACTGCATGTAAAAGCATAATGAGCGATAATGATGAGCGCTGTGTACTACTTACAATTAGAAGCGCTCGCCGTTCAGAGCAGAGAGGAGGGAGGAGGCAGGCCGGGAGGACGGGCGCTGGCAGTGTGAGTCATCCGTCATGCGCCCACGCCGCCTGCTTCATTCATAAAGTGGGCGGCGCAGGCGCGTGACGTATGACTCACACTGCCAGCGCCCGTCCTCCCGGCCTGCCTCCTCCCTCCTCTCTGCTCCGAACGCCGAGCGCTTCTAATTGTAAGTAATAGACAGCGCTCATCATTATCGCTCATTATGCTTTTACATGCAGTGCACACAACAATTAACTATTAGGGATATGATTATACAGTAAGCGGGGCCCGTGTAGTAGAATACAGTCACTGCACGGGCCCCGCTGTCATTATAAATGCAGATGCCGCCCCCAGCCCCTCCTCCCTCACAGCTGATACACCCGCCGCACGGCATCGCGGCGGGTGTATCATTGAAAACTAGGCAAAATCGGCTACATTCGCCGTATAAGACGCACTGCTATTTCCCCCCCCCCACACACTTTTGGGGGGGGGGAAAGTGCGTCTTATACGGCGAAAAATACGGTATAATAAACCCTGTTAATGACTTTAACACCCCAATGACAAGAATGGTTTGCTGGAATTACAGATCTGCATAATGGAAATTTGGGTCCCCAGTCAGTGCAGCAAGGTGTAATAGGATTGTTCCTATTACCCAGGCTGTAACCTCCCCTGAACCCTGTTCAACATAAATGCTGTAGAATCCTTGAATAATCTTTCCCTGCACTTGCAAATATATTATTTTCTTAGCACAATTAAGATTTTTTTTTTCTAGCACTGTCCCTAGTGCCTGCTGATGTCTCTCCCTGCACTAAGTACACTGGTATGTGGCAGAATCAAAGATGGCTGAGGCTATTTATAGGGCTGTAACATCACAGGGCTGGCTGGCTGCGGATTGGCTGCATGCATGTCATTATAAGTGATCCCGCCTTCCCAGAGTTCCTTGCTCTATGTCCTCACACATGCAGCAGCCATTTTAGCAAAAAAAATTGATTTATTACTAGAGATGAGCGAACTTGTGTTTTATGTTCGGCGTCTAAAGTCCGGCTTCCGGTTAGCGGAGAATCCCGATATGGATTCCGAATACCGTTGTGGTCCCTGGTAGCGGAATCAATAATGGCCGATTATTGATTCCGCTACCACGGACCACAACGGAAGTCGGAATCCATATCGGGAACCATATCGGGATTCTCCGCTAACCGGAAGCCGAACTTTAGACGCCGAACTTAAAACAGAAATTCGCTCATCACTATTTATTACCACGAAGCGTGAGGAAATTCGGATTCATTGCGAATCAAATTTTTCTTGAATTTCGGATTGGATTCCACTTCGTCAACTTCGATTTGCTCATCTCTAATCACAACAGTTCACCGAATGGAAACACATTTGAGATTTCACAGCAGTTCACATTTCTGAAAAATATAGGAGCAGATACCATCAACAGAACGCAAAAATAGCATACCTGCTCATTGATTTCCATCTGCTTATTTGATGACAGTGGGGTACCAGTCATAAATCACCATATTAATGGCTCTAGAAATGCTTCACTGCTATACAAATCCATCATTAGATGAGACATTAATTGAAAGGAGTGTAGGCCCTTATACAGTATGTAGTCTAATGGAGTATGAAGGACTACTAATTATTCTGTAGCATATGACCCTTTGGTAGCTAGATAGCTGTATCCCTTGTGTCTATAGGAAAGATCATTTGTGGAGGATATTTATGAATATAATTAAGGATGAGTGAATCGACTTTGATCGAAACATCCGAAGTCAGATAGCATAAAATGTTGTTCTAATACTGTACGGAGCAGAAGCTCTATACAGCATTAGAATGTATTGGCTCCGATGATCCGAAGTTATTGCTTCGCGAAATCTCGCGAGACTTCGCACAATTACTTCATAAATTAATTTGTACTGTTAAAAACCATTTCCTGAGCTCGGGTTCGGTACCAAGCAATAACTTTGGCTCATCGGAGCCAATACATTCTAATACTGTACGGAGCTCCTGCTGCATACAGTATTAGAACAAAGTTTTATGTGAACCGACTTCGGATGTTTAACTTGAAGTAGATTCGCTTATCCCTAAATATAATATCTGTGATACCTGTGATCGGTCTATCTGAAATATTTTTTATATTAACCTTACCTTTATCCAAAATCATTATTTGTTTAATCTAAGAGGCCTATATTTCTGTTAATTTTAAAGCCACCATCAGTGAATGCATAAACTTCATGCAGTTATGTATTTATGTACTTATCTGTGCATCACCATTTTACACACGTAACTGAAATTTGTGACATTTGGATGGGTCTGAAGGAAACCTTGGATATAAGAAAACATCTATGTAGGCTGCATGAAATATTTAATATTTATCACAAAAGAAAGGTTACCTTTGATGATGCTATCTAGAAAACCAAATCGCATTTTCCCAACATGGGAGGAATAAATAAAAATATATAGTATATGGAGTTTTACCATATTATTTATTTCCAGTTGTCATGTACTGAGAAGATTTGCAGCTCTGCTTCTTAGCCTCATAAGTTCTGTTCTTATCTATCTCAAGAGGATGAAAAGCTTATTTCATTTTTCTGCTACCCCCTTTCAGGCACGCAGGAGAAAACCAAGCACAATAAAAAGTGTGGAAATTAAGTTGGAATGTGCCATAAAAGCTTTGGCTCAGCATGTTAGGAGAAAGATAGTCTAGTTCACGTAGTCTGTTTTCAACACTCACGACAGCTCAGCAGGGTTTGATTACTGCCAATTTCCTCGCTAACTGCAATAGGTAATGCCAAAGAGAGTAAGCTTTCCCCCTTTAATGACACAACCTCGCATATGATTCTCAGCACAAATCCCCAAACCGATTTTCTTTATCACAAGTCTAATGCTTGTCTGGATTTCTTTGCTATCAAACGAAAAATGCCAGACAAAGAAATATTTAAGTAACAAATATTTTCCTTGATGATTTTCTTTCTTATGCAGCCAAACTTTTAATGAAAATGAATAATATATTAAAGCTGTAATAGTCTTTCACTAAATTGCATAGCAGGAAAAATAAAAGCTTGTTACCTCTGTTGCTGGGAACCGACAGTATGATAATTGCTGCCTTAAGCAAAAGCACTCATCATTCAGACAATATGTAAGGTAGTCATAAACATGCATATATAATTCTTAATGAACAAATCCACCCCACCTACTATTACGGAAGTTAACTTATTAACATCATATCTATTTTTCATATATTTTCATGTTGCTCTAAAGAGCTATACTATTGAATAGATCTTTTATGGTCACTAGAGATGAGCAAAGTTTTCTAAAATTTGATTTGACAAATTTTACCCAAAAATGTATTTTGTGACAAAGCGCATTTTTTGGTTAATAGCTGGTGCAATGACAGGGAATAGTGATTGCCTCGCCCCGTGTCACTGAACCCTTCAGATGCCACGTTCAACATTGATCGCTGTATCTGAGATCCATATTAAAGCACTTCACTGTTTGCAAATAAAAAATAAATAAAAAAAACTGTACTAATATCATCCATTTGATAATGAAGAGGCCGCTGTGGCCATCTTGCATGAAGATCCAGCATGAAATCTCACGCAGGATCTTCAAGCAAGATGGCTTCGGCAAGCACTTCACTTCAATGGATGAGGTAAAAAAATTTTTTTTATTTTTTACCACCATTTCAGGGAAAATCGGTTAGTTACCACAAAGCAAAAGGAAATCCCACCTGGCAGCAAATACATTTTTTCACCAATTTGGATCGAAATTACACGTTACTGAAATTTGCGACATTTGGATGGGTCTGAAGGAACCCTTGGATATAAGAAAACATCTATGTAGGCTGCATCTAATATTTAATATTTATCATGAAAGAAAGGTTACCAAATTTTTCTGGATCGAAGTCCAGTTCATGAACTTTGATTGCTCAACACTAGTGGTCACCAATGCCAGTAACATATAATACATGGAAGGACTTATCATATGCAATTTGCAATACTAATGTCTTCTTATATGGCAGGCCTTTTAGGAACTATTAGGCACTGGCACTTGAGTGCAACTGTTGTCTTTGAACCTCCTATAGCTTCTACTTGCTCAATGATAATCCAGGTGCTGTCACTAAACATTCAACAGACCTTGACTGGTGTATATACCGTAGGGAGAGGTTGTTCTATAAAGATTCAGATTAAAATTATGTTCATGATTTGTGATGTGTCAGAAGTGGCAACTTTTATGGGAGGTGTAATTGCTTAAACTAAAATAAATTGCTAATATTAATAGTAGCGATGAAAAAGATCAATAAGAAACTCAGCACAGCTCTTTTACTACACTTTGGTATGAATCATAGGAGCCAAACTGTGTCCACCTTTGGGAACAACTGGCAGTATCTTAGAAAGGTATTTTGAAATAGTTTGAACAATGTCAGCTCGAGAAGAATATTTGATGAAATGCTCACTACATTATATTTAAAAAATAAATACATCACTCAACTCATGTTCCATGTACAAAATTGAGTTACGCTAATTCATCCCCTTTTTAGTAAAGGACATATGTAATTGGAAAGCAACTGTCAGGATAACGACTACCGCCACACACAAATGGGGATAGTGCAGACTTAAACTTCCTGAGCTTAGTATACCCACTTATAGGCTCGGACTGACCCACAGGAGTACAGGTGAATCCCCTGGTGGACCCTGGAGCAAGGTGGGCCCCTAGTCTCCCACTCCCTGCACAAGTGGCACATAAGACTTACTGCACTACATACATACAGTGCCTTGCAAAAGTATTCACCCCCCTTGACTTTTTTTGTGTCTTGGTGACTCACGATTAAACCTACAACAACCCACAATTGCAACACATCAATCCTCAGAAAGAAACATAAAGTAGACACCAAAAACGAGGATACGGTTAGTATAAAAATAAATAATTTTATTGAATTACATCAGACAATAATTATCACTTGTAGTGAAAAGCGATTATGGCAAAAAAAGATAGGAAGGCGCTCATAGGGCAATAAGTTCAATAACAGATATATGAAAATAGGACATCAATGGTTGTGCTCACCTTATAGTGTTGTGCCTACGTAGGCACAACACTCGTGAGGACAGGGGGTCGGTGCAGCCGGTATCTTCTCAGTCCTCGTAGGTGGAGTGGCCAAGTCTCCAGAGGAATGATATGTAACGCAAGTCAGTACACTCCTTTTTCAAGTCTGTGGGGTCCGTGCTGGAGGCCACACTTCAAGCCCCAGCACGGACCCCACAGACTTGAAAAAGGAGTGTACTGACTCTGATACGTGTTGTCACTCATTAATAAAGACCCTTTATTTATCTACTGATGTCGTGTCTTTGCGCCAGAAGGTATCAATTGGTGTACTATTCTAGTGCACAAAACTTTTCCTAACCAAAATAATAAAGAGTCGGGTGACCATCAAATTGATAATGGATAACAATGATAATGACATATCACATCAGACCTCTAATAAATTTTACGAGTCTAGGACTCAGGTTGAATGTCAGACTACGGCAACATCTAATTGTATGACTGGTGGACAAAGTCTGTAATCATGGTAACTACTTGACACTGGGTGGTACCGTCAGTCAAGACATCAACTAAGTCTACATACCCATATTGCTGCTGCTCGCGGTGACAATAGATCTCCAAATGCCTCAACCTCGACACGTAGGCTTTTGCCTCCAGTATCCTCGTTTTTGGTGTTTTCTTGGTGCCTCACGACCTGGAATTAACATGGATTGTTTGAGTATTTGCATCATTTAATTTACAGAACATGCCCACAACTTTGATGATTTTTTTTTTGTTTTTATTGTGAAGCAAACAACAAATAGGACAAAATAACAGAAAAGGTCAATGTGCATAACTATTCACCCCTCTAAAGTCAATATTTTGTAGAGCCAACTTTTGCAGCAATCACAGCTCCAAGTCGCTTTGGATAAGTCTCTATGAGCTTGCCACATCTTACCACTGGAATTTTTGCCCATTCCTCTTTGCAAAACTGCTCCAGCTCCTTTAAGTTGGATGGTTTGCACTTGTGAACAGCAATCTTTAGGTCTGACCACAGATTTTCTATTGGATTAAGATCTGGGCTTTGACTAGGCCATTCCAACACATTTACATGTTTCCCCTTAAACCACTCAAGTGTTGCTTTAGCAGTGTGTTTGGGGTCATTGACCTGCTGGAAGGTGAACCTCCGTCCTAGCCTCAAATCACACACTGTGGTACAGGTTTTGCTAAAGAATATCCCTGTATTTAACACCATCCATCTTTCCCTCAACTATGACCAGTTTCCCACTCCCGACTGCTGAAAAACATCCCCACAGCATGATGCTACCACCACCATGTTTCATTGTGGGGATGGTGTTCTTTGGGTGATGCCATGTGTTAGGTTTGGGCCATACATAGCGCTTTCTTTGATGGCCAAAAAGTTCAATTTTAGTCTCATCAGACCAGAGCACCTTCCTCCATATATTTTGGGAGTCACATGCCTTTTCGCAAACTCACAATGTGCCTTTTTGTTTTTAGCTGAAAGTAATGGCTTTCTTCTGGCCATAAAACCCAACTTTATAGAGCGTAAGGCTTATTGTCGTCCTATGTACAGATACTCCAGTCTCTGCTGTGAAACTCTGCAGCTCCTCCAGGGTTACCTTAGGTGTCTGTGCTGCTACTCTGATTAATGCCCCTAGTAATGCCCCTAAGTTTTGCAGCCTCTGGGGCCTTTCTAAAAAGGTGTGTATATGTAATGACAGATCATGTGACACTTAGGGTTCTTTCACACTTGCGTTCTTTTCTTCCGGCATAGAGTTCCGTCGTCAGGGCTCTATGCCGGAAGAATCCTGATCAGTTTTATCCTAATGCATTCTGAATGGAGAGAAATCCGTCCAGGATGCATTAGGATGTCTTCAGTTCAGGACCGGAACGTTTTTTGGCCGGAGAAAATCCTGAACACTTGCCGCAAGGCCGGATCCGGAATTAATGCCCATTGAAAGGCATTAATCCGGATCCGGCCTTAAGCTAAATGTCGTTTCGGCGCAATGGTTACCATGGCTGCCGGGACGCTAAAGTCCCGGCAGCCATGGTAGATTGTAGTGGGGAGCGGGGGAGCAGTATACTTACCATCCGTGCGGCTCCCGGGGTGCTTCAGAGTTACATCAGGGCGCCCCACGCGCATGGATGACGTGATCGCATGCCACGTCATCCATGCGCATGGGGCGCTCTGACGTCATTCTGGAGCTCCCCCGGGAGCCGCACGGACTGTAAGTATACTGCTCCCCCGCTCCCCACTACCACTATGGCAACCAGGACTTTAATAGCGTCCTGGCTGCCATAGTAACACTGAACGCATTTTGAAGACGGATCCATCTTCAAATGCTTTCAATTCACTTGCGTTTTTCCGGATCCGGCGTGTAATTCCGGTAAATGGAGTACACGCCGGATCCGGACAACGCAAGTGTGAAAGAGCCCTTAGATTGCACACAGGTAAACATCATTTCACTAATTATGTGACTTCTGAAGGTAATAGGTTGCACCAGAGCTTTTTATGGGCTTCTTAACAAAGGGGGTGAATACATGCGCACATGCCAATTTTCTGTTTTCTATTTCTAAACAATAGTTTTATTTATATTTTTTCTAATTTCACTTCACCAACTTAGAATATTGTGTTCTGATCCATCACATAAAATTCAGACTAACAAAACATTGAACTTTAGGCTGTAATGTAACAAAATACGAAAAAAGTCAAGGGGGGGTAAATACATTTGCAAGGCACTGTATATTCAATGTACAGCACATCAGCCAGCCTATGTTTATATAAAAAAACTTGATAGATTATTAAGGAAACTCCCCAGTTTATTATTATAGACACAATCAGAGCTGAGATGACTTCTAGGTATAGAGGAAAGCTGCCAGCATCCTCTTTACCCAGGGCCTACCTTCTCAAAGTTGCTGCAGGTACCACCATATCCAATCATCTGGTAGCATCTTGCTGCTGTGTGAGGCACCCCAGTCCGACACTGCCTACTTACTTGCACGGTCACCCTAGGCAGTGACCCCAGAACTAGATGACAGTCCATATACTTCAATATGTGAAGAATGAAACACAGACAACTACAGACAAAGACCAAGATAGTATTTGTACGGGAAAGGGGTCAAATGCCAGTCAGACAATACAGGACAAGTAACGCCAGAGGCAAACTAGTAAATAGAGATGGCCTTGTGGTTCGGCTGGTGGTCGTTTCGTGGCAAACTTTGCTCGTTCGTGGTTCACTGAAAAGGTGAACATATGGCCATGTCCACCGGCGCCATATTCTTTGCATTGTGCAGAACTTTGACCCATGACACATCCATCAGGTGGGACAGAACAATCAATTGAGACGTTTCAGCACAGGACACACCCCCTACCCTATAAAGAAAATCTGATCTGGCAGCCATTTTGCATTCTGTTTTTTGCCAGTGTAGGGAGAGGTTGCTGTGTGGAGCAGCTACAGACTGTTAGGAACACCAAATGCTAGCTAATAGTGCCACAAAAGTCCTTTTAAGGACTAGCATAGGTGTGCTATCTATATGTGTGATACACAGAGGGGTGTGATATACTTATAATATACTTTCTAACATAAAGTATATTTTTTTGTGCATTTGTATTGTGCAGAAGTTGTGTGCGGTTCTGCTGCTATACTGCAGCTAGATAGAGGGACAACGCTATTGGAATAACTAATTGCAACAGGTGTGATATACCTGTTGCCCCCCCCCCCCCAAAAAAAAAAAAAAAAAAATGATAGAGGGGTGTGATATACCTATAATATGCCTTCTAACATAGAAAGTATATTATAATGCATTTCTATTGTGCAGCAGTTGTGTGCAGTTCTGCTGAGATACCGCAGCTAGATAGAGGGACAAATGCTATTAGAATAAGTAAATGCAACTGGTGTGATATACCTGTTGTCCCCCCAAAAAACTGATTGAGGGGTGTGATATACCTATAATATACATTCTAACTTAGAAAGTATATTATAGGGCATTTGTATTGTGCAACAGTTGTGTGTGCGGTTCTCCTGAGATACCGCAGATAGGTAGAGGGAGAAACGCTATTGGAATAGGTAATTGAAACAGGTGTGGTATACCTTGCGCCATCCCCCAAAAAAAATATAGAGAGGCGTGTGATATACCTATAATATACATTCTAACATGCTGAGTTCTGCTGAGATACCACAGCTATAAAGAGGGACAAACGCTATTCGAATAACTAATTGCAACTGGTGTGATATACAAGTTGCCATTAAAAAAAAACAAATTAAGGGGTGCAATATACCTGCTTCCACCAAATATTGATTGAGGGGTGTGATACACCAGCTTCCACCAAATATACATTGAGGCCTGCGATACACCAGCTTCCACCAAATATTGATTATTGATTAAATACAGTGGCCCAGATTCAAGAAGCACTTGCGCGGGAACAAGTGTGATTTGCGCCGCGCAAGTACTGATTTGCTCCTATGCAAATTTGCGGCTGATTCTGTAAACCAGTTAAGCCTGAAAAGCGGCCATTTTCCCGCGCACGCAGCCTAGCTGTTCCTGCGCAATTTTCGTGCAATTTTGCACGGGGTGTAAGTTGCGCCTTCATGGAATTCCCTCAGCGAATATGCAAATTAGGTACTGCCGATGATTCAGAAACATGCGCGTGTGATGTGCATCTTGCGCTGGAAGCGTGCAAGCTTTTTTTCCCTGGGCAAACTTGCTCCTGTTAAAAGCAGGGGCAAGTTAGCAAAAGATGGCCAAATGTCTCATATCATTTAATTTCTTCTGGATGTCATCCCAGGTACGCACTTCATTACCCAGGGCATTGATGTCCAGGGCAATGGCTTCATATATAGCCCTCCTTTGGGCAATGGTGGTGTTTGCCCGCTGGGCACCATATAGGACTTCCTTATGCTGCTGGAGTGCAGCAATCAGGATGTCCATCTCTGCAGCCACAAAGTTGGCCTTCCTTATTTTGGTCCCTTTGGGAGGTGCCATGTCTTGCAAAAGGGCTGAATTTCCTTGCTCAGGGGGGGGTAGGAAAAAGCAGGATGAAATTCAGCAAAGAACCTGCGCAAGTCTGCTCCTATTTATTTGCTCAGTGCAAGCAGCTGAGCAGGATTTGCCCTGAAATTATGCTAGCAAACCTCTGCTGAGCCGAAAATTCCTCATTTACATAGGGGCACACCCACTTTGACTTGCACGGCCTTGCGCCCTCAGCTTTGCCTTAAACAGGAGCAAATTAAATGAACAAACGATTCCTGAATCAGGTGGCAATTTGGCAAAATTGCTCCAGCGCAGAGAAATTCAGCTGAGCGGCTCAGGTGTAAGTAATGGGCAAATCTACCTGAATCTGGGCCAATGTGTATTTGCTGGAAGCTGGTATATCAAACCCCTTAAAGGGTTTCTATCACCTCGTTTTGACATAATTAGCTATCAGACCCTAGCGAGAATTTGTCCGCTGGCTCAGAGGGAGGATCGCATTCCAGAGGAGACGGGCGGGCTGGAGGGATGCGCTGGGCGACATTTTGTGTGATTCAGACGCCCCCATAGCACCTAGAGGCTCATTAGCATATCAATAAAAGTTTGTTTTTTGGGCAAACGGCTGCACACAAAGGTATTATAATAATATATTATGTCAAAACGAGGTGATAGAAACCCTTTAAGGGGTTTGATATACCAGCTTCCAGCAAATACACATTGTTGGGTTCTATATACCTGTTTCCACAAAATACTGATACAGGGTATAGATATACCGGCTTCCACTAAATATTGATAAAGGGGTTTGATTTACCGGCTTCCAGAAAATACTTATTATTGGGTTCTATATACCTATTTCCACAAAATACTATTAGAGGGGATTCATATACCGACTTCCACCAAATATTGATTGAGGTCTGCGATACACCAGCTTCCACCAAATATCAATTAAGGGGTTTTATTTACCGTCTTCCAGCAAATACTCATTATTGGGTTCTATATACTTGTTTCCACAAAATACTGATAACAGGGCATTGAGACGTTGCCATGCTGTGCTGCCGCTGTTGTGCCTGGAAGCTGAGAGCCACACTGGTCCTGCACTCCTTTCAGCTCTGCGGTCACAGGCCCCGATCAGTGGCTAACCCCGCTCAATTTTTCAGTTGGTAAAGTGGTGTGCGACAACGGTGCCAATCTGCTGAACACGCTGAAACAGGTCAAAATGAAAAACGTGCTGTGCATGGCACACGTCCTGAACTTAGTCGTGCAGCGATTCGTTGCCAAATACCCCGGAGTCCAGGACATCTTGCAGCAGGCCAGGAAATTCTCTGGCCATTTTAGAAGATCTTACACGGCCATGGCTCGCCTTGCTGTCATTCAGCGGCAACACTACTTGTCATTCAGACGTCTGATTTGTGACTGACTGCCCGACGTGCTAGAACTCCACCTTGTATGTGCTTTAGGCTGCTCCAGCAAAAATGTGCCGTTAAGGACTTTCTCTATGAACTCTGTGGCAGGACAGGCTCTGGGGAGCTTGTTTTTTTTTCAGTGGCTGCTCATGCGTGACGTATGCAGACTTCTGTGGCTATTTGATGAGATCACCAAACTGGTCAGTCACAGCCAGGGTGTCATTAGTGACATCGTACCTAAAGCCTTCTTTCTGGAGAGTGCATTGCGTAGTGTCATTCATCAAGCCGTCAAGGAGCAGGAAGATGAGGAAGTCGCAATGCTGAATGAATTCCCAGGGGGGCTACTCCATCTAAAATAAGTCAGCAGGAATCTGAAGAAGAGTCAGAGGAGGATAGTGCCTGGGGGAGGAGGAGGAGCAAAAAGAGCAGGCCTTAAACTTTTCTGGGATCCCTGGTGTTGTCTCTTGCTGGGGGGAGGAGACCGAGGATGACAATCTCCTGGGTGATGGGCAGGAGCCAGGCCGCTCCACCACTTCCAATTTACTGTAAATTGGGGGCTTCATGCTCCAGTGTTTGAAGTGGGACCCCTGTATAAAAAGCATAAAGGGCAAGGACCTGTACTAGGTGGCAACATACTTAGACCCCCGTTACAAACACAAAATGGTGGACATGTTACCAGCTTCACAGAGGGCTGTCAGAATGCAGCATTTCCAGGCCTTGCTTCTAGATATGCTGCATTCTGCTTTTGCGGGACCTTGCAGAGGTATTTTCATCCGCAGAGAAACAGTTGAGGGTAACAATCCTACAGCGCATGCAAGAAGAGGGCAGTTTGAAAATGTGTTGGTCACTTCGGATATTAGATCATTCTTGCAGCCAACCCATCAACTGCCCCCTCCGGATCCAGCCTCAGGGAACGCCTAGACCAACAGGTGTCCAACCACATCGGGTTAACGGCTAATGTGGACGCTCTGAGAAGGGAGGAACCCCTTGACTACTGGGTGTGCAGGCTTGACTGTGGCCAGAGCTGGCACAATTTGCCATGGAACTCTTGGCTTGCCCCTCATCGAGAGTCCTGTCCGAAAGGACATTCAGCGCAGCGGGGGGGATCGTGACCGATAAGCACACTCGCCTAGCTCATGAAAATGTGGATTATCTTATATTTCTAAAAAATGAATAAGGCATGGATCTCAGAGGAATTCAACACCTGTGACGACCACGTTTTATATAATTTCCTCATGCCAGCCCACACATATCTGCCACTACCCAGAACAAAGTATGGTCCCTGTCTTATGTAAATGCAGCGGTATAAAAGGCCTTTTCTGTCCGGTGTATGCCTAATCTTTGGGTCCACAGAGGAATTTAACACCTGTGAAGACCACATGTTATCGAATTTTAACTATTATCATTTGTTTTTTTTTCAAGAGGGGGGATTTCATTAGCCATATTTTTAATCCAATTTTATATTTTTAGTTCTTTTAAACATATGTATTTGACATGTATTTGTACTGGCCTGCAGTAAAATT
Source organism: Bufo gargarizans (assembly GCF_014858855.1). NCBI lineage: Eukaryota > Metazoa > Chordata > Amphibia > Anura > Bufonidae > Bufo > Bufo gargarizans. Next base: position 199,766,097 of record NC_058080.1, read on the forward strand.
GATATCCAACGACCGTCTAATATACCTCCAGCCACATAATTACTTGTTCTTTTCTGTACGTTGAATGAATAATTTTTGGGGCCTGTATTCCACTGGCCTGAAGTAAAATTGTTATACACTGACCGTCTAATATACCTCCAGCCACATAATCAATTGATGTTTTTTGTACATGAAATGCCTAATGTTTGGGGCCCGTACTCCAATGGCCTGCAGTAAAATTTATATTTAATGACCGTCTAATATACCTCCAGCCACATAATCACTTGCTCTTTTCCGTACGGTGAATGCATAATTTTTGGGGCCTGTACTCCACTGGCCTGCAGTAAAATTGATATCCAATTACCATCTAATATACCTCCAGCCACATAATCACTTGATGTTTTCTGTCCAGTGAATTAATAATTTTTGGGGCCTATAGTCCACTGGCCTGCAGTAAAATTGATATCCATCCATGCCTAATTGCTGGGGCCTCGGGGGAATTCAACACCTGTGACGACCACCTATTTTCGAATTTCACCTATTAACATTTGGGGTTTATTCAAGAGTGGGGATTTTGTTAGCCATGTTTTTAATTCAATTTTATATTTTATAATGTTTTCTGTCCGGTGAATGCCTAATGTTTGGGGACTGTACTCCACTGGCCTGCAATAAAATTGATATCCAATGACCGTCTAATATACCTCCAGCCACATAATCACTTGATCTTTTATGTACGGTGAATGCAAAATTTTTGGGGCCTGTAATCTAACTGGCCAACAGTAAAATTGTTATAAGGTGACCACCTAATGTACCTCCAGCCTCATTATCAATTGTTCTTTACTGTACAGTGAATAAATAATTTTTTAGGCCTGTAGTCCATTGGCCTGAAGTAAAATTGATATCCATTGACCGTCTAATATACCTACAGCCACATAATCACTTAATGTTTTCTGTCGTGTGAATGCCTAATGTTTGGGGCCTGTACTTCACTGGCCTGCAGTAAAATTGATATCCCATGACCGTCTAATATACCTCCAGCCACATAATCACTTGATGTTTTCTGTCCAGTGAATGCCTAATGTTTGGGGCCTGTACTCCCGTGGTCTAAAATAAAAGATTTCTAGGCTCCAGTAGGGCACTTTTTTTTTATTTTTCTATTGACAATTTTTTTATATTTGTTCATATGTTTGTAAGTAGTCATGGACATTATAAAATTACATCACAGGTGTAATACTGGAATGAAACAGTTACAAATAAAACTATCATGTACGAAACGTGGCCGGCGTGGCCCAGTCAGGACAGGTAACAAACAGGATTAATCAATTGTACTACAAACCGGATTCCCAAAAAGTTGGGACACTATACAAATCGTGAATAAAAACTGACTGCAATGATGTGGAGGTGCCAACTTCTAATATTTTATTCAGAATAGAACATAAATCACGGAACAAAAGTTTTTTTTGTTTTTTTTTAAACATTCTCTATTTATTGTAATAATCGTCAATAAAAGCATAGTATCACATATACTTTTCGAGTATTAGGGAAGAAGACATGACCAGTGCAACTGGTCTAAATAGCAGAACATTGCAAGTCACAAGTATAACCTCTATCAAAAGACAACAGGTGGTTTACAAACCTAACTTATTATGCATTGTGATATTGCAAGTTTTATACACCAGATTTCCCCCCTTGTAGCACAAAAAATAAGCCACAGACCAAAAATCGGACAAAAACAGAAAACATAATCTTAGAACAAAATTTAAGAGTCGAGTTGGTTCACTCCCTTACCCTGATCTGAAATCTGTATACTGAGTAGCGCACGTTTTAAACCTATTTATCTTCCACTTGAACTTTGTTGCTTAGTAATGAGACCCAAGTTAAGCTAGAGACCTATCCTTGCTCTCTGGCCTGTTCCCTTCAGGGTTGATAGGTACCCCTACTCCTCAATCACCTTTCCAGATGGAGGGATCTCAGGATCTCTGTTCCTGTTGAGTTTCTATGTGCGACAGCCAAGGTTGCCAAATTTCTAGAAACTTTTGTCTGTTATGAGCTTCCCAACTTGCCAATTCCTCCATTCTGCAGAGGTGATTCATTTTCTCATACCACATGGAAATACTAGGCGGTTCTGTAGTTCTCCACAACGCTGGAACCAGTAACTTGGCAGCCGTTATCATATGTGTCTGAAGATTATTTTTATGAGGGGTAAATTTGCCTTCAGGTTTCCATAACAGTATTAGGGGGGCAGTAAGTGACAAGTTTCCTATACAGATCTTATTCATAATACACTCCACAGCGTCCCAGAACTGTCTAATTTTATGAAAATGCCACCATATGTGGGAGATGCTACCCACCCCCTCCATACATCTCCAGCACTCACTTGAGTTGATTAAGTTGATTTTTTGGAGGAATTCAGGTGTACGATACCATCTGGTTAAGGTTTTGAGTGAATTCTCCTGCACTCTGACACATCTGGAGAACCCATGTGAGTGAGACAAAATAAAGGCTTTACTAGGTTCATCAAGAGTCATCTCTAGTTCCCTCTCCCATTCTTTAATGTAAGTGGGCGGGTTATCCCCTCTTTTTTCCAGAATCTGTCTGTATATTAAAGATAAAGTTTTAGTTGGCAACTTTGGCAATAAGACCATGTTCTCTAACCAAGATGGATCTACCCTCGAGTGGTGTTTACGGAACAAAAGTTTAAACTGAGAAAATGTACAATTTTAAGGGAAAAATATGTTGAATCTGAATTTCATGGTGTCAACAAATCCCTTTGGGACAAGGCCATTTTGACCACTGTGTGGCATCTCCCCTTCTTACAACACTCAACAAACGTCTGGGGACCGAGGAGACCAGTTTCTCAAGTTTAGAAATAGGAATGCTCTCCCATTCTTGTCTAATACAGGCCTCTAACTGTTCAATCGTCTTGGGCCTTCTTTGCTGCACCTTCCTCTTTATGATGCGCCAAATGTTCTCTATAGGTAAAAGATCTGGACTGCAGACTGACCATTTCAGTACCCGGATCCTTCTCCTACGCAGCCATGATGTTGTCATTGATGCAGAATATGGTCTGGCATTATCTTGTTGAAAAATGCAGGGTCTTCCCTGAAAGAGATGACGTCTGGATGGGAGCATATGTTGTTCTAGAACCTGAATATATTTTTCTGCATTGATGGTGCCTTTCCAGACATGCAAGCTGCCCATGCCACACGCACTCATGCAACCCCATACTATCAGAGATGCAGGCTTCTGAACTGAGCGTTGATAACAACTTGGGTTGTCCTTGTCCTCTTTGGTCCAGATGACACAGATTGTGTTCACTGACAATAGTTTCTGGAAGTATTCCTGAGCCCATTCTGTGATTTCCTTTACAGTAGCATTCCTGTTTGTGGTGCAGTGTCGTTTAAGGGCCCGGAGATCACGGGCATCCAGTATGGTTTTACGGCCTTGACCCTTACGCACAGAGATTGTTCCAGATTCTCTGAATCTTTGGATGATGTTATGCACAGTTGATGATGATAGATGCAAAGTCTTTGCAATTTTTCGCTGGGTAACACCTTTCTGATATTGCTCCACTATCTTTCTGCGCAACATTGTGGGAATTGGTGATCCTCTACCCTTTTTGCCTTCTGAGAGACACTGCCACTCTGAGAAGCTCTTTTTATACCCAATCATGTTGCCAATTGACCTAATTAGTGTTATTTGGTCTTCCAGCTCTTCGTTATGCTCAAATTTACTTTTTCCAGCCTCTTATTGCTACTTGTCCCAACTTTTTTGGGATTTGTTGACACTGTGAAAATTAAATCAACGTAATTTTCCTTTAAAATGATACATTTACTCGGATTAAACGTTTGATCTGTCATCTAAGTTCTATTACAAATAAAATATTGACATTTGCCATCTCCACATCATTGCATTTAGTTTTTATTCACAATTTGTTTAGTGTCCCAACTTTTTCGGAATCTGGTTTGTATATATATGAGGTATTTAACTTACATGTGTATTACACAGTAATTAGATTCAGATCCTGGTGCATATGCTATGCAAAGCTGATGGTATAAAGCCAATTGCATGAGTTTTGTAGGGAGGGTGGATTTTTAATTGCGGCAGCATTGTCCTGCACAAGTGTATGTAATCTATTATAATATCTATTGATTATTTTCTTTTTTTAAATAATAAAGAATTAAATTATATTATATGTGTGGAGTAAGAATTTTGGTGTATTATTAATATCAGTGTAAAATAATAATAATAAAAAAATAATCATATTTAGAGTTGGGCGGACACCTGGATGTTCCGGTTCGGCAGGTTCGGCTGAACTTCGCAAAAAAGTTTGAGTTCGGGACCCGAACTTGACCCCGAACCCCATTGAAGTCAATGGGGACCCGAACTTTTAAGCACTAAAATGGCTCTAAACAAGTCATGGGAAGGGCTAGAGGGCAGCAAAATGTGGTTAAAAGCATGGCAAGTGCTCTGCAAACAAATGTGGTTAGGGAAATTACTTCAAATAACATAAAATGCGTAAAAATGAAAAAAAAAAAATCTTGATCTAGGAGGACGAGGTCCATATGGAGTAGGAGGTTGAGGAGGCGGTCGATCTGGCGGTGTAGGTGGAAGCGGCGGTGGAGGAGGAGGAGGAGGTAGCCAACACTGTTTTTTGTTTTTTATTTTAGATCATCATTATTATTATTTTTTGTTTAAATTTGGGTAGACCCAAAAACATTGGGAAATATAAGCTGTGATAACCCCTTCCAGCTGTGCTAAACAAACGTTCAGACAATACACTGGCTGCATGGCAGGCTAGCACCTCCAAGGTGTAAAGGGCAAGCTCATGCCATGTACCCAATTTGGAGACCCAGAAGTTGAAGGGGGCAGACCCATCAGTCAGTATGTGTAGACACACATACTGCTTAACCATGTTGCACGTCCCTGTGATGTCCACAATCCAATTGGATATCTTCTCTATCAACTTTCTATGTTCTTTTCTGCGCCTACCATGGTGACTCGGGGAGGTAGTGATGATAAATAACAATACAGGACTCGTAAGATGCCCTGTTATTGGAATGATTAATAAAAAATTACAGGGAATGTCACTGGGGTATTTTGGATTTGGAAAAGTTAGACAGGAGAGGCCCTGGTGCCACTTTGTTGCCTGATCGCACGTCCCTGTGACGTCGACGATCCAATTGGATATCTTCCCTATCAATTTTCGATGTTCTTTTCTGCACCTACCATGTTGATCATGGTTAGTGGCGAAACAGGGTTCCATGCCAGAGAGGGAGCATGAGAAAGGGATACCACATCCAAGGGAGGTCAATGGCTGAAATGTGATCGAGCGGAAATGTGGGACAAGTTGTTAAAGCGGAAAGATCGAATGAAAGGAGGTGGTGCATGTCAATTAAAGACATATTTTAGAAATTTAAGTCCCTGTCACCTATGCAGAGTAGGGGTTTTTCATCTGCAAAAATGGGTTAATGTCACCCACCAATGGAACAGACGATTTTACAAAAATTAGGTCCCTGTCACCTATGCAGAGCAGGGGTTTGTATACGGAAAAAAATTGTAAAATGTCACCCAAGAATGTAACAAACGCTTTTGCACCGTGCTCCCTCTTTTGCTGTGCTGGTGCCTCTGTACGACCACCGCCTCTTCCTCCGAACTAGACAGGTCACTCGCATGACCTTGATTCAATGTGGGGTCTAGTATCTCATCATCCTCCACAGACTGCAGAAAGACTCAGCAGATGGCACCGGTGTTTTGTCATCATCAGAGACGTGCTGCGGTGGTCTTCCAATGTCCTCATCCTGAAACATAAGTGGTTGGGCATCAGTGCACTCAATCTCTTCCACTTCTGGTGCAGGGCTATGTGGATGGCCCACGGAAACCTTTCCAGCAGAGTCATCAAAAAGCATAAGAGACTGCTGCATGACTTGTGGCTCAGACTGCTTGCCTGATTTACAAAGGGGTGAGTTGAAAGACAGATAGCCATGGACTGTAGATGCCAACTCTGATCTTTCAGCAGGAGACTGGGTGGGAGACAATGCGAAGGAACTGAAGGCACTGTCAGGCCCCCAATCTACTACAGGTCCTTCTAAAAAAATTTGCATATTGTGATAAAGTTCATTATTTTCTGTAATGTACTGATAAACATTAGACTTTCATATATTTTAGATTCATTACACACACCTGAAGTAGTTCAAGCCTTTTATTGTTTTAATATTGATGATTTGGGCATACAGCTCATGAAAACCAAAAATTCCTATCTCAAAAAATTAGCATCTCTAAACGAGCTATTAACCTAATCATGTGAATCAACTAATTAACTCTAAACACCTGCAAAAGATTCCTGAGGCTTTTAAAAACTCCCAGCCTGGTTCATTACTCAAAACCGCAATCATGGGTAAGACTGCCGACCTGACTGCTGTCCAAAAGGCCATCATTGACACCCTCAAGCAAGAGGGTAAGACACAGAAAGAAATTTCTGAACGAATAGGCTGTTCCCAGAGTGCTGTATCAAGGCACCTCAGTGAGAAGTCTGTGGGAAGGAAAATGTGTGGCAGAAAACGCTGCACAACGAGAAGAGGTGACCGGACCCTGAGGAAGATTGTAGAGAAGGACCGATTCCAGACCATTGGGGACCTGCGGAAGCAGTGGACTGAGTCTGGAGTAGAAACATCCAGAGCCACCGTGTATAGGTGTGTGCAGGAAATGGGCTACAGGTGCCGCATTCCCCAGGTCAAGCCACTTTTGAACCAGAAACAGTGGCAGAAGCGCCTGACCTGGGCTACAGAGAAGCATCACTGGACTGTTGCTCAGTGGTCCAAAGTACTTTTTTCGGATGAAAGCAAAATTTGCATGTCATTCGGAAATCAAGGTGCCAGAGTCTGGAGGAAGACTGGGGAGAGGGAAATGCCCAAATGCCTGAAGTCCAGTGTCAAGTACCCACAGTCAGTGATGGTCTGGGGTGCCATGTCAGCTGCTGGTGTTGGTCCACTGTGTTTTATCAAGGGCAGGGTCAATGCAGCTAGCTATCAGGAGATTTTGGAGTACTTCATGCTTCCATCTGCTGAAAAGCTTTATGGAGATGAAGATTTCATTTTTCAGCACGACCTGGCACCTGCTCACAGTGCCAAAACCACTGGTAAATGGTTTACTGACCATAGTATTACTGTGCTCAATTGGCCTGCCAACTCTCCTGACCTGAACCCCATAGAGAATCTGTGGGATATTGGGAAGAGAAAGTTGAGAGACGCAAGACCCAACACTCTGGATGAGCTTAAGGCCGCTATCGAAGCATCCTGGGCCTCCATAACACCTCAGCAGTGCCACAGGCTGATTGCCTCCATGCCACGCCGCATTGAAGCAGTCATTTCTGTAAAAGGATTCCCGACCAAGTATTGAGTGCATAACTGAACATAATTATTTGAAGGTTGACTTTTTTTGTATTAAAAACACTTTTCTTTTATTGGTCAGATGAAATATGCTAATTTTTTTAGATAGGAATTTTTGGTTTTCATGATCTGTATGCCAAAATCATCAATATTAAAACAATAAAAGGCTTGAACTACTTCAGTTGTGTGTAATGAATCTAAAATATATGAAAGTCTAATGTTTATTAGTACATTACAGAAAATAATGAACTTTATCACAATATGCTAATTTTTTTAGAAGGACCTGTATAGTCTGTACTTGTTCTGGCCTCACCATTCATACTGTCCTAAATGTAGTGTACGCCGCAAATGTACTTTCTAGCGCAAAAGAAGAGCATTTTTCAACCAACAATGTCACGAATTAGTGATATGTATTTCCTTGTCCACTAGGAAGAGCAAGGGTATATCACAGCCAAAAATTGGTGAATTCCACCCAACAATGTAACAGACAAATTAGTGAAATGTATTTCCCTGTCCAGAATGTAGAGCAGGGGTATATCACAGCCAAAAATTCGGGATATGTAACCCAACAATGTATCAGACAAATTAGTGAAATTACTAATAAAATATGTAAAAATAAAAAATTATTATCTTGATCTAGAAGGTGGAGGTCCATATGGAGTAGGAGTTTGATGAGGCGGTGGACGTAGCGGTGTAGGTGGAAGAGGCAGTGGAGGAGGAGGAGGTAGCCAACACTGGTTTTTGGTTTTATTTATTTATTTTTTGTTTAAATTACGGTACACCCCAAAAGACTGGGAAATATAAAAAAATACAACAATGAGTAATTGCGCTGTAGTATAACAATGGCTGGGTAAGGCCAGTATACATGTCTATTCTGCACAAGGTACGGACAAGTCCTGTGGGATCCATGCCTGGTTCATTTTAATGAACGTGAGTTTGTCCACATTGGCCTTGGACAGGAGGCTGCGTTTGTCTGTGATAATGCCCCCTGCCATGCTAAACACAAGTTCAGATAATACACTGGCTGCAGGGCAGGAAAGCACCTCCAAGGCGGAATTGGCAAGCTCAGGCCATGTGCCCAATTTTACAGACCCAGAAGTTGAAGGGGGCAGACGCGTCATTCAGTACGTGTAGGCGTGTGCACACATACTGCTCCATTATGTTGCTGAAATGCTGCCTCCTGCAAAGACGTTCCATATCAGCTGGTTGTTGTAGAAAAGCTTTGTCCGCACGCCACATTTCGGCCATGCTAACCCTGCCTTCTGAGGTGCTGGCGTTGCCCCAGTGATGTTGGCGACCTCTTCCTTCTCGTCTGCCTTCACCTTGTGCTTCTACTTTTCCCCAGCTGTCAGGTGGGAATGCCAGTGATGGAATTAAGGATGGTACGTTGTCCTTGTAATGGGGATCCAGCAGCATGGCCACCCAGAAATCAGGACAAGTTAGAATGTGGCCAACTCGGCGGTCGTTGCGGAGACACTGCAGCATGTAATCGCTCATGTGTGCCAGGCTGCCCAGAGGCAACAACAAGCTGTCCTCTGTGGGAGGTGTTATCTCTGATGTTTCAGCAGGAGACTGGGTGGGAGACAATGAGAAGGAACTGGAGGTACTGTCAGCCACCCAATCTACTATCGCCTTTACTTGTTCTGTCCTCCCCATTCGTAGAGCCGCATTCGGCCCTACCAAATAACGCTGAATGTTTTGTCACCTACTCGCACCTGAGGAAGGTGTGTAGCTGGCACAGATCGATCACGTCCTCTCCCTGCAACAGGAGCTCCACCAGCAGCACCACGACCGGGGCCACGTCCCTTATTTGATGCTCTCCTCATTCTTTGTGTTCACCCACCAAACTAACAGATGGTTTATGTCAGGCGACAATGTAACGGCCAATAGTGAAAAATTAAGTTCACTGAGAGTAACGCAGTGCCGGTCACGCAGCATCTAGGCTTCAACCAAACAACATTTCTTTGTATTGTACATTGTATTACATTGTATTGTACAGTGACAATAAAGGCATCTTATCTTGTGAGGTCACACAAAGTAACTGCAGTATTGAGTGATTGTATTTGACTGTGACAAATGCAGCAAAAGCCCCAAATGTAGTGTCTTGCCCAAAATGGGTGTATTTTTTTTTAAACCAGAATATGAGAGCAGTATCTAACTCTTGTATTTGACTGTGACAAATGCAACAAAGGCCGCAAATGTATTATCTTGCAAAAAATTGGTGTTTTTTTTAAACCCAGAATATAATAACAGTATTTAAAACTTGGATTTCACTGTGACAAATGCAGCAAAGACCCCAGATGTAGGGTCTTGCAAAAAATTGGTGTTTTTTTAAATCCAGAATATAATTGCATTATTTAAAGTTTGTATTTGACTGTCACAAATTCAGCAAAGGACCCAAAATGTATTATCTTTCAAAAAAGAATTTTTTTATAACCAAAAGCACACCTAGTGGCGGTCTGTTCATGACACTATTATGGGGGATCTGTGGATGATGCACTGTTATGGGGTGGGGGATTTGTGGATAGCACTGTTATGTGGGGAATCTGTGGATGGCACTGTTATGGGGGGGAGCTGTGGATGGCATTATGATGGGTGGGGTCTGTGTATGGCATTATGATGGTGGGGGGATCTGTGGATGGCATTATGATGTGGGGGGGATCTGTGGATGGCATTATGATTGTGAAGGGATCTGTGGATGGCATTATGATGGTGGGGGGATCTGTGAATGGCACTGTTATGGGGTAGTGGATCTGTGGATGACACTGCTATAGGTGTCATCCACATATCCCCCCATAACAGTCCCATCCACAGATCCCCCAATCATAATGCCATCCACAGACCCCCACCATAATTATCTCATCCATAGATCCCTAAGGAGGGGCTGTAGTAGGCGGGGAGAGCGGTGGGGCAGTGCAGGCACTGTACTCTGGCCCCACCACTCAGTATGTACTGTATTATACCTAGTGTTAATCATAATATCTAAACTGTGCTCCCCCTGCTCCCTATCTGTACCGTACTTACCGGTACATGTCACACTCCGTCTCCTGTAGTAAGCACTAGCAGGCAGGATGGGCTGCAGGAGGCCGTAACTCACTGAGGTCACGTGCCTGCTCCGCCTGCTTCATTCATTCATAAAGTAGGCGGAGCAGGCACTGCTCTCCCCGCCTACTACAGACCCTCCTCCCTCCTCACTAATACATCGCAGACTGCGATGTAAATTGCCAGCATTCGGGGGGAAAAAGTGCGTCTTATGGGGCGAAAAATACAGTAAAGCTTGTATTTCACTGTGACAAATGCAGCAAAGGCCCCAGATGTAGTGTCTTGCAAAAAAATTGTGTTTTTTTAAACCCAGAATATAACTGCAGTATTTAAAGTTTGTATTTGACTGTCACAAATTCAGCAAAGGACCCAAAATGTATTATCTTGCAAAAAATTTGTGTTTTTTTAAACCCTGAATATACTTGCAGTATTTAAACGTTGTATTTGACTGTCTCAAATGCACATATTCTGTGCTGGTGCACTGAACTTGCACAAAATGGCCACCAACGCCCACCTAACTAACAGACAAATAAAAGTTATTTTTCTGTGTCACTGGGCTCAGAGCAGGGTAAAAAAAATGGTGCATTGCACCCTCAAAACAAAATCACTGTAGATCGCAAAGTTAACAAGCACTTCTGATAACAGATTATTTCCTATTCTCTCCCTCACAGCAGCAGCATCCTATCCTACACTAGTAAAGGCAGAGTGATGTCCAGTGCTACGTGACTCCAGCTTAAATAGAGGCTGGGTCACATGCTGCACTGGCCAATCACAGCCATGCCATTAGTAGGCATGGCTGTGATGGCTTCTAAGGGCACACAAATTAAATGCTTGTTGATTGGCTGATATGTAGCCTTTCAAAAAGCGCCATTAAATCGCTGAACACTGAACTCGAACCCAAACTTTTACTGAAAATTTTAGGTTCGGGTCCGGGGTCCAAAATACTTTACAGTTTGGGTTCACTCAACCCTAATCATATTTACTTCATTAATTTGCTCATGACGGGCCGGACGCCGTCATTTAACCCCTTAAGGACACATGACGTATCGGTACGGCATGTTTCCCGAGTCCTTAAGGACACATGACGTACCGGTACGTCATGTGTTGTTCCGATCACTGCCGTGCGGCCGGCTGTGATCGGAACAAGGTGCCTGCTCAAATCATTGATGCGATGTCAGCCGTTTAACCCTTTCCATACAGCGGTCCGTACGGACCGCTGTATGGAAAAAGTTAACAGTAAGAGGGAGCTCCCTCCCTCTCCGATAGGGGGGCTGCTGTGCCTTTGCAGCCCCCCGATGGAGAGGGAGAGAGCCCCCAGACAGCCCCCCGCAGCCCCGTCCTTACCCTTCCCCGTCTGCGCAGTTCTGACCACTACTGAGCAGACGGGGAAGGTTCCCATGGCAACAGGACGCCTGATCAGGCGTCCTGCTGTCCATGGTGCTGAACAGATCTGTGCTGAAAGCATAGATCTGTTCAGTGTAAGTAAAATACAGTACAGAAACCTATAGGGGTTCTGTACTGTATTTTACAGACATCAGACCCACTGGATCTTCAAGAACCAAGTGGGTCTGGGTCAAAAAAAAAGTGAAAAAAAGGTAAAAATCAAAAAACACATTTATCACTGATTTAAAAATTAAAAAAATAAAATTCCCTACACATGTTTGGTATCGCCGCGTCCGTAACGACCTGATCTATAAAATGGTCATGGTACTTTACCCAAACAGTGAACGCCAAAAAAATAAAAAATAAAAAACTATGATGAAATTGAAATTTTGTCCACCTTACTTCCCAAAAAAAGGTAATAAAAGTGATCAAAAAAGTCGCATGTACGCCAAAATTGTAACAATCAAAACGTCATCTCATCCCGCAAAAAATGAGACCCTACTTAAGATAATCGCCCAAAAACTGAAAAAACTATGGCTCTTAGACTATGGAAACACTAAAACATCATTTTTTTGGTTTCAAAAATGAAATCATTGTGTAAAACTTACATAAATAAAAAAAAAGTATACATATTAGGTATCGCCGCGTCCGTATCGACCGGCTCTATAAAAATATCACATGACCTAAACCCTCAGGTGACCACCGTAAAAAAATAAAAATAAAAACGGTGTAAAAAAAGCCATTTTTTGTCATCTTACGTCACAAAAAGTGTAATAGCAAGCGATCAAAAAGTCACATGCACCCCAAAATAGTGCAAATCAAACCGTCATCTCATCCCGCAAAAAATGAGACCCTACTTAAGATAATCGCCCAAAAACTGAAAAAACAATGGCTCTTAGACTATGGAGACACTAAAACATTTTTTTTGTTTTAAAAATGAAATCATTGTGTGAAACGTACATAAATAAAAAAAATTGTATACATATTAGGTATCGCCGCGTCCGTGACAACCTGCTCTATAAAATTACCACATGATCTAACCTGTCAGATGAATGTTGTAAATAACAAAAAAAAAAAACGCTGCCAAAAAAGCTATTTCTTGTTACCTTGCCGCACAAAAAGTGTAATATAGAGCAACCAAAAATCATATGTACCCTAAACTACTACCAACAAAACTGCCACCCTATCCCGTAGTTTCTAAAATGGGGTCACTTTTTTGGAGTTTCTACTCTAGGGGTGCATCGGGGGGCTTCAAATGGGACATGGTGTCAAAAAACCAGTCCAGCAAAATCTGCCTTCCAAAAACCGTATGGCATTCCTTTCCTTCTGCGCCCTGCCGTGTGCCCGTACAGCGGTTTACAACCACATATGGGGTGTTTCTGTAAACTACAGAATCAGGGCCATAAATAATGAGTTTTGTTTGGCTGTTAACCCTTGCTTTGTAACTGGAAAAAAATAAAATAAATGGAAAATCTGCCAAAAAAGTGAAATTTTGAAATTGTATCTCTATTTTCCATTAAATCTTGTGCAACACCTAAAGGGTTAACAAAGTTTGTAAAATCAGTTTTGAATACCTTGAGGGGTGTAGTTTCTTAGATGGGGTCACTTTTATGGAGTTTATAATCTGGGGGTGCATCAGGGGGGCTTGGTGTCAAAAAACCGGTCCATAAAAATCAGCCCTCCAAAAAACAAACGGCGCACCTTTCCCTCTACGTCCCGCTGTGTGGCCGTACAGTAGTTTACGACCACATATGGGGTGTTTCTGTAAACAGCAGAGTCAGGGCAATAAAGATACAGTCTTGTTTGGCTGTTAACCCTTGCTTTGTTAGTGGAAAAAATGGGTTAAAATGGAAAATTAGGCAAAAAAATGAAATTCTCAAATTTCATCGCCATTTTCCAATAACTCTTGTGCAACACCTAAAGGGTTAACGACGTATATAAAATCAGTTTTGAATACCTTGAGGGGTGTAGTTTCTTAGATGGGGTCACTTTTAGGGAGTTTCTCCTCTAGGGGTGCATCAGGGGGCTTCAAATGGGACATGGTGTAAATAAACCAGTCCATAAAAATCAGCCTTCCAAAAACCAAACGGCGCACCTTTCACTCTACGCCCCGCTGTGTGGCCGTACAGTAGTTTACGGCCACATATTGGGTATTTCTGTAAACGGCAGAGTCAGGGCAATAAAGATACAGTCTTGTTTGGCTGTTAACCCTTGCTTTGTTAGTGGAAAAAATGGGTTAAAATGAAAAATTAGACAAAAAAATTAAATTCTCAAATTTCCTCCCCATTTGCCAATAACTCTTGTGCAACACCTAAAGGGTTAACAACGTATTCAAAATCAGTTTTGAATACCTTGAGGGGTGTAGTTTCTTAGATGGGGTCATTTTTGGGTGGTTTCTATTATGTAAGCCTCGCAAAGTGACTTGAGACCTGAGCTGGTCCCTAAAAATTTAGTTTTTGTAAATTTCAGAAAAATTTCAAGATTTGCTTCTAAACTTCTAAGCCTTATAACATCCCCAAAAAATAAAATATCATTCCCAAAATAATTCAAACATGAAGTAGACATATGGGGAATGTAAAGTCATCACAATTTTTGGGGGTATTACTATGTATTACAGAAGTAGAGAAACTGGAACTTTGAAATTTGCAAATTTTTCTAAATTTTTGTTAAATTAGGTATTTTTTGGTGCAAAAAAAATAATTTTTTTGACTTCATTTTACCAGTGTCATGAAGTACAATATGTGACGAAAAAACAATCTCAGAATGGCCTGGATAAGTCAAAGCGTTTTTAAGTTATCAGCACTTAAAGTGACACTGGTCAGATTTGCAAAAAATGGCCTGGTCCTTAAGGTGAAATAGGGCTGTGTCCTTAAGGGGTTAAGATCCAGCGCAAAATCTCGCTCAGCCCATTATGACATCGCAAGGGATTTCGTGCAAGATCTTCAATCAAGATGGCGGTGGCTGGCCCGTTGTGAGCAAATGGATCAATTCGCTACCACGAAGCAAGAGGAAATTCTGGTTTGCAACAAATCAAATTTTCCCTTTGTGGATTTGCTCAACACTAGAGAGAACCAAAAATATCTAGGTCCAAGTCTCACAATAACTCTAAATATGCTGTGTCTAAGGTATATACACACTTCTAACCGTGCCATGCTTATACTATACATTCAAAATATAATAGTGTAAATGCTAGTGTGAGATCTAAGTTTACTTCTAAAGAGGGCAATTGGGGATACATGACTACACTGAATTCCATAAATGTTTGGTTCTTTTAAATGAAAAGCATTTGCTGTTAAAAGAAAGCCAGAAATGTAGTAATGGTTATATTCTGCACATTCCTTTTTACAAACAAAACACTTTTTTTTTTTTTTTTTTCAGCTAAGCTACATTTATGTCTTAAACACAAAGGAAATTGTGAAGTGAAGCGAAGTATTTAAAGCTGAATTCCTCGCTCTTTGTAGTAACGAATCAGTTTTTCCTAAAATAGTGGCCGCTCGTGTTACCAAGGGTAAAGTAAGTAGCCCGGGAATGTGAGATCGCCTATAATGCCATGCAGCCAGCCAATCCGGAGATAGCAATTCCCTGTGATGTCACAGCCCTATAAAACACTTATTCCACGCGGTCTCTGCCATTGTCCTGTGAGATTTCTTTTTTTGGGGTGTAGTAATAGGAAAAATAATCCTTTTTAATTGTCGTTATGTGGTGAATTGTGATTATTATTATTATATTTTTTTTTTTTTTGGGCGGGGGGAGGTTTATTAACCAGAAAAAAATATGTATGTCTCAATTGCAGTTCAGCGGTGAAGTTACATTGCACTACAGCCATTTACGTGGTGTATTAAAAGGAAATATGTGTACGTCCCATTAGCCGTTCTGCGGTGAATTGTGATTGTTATATTTATTTTTGCGGTGCAGTAATAGTTAAAAGATTACGTTTTAATTGTCATTCTGGGCTGAAGTTACATTGTACTATAACAAAAACACATAGAAGAAAAACCTTAGAAGCCTAAAATCTTTAATTTTATTGATATCCTTCAAATGACCATGCTGGTCAATCAATACACAAAAAAAAACTATTCAGGATAAAAAGAGGTGATGCCTCCGGGCAGAGGACCAATCAGGATCTCAATAGGGAAAGTGGTGTTCCCAAACGATTGTTTTCCTCACATAACCTATTCCCGGGCCCCTCTTTTAATAGCTCCATCAGCAGCAACTTAAGTCTATAGTCGCTGATGATCAGTTTTCTTTACCTACCTACTAAATAAACTACTCACCACCAGCAGCAGTAGCTAGACATAAAGCAGAACCTGAACCAGCAGGCTGTGGCATACTTGTAGTTTACCCTTCCACCCCATATCAAAGATCCCCTGGACTACTGGGCAGCCATACTCGATTTATGACTGCAACTGGCCTAGTTTGCCCTGGACAAGCTATCCTGCCCGGCTAGCAGTGTGGTATCAGAGCAGGTGTTTAGTGTGGCGGGGACCATTGTTACCCCAATGAGAACTCGCCTTTGTGAAGATGAATCAGGCATGGATAAACCAGGATTTTCAAACACCAGTGCCTGATACATCAAATTAGATCATCCATGGCGCCACGCCTATACTTTGACAAAAAAAAAGAGCTGTTTCTTCAGGCTACCTTTATTCAGCTACTATTCTGATGCTGCCACCAATCTGATGCCACACCTGCTGCCAGGTGCTCCTACAGCCAGCCACAATCTTCAGCCGGTACTGGTATTGCCCCCACCTCCTCACTATGTCACTGGGCCACTCATTGGTCTCCTGATGCTGCTGCCACATCACCACTATGTCACTGGGCCACTCTGTGGTCTCCTCATGCTGCTGCCACATCACCACTATGTCATTGGGCCACTTTGTAGTCTCCTCATGCTGCTGCCACATCACCACTCTGTGGTCTCATCATGCTGTGGCCACATCACCACTTTGTGGTCGTCTCATGCTGCTGCCACCTCACCACTATGTCACTGGGCCACTCTGTGGTCTCATGCTGCTGTAACCTCACCTCTCTGTCATTGGGCCACTCTGTGGTTTGCTAATGCTGCTGCTACCTCCCCATTCTGTCACTGGGCCACTCTGTGGACTTCTCATGCTGTTCCCACCCTGCCCACTCCATGACTGGGCCACTATTTAAACTTTTTGGCCTGGTTGACATCATCATTTATTTGACCTCTCTTCTGATCTGTCCGAAGGAAGGAAAAATGAAACGCTCAACGGATCCTGTCTATGTAGCAGCTGTAAGGCCTGTATGACATGGTCACTATTTTGCATCAAAATTGGCTTATGGTTTGGTAGCCAAAAGCAGGAGTGAGTACAAAACACAGAAGACACGCAAAGATTTCATTCACTCCTGATTTTTTTTTAGGCTTTAGCAATACTGATGGATTACTCACCAAATGCTGACCGAGTGAAGGTGGATGCTCAACAAACAGGATCCATTTTTAAAAAAAAAAAAATATTTTTCAGAGGAAGGGCAAAATAATCATTGACGTCAACGCAAACTTACTGCTGATACCCTCTCCACTCTGTCAGGGGGGCTCCACTTGTATAAGCTTTTAATAGAATAGGTTCTGTAGACATCTACAGTTGCAAGAAAAAGTATGTGAACCCTTTGGAATGATATGGATTTCTGCACAAATTGGTCATAAAGTGACAACAATAGACAATCACAGTCTGCTTAAACTAATAACACACAAATAATTAAATGTTACCATGTTTTTATTGAACACACCATGTAAACATTCACAGTGCAGGTGGAAAAAGTATGTGAACCCCTGGATTTAATAACTGGTTGAACCTCCTTTGGCAGCAATAACTTTAACCAAACGTTTTCTGTAGTTGCAGATCAGACGTGCACAACGGTCAGGAGTAATTCTTGACCATTCCTCTTTACAGAACTGTTTCAGTTCAGCAATATTCTTGGGATGTCTGGTGTGAATCGCTTTCTTGAGGTCACGCCACAGCATCTCAATTGGGTTGAGGTCAGGACTGACTGGGGCACTCCAGAAGTCGTATTTTCTTCTGTTTAAGCCATTCTGTTGTTGATTTACTTCTATGCTTTGGGTCGTTGTCCTGTTGCAACACCCATCTTCTGTTGAGCTTCAGCTAGTGGACAGATGGCTTTATGTTCTCCTGCAAAATGTCTTGATAAACTTGGGAATTCATTTTTCCTTTGATGATAACAATCCTTCCAGGCCCTAACGCAGCAAAGCAGCCCCAAACCATGATGTCCCCACCACTATACTTGACAGTTGTGATGAGGTTTTGATGCGGTGTGCTGTGCTTCTTTTTCTCCACACATAGTGTTGTGTGTTTTTTCCAAGCAACTCAACTTTGGTTTCATCTGTCCACAGAATATTTTGCCAGTACTGCTGTGGAACATCCAGGTGCTCTTGTGCAAACTGTAAACATGCAGCAATGTTTTGATGTGGGAATTATGCAAAGATGCCTTAAAAGTAGGCAAGTACTGCATTTTTCGTATGGTTTAAAAGTCTCAATTTTGAGAAATTTAATGTTAATGATTATTTATATTGTATATGCTAAAAAAAAATCTGTGGACATTGTGGAAGATTGTAGTAGTGTAAAGGGGTACTACTTTATATTAACTGTATATTCTTTATGATTTGGGCAATCATATCGCTGTTACATTTCAGCTATGGCTCTGTTTGAAGTTATTAGCCTTAGAATAGTCTCAAAAATGTGTGGACAAAACACCTTCATGTCCTAAAGTCTATCTTCATAGAAAGAGGAAGATACATTTTTGAATGTGGAAAGGTAGGTGTATAGAGATACAAAAATCACTGCATCGGCTTGAGGAATTAGCTAGTATTGTCAGTTGTGTATCATTTTTTGCAGTGATTTTTGTATTTATATATTTTTTCATCTGCACATTTTATTATGTGTGTCAGATGTCCTTGTGGTGCATGTGGTCCGCCCCGGCATCCTCGATCGATGCATTTTTTGCTGAGGATTGCAGTTCTGCGAACCACATGCAGAGGAATTGCTCCCCCGGTTATAGACTACAGTGTCTGGGTTTGGAGCATTTACACCCATTTAGACCATTACTTTTTTCAGTGAGTTTTTTTCTTTATGTGTATGGAATGTGCCACTTCATTTTGCTGGTAACATTCTTTTTCCAGTAAATTGTGTGAACTGGGTATCTTGAAATATAACTTTTACTATATATTGTTAAAATAAGTATAAATTACACCACATTGTTGTGAGATAAAACATGCATTTTTGACAGAAGCGCCACTAACTTATGTCACAAAATAAGTTAAAAAAGAATAAATGGGTGGATCTTACCATGTCTTGTAGGGAGATCTACACATGGTGGCGATTGGTCCTTTTGTGAGGTGGCAGAAAGACACTGGTGACTGGTACACTTGTGTTTAAGGCACAAGATTGTTCTCCTGTTTGTCCCTCACAAAAATCCCTACCTAAAAAGGAGGGCAGGGGGCTGAACTGGTTACCTGCCTATCAGACACAGAGCACCCGCCCGACAGAGGCGACCCAATATGGAACCTTTTCCTATGTATGCGCCTAATCCTAAATTGTACCCTGTTTATAAAGCCCTACATGCCATGTTTCAATCTGATTTACCAGAAATCAACAGGGGACTTCAAAGAACATTCAGGGTTAACTAGAAGGGAAATACAAAATACACAGAATATTGGTCACTTACAATCCTGAGTGACGGATTATATACAGCAAAATGCTAAAATTATAAGTTGATATCTACTTACATATACTCCTTATCCGACTGGTTCAACCCCCAATTGCCTACCTTACCAGGCTCAGGTGGCGTGAACACCTTGCTCCGCATCTGGAACGCACGCCACCGTGCCGTAAGTAGGAATCACGTGATCCCGGGTTGCCGGAAATAGGGTGGAAACCTGTGTGTGAGTGTCGCCCGCTGCTTAGCAACGACGCGACTAGTACACACAGTGCCCACGTTTGCCCCCAACGATGTTTTGACAGCTGGTAAGAAATCACAGAATTGCTTAAGTGGATTTAACATAACAGAATGGCTGAATACATTTTGAGAAACCAATTAATTATGATATACAGCAGAAGATTAGTCAATAATCGTTCATTCAGGTGTCACAAAGAGGCATTCCATGGGAAGTGTTGCAAGGGAAAAAGGGGGAGGGGGGGAAGAAGCAGCCTAATTTTAAATGAATCTGCTATAATTCAACTGCTCATTGAGTCCTAAGGGATGGGTGGTCTTAAAGGGATTCTGTCACCTCCCCTCAGCCAAAAAACGATTTAAAAGCAGCCATGAAGCACAGCTTACCTGGATTAAGCTGTGCTCTTTTATCTTGAAATCCGTCCAGCAGTTACTGCAAAAAACGACTTTGATCGATATGTAAATGTGTCCTGAAGGTGCCCAGAGGGGCGTTTTTTTCTTCTTAGTGAGCCCAGTACCGCCCCTCTTTCAGTGCCCAGCCCGCCTTCCTTGTACTTTCTAACCGCCGCCTCCAGCCTGCCACAGCCTCCCCTCCCTCTCCTCCCCCTCCCTCACGCCGAACGAAGTCTCGCACAGGCGCAGTACCCACTGAGGGCTGCGCCTGTGCGATCATCAGGAGACTGAGGGCGGCAGCTTCATCTTCGTCACTGGGCATGCGCCGAGCCCAGTGACGTCCGATGTTAGCTCTTTCCCTCAGTCAGCCTGGTAGGATGCGCAGAGGATTGCCGATCGGCTGCTGCACCCTGCGCTTTCTCCAGTCTGCCTGCCACAGTGAAGACGGCCAGCGATTTCTTTCCCCACCCTCCCTTCAGGAAAGAAATAAGTATTTGTTGGGGCGAATTAGGTATTATTATATTAAGTAAAGCTTTACTGAATTTATACATTTTCACTGAGCAAAAACAAATATTTATTTCTTTCCTGAAGGGAGGGTGGGGAAAGAAATCGCTGGCCGTCTTCACTGTGGCAGGCAGACTGGAGAAAGCGCAGGGTGCAGCAGCCGATCGGCAATCCTCTGCGCTTCCTACCAGGCTGACTGAGGGAAAGAGCTAACATCGGACGTCACTGGGCTCGGCGCATGCCCAGTGACGAAGATGAAGCTGCCGCCCTCAGTCTCCTGATGATCGCACAGGCGCAGCCCTCAGTGGGTACTGCGCCTGTGCGAGACTTCGTTCGGCGTGAGGGAGGGGGAGGAGAGGGAGGAGAGGCTGTGGCAGGCTGGAGGCGGCGGTTAGAAAGTACAAGGAAGGCGGGCTGGGCACTGAAAGAGGGGCGGTACTGGGCTCACTAAGAAGAAAAAAACGCCCCTCTGGGCACCTTCAGGACACATTTACATATCGATCAAAGTCGTTTTTTGCAGTAACTGCTGGACGGATTTCAAGATAAAAGAGCACAGCTTAATCCAGGTAAGCTGTGCTGCATGGCTGCTTTTAAATCGTTTTTTGGCTGAGGGGAGGTGACAGAATCCCTTTAAGGTAAAAAATCAATTTTTCCTCACACTGGAGGATTTTCCAGTCCAAATCACCTTGTCTCACCCCTGGCTTAATCTTCTTAATGCCCAAAAATGAGAGGCATTCTGTCCTCCCTCCATGTGTCCCTGGCATTTTTTACGTCACTTATATGTTCACCTATCCTCCTCCTTAGTTCTCTTGTTGATTTGCATACGTACTCTTTACCACAGTCAGGGGGCGTGGCCAACAGCCGAACAGGGAGGAAGCGTACACCCAGAGCTCCTGTGTTGAATCACAATCCTGAGACATCCAAGCAGTATAAAAAGCTAAAGACACTCCAAACCTGTCCCTCTGGACTATATATACTAGTCGGATCATTTTAAGCCTTTTATCGGCCCTGTAAGAGGATAGAAAGCCGAATCCCATCTGCGGCCTAGCAGAGACACTGAGCCTCGGACCCACGCTACAGCTCCCGCTCAAACAACAGCCAGTACCAACCCGATAACAGGGCCTTACATAAGGAGAACTCCCGACTTCATCGGAGATTAGCTACCGGTAAGAAGATCTGCTCCTGACTGAGACCTCTCCCAAGCCGCAGACCCGTCCCTGACCGGAGTTACAGCTGCGGCCTAGCGGCGTACTGCATCCTGCGGACTAGATTTTCCCTCGGGGTCGGAGCTAGATGCTGAAGGGACTTGCCTCACTGCGTTCAACACACTACCTGGAACGTTCCGGTACCGGAGTCCGGACCCTCAGCAAGAAGTGTCCTGTGCGGCCTACTTTACAATCCAGAGCCGCGGTGCTAGATTCTGGTTTCGGAGCCACCCCTAACAGAGCGGCTTGAGGACCGATCGGACCCAGTGGAGACTCGGATCGACCGAGCATCAACACCGAGGCCCACACCAAGTTTGAGGAGCGAGTGGACTGCACGATCCTTCCAGCAGCGGCCTCCGGCGCACGCAGTGGCGGGGTAAGCTCTGAGGAACTGGGAACGGTAGTTGCTCCCATTTACCTTAACCCCTTTCCCCACATAATCGAAAGTCGACACGCGCCCGGCACCTACAGCCCTGTTCAGAGAAGACCGGCCTGGAAGCCCATCAGCGGTTAAACCCGCTGCGATCACTCGTAACCCTGATCGCAAGACAGTCTAACACTCGTGGTCTTGAATGCATTAAGCGGACGATTTTTCGCATCCAAATCTTCGCACCCAAAATATTCGCATTCGCGACCTGCATCTAAATTTTCGCATTCGAAATATTCGCAATATCGGCCTGCTTGCGAATTTTCTCCCGAAATTGTTCTTAGCCCGAGTCTTCTGCTGGGATCATTCAAGATAAGAACAACCGTACTTTCTAACTGGCAGACTAGACCACAGGGGTGAACGGAGACCCTCAAACTACCGGATCGTCGGAGTGTAGTCGCTTTATCCATCTGAGCGCGCATTTGTTTCCTACCAGTGCTCCACGCATAACCAGAGATCCGCACCCAAGTCCGCTGTGAAGAAACACACAAGCTGACATCTTTCTGACACACAGTGTGTTCGCAGAACAATCACACTCCTGAAGAAGCCTCATCAGGAAGGACTCCCAGGAAAAGGTCCCAGTGATATACTCATCTACTTTCATTCGAGACTATTTCCTATTATTGAATAGTTTCCAGGGTCTTTGGCCCAATTTTTTTTCAGCCTCTCCTAAAAAAGATTACTAGAGGCGACAGAATGCAGACACCTATGTAAACAGCAGTAGTGGCCATTGAGGGCTTTAAGGACAGATTACAAGAAGGACCTACAACTTCGTCCACTTCCTTCTGCGGCTCCTTGACGTTCACACTTAAGAGGATTGAACATTTCTTTCTTTTGGCTAAGTAGTGATGGTAAAAATCGGCCCAGGTAAACCCAGGCCCTCCTCCAACAAGTGTCTCACAGGCTCTTTGGACTCCTATATGCAGAAACGTCCCCCTGCTCCACCTACAAAGTCTCCACATTCACAAAGAAACACGCCCTCGAGTTCCTCAACTAAAGATATTGCACCTAATAACACCTCAGGGATGGAAAGCGATCAGGAAGATGACACATGCTTACCTATCTCCAGAGCCTTTTTGGGGCAGGCTCTATCAAGAGCACTCAAACCTGTTGTAAAAGAACTGCAAGACATAAAGCAAGAAATGAAATCCATAGGGTGAAGAGTGGAGCAACTGGAGTCTACGCAAGCACAAATAATCTCATATACGGAAGCGACCTCTGCAAACTTTTCATCTTGTCGAACACATATGAACAAAATAGTCAACTGGATGGAAGACCAGGAGAATAGAGCGAGACGTAATAACCTGAGACTCAAAGGTATCCCAGAATCTATTTCTACAGAGGCCTTACTCGATACAGTCAAACAAATATTCTCTGCAATATTAGGGGACAATTACCTATTGGAAATTTCCATCGAAAGAGCACATAGGGCGCTACGAGCTAAACCACAAGGGTCGGACCCACCGAGAGATGTAATTTGTCGCCTCTTCAACTCCAGAGTGAGAGACGACATTCTAAAATTCGCCCGTACCAAACCTTCGGTCAAAATTGAAGGATCGGAGATATCAATTTATCAAGACCTGGCAAGGGTCACACTTTCTAAGAGGAATATGCTCCGCCCTTTAACAGAAACCCTACGTCGCAGAGACATTCCCTACAGATGGTTGTTTCCGTTTGGCCTCTCCTTTACAGTTGAAGGGAAAAGATATATCCTGAGAGATCATTCCGAATTGGCTGAGATCTTATCGTCGCTCCAGATAACTGATATAGACATTCCAGACTGGTCTCCAATATCAGACCTCACCGGATTGCCGAGAATACCACCACCCACGCCATGGGAAACAATCGGAGCAGAAAGGAAGAGTCGCAGCAAGAAAAGACAAGGGAAACTGACCCCCAGACGACTGGATATTGATCCCACCTGAGAACTGTCCTCACATGGGTGATATTAGTTCACTGATTCCGTCGGTGAATATTCTACTATATTTAGCAGTTCTTTTATTTGCAATTACAGTTTGAAACAGCTACTCCCTTGGTTAGATCCACTTCTAGCTATGTGACATTTTATTAGAAGGGGTCGAGAGAGAGATTCGAGTTATCATATCCTCGGAAACTCATAATCTTGCTCACTTGGCACTTTTATGTTCATTGGGAGCTTGTCTTGATCTCTCTCTCGCCCCTTGATATCGCCCCACATACCTAGAGGTTGAGATCGGATATTTTCTTTGGTCAGATGAATATCCCTAACCTGTTAGTCCTCTTGTTACAGTCAAAACAATGTTTTACCTGATAGAACCCTCACGGCTACGGCATCCTCATATTGATGCATGTGCAAGTTCTACTTCATTTTCATTTTCTGATGTTTATTCTTTCTAAGATGTTACGTCTATGGTTTTCACAGTCAAATCCTTATTGTTTGACCATTTTCTCCTCTCAGCCTCCCCCTAACTTACAACTCCTGGACCTCTTACCCTTCTACATCATAACACCCAGATATAATTTCGACTCTCGAATACCCCATCAACCTCCTCCATGACCACCATACATTTAACCACTTATAATGTTAGAGGCCTAAACTCCCCGATAAAGCGTAGCCAACTTCTCCAAACCATGAAAAAATCCCGAGCTGACATCCTATTCTTACAAGAAACACACTTCCTTGCAGCAAAGTCCCCCTCGTTTCAAAACCATTTTTATAACCAGTGGTATCACTCACATACTCATACAAAGAACTCCAGAGGGGTAGCTATTGCTTTCTCTAAACACATCACATTTGAACTAGAGAGCGCATACAAGGATAATGAGGGCAGACTACTCGTAGTCATTGGTTTGTTAAATGGTAAACAGGTTACATTAGCGAATCTCTATGCCCCTAACACACATCAACCACAATGGATAAGGGACACCACGACACTTATTCATAGCATGACAAAAGGAGTTCTAATAGTTGGCGGCGATCTCAACGTAGCACTAGATCCTCTCCTCGACACGTCCTCCGGACGTTCCACCCTTTCTTACAAGACACTCAGACATATTAAAAAATCATTACAGATACTATCCATGACCGATGTGTGGCGCTTTCTCCACCCTTCGGAGAGAGATTACACGCTGTACTCAACACCACATAACACTTACCATATGATCGATTATTTCTTTCTCCAACAGTCCTCCCTCACTGCAGTACAGTCATCTACAATAGGTTCGGGAATACATTCAGATCACTCCCCATTAAATATTCAAATAACAATGTCCGACCGACCGAACACGCGACCACCTTGGAGACTTAATGAAACTCTCCTTACCTCTACGGGTCTTCATAAAAGAATTACGGATCGTCTCAACTCATATTTTAAGATAAACAACAATTCAGAGGTCTCTATGCCGGTAGTGTGGGAGGCCCACAAAGCAACCATTAGAGGTGAATTCATCTCCATTGGTACATACTGTAAAAGACAGAGGGAACAAAAAATTAATTCCCTACAGTCGGAGATCTCAAGTTTGGAAAAACTTCATAAACGATCTCTTATTGCACCAATTCTCCAAAAACTTACAGACCTCAGACTACAGCTCAGAGATCTTCTGAACAAAAATTCAGCCAAACTTTACATGTCCGTTAAACATTCATTTTATGCCCATGGTGATAGAGCATCAAAATTTATGATGTCCCTTATAAAAAGGAAAAAAGCTCGCACCTTTATAAGAGAAATTAAGGACATTAGGGGAGATATCACTAATGACCCTGAGAAAATTGAAAAATAATTTATCAACTTTTACTCCTCATTATACCAATTACATGCCCCAGGGAAACAAAAAAACGAGCAGGATTCTTTGGCAGCAATATCGGATTTCCTTTCCCGAGCCTCCCTCCCCAAATTAGACCCCAACACTCATGCAGACCTGACAAAACCTTTCACTCAGACGGAGGTCCAGTCCATCCTGCGAAAATGCCCCAAACAGAAAGCGCCTGGTCCAGATGGCCTTCCCTGTTCTTATTACAGTTCCTTCTCGGATGTACTTCTCCCTCACCTGACGGACACATTCAACGCTTACCTCTCGGGCTCGAACATGCCAAAACAGGCTCTTGAGGCCTACATCACCTTAATTCATAAAGAGGGAAAGGACTCCACCCAATGTGGAAGTTATAGGCCAATATCTTTGTTAAATACAGATCTGAAAATATATGCTAGCTTGATGGCCAACAGACTCAAACCTTTAATCCCTTCTTTGATTTCCCCAGGTGGGGTTTGTGTCCGGACACAAACCCCCCGCAGGTGGGGTTTGTGTCCGGAAGGGAGGGGAAGGACAACACTCTGAGAATTCTCTCTATCTTGCAAATAGCCAACCAAAAGAAAATCCCCTTGGTCTTACTAGGAATGGATGCAGAAAAGGCGTTCGACAGGGTGGACTGGACCTACATGAAACAGGTACTACTACACTTTGGCTTACCACAGGAATTCGTGGATGCCATACTCTTGATGTATGATACCCCTACAGCGAGACTACGCATAAACCAAAACCTTTCGGCGCCTTTTCATATATATAACGGAACAAGGCAAGGCTGCCCACTTTCGCCAATCCTCTTTGTACTCTCACTCGAATCACTATTAGCCTCCATCAGATTACATCCTGACATCAAAGGTTTTAATGATGGTAGTCATGTACACACTACAGCCGCATATGCGGATGATATCCTGTTGACATTGTCAAATCCATTTTCTGCTCTTTACCACAGTCACAGGTGATTTTATAAACCACTCCTGTGGTTTTGCAATTAATGAAATCCCTGACCGTGTACGTCTTGTGGGTGTTGCTACTCTTAAATGTTTTTGCATTGGTCATATATCTACACTCCATAAATCCTCCTCATTTATAGTTGCCGTAGATGCCTCTCTCTAGCCACGTTTTATTTGTGGGTGCTGGTGTAAAGTGGCTGTTGACCATCAAATCACAAACACTCCTACCTCGCCTGTACGTAATACTGGGGTACTCTTTAATAACTTTGCAAATATTCGAGTCCATCCTAAGTACATGCCAGTGCTTAGAGATGATCTCCCTTATTGCAGTAGAGGATCCATTGAACGTACTAATAGGTAAAATTTCTCTGTTATTCGCTTGAGAGTGAGCCCCCGTTAGTTGTTCATTTTTGGGGGTGAGAAGGGAAATACGGTCACAATTGAGGGCTGCTTGGTAGGCCGGTGTCAATACACCCGCCCAGTAGCCTTGGTCAATAAATCTGGTTCTTAAATCATCAGCCTGTCGTATAAAGTCAGAGCATCTGGAACAATTCCTCCTTAGCGGCAAGTATTGGCCTGGGGGGGATCCCTTTCTTGAGGGGGAAAGGATGGCTACTCTCCCACCTCAAGAGAGAGTTAGTGGAAGTGGGCTTACGAAAAACTTAAGTATCAAGTGTACCACTGTGGTTCTGGATGACACATATGTCAAGGAAGGGGAGTTGTGTTGGATGACATTCAGATGTAAAGTGCAGGCCTATGTCATTGTTATTCAGGCTTTTAGCCCATGTAGAGAATGTCTCCAAACTCTCCCATCCAAATGACAAATATGTAATCTATAAAGCGTGCCCACATTTAGACCCGCTGTAGTTCTGCTGTTAGTTCATCTTTGAACACTAGGAACAAATTTGCGTACGATGGGGCACAAGGACTCCCCATCGCCGTGTTCCCGTGCTGGTGGTAGAATCGGCCATTGAACAGGAAGTAGTTCCTCTTTAAGAAAAAAAAATATTATGGGCTGAAAATTGCCTCCCCCGTGTAGATAAGAAGTGAGCCACTGCATGCAGACCCCAGTTATGCGGGATTGAGGAATATAGGGCCTCTACGTCCACACTGCCTAGTATACACCCTTCCTCCAAATGGATCCCTTTGAGTTGTTTAAGAAGGTCACCCATGTCCTTTACATGTGAGGGGAGGGATGATACGAAGGATGCTAGGATTTTGTCCACATATATGCCTGCGTTTTGGCTCAAGCTGTCAACCCCTGAGACAATTGGACACCCTTTTAGTGGGTCGTATCCTTTGTGCACCTTTGGGAGGCTGTAAAATGTGGCTATTTGAGGACACTGAGGGTAAAGGAAATCATATTCTTCTTGGTTGATTAGTTTAGTAGTTTTGGCCTCATCCAAGAGATTTTTTAATTCCAACTTATAAACCACGGTGGGGTCGCCTGCCAGAATTTTATAGCAATCTCGGGGGGCCAATAGATTCTCACACATCGTCTGATAATTAGTTGTATTCAAAATGACAGTGTTTCCAACTTTGTCAGATGGCTTAATTGTGATATTTTTATTTTGAACCAAGTCATTCAATGCACGCAATTCATCTTGTGTACAGTTTGGTGACGCAGAGTGTAAATATGTGGTTTCCAGATCTGAACCAACCAATTTTAAGAACACATCGATACAGTTGGTCTCAACTATTGGGGGTATTTTTTTGCTCTTATTTTTTTAGGGACGTAAAGTGTCCTTCACCTATGGCGGGTTCATTCAGGGCGGCCAGACTTTGCAGTAATTTCACATCAGGCACCATTTCTGTAGGAACACCCATCTCAAGGCCTTGTTTTTTTTCAATGTTACAGAAATATTTGTACCATCTAAGTTTTCGTGCAAAGAGATTTAGATCAACTGTAGTCTTAAAGGGATTATATTTGGGTGTAGGGACAAAAGAGAGACCCTTTTCAAGGACCCTTGTTTCAGTAATTGTTAGAGGATGAGAGGACAGGTTTATTATTTTTGGGCCGGTACTGCTGGTGCTGTTTGGGGCTGCTGTTGCGAACGGTTTCGTAGGGGGTATACAGGGTTTAGATCTGAAAAACCTTGGGCCCCTCTATTATAACAGCCCCCTCTATAGTTTCTTCTACCCCGACCTCTCCCTCTTACTGAGTTTTTTCTATTCCCTGTGTGTTGCTCTTTGTCAGATTCAGAAAGATCCGTTTCTGTTGGCAATATGTCTGTATCTCTTTCAACTGCCCGCCTTCTTTCACTGACCAAAGTATATACTTTATTTTCTCTGAAATCCGCTAGATCACGTGTAAACTGTTTGTGTTTGTGCTCTTTCAGGTGATATTGGAATTTTTCTAATGATGCTTGAAGTTGTTTCTCTGTCTCCAGTGTGAGGCAAAATGGAATTTTTTTACCTTAAGACCACCCATCCCTTAGGATTTAATGAGCAGTTGAATTATAGCAGCTTCATTTAATATTAGGCTGCTTCCCCCCCCCCCCTTATTCCCTTGTAACACTTCCCATGGAATGCCTCTTTGTGACACCTGAATGAACGATTATTGACTAATCTTCTGCTGTATAACATAATTAATCAGTTTCTCAAAATTTATTCAGCCATTCTGTTATGTTAAATCCACTTAAGCGATTCTGCGATTTCTTACCAGCTGTCAAAACATCATTGGCGGCAAACGTGGGCACTGTGTGTACTAGTTGCGTCGTTGCTAAGCGGCGGGCGACGCTCACACACAGGTTCCCACCCCATTTCCGGCAACCCGGGATCACATGATTCCTACTTACGGCACGGTGGAACGCACGCGGTGGCGTGCGTTCCAGACGCGGAGCAAGGTGTTTGCACCACCTGAGCCGGGTAAGGTAGGTAATTGAGGGTTGAATCAGTCAGATACAGAGTATATGTAGGAGGGACTGAGCATAAACAGTTGCTCTCCCAAACCACCACCAATTGCGGCAAGACATAGGTCTATATGGGACACTTCCCTAGACCTAGCATGGATATGAGCCACTGACTATCCATTCATAGAATACGACACATAACTTACCTTCGATTCTAGTAAGTAGATATCAACTTATAATTTTTGTATTTTGCTGTATATAATCCATCACTCAGGATTGTAAGTGACCAATATTCCGTGTATTTTGTATTTCCCTTCTAGTTAACCCTGAATATTCTTTGAAGTCCCCTGATGATTTCTGATAAATCAGATTGAAACATGGCATGTAGGGCTTTATAAACAGTGTACAATTTAGGATTAGGCCCATACATAGGGAAAAGTTCCTTATGGGGTCGCCTCTGTCGGGCGGGTGCTCTGTGTCTGATAGGCAGGTAACCAGTTCAGCCCCCTGCCCTCCTTTTTAGGTAGGGATTTTTGTGAGGGACAAACAGGAGAACAATCTTATGCCTTAAACACAAGTTTACCGGTCACCAGTGTCCTTCTGCCACCTCACAAAAGGACCAATCGCCACCAGGTGTGGATCTCCCTACAAGATGTGGTAAGATCCACCCATTTATTCTTTTTTCACTTTTTTTGTGACATAAGTTAGTGGCGCTTCTGTCAAAAATGCATGTTTTGTCTCACAACAATGTGGTGTAATTTATACCTATTTTAACAATATATAGTAAAAGTTATATTTTAAGATACCCAGTTCACACAATTTACCGATAATAGTTTGAGTTGTGATATTATACCTCCATACATCCAACCTAGTGTGGAGGTATAACCAATATTTGGTTTTAACATTCTTTTGCACCTGGTAGCTTCTGTGTCACATGGTCTGTTGTGAGTGCGGCTCACAGCTTTATTCTACCTCACATTCATTGGTGATACCACTATGGATGCATGTGAGAGTCTGGCTGTGAGTTGGTTTCTAGCACTGTTCAGACCTTGTTCACACACCACGGGTAGTTTAGTGGTAGGACCCCATGCTTGATGAGACACCGTGACGGGTTGTATGAGGGGCTACGATATTTTCCTCACTGAAGTATATTGGCAAAGTATTCAGCTTTTTACATCAGCTTGAGGAATTAGCTAGTATTGTCAGTTGTGTATCATTTTGGTGCATTTTTTGCAGTGAGTTTTGTATTTATATATTTTTTCATCTGCACATTGTATTATGTTGTGTAAGATGTCCTTGTGGTGCATGTGGTCCGCCCCGGCATCCTCCATTCTAAGCCTTTTTTGCCGGCGATTGCCGTTCTGCGGACCGCATGCGGAAGGAATTGCTCCCCCGGTTATAGACACGATACAGTGTCTGAGTTTGGAGCATTTCCACCCATTTAGGCCACTATTTTCAGTGAGTCTTTTTCTTTAGGTTTATAGAGATGCCAAGGATATCTGACCAGAATCAACCTCCAAACCAAAGCAAAGAATCATAACAGAGATGTTACATACAAAAACTAGGGAAGGGCAGGACCATGATCAGTTTGAGAGCTACATAGCTGTTGTACTATAGGCCTGGCACACAAGAAAATGACCAGCAGCAAATAACAACTACGAGCAGAACTTAAAGTGGCCCTGGGAAAAAAAATCTTAAAAGTGGCCATATGTTGTATTGACAAAAGGCGGGGCACTACAAATAGGCAGGGTCAACAATACCATAGTGCAAAATACCATCTCATTAGAACTGTATACCACAGAGCAGTACAATTTACTGCCCCAAAAGCTGTCCCTCTGTGGGAGCCATCAATGGCTCCCATTTCTGTCCTCCTCCTCCTTCTCTAGTTCTGATTAAGATATGGAGCATGGGGTTTAAGAGGTGAGATGTGTACCAGAGCAGTTGAATTCAGGGGGGCTTAAGTGATCTCTGGCCGGGCACATGAGTACCTGATTCTCCAAGCGTTAATCACCCCTGAGATCTCATTATGTACAGGCCTCTGGCAGAGAGGAGAGGATGGGTGGCTCCTGGAAATTTCCCTGTAAGGTCTTTAGCCAATCCACCCATGTGAGCAGGTATTTCAGTGGTTGTCCGAAGAATCTGTTACTAAAATGAAACAAGTAACCTTTGTGCCATTTGCTAGATAGGAAATATGAAAATTTGAATTCTTAGTGCAGTGATGGCTTACCTCTGGCTTTCCAGTTGTGGTGAAAATGCTCCATTCATTTCTATGGAATTCTGAAAACAGTCAAGCAAGTGTGCATCTTGGGAGTCGTAGTTTTTACCACATCTGGAGTTCCAGAGGTTAGCCATCATAGTCTTTTTTTTTAACTTTAAATATTTTATTAATTATAATACAAAAAAATACAGATCAATACAACATTTGTAGTACTATAAAATCCACAAGTCCGTCTATTCCAACCCTGAGCATACTCAGCAATAATTACATAAAGACAAATGCCCATAACCATATGAGTATTGAAAATCAAATGGAGATCCCACCCTCTGGGGGAGAGGCCAGAATCCCCCAGCATCCATCATTTAATGCCTGAGGGACCTGCCATCCCCCAGCATCTCTACAGCTTCTGCAATACTCCAGAACAACTGCACATTCTTTGCCGATACAGACAAGTAGAAAAGACCGGACTTATGAGATCTTCCCCATCCCGCCCCCCAAACCCCCCACCTTGCAGGAAAAAAAAAAAAAAAAAAAAAAAAAAAAAAAATAATAATTCCCAATTAATTATCCGTGTCCCAATCTTCCCACAGCTGACTCCACTTTGCGCAGGATCCTCTTTGTTTGTACAGAATCCTCTCATAGTTTCTCACTTTCTCAACCAGACCCAGCCAATTACTGCAGTCTGGAGTAGAAGAGCAAAACCATGATCTGGAGATGAGAAGCCTAGCCAAAAACATCACCTTGATCAACAAACAGCGTTTTATAGGCTGGTAATCCACCTCCGATAGGTCTCCCAGGACCCATATCCTGGGAGACAAAGGAACCACAATACCGAGTTTACGAGCCAGATTGGATTGGACCTGTCTCCAATAGCTGCTCACCATTGGGCAGTCCCAAAACAGATGTAAGTGATCTGCCTCGGAGTCACCACAGCGTGGGCAGTCAGAGGAGGCTCTAAGTCCCCTCCTATATAACCATACAGGTGTCACATAGATTTTATGCATAATATTAAATTGTACAACCGTGTGATTAAAATTATGTGAAACCAACTTTAAACTTTCCCCTATATTCTCCCAATTTGGAGGGCCCACCTCTGAGAGCAAAGAAGACCAGGATTTCTGTCCTGGAGAGAGAACATCTAAAAAAAAATTCTTCATTAAGTGACTATAACAATGTGATATTTTAATTCTCGTGACAGTTTTCTTACAAATTAAATCGTGTAAAAATTCAGGAGTGTCTATAATAAAGACGTGACTATTCGTAGTGCTAGAGAGTGCTGACCTCAATTGAAAGTATGCATACCAAGCCACCTCATCTAAATTTGCCCTTTGCTTTAGTTCCTTAAGGGGCAGGATTTGTCCATCACTAACCACTTGATGTAAATACTGAATATTTTTGGTCCTCCAGTACTGGCTACAGCTCAGATCTCTCAGGTTCATAAGCTTTGAATTATGCCACAATGGGGTACAAACGAGTGATGCCTTGACTCCGCACCAACTCCTTATGGCCGCCCAAGTCTTTGTAGCCATTCTGCAGAAAAGTGTATAACCACCCAGTATGTTTAATAAGTAGTCAGATTCCAATACGGTAAAAAAATCCGAAAAACCTGAGTCCTTCACCACTCTGCTGCAGAAATGGCTATTTTCCCAATCATTGAAAAGGCAGAGTTGGGAAGCCACAAAGTAGCCCTTAAAATAGGGGAGGTTAAGACCTCCCCGATTATAGGGCATAGAAAAATAAAGTGCCTTCAGTCTCACGCGCTTCCTCCCCCATACTAAGTCGTTAAGCATCCGCTCTATCAATCTAAAGTATTTATCTGCAATCCAAACAGGTGAGTTACGCAGGACGTAAAGAACCTGGGGAAGCACTACCATTTTTATTAAGGAAATTCTGTCCGCTCTTGCAAACAGAATTTTTTGCCATATCTTAATTTTAGCCCTCAGTTTTATCAGCAAAGGGATCAAATTGAGTTGTAAATATTCCTGTGGTTTAGCAGAAACTATTATCCCCAGGTACTTTATTGAGTCCGAGATCGTTAACTGGTTATCCCATTCGCCCCGCAACTCGTCTATAGGGAGAAGAACGGTCTTGTCCCAGTTGATCTCCAGACCAGATGGATCAGAAAAGAGACCAACCAGGTCCATTATACGAGGGAGAGTGGTATCTGTTTGGTGAATAAAGAGCAGAATATCGTCTGCATAGAGGGATACCCGATCGTGCTTCCCCATTATACCGAAGCCGACCACCTTCGGATCCTGCCTTATACTAGCCGCTAGGGGTTCGATGTAAATGTTAAATAAAAGGGGGGAGAGGGGACAGCCTTGACGGGTACCTCTTTCTAGAGCGAAGCTCTCTGTCGTCATATCATTGATCCTAATCCTAGCTACTGGAGAGTTATATAATAGCTGAACCATCGCCATAAATCTTGGGCCAAAGCCCATTTTTTTCATCACCTCCCAGAGGAAAGTCCACTCCACCCTGTCGAAGGCTTTAGTAGCGTCCAGCGACAGGATGGAGCGAGTGCCACACTCCGGGGACTGAATATTCATAAATAGCCTATGGAGATTATGCTGGGTGCCTCTTTTTGGCATAAAGCCATTTTGATCTGGATGAATGATAGTAGATATTACTCGCGAAAGCCTCCTAGCCAAAACTTTTGATAGTAACTTAACATCAGTATTTAATAAGGAGATTGGCCTGTAGGAGCTCAATTCTGCCGGGTCCTTATCCTTTTTTGGGATTAAAACAATGAGAGCCTCCATCATAGAGCATGGTAGTCCCCCTCCCTTTAATGCCTGAGTAAAAACCTCTAGCATCTGAGGGAGAGTCACCTCACTGTACTTGCGATAAACCTCATATGGAAGGCCATCCAGTCCTGGCGATGAGTTCCCCGAGATAGACCCCAGGGCCTCCTGCAGCTCCGAGAGAGACAACTCCTCTTCCAGACATTCTATTTGAGCTTTATTTAAAGTAGAGAGAGGAATTTTCTCCAAGAACCGCATCGCCAGTTCGGATGACAAACCAGGTGAGGATCTATATATCTGAGTAAAGTATTGTAAAAAAGTATCTCTCACTCCTTCTAAATCTGTTATAATTACCCCCTCTGTGTTGCGAATCAAAGTAATAGATTGTTTTTTCTTATCTTGTTGTGTAATAATTCTGGCTAAGAGCTTACCAGGGCGTCCAGACTCTGAAAAATATTTAATCCCCTTAAAAAATACTCTATGGTTTGCTTTCTCAGTTACATATTTCTCCAGAGAACAACTGGCCTTCTGAAGCTCTTCCCTGTTGTGCTCAGTGGGTTGACTGATAAATCGCTCAGTTGTAAGTGCGACAGTCTTGACCAGTTCCTCCTCTTTTTTCCTAAATGTTCTCTTTACTGCCGAGATCTCACTTATAAAAACCCCCCTCAGGTATGCTTTCATGGAGTCCCACACTATATTAATGTTAGCAGAGGGTAAATTCACCTCCAAAAAGGAGGATATCAGTATCCTGATGGACTGTGGATTGTCCAGAATAGTGAGCCAGTATGGATTCAACTTGAATCCCAACCCCCCACCATCCTTATTCTCCCCAGTGCGCACCTCAATTAGTACGGGTGAGTGGTCCGAGACTGTTCTTACTCCATATCTTATCTTCCGAATGTTACTCAGATTGCTCTCATTAGTGAATGCTAGATCGATCCTGGACATTGCTCTGCCACTCCTACTAACACAAGAGTATACTCTCTTTCCTCCGCCCAGGTGTTCCCATATATCCACCACTCCTACTTCCAAGCAGAACTGGGGCAGCGACGAATTACAAAGGTTCCTTTCCCGTGCTGCATCTGATCTAAATCTGTCTTTTTTGGGATCCATAACCGCGTTAAAATCCCCCATCAGGATTAACCGACATTCTGGTCTCTGTTCAAAAAAAAGCATTAACTGGATAAGTGGGTACATTGAAAATGGCGGAGGTATATAAAAAAAAGCAAGGATGTAACTGTATCCATACAGCTTACCATGCAGAAAAATAAATCTGCCCTGATCATCTATATGGGATTTTATAAGGATGAAATCTACAGAGTTATGAATCAGAACTGAGACACCCCTAGAAGAGCCGCTAAAAGTGGAGTGGTAGGATTGAGCATTCCATCCCGTTGTCAAGCGGGACAAGGTTTCCTTAGTGAGGTGAGTTTCTACTATGCAGATAATTGCTGGGAGATATCTTTTTAATGCATCCATAATAGCTTGCCTTTTTACCCTTTCCCCGAGCCCTCTGACATTCCAGGATACAATTCTAGTGGACATCAATCACCAAAAAAAAAAAAAAAAAAAAAAAAAAAAAAAAAAAAAAACCCCTTCCTGCAAGGTGGGTTCCCTCCCACCCCTATCCTCCCACCCCCCCTCTCTATTGGTCCGCCCGATCTCGTCGGCGAGCCTCTAACTTCCGGCCGTTCTCCCCGTCCTGGCCCCGCCTCCCATCCATCCCTTCAATTATAGTAGTAAACAGATTTAAATATCCCTTTGCTCCATCCAATCTAACGCTTGTTGTGGTGTCTCAAAAAAAAAAGAAGTCCCACTATGGATCACTCTTAATTTCGCTGGATACTGTAAAGAATATTTAATCTCCTTAGCCGCCAAGCGTTTCTTTATCTCCATAAACTTTCTTCTTTTTTCCTGAGTCTGCCGCGCAAAATCAGGGAAGAAGAGCAGTTTAGAACCCTGATGTTCAATGGGAGTGCATTCTCTTGCTCTTCTCAGTATCATATCTCTGTCTGCGGACAGTAATAGCTTCATTAGAATCGCACGCGGCGGCCGCCCTGGGGTGGGTTTCCCTCCTGGGATTCGATGGGCTCTTTCTATTTGAAACATGGAGGAAAAATTATCGCTGCCAAGGTTGTGCATGACCACCTCTTTGAGTTGTGCCTCCAAGAGTCGGCCTTCAGCTCCTTCTGGGAAACCAATTATGCGTACATTGTTTCGCCTAGACCTATTTTCCAGGTCCTCTAGCTTATTTTGTAGAGCTAGATTTTCTGTAGTAAGAAGGAGAAGTTTAGATTTTATCATGTCCATGTCGGTTTGCAGAAGGTCGACTGTTTTTTCCACATTGAGGACTCGGTCACGGATTTTTAACAGATCTTCTCTTATTAGAGAAATATCACTCTGTACCGACCCCAGTTGAGTGGACATCCCTTGCACTACAATGCCGTTGTTTTCCACCGCGCCAAGGATTCTATCCAGAACAGATGGATCGTATTCAGTTTGCATTTGTGCAGAGAGACCTTCCTCTCCTGCCTCCGGATCCACCACCCCTGATCCATCCTCAAAGGGGTCAGCAGTTTGGGGAATTTTAGCAAATTTCCTCAAATTAGCAGAGGATTTAATTTTAGCTGGATTTTTTTCGTTTAAGAAAGGTGATTTCAAGAACTTATCGATCTTGTTCTCTGGAGTCTTAACCCCCAGTTTAGTTGCAGTAGAGTCAACAGACCGTCGCTTAGGGGCCATTCTTTTCCCTTCTTCCTGTTCCTCTATTTTGCCCTTTGTATCACCGTTTACTTCTTTTATTTTTCCTTTTTTTTTTTTCCTTTTTTTTTTTTCCCCCCTTTTCTGTTCTTCCTCCTTTTAACCCCACTCTCTCTTGTTATCTTCTCCCCTTTTTTTTTTTTTCCCTCCTTTCCTTCCCCTTTTCCTTTTTCTTTTTCCCCCTTCTCTTTTTTTTTTTTTTTTCTCCTTTCTCCTTCTCTCTTTCTTTCCCCCCTCTTCCCTTCCTTCTTCCTCTTTTCCCTTCGCCGGGCACCGAAAAAATAAATAAATAAAAAATTACATAAGAAAACAGAAGTGTATCTCCTCAGTGAGCAGTGCAGTAGTGCAAAGCAACAGGGAAACCGGCAGTCCAGCACAAAAAAAAAAAGAGAGCAAATCATATGGAGAAGAAAGAGGCGAACAATAAGCTAATCTCACGTGTCCAGAAGAAATCTCAATCCTGGTGTGCACTGCAGCCGTGTCGGATATTAAAGTTGTACACGAAGACAGCGTCCTCCCCAATCCCCAGGGCAGCAAACAGTCCAGGCGTCAGGCCGTCGCACACCAATGGAGGGAAAACTTCAAGGAGATCCACGCGGCAAACAAGTCCAGGGGAGGAAAGGAGAGCAGAGCAGGCAGCGGAGAGAGAGGTTAGGAGGATCGCCAAGCAGGATCAGAGGCAGAGACGCGGCACCCAACAGCATGAAACAAAGCAGGAGAACCAGCAAGCAGACCAGCGCAGCGCCGCGGCTCAAGGCATCAGCTGTTCGGCGTCAGCGCAGCGCAGCTGTTCGGATGGAGCCGGGAGCTCGGACGGAGGAGGCCAGTGAGAGGGGAGAACGAGACGTGACGTGTTCACGTCATCACGCCGCCTCCTAGGCCTGACATGGTGATGGATGTTGGAACAGCAAATGTGTTGTGCCAGCCATCATAGTCTTAGTGGAAAGATATTTTTTACTTCCAAAAAATGGAAGATACCATAAAAAATAAAAAATAAAACACACACACTAAGGAGTCTCATTTTGATATCTTCTATTTTCTAACTTTGGTACTAAGATGTTACATGGTACTAAGATGTTTTTTACTTGCTAGATAGAAAACACACATTCGGAACAGTTGAGGCCTTATAACATTAGGTGACAACAGGTATTGGAAGACTAATTGTCAACAAAAAAAAAAGTTATGTTGCTGATTGTAACTAAGTATAGCAGTCACACATACATCCAGCAGGTGTGAAGTTTTGTTGACTGGCATATCAGTGCAACTTGCAGTGTAGCTGTGTGACCACAAGCCATCCTGTAGTCCTAGTTTTACAGACAACATCTGTACAGTATTTGAAAATAGATTTTTTTTTTTTATGGTTTCCTAATCTTTTCCTGTGTGAAATTTTAGGAAAAATAAAAAGAGAGATTCAGTTTAGTGAGCAATGCGGATGTTTCTGTGGGAAAATCCCACATCACACAACTCTCAAATGTGTCCAAGCCGGATGTTGCATCTGGTTTCCTCTCCAGTATGTGAACTTGCTGATCTGTTTTTGACTAGTAATCCAAATAATGCCATGAACTATAACTATTTATAGAACTTATTTTTCTTTTATGATAAGAGGCTTGCGTTACTTTGGGAATCAGAAAAAGTTGTGAAATTGCAGTTTATATCTACATAAAATGTCAAAATACTTAGTTTATGTGTATTTTAAAATAAATATATTTTACTGCTCAAACCTGGTGGGTTTTAGGAATGTCACTTAACTGAATAAATTCTCATCCAACATAGCCTCCATTGTTTATTCAGTTCAAAAAGCAGGACAAAATAACACAGTTAATTTGTCCGTTAAAATCCTTGCTCCCTTAAGAAAACCGAACAAACACTACTGGTTATTCTAGAGTCTGTCAGAGATTGCTTTCATTATATGACATTTTTTTTTTGTTTTTCTGTACCTATTAATGCCAGGCTAGTAAGATTTCCAGCTGTTATAAATAGGCTTAAAATATGAAAATAAATGAATTTACAACATAAAAAAAAAAAAATCTATAAATAAGCAAATACATTATTCTTTCCACTGTTCCTGTAATGTGTCTTAGAAATGAACAAAATAATGTGACTTCTGTGTCACATCAAGTCATTTTTCTTTTTTTACAGCTGCTCTTGTATATTAGTTTGAACTGAAGTTATAGACATGGAGAGAAACTTATCAAAATTGAAGCATGCCACTTAATAATTTTGGTGCAACTCTGTTGGTCCATGGTCCAGAATCTGAAAAATAGTGGCAAAAGAGTTTTTGTCATGAGAAATAACATTATGTAGCTGACTGACATTAGTGATGTGCTAATGTCAGCAGTACATAACAGTATGCATTATAACTCCCTGCCTGCCGCCGTTCTCTTAAAATGAAGACTTTTAAAATATCCTAATGAGCCTCTAGGTGCTATTAGGGTGTTGCTTCAGCACCTAGAGGCTTGGTCTACTCACCCTTTGGCACGCCTAGGTCCAGTTGATTGACTTTCGAGTTCTCCTCAGTGTCCCGTAAATCCTGTGCCTGCGCCATCACTTTAAGTATTCGGCACAAGCGCAGAGAGTGAAGGACGCGCTCCTGCTGCTGGCTTCCTTCCTTCGGCACAGGCGCAGTGAGGAAGCCGACAGCAAGAGCGTGTCCTTCGCTCTCTGCGTGTCATGGATATAGTAGGCGAGAACACCAAAAGACAACAAGAAGGAAGGGAAAATAAACTAGTCCTCACTGCTAGGGAAGGAAAAGGGTCACCACCTATAAAACCCTGCTCCTGGCCCTAACTCCTATTCGTATGGGCACCTCTCGATGAAAGAGATGCCTATACACAGGAACCTAGAAAACCCTGGTGGCCCTTGGATGCCCTAATGTAAATGACAGGGCAGAGACTACCTGCTCCTTCCCTGGTGAAGGAACCAGTGTCTCGCTGAGGCCTAGTAAACAACAAAGGTGGGGGGATACAAAATACAACAAACGGAACACTTAACTTCTGAGGCTGATGGATGATGGATGATGGATGATGGATGAACACAACTTCAACTAGAACCACACTCCAGCTCTTCCAAAAACCAAATGAAGCTATCCAGAGCAAGGAGTGATAGGTAGAGTCAGACTAAGTAGGGGGAGGTAAAGTTCACATGAGCCACACCTGAACAGGAGGTGTGGACATACAAGCAGCACACAGACAAAGTGAAACCAAAATCGAAAGAGGCTGTCAGATAACTAATGTGCAGATAATCTTTCAGACCTTCTAAAACCTGTCACCGGTGTGACAATACCCCCCCCCCCCCCTTCTACGGGTGACCTCCGGGCACCCAGGACCAACCTTATCAGGATGAGCTCTGTGGAATGCTCTTACCAGGCGACTAGCATTAACATCAGTCGCTGAAACCCACATCCTCTCCTCTGGTCCGTGCCCTCTCCAATGAATGAGATACTGGAGGGATCTCCGGGGAACTCGGGAGTCCACAATCCTGCTGATCTGAAATTCTAAATTGCCATCCACCATGACAGAAGCATGAGGCAAGGAGGACGGCTCAACAGGTTCAACACATTTCTTTAACAACGATTTATGAAAAACGTTATGGATCTTCAATGCCTGAGGAAGTTCAAGATGGAAGGCTACAGGGTTAACAATAGCAGTGATCTTATATGGACCAATAAATCTTGGTCCCAACTTCCAAGAAGGCACCTTAAGTTTAATGTTTCTTGTAGACAGGCACACAGAATCACCCACTCTCAGGTCCGGACCACTCATACGTTTCCTGTCAGCCGCACGCTAATACCTGTTGGCCATCTTTTCCAGGTTATTTTGGATTTTCTGCCAAATAGAAGACAAAGAAGAGGAAAATCGTTCCTCCTCAGGAATGCCAGAATTATGAGCACCAGAAAATGTACCAAACTGTGGTTGGAACCCATATGCCCCCAAAAACGGCGACTTAGCAGTGGATTCCTGTCTACGGTTATTTATAGCAAACTCAGCTAATGACAAAAATGAAGACCACTCTTCCTGATTCTCTGAAACAAAACATCTCAAGTAAGTCTCCAGATTCTGATTAGTGCGCTCTGTCTGTCCGTTCGACTGAGGATGAAAAGCCGAAGAAAAGGACAATTGTACACCCAGACGAGTACAGAACGCTCTCCAGAATCTGGAAACAAAGTCTGGAGTCCCTCTATCGGACACCACATCAGAGGGAATGCCATGTAGTTTCACGATGTTGTCGACAAACACCTGCGCAAGAGTTTTAGCATTGGGTAGACTAGGTAATGCAATAAAGTGTGCCATTTTACTAAAACGATCGACAACCACCAGAATCACGGTCTTTCCCGAAGAATTCGGTAAATCTGTGATAAAATCCATGGACAAATGGGTCCAAGGTCTGGACGGGATGGGCAATGGAAGCAGAGATCCGGAAGGCGGAGTATGTGTCACCTTAGCACGTGCACAGGTACCACAGGCTAACACATAGTCCTCAATACACTTACGCAAACCCGGCCACCAGAATCTGCGAGAGATGAGATCGACAGTCGATCTACTCCCAGGAGTGCCCAGCAAGCATCGTACAGTGATGTTCCTCGAACACCTTGTGACGTAATTCGGAGGGAACAAACAACTTCCCCTGAGGACAAGAGTCCGGAGCATCCTCCTGTGCCTCCAACACCCTGGCCTCGAGATCAGGATAAAGAGCGGATATAACCACCCCTTCAGATAAAATGGGACTAGGGTCATTAGACTCACCCCCCCCCCCCCCAGGAAAGCTACGTGACAAAGCATCCGCCTTGACGTTCTTAACCCCAGGGCGGTAAGTGACGATGAAGTTAAATCTGGTGAAAAACAATGACCATCTGGCCTGCCTTGGGTTCAGTCGCTTAGTCGACTCCAAGTAGGCCAGATTCTTGTGATCCGTAAATACCGTAATAGGATGAAATGCTCCTTCCAACCAATGCCGCCATTCCTCGAACGCCAACTTAAAGGGGTATTCCTATCTTAATGATCACTGTAAAATCTGTTAATGATTTAACAGTGATCATTTTTCTAAATATATTTAATTAACTAATTCCCACCCCTTCGAAGAAAATAAACATATACTTACCTGACTGTTGTCTTCCGTCTCCCCTGGTTACGGCCACTGCTCTTCTCAGGAATCGCGGTGGCCGCGCTTGTGCACGACTTCTTCTCTTCTCCCGGCCGGCCGTGTGCAGTCCCGAAAGCGCACGCAGAGGCCGCGCATGCGCTATGATGATTTCTCCCTGGCCAGTATAGTATACTTGCCAGGAAAAAGTCACCAGGGCGCATGCGCGGCAGCATGCGCGTTAAGTCCAGCGCGGCCCAGCCGGGAGAAGACTTCAATTAAGATGGAGCCTGCCCCCTGCCGAAACCAGGAAGTGGACAGCGCGTCGGGAGAAGGTGAGTATGACACTGCGTGATAAGAATACCCCTTTAATGGCCAGCAATTCCCTATTCCCCACATCATAATTATTTTCCGCAGTCGAGAGTTTTTTTAGAGAAAAATGCACATGGGCGCCATTTACTGGGTGAAGGACCCTGCAACAATATTGCTCCTACCCCTACCTCAGACACGCCAACCTCAACAATAAATGGCTGAGACACGTCCGGTTGCACCAGAATAGGGGCCGAAGCAAAACATTCTTTCACAGCAGAAAAGGCCTGCAATGCCGCATCAGACCAGATAGAAATATAAGCACCCTTCCTAGTCATGTCTGTTAAAGGTTTAACCACCGATGAATAGTTCAAGATAAATTTACGGTAGTAGTTGGTAAACCCCAAAAACCGCATAAGCGATTTCAGATTTTTGGTTCAATCCCAGTCCAACACGGCACGGACCTTCTCGGGATCAATGCGAAAACCTGAGGATGAGAGCAGGTAACCAGGAATTGAACTTCCTGTACAGCAAATACACACTTTTCCATCTTAGCATGCAACTTATTCTCTCTTAGGATCTGTAACACCTGTCTCACATGATCCTGATGAGTCTCCATATTAGGCGATCAAGGTATACAACGACAAACCTCCCCATCAGTTGATGAAAGATGTAATTGACAAAGTGTTGAAAAACCGCAGGAGCATTGGTTAACCCAAAGGGCATTACCAGATTTTCAAAATGACCCTCAAAGGGTATTAAATGCAGTCTTCCACTCATCCCCCTCCTTGATCCTTACCAGATTATATGCCCCCTTCAGATCCAATTTAGAGAACACATTGGCACTGACAATCTGACTAAACAAATCCGGAATCAAAGGCAGGGGGTAAGGATCATGGACGGTAATACGATTGAGCTCGCGGAAGTCCAGATATGGTCTCAGGGTACCATTCTTTTTTTTTACAAAGAAAAATCCAGCAGCCACTGGGGACTTGGATGGTCTAATATGTCCCTTTGCCAAATTCTCGGTGATATACTCTCGCATAGCCTTTCTTTCGGGTTCCGAAAGATTATACAACCGAGATTTGGGCAACTTAGCTCTGGGAATAAGATTGACAGGACAGTCATTTGGTGCGGAGGCAACTCCTGATTACCACTCTCAGAAAACACATCAGAAAATTCTGAAATAAATGAGGGTACAGTTTTAGCAGTATCCATAGAGAACGATGCATTAAGACAGTTGTCCATACAAAAATCACTCCAATTGAGAATCTGTCTT
The DNA here is from genome assembly GCF_014858855.1 of Bufo gargarizans. Lineage (NCBI taxonomy): Eukaryota > Metazoa > Chordata > Amphibia > Anura > Bufonidae > Bufo > Bufo gargarizans. The sequence continues at coordinate 199,810,318 of NC_058080.1, forward strand.
GTTTGCCAATCGATGTTAAAGTTATGTTTGCTTAACCATGGTAACCCCCACAGCAACGGAGGAGGCAGACCCTCCAACACATAACAGGAGATAGATTCCTGATGCAAATCACCCACTCTTAAATGAATGTCATTCACTACCTGTGACAGGCATTTTTGGGCAAGCGGTGCTGAGTTAATTGCAAAGACAGAAATACTATTCTCTAATGCATTAGTAGTCAACCTGTGAATGCGTTCAAACTGTCCATCAATCAAATTAACTCCTGCTCCACTGTCGATAAATGCTTTGATTTTAACAGTTTTGGACTCTAGTGCCACCTTGGCAGACAGGAGAAAACGGGTACAACCAGTAAAAGACAAAAGTAGGTTTTCTTGTTACCCACCCACACTACCAATAGGAATTTGAGGATTAAACTTTTTTTTCTTTTTGTTTACACCTTGATGCTGCAAGTACAGACAAATATTCACAAAATGTCCCTTCTTGCCACAACAAAAGCAGACTCCTTTCACATGACCCAAGCTTTTGCCAGTAGTTCCAGGAGTAGCTCCTCCTAACTGCATAGGCTCATCACAAGGCAAAACCACCCGTGTCTCTCCACCATAAGTGTCAAAGGAAGCAGTACCCTTATTGGACAGTACGTCCTGAAGGTGAGGACCCCTAGATCTCTCCCTCAGACGTCTATCAAGACGTACAGCAAGGGACATAGCTGCTTCCAATGGCTCAGGATTTTCATGAAAAGCCAATGTGTCCTGCAGTCTCTCAGAGAGACCCTGGCAAAATTGGCTACGGAGAGCAGAATCGTTCCACTCTGTATCCGTAGCCCATCTTCTAAATTCAGAGCAATAGGTCCCGCAGAAAGTTCTCCCTGCCGCAAACCCCGTAACTTGGTCTGCTACCTCCAAAGTCAGATTCTGCAGCTGTTCGACCAGTGAAGTCATAGCATCCATAGCTGCACAGATCAGAACAAAAAATGACGGTATAGGCTCTGTATAATGTCACGGATGTAGTAGGGGAGAACACCAAAAGACAACAAGAAGAAAGGGAAAAAGACACTAGGCCTCACCACTAGGGAAGGAAAAGGGTCAACACCTATAAAACCCTGCTCCTGGCCCTAACTCCTATCCATATGGGCACCTCTCGATGGTAGAGATGCCCATACACAGGAACCTAGAAAACTCTGGTGGCCCTCGGATGCCCTAATGTAAATGACAGGGCAGAGATTACCCGCTCCTTCCCTGGTGAAGGAACCAGCGTCTCACTGACGCCTAGTAAACAACAAAGGTGGGGGGGATACAAAATACAACAAACGGAACACTTAACTTCTGAGGCTGATGGATGATGGATGATGGATGAACAGGACTTTAACTAAAACCACACTCCAGCTCTTCCAAAAACCAAATTGAGCTATCCAGAGCAAGGAGTGATGGGTAGAGTCTGACTAAGTAGGGTGAGGTAAAGTTCACATGATCCACACCTGAACAGGAGGTGTGGACATACAAGAAACACACAGACAAAGTGAAACCAAAATCAAAAGAGGCTGTTAGATAACTAATGTGCAGATAATCTTTCAGACCTTCTAAAATCTGTCACCGGTGTGACACTGCGCCTGCGCCGAATACTAAAAGGGACGGTGCAGGCGCAGAAACTCGAAAGTCAATCTTCTGGACCTGGGCGTGCCAAAGGGCGCATAGACTCGTATTAGCACCTAGAGGCTCATTAGCATAATTTAAAAGTCTTTATTTTAAGAGAACAGCGGCAGGCAGAGACTTATAAAGCATACTATTATGTACTGCTGACATTAGCACACCGCTAATGTCAGTCAGCTACATAACGTTATTTCTCATGACAGAAACCCTTTAAAGGGGTTATGCCATGATTGAGTAAAAAATGAAAATCAGACATCAAATAGTGCACAATAATACCTTTCAAACAAAGCTAGAAGCAGATATATACCACACATGGGTCCAGAGATCTTCACATTCACTGCTCCAGTTGCTTTGCTAGATTATCTTCAGCCTGGCAGCTCAGGGGCATGCCCTTTCTGCTGCAAATATCTCCCTTTAACCATCTCAGTATAACACCCCAGAGTTGTGATACTACACGCTTTTACCCCGCTACTATCTTCTAAGAGCCTGTATATTGTCATCTGATATAATTTATATTATCTTCCCCAATGTGCATCTAAAACCATGTTAAAGGGCTTCTGTCATCCCCAAAACTCATTTTTCATTTTTGGGCATATTAAAATCCTTATTGGATGACTATTCCCTATTTAGGGCTCTTACCTTGTTCTGTGGCGTAGTTTCACTAAAAATCGATCTTTTAAAATATGCAAATGACTTCACTACCAGCAAGTAGGGCGTATACTTGCTGCTAGCCGCCGCATCCTCCTTTAAAAAAAACACCCCCTCCTCTTGCTGATTGACAGGGCCAGGGAGCGCTCTCCTCCTCCGGCTGGCCCTGTTGCAATTCAAATCCTGCACCTGCACCTCATTCGGCGCAGGTGCTCTGAGAGAAGGACACTCGTTTCCTCAGCACTTCCTCAGCACTTCCTCAGTGCACCTGCGCCGATGACGTCTTCTCTTTCGAGGTGATGTCATCGGCACAGGCGCACTGAGGGAGTGCTGAGGAAGCGAGCGTCCTTCTCTCAGAGCGCCTGCGCCGAATGAGGTGCAGGCGCGGTATTGGAATTGCAGATAGGGCCAGCCGGAGGAGGAGAGCGCTCCCTGGCCCTGTCAATCAGCAGGAGGAGGGGGCGTTTTTTTGAAAGGAGGATGCAGCGGCTACCAGCAAGTAGACTCCCTACTTGCTGGTAGTGAAGTCATTTGCATATTTTAAAAGATTGATTTTTAGTGAAACCAAGCCACAGAACACGGTAAGAGCCCTATATAGGGAATAGTTGTTCAATAAGGATTTTAATATGCCCAAAAATGAAAAATGAGTTTTGGGGGTGACAGAAGCCCTTTAAACACAATTTTTCCTGTAATTTTCCAGGTTCACCAGCAGGTGGCAGCAACACTTTGGCAAGGTACTAGTCCCAGTTTAGTGTATCTAAGCTGGAATGGATTATTCCAGCTTAGATTCCACTCTGTGAGTGAAGTGGTCTGTTCCCACATCCTGCCGCATGGGTGGAGAAGGAAGTTAGAATCAGTGTGTAGCCCACCCCCTGCTAGGGGTAGGGTGTGTATGTGAGGATTTGCCCTGCATAGGGAAGACAGCAAGGATCTTGTCTTGGCTGAGACTTGATCATATATCCCGTCTGAGCACTTTCAGCCTCAGCTGGATGAAGAAGCAGAAAACTAACTACAACCTTCAGAGTTCAAAGAAGAAAGCATTCCCTGAGAATCTATCTGTGAGTTAAGTCCAGAGACCTAGGATAAACCATTCCTCCTCAGCTAGTCTGTCACCACAAAGCAGAAGTTACAGAAAAGTTGAGAAGATTAATTCCTGTCACAATTATAGAGCTACCAAGCAGACAACTTATCCTGCAAGCTCCAAATTTAAAGCAGAATTATTAATTCCTGCCAACCATTGCTAAAACCTGCTGGGACCAAGAGACCAAAGCTGTATACTGCTTGGATGCAAGTTATCTTCAGTAAAGAAACGTTTGAACTTCATCTAAAGGTCTGGACATCATTTCTGCTGCAAAATTCCTCTATTACTCCTACTATCACTACTCTCAAATTTATTGCAAGTGAGCCAGGAGTCCAGCTTTACCCAGGTAAAAGACCCCATTGACACAATTATCACTACCCTACAGAGACATTATAGGCCATTACACCATTCTGACATTCCTAATATGGGACGTGCATTATAATACCTTGGAAGGGCCCTGGGATAGTACCCTGTGCACGCTGCAATTGGCACTACGACAAATACAGAACATAGACCACCAGTATCCTATCAATTGCATTAGCTTCTAACAGAACTTAAACTGAGCATGTTCGACCAGCCCAGTGAGATGGACAAAAAATAAGGAAAATAATAAACAGCAGGTGGCACTATACAGATACATTATATTGAATAACTCAATGGCTATACTACATTTTTAATTAGTTGCAATTACAAAAGTATTCAGATCTAGGTGCTGGTTTAAGAAGTGTAGAACATGTTTTGTGACACAACTCCTTTAAGGAATGGTAAATGTTTCATGCTGATTAGGCCTGGCTTCCCTCATACCCATTCTTTGCCCACTTTTAACAAAAGTGGAGAAGAAGTGGCTTGCTAAAAAAATGTGTGACTTTTTGGCACCACAATTCTGAGGCAGGGAATATGATAAAGATTTTAATTTTTTGGTTATTTTTTATTTTTTTATTATAACACATATCAATGTCTATGTACTACAATACTTTGCAGCCTGTGACAATAAAATAGAGACACAGAAGCAGGGCATACAGATATAGCAAGCATTATTTAGACTCCAGGCACTTAAAGACAGTCACGTCAATAAGATTTGTTGCCCAGTGGTGTTACTATAACACTGATCGACCCAAACATCTTGTTGCAATATATTTATGTAAAATAAATTATGTTTAAAGGGTTATCCCATCTGGGACATTTATGGCATATCACTAGGATATGCCATAGATGACCGATACTGTAGGTGCAAGTCTCACCTCTGAGACATGTTCCTATCTCCAGAATGAGGCCTCTGAAGTGAATAAAAAGATTACCCTACATATGCGGTGTACTCTCCATTCACTGCTATGGAACTTCTGAAAATAGGCAAGTGAGCTATTTTCTGAAGTCCCATAGCAGTGAATAAAGAGCAAGCTGTGCAAATGTGGTCACCCCTCCATTGACTACTATAGGACTGGAACGGAGAGGACTCCCATGCTCGTGCACATAATGGAGAGGAGTCCTCTCTAGGCATTTTACTGCTGTTTTGCTATGTATGAAGATGAGAACTCAACGTCAATGACACTATACAGCGCTAGTTTGGGTAGTGTTTTAGAGCTGGAAAACTCCCATTAAATACACTGAAGAATCTGAGCAAACGTGCCACACTACACAGTGCTGCAGACATTAACAGTTGTCACTTCATAGAACACACGGATTAACATACACAGCACAACTGGAAGCACAAAATCTGTGTGGTGAAGCGCTATATATTTTTGGAACTAAAGAACACTCCATGTGCCGCTATATGGTGTCTCCATATTATATTGTCTCTTAATGTCACTGTTCAACAAGCATTGTATATAATTCCTTATGTACATGAGCCCTAAATTAAACTGAAGCTGTAAAGTAAAAGGAAGTAAGAAGGTGTTTTATGCATGGTGGGGTTTAAACATACAAATAGCAGTATTTGAGAGCTGTATAGTAACATAGAATGTGTCGGCAGATAAGAACCATTTAGCCTATCTAGTCTGCCCAATATACTGAATACTATGAATAGCCCCTGACCCTATCTTATATAAAGGATGGCCTAATGCCTATCCCATGCATGCTTAAACTCCTTCACTGTATTTGCAGCTACCACTTCTGCAGGAAGGCTATTCCATGCATCCACTACTCTCTCAGTAAAGTAATACTTCCTAATATTACTTTTAAACCTTTGCCCCTCTAATTTAAAACTATGTCCTCTTGTAGCAGTTTTTCTTCTTTCAAATATTCTCTTCTCTTTTACCTTGTTGATTCCCTTTATGTATTTAAAAGTTTCTATCATATCCCCTCTGTCTCGTCTTTCTTCCAAGCTATACATGTTAAGGTCCTTTAATCTTTCCTGGTAAGTTTTATCCTGCAATCCATGTACTAGTTTAGTAGCTCTTCTCTAAACTGTCTCCAAAGTAGCAATATCCTTCTGGAGATATGGGGCCAGATTTATCATTAGCTCAAGTCAGAATAATGGAGTGAAAAAGTCGCAAAAAAATGTGCAAACGCTAAAACTGCGCACAAATTTGTGACTTTTTTCTGCTCTGCACTATGCTCGCCAGTTTTCTGAAAGTGGGTGTGTTTTCTTATGTAAATTAATCTCTAGACAGATTTACTATTGGGACTATTTAAAAAGTCGCAAAAAAATGCGCAATTTCACTCCAGTGAGGACCATGCTTATCTTATTAGATTTTTTAATAGAACATGCAACTTTTTCGTAAGGAGGTGCGACTTTTGTAAAGCTGCTTACTGACGGATAAACTGCTACCGTCAAACCACAATTATTACAGTCTTAAAGGGCCGATCATAAATCTGACTTGGCTAAAACTGACTTTAGCCATATGTGAAAGTGGAGTGAGCTGTCAGAGTAATGATAAATATGGCCCATGGTCTCCAGTACTGAGCACAATACTCCAAATGAGGTCTCACTAGTGCTCTATAGAGCGGCATGATCACTTCCCTCTTTCTACTGTTAATGCCTCTCCCTATAAATCCAAGCATTCTGCTAGAATTTTCTGCTGCTCTATGACATTGTCTGCCTACCTTTAAGTCTTCTGAAATAATTAACTCAAAATCCCTTTCCTAAAGATACTGAGGTTAGGACTGTATCACTGATTTTATATTCTGCTCTTGGGTTTTTACGCCCCAGGTGCATTATCTTGCACTTATCAACATTACATTTTAGTTGCCAGATTTTTGACCATTCTTCTAGTTTTCCTAAATCCTTTTCCATTTGGTGTATCCCTCCAGGAACATCAAATCTTTGTGTTATCAGCAAAAAGACACACCTTACCATCGAGGCCTTCTGCAATTTCACTGATAAAGATATTAAACAATATGGGTCCCAGAACAGATCCCTGAGGTACCCCACTGGTAACAAGACCATGGTCTGAATATACTCCATTGACTACAACCCTCTGTTGTGTGTCCCTCAACCACTGCCCAATCCATTCACTTATATGGGAGTCAAAGCTCAAAGACTGCAATTTATTGATAAGCCTTCTATGTGGGACAGTATCAAAAGCCTTACTAAAGACTAGATAAGCGATGTCTACTGCACCTCCACCATCTATTATTTTAGTCACCCAATCAAAAAAATCTATAAGATTAGTTTGACATGATCTCCCTGAAGTAAACCCATGCTGTTTTTCATCTTTCAATCCATAGGATTTTAGATGTTCCACAATTCTCTCTTTAAGTATGGTTTCCATTAATTTCCCCACTATTGATGTCAGGCTTACTGGCCTATAGTTGCCCGATTCCTCCCTACTACCTTTCTTGTGAATGGACACAACATTTTCTAATCTTTTGGGACAACTCCTTTGACCAGTGATTGGTTAAATAAATCTTTTAATGGTTTTGCTAGTTCACTGCTAAGCTCTTTTAATAGCTTTAGGTGTATCCCATCAGGCCCCCGTGTCACTTATTTGTATTAATTTTAGACAGCTGACTTCAAACCTCTTCCTCTGTAAAGACACATGCATCAAAAGATTCATTAGTCTTCCTTCCTAACTGAGGTCCTTTTCCTTCATTTTCCTTTGTAAAAACTGAACAGAAATATTAATTGAGGCAGTCAGATAGTTCTTTATCTTCTTCCATATACCTTCCTTCTTTTGTTTTTAATTTATATGTAGTACCATACTTTCCTACTAGGGTTGGCAAATAGAGACGCAACTCCTGTAATTGTTTATCTGGAGATTACCCTTGGGCCTCTTTGCCTCTTTCGGTGTCTATGTATGGGTTTGGCACAGATGCACATATGATTAGAAGACCCAGCTTTTCTTCTAATTACATATCTATTATGAAGTCAGTTCCTCAGTAAAGACACAAACATGTAGGTACTTATCCAATAAATCTTCCAAGACTGTATTGTATACCATGTTGTGCTGTATATAGAACATCGGACAAAGTTTATTTTGGTAAGTGAATATTCACTGTTGACTAAACCACATTAGGAGAAGGATATAAAGTTAGATGTGCTACTAGAAGCTCATTGTAGACTACTGTGATTCTTAGACTAAAAAGTAGCCAAACCTGTGACCACAATCCTTTCTATTGCATATGTCTTCCTTACAGTGAAAAATCTTCTTTTTTTTTTTCTTCGATTTCCATCAGCATTGTAGTTTTGGCAGATATATATTTGCATTTTTGCTTTCAGTGAAGCTGGTTAAAAATTGCTGTGTAGGTGCACTTACTGTGCTGGAGTTTTGCTTTTTGAGAGCTTACTATTTTTACTTAAATGCCACCTCAACTGAAATATAATGATGCTTAATATAACACATACTTCTGCTGATTCCATTTTTGTCTTCTCAAGCCTTCTTTTTCTACAAATCTACAAAAGCTACTTTAGTGACCACATATTTTATTATAGTAACAGGAAATTCAGATTGGCTACTTTATGTCATTTATTTTAAAATGAAAACATATGTGGAATCAAATTATATATTTTTTTAGCAATAGAAAAACAACTATAGTAAAACAGAAGCAAAAATGGCAGATATAAACACAGACTTTGTCTTCTCCTGAGAGGCTCTACATTATGAAGGTATAGTCACATGCAGTAATGTTTTTTCTCCTTTAAAGAGAGTGTGTCATAAAATAACTTATTGTTTAAATTACATATTTTTAAGGAATTTTTGGTGAGGTTATTTTTAATTTTCTATGTTACCATCTACAGTCTATTTAAAAAAAAAAAGTATATAATCTAGTTCACATTTACGCAGGACTAATAAAAGGGCATGAATTCCTGTTCTGTACAGGTAGCTTTTCAGTAGTTATCACAGCAGAATTGCAATGACAAGTGACACCTCTGTATAGATTAAGATAAAATCCACCATCCATGATAGTTGATATAACTGCTTTAGCAGCTCCCTACTGACCTTTGCACAGTTCACAAAGCAAGCCTATAAAACTATCCCATAGAAGTCAATGGGATCAGTTCCTTTCCATAGTGTCCATGTCCCATGTAGCTGCTCTCAATAGACAGGAAGTACGGTCCTGATCAAAAGTTTAAGACCACTTGAAAAATGGCAAAAAAAATCATATTTAGCATGGCTGGATCTTAATAAGGTTCTAAGTAGAGCTTCAACATGCAGCAAGAAGAAATGGGAGTGAGACAAAGGATTTTTTGAGCATTCAATTTAATGAAAACCATGAATAAACTGAAACAGGCAGTTTTTCAGCTGATCAAAAGTTTAGGACCACACCTCCAAAAAAAAACTAAACCCCCCCAAAACAGAAATACAACTTCCAAACATGAACTCAGTAATGAGTAGCTCCGCCGTTATTGTTTACCACTTCAAAAATTTGTTTCGGCATGCTTGATGCAAGTGTTTCCATGAGGTGAGTGGGAACATTTCTCCAAGTGGTGAAGACGGCCGCACGAAGGCCATCTACTGTCTGGAACTGTTGTCCATTTTTGTAAACTTCCCTTGCCATCCATCCCCAAAGGTTCTCAATTGGATTTAGATCAGGGGAACATGCAGGATGGGCCAAAAGAGTGATGTTATTCTCCTGGAAGAAGTCCCTTGTCCTGCAGGCATTGTGTACTGTAGCCTTGTCCTGTTGAAAACCCCAGTCGTTACCACACAGACGAGGGCCCTCAGTCATGAGGAATGCTCTCTGCAACATCTGGACATAGCCAGCGGCCGTTTGATGCCCCTGCACTTCCTGAAGCGCGTAGAAAAAATCTCAGGTGGGATCTGCTTGTCATGCCAGTAATGTTGGAAACCATCAGGACCATCAGGGTAAAAAAAATTCTCATCAGAGAATATAACTTTCTTCCACCTTTGAATGTCCCATGTTTGGTGCTCTCTTGCAAAGTCCAAACGAGCAGTTCTGTGGCATTCAAGGAGACGAAGTCTTTGAAGACTTTTTTTGTTTTAGAAGCCCTTCAGTCTCAGATGCCGTCTGATGGTTATGGGGCTGCAGTCAGCACCAGTAAGGGCCTTAATTTGGATTGAGGATTGTTCAGTGTCTTGACGGACAGCCAATTGGATCCTCCGGCTTAGTGCTGATGACATTTTTTGGGGTCTAACACTTGACTTTTTTGTTCCATAACCCTCAGGATTATTTCAGAATTTAATAAATTCCAAATGACTGTCTTACTGGGTCCCACCTCAGCAGCGATGGCGCGCTGTAAGAGACCCTGCTTATGCAGTTCAACAACCTGACCACGTTCAAAAAGGGAGAGTTTTTTGCCTTTGCCATCACAATGTGTGACTACCTGACAGAAAATGACAATTAATCCACATCTTTGCACAGATTCGGCCTTTTAAAGGCATGTGGTCCTAAACTTTTGATCAGCTAAAAAAAAAAACTGTTTCAGTTTATTCGTTGTTTTCATTAAATTGAATGCTCAAAAAATGTTTTGTCTCGCTCTCATTTCTTCTTGTTGCATGTTGAAGCTCTACTTGGAACCTTGTTAATATCCAGCCATGCAAAATATGATTTTTTTTGCCATTTTTCAAATGGTCTTAAACTTTTGATCAGGACTGAATTTTATGCATAGTGGTTAGTGTAAAAACTGCATGATTTATGATTTTATGTAAAATATAGTTAATGAATTTTTTTTTCTGATGACACATTCACTTTAAACAATTATAGACCAGAGGACCGGAAGATGGAAAAATCAGAGACAGAACAGACCACTGGCGTGGCATGGAGTAGATAAGTATGAATTTTCTGTTTTAGAGACCATCCTGCAAGAAATTATAAAAAAAATTCATTTTTACCAGAAAGTCCTTTTAATTTGTCAAAAATTTGTCTGCCAATCTAATGGATATCTATTATACCAACTCAACTTGACATTTCAAGAAGTGCAGGCGGTATTTATTTAATGAGGCGTCTATCAGCAATTAAACTAACTCCATTATGATAAACATTTAGGATCTGCAAAATATATTTTTTAATATTTTCAAATGTAAAGTATAATTAGTTATTATTATTTTGCCCTATTAATGACATATTAATTATTGCTGTTTATATTTCATTTGACTTAATGTGATTTTAAATAGGTATTTCTTACTAATCAGTTGCATTAGTGCTGTGTAAATCCATAGGATGCCAAAAAGGTTTTGTCATTTTCAAATTCAAGCTGTGTCCCAATCTGTAGTGTAAGGCATGCTTTAGGTAATGCATCAAGTTTTCTAAGTACTAAAGAAAGCAGCAATTAGCATATATTCATCATTTATAGATTTCTTAACACCAGCTATGTTGCATAGAGAGATAAAGTATTTGCCGTCTTTTACAAACAGGAATGCTGCCTGTAATGATAAATTCTTAGTTTCTAATTACATTTTATATTGATGCAGTACAACAAAGTTTGTTAATTATTTTGTCACTTAATATTATAAATTGGTTGAGACAAGGATCAGTGTAACTATGACAAGGGTGAAATGTCATACAACAGGGGATGTGTTTGACTGGGACATAGGTGCAATCTTCTCATAGCAGGACTGTTACTTCAACCAGTGATAGCTTAAAACAAGAGTAATATATTTAAAACCTTAACACTATAGGGATGTTTAAGGGGTTTGTATGTATGTGAAAAGGCCAAGGTTGCACAAATAATATATCTGCTGATTCTTGGATTTATTTTTTCGAACAGTCCTTATACCATGCCTATGGTAAGTATATTCCATTTTAATCCCAACAATCATAAAAACATACAGCACATAATGTTCTAGAAAGTGGTTTGCTTGATATTAGATGATGTCCATGATTTGATCCCTTACAAATGTTGTCTATGATGTCTTACTGTTCTGTTTTGTTGACAATAAAATTAGGAAAGCCATTTCAGCAATTTAGTTTTTTTCTTTATCTTTTTATTTTAGTTGCCAATTGCCATGTTTATATGATCAGGGTTCTTTAATGCAGGAATAAAGCAAATTTAACATTTCATATCTTCTATATTTAACTCCAGTGACTTAAAGAAACATTTCACAAATATCCAGTGTTCGTGACCTACACAGAGGAATGAAGCATAAAATACTAAGGTCACCTTGCCGTTAAATAAATTCAATATACCTATATATTATCTGAGTGCTGCCTTTTGCTAGCCTTGAAGTGAGGTCTGCACATTATTCAAGCTTGAAAGCATGTGAATAAAAAACTGGACCCTTCTGGTATAAAATGGGACATTGGACAAAATGTGAATAATTTAGCCTTTTTAACTTTAACCTTAATTTACGTTATTCATTTACTATTTTAACAAGAATACCTTTTAAAAAAAGGTAGAAATAAGCATGTTTCTATAGTATATTGTGATTTAAACAAATATTCAGCTGTTCATTTTAAGAAGCAATACTGCGAGTGTTGCCACAATTTCAGAAATTGCCATTACTGCATTGAGAAATAGTTAAAATATTATACATAACAATGAAAAATAGTATCACACACTGGAAAAAGTCTGCTTCAATCCTCTCCACCAGTCCTATGCTCATGGGCTCACTGCATACGAAGGTAACAAATATGCAACTCTCCCCTAATATGATGCATTACAAAATTCATGTGTATATTAGACTGTACTGTATATATGCATTCATAAAATGTGTATAGGATAATTTCCAGTCATCATTCAAATACATTGTTATAAAGTGGCAGAGAAGCACACCCACCTCAAAAGAGTGGTATGAAATGACACCGCGGCTCTGATATGATATGATTAGAGATGAGCAAATTTCTCAAAAATTCGGCCGGTTCGCTGAATTTTCCCCAAAAAACTAAGTTCGATCCGAATTTATTCATGGCGAATCACGTTAAAAAACAGCTATTTCCTGGCTGCAGAGAGCCTTTATAGTGGTGTAAAGCACTGTGCCTTGCAATAACACACACAGGGAGTCTGCTGTGGTAGTGAAACAATACTGTGAGTCAGTATGACATGTAGATAACAGGCAGCGCTCTTAAAATCAATGCACACTTCACTTATTTGGGCAGTTACAGAGCCAAAACTGACCAAATAACTAAAGTGTGAACTCAGCCCTACAGGTCAATGTTAGAGTCAAGAAGTGCACTCCTTTTACACCATCGTCAGCTGATTCCACATAGATGTCTACAGAACCTGTTCTATTAAATGCTTATACAAGTAGAGCCCCCCAACAGAGTGGAGTGGGTGTCAGCAGTTAGTTTGTGTTGATGTCACTGATTATTTTGCCCTTCCTCTGATCCATCAGAACAATAACCCCCAAAAAACGGATCCTGTCTATGGAGCATCTGCCATCACTCGGTGAGCATTTGGTCAGTAATCCATCAGTATTACTAAAGCGAAAAAAAACAGGAGTGGATCCAAAACAGAGATGACAAGTGAATGGAATATGTATATGTCTTCTGCATTTTGTATCCAAATTGGCTACCAAATCATAAGCCAGTTTTGATGCAAAATAGGGACCATGTCAAGCAGGACTTACAGCTGTTACATAGGATTTGTTGTGTGTCTAATTTTTCCTTCCTTCTGACAGATCAGAAGAAGGGTCAAATAAATGATGATGACAGCCAGACCGAAAGGCAAAATAGTGGCCCAGTCATGAAGTGGGGACGGTGGGCCCATCCACAATTACAGAGTCTGGATGTGGCAGCAGCATCAGGAGGAGGCCACAGAGTGACCCAGTGACAGAGTGGGGAGGTAGCAGCAGCAGCATCATCATGAGGAGGCCACAGAGTGGCACAAAGACAGTGTGGAGGTGGCAGCAGCAGCATCAGGAGGCCACACAGTGGCACAAAGACAGTGTGGAGGTGGCAGCAGCAGTATCAGGAGGCCACAGAGTAGCACAATGACAGAGTGTGGAAGTGGCGGAAGCAGCAGCATCAGGAGGAGGTCACAGGGTGGCACAATGACAGCGTGGAGGTGGCAGCAGTATCAGGAGGCCACAGAGTGGCACAATGACAGAGTGTGGAGGGGGAAGCAGCATCATGAGGATGCCACAGGGTGGGACAATGACAGTGTGGAGGTGGCAGCAGCAGCATGAGGAGAACACAGAGTGGCACAATTACAGAGTGAGGAGGTGGCAGCAGCATCAGGAGGAGGCCACAAGGTGGTACAATGACAGTGTGGAAGTGGCAGCAGCAGCATCAGAAGGCCACAGATTGGCACAATGACAGTGTGGAGGTGGCAGGAGCAGCATCAGGAGGAGGCCACAGGGTGGCACAATAACAGTGTGTAGGTGGCAGCAGCATCAGGAGGCCACAGAGTGGAACAATGACAGAGTGTGGAGGTGGCAGTAGCAGCATCAGGAGGAGGCCACAGAGTGGCACAATGACACAGTGTGGAGGTGGCAGTAGCAGCATCAGGAGGAGGCCACAGAGTGGCACAATGACAGTGTGGAGGTCGCATCAGCAGCATAAAGAAGCCACAGAGTGGTGCAATCACACAGTGTGGAGGTGGCAGCAGCAGTAACATCAGGAGGAGGCCACAGAGTGGCACAATGACAGTCTGGAGGTCGCATCAGCAGCACCAGGAAGCCACAGAGTGGCACAATGACAGAGTGTGAAGGTGGCAGCAGCAGCAGCATCAAGAGGAGGCGACAGGGTGGCACAATGTCTGGAGGTGGCAGCAGCAGCAGTAGTCAACAGAGTGGCAAGATGACATAGTGTTGAGGTAGCAGCAGCATCAGGAAACCATAGAGTGACCCGGTGACATAGTGTAGAGGTGACAGCAGCACCAGGAAACTACAGAGTGGCAAGGTGACATAGTGTAAAGGTGGCAGCAGCATCAGTTGACCACAGAGTGGTAAGGTGACATAGTGTAGAGGTGGCAGCAGCATCACAAGACCACAGAGTGACCCAGTACCAGCTGAAGATGGTGGGTAAAAGAAGGAGCACTTAGCATCAGATGTGTGGCATAAGGCGGGTGGCAGCATCAGAATAGTAGCTGAGGCAGGAAGCCAGAAGAAACTGGTCTCTTTTGTCAAAGTGTGTGGCACCATGGATGATCTAGTCTGATGCATTAGGCATTGGTGGGTGTAAATCCTGGCTGATCCATGCCTGATTCATCTTGACAAAAGGTCAGTCTCTCCAAATTTTGGTTGGACAGGCAAGTTCTTCTTGGGTAACTATGGCCCCCTCCGCACTAAACACCCAAATCTGATGCCACACTGCTGGCCGGGCAGGACAGCTTCTCCAAGGCAAACTCTGCCAGTTGCAGCCACAAAACCAGTTTGGCTGTCCAGAAGTCCAGTGGATCTTCAATGTGGAGTGGCAGAGTGCTGTCCAAGTATGCCAACACCTGCTGGTTCATGTCCTGCTCCTAGGCGGGTGAAGAAAGCTGCTCACCAGAAACTCTAGACTTAAGTTGCTG
Organism: Bufo gargarizans; assembly: GCF_014858855.1. NCBI lineage: Eukaryota > Metazoa > Chordata > Amphibia > Anura > Bufonidae > Bufo > Bufo gargarizans. The sequence goes on from NC_058080.1 coordinate 199,825,484, forward strand.
CTGATGGAGCTGGTACTGCTCCTACACCCCACACTGCCACAGCAGCCATGGCAGCCATGGCAGCCATGGCCCCACTCGGTCAGACCTGCGAGAGGATGGATGATGGCACAGATAGGCAGTGACCAACTGACTACATAGGATGTCTCTATAGTTGTTCAGTTTATCCTCCCTCTCAGCGCCTAATAAAAAAGCCCCCCATTTTGGACCGGTAGCGATGGACTCCCATCCACCATCTCCACTGCATGCTGCTATGGTGTGTCTGGGTCCTCATCGCCCTGTAGCTCCTCTGGCTGCTCCTCCTATCCTGTCCCCTGACCACCCATTTTTCTAAACATTGCTTGTGCTCCAATGTCCTCCTCCTCCAGTTCAGCCCTCACAGGGCTCATGTGGCCATGAGATCTAGGCGCCATGTCTCCAGTCCCCTGACCAGCCAGATTTACCAGCATCTGTTCCAGGACATTTAGCAGTGGAATGATGTTTTTTATTCCGTAGTCCTGGCGATATATAATGTGGCCTCCTCAAAGGGCCTGTCCAAATGGCAGGTGTCACGCATGACATCAAAGTTACAAAGGAGAGTACTCCTGTCCGCTTGGATCATCAAGAGATTGTTTATGGCCTTTCTCTGTTTGTATAGTCGGTCCAAAATATGGAGAGTAGAATTTCAACTGGGGGAAACATTGCATATCACCCTATGTTGGGGATGCTGTTTTGACACTGCAGCCAAAGGAGGATGTGCTTCACAGTGTTCAAGTGGCTGAAGTGCATGCAAAGTTTTACGGCCATTTTTAGGATGTCTTGCAGGGGGGTGAAAGACTTAGGAACCGCTTGACAACCAGATTGAACACGTGTGCCATTCAGGGTACATGGCTCAGTCCTCCTTGACGCAGTGCCAACACCATGTTCTTCCCCTTGTCGGTCACCATGGTTCCGATGTTGAGTTGTTGCAGAGAAAGCCAGGATTTGATTTCTTGATAAAGGACACAGTGCAGTTCCCCTCCTGTGTGACTCAGTTTGCACAGGCAAATGAGGTGCAGAACAGCGTGACACTGCCCTGCCCAGCACATGTGGTATGCTGGAGGGGCACTGTATATTGTCTCAGCAGTGGAGGCTGAGGACACGGTGGAGGATGTGGAGGCAGAAGCGGAGTCACCTAGCCAAGTTGCTGGTGTGGCTGAGCAGGAACCACATTCACATATAACTGCACCACTGAACGGCAAATATATATATTTTTACCACTAATACGCGCCAAAAAGGTCTGTAATTTGCTCACCTCACCACACAACAGCAAATACTTTTTTTGTGCCACTAATACACGCAATAAAGTGCTTTAGAACATATAACTGCACCGCTGAACGGCAAATATTAATTTTTTGCCACTAATACACACCAAAAAGGGCTGTCATTTTCTCGCTTCACCACATTACGGCAAATAATTTTTTTGTGCTACTAATACACGCTAAAAAGGGCTCTAGAACAATTTAATGCACCGTTGAACGTCAAATAATTTATATTTTTTGCCACTAATACACGCAAAAAAGGGCTTTAGAACATATAACTGCACCGCTGAATGGCAAATATATTTTTTTCCAACTAAAACACGCCAAAAAGGGCGGTAATTTTCTCACTTCACCACATTACGGCAAATACCTTTTGTTGTGCTACTAATACACGCCAAAAAGGGCTTTAGGACATATTAATGCACCTCTGAACATCAAATAATATATATTTTTTATCACTAATACATGCCAAAAAGGGCTGTCATTTTCTCACTTCACTACACAACAGCAAATATTTTTTTTGTGCCAGTAATACACGCAATAAAGTGCTTTAGAACATATAACTGCACCGCTGAACGGCAAAGAATATACATTTGTTTTGCCACTAATACATGCCAAAAAGGGCTGCAATTTTCTCACTTCACCACATAATGGCAAATACGTTTTATTTGTGCTACTAATACACACCAAAAAGGGCTTTAGAACATATAACTGCACGGCTGAATGGCAAAGAATATATTTTTTTTGCTACTAATATACGCCAAAAAGGGCTTTAGAACATTTACCTGCACCGCTGAATGCCAAGTAGGCCCTTATTTCTTTCCACCTAAACCTGCCACAAAGGGCTTTAGAACATATAACTGCACCGCTGAATTGCAAATAATATACATTTTTGTGCTAATAATACACACCAAAGTACACTGGAAAATGGCTGAATCCAAGATGGTTGAGACTTTTTATAGAGCTGTGACATCACACGGCTGGCTGATTGGCTGCATGCATGGCATTGTGGGTGATCCCTCGTTCTCAGAGTTCCTTGCTCCATATCCTAACACATGCAGATGCCATTTTAGGAAAAAATGTGATTCGTTACCACGAAGCGTAAGGAAATTTGTATTCGGTGTGAATCTAATTTTTCCTGAAATTTGGATTGAATTCCACTTTGTCAACTTTGATTCGCTCATCTCTAGATATGACTACAATCAATATACAAAGAAAAATAATGTAGTAAATGTTTTTATAAGGTATACAACATGATGCTTTGCCTGGCAGCCACCCTGATGACAATAAACATTTCTACTGATCAGATGTTTTGTACATATATATATATATATATATATATATATATATATATATATATATATATATATATATATATATATACACAGTATGCACACCTCTCACATTTCTGTAAGTATTTTATTCTATCTTTTCATGGGACAACACTGAACATATGACACTTTGATACAATGTAAAAGAGTCAGTGTACGGCGTGTACAGTATAACAGTGTAAATTTGGTGTGCCTTCAAAATTACTCAACACATGGCCATAAATGTCTAAACCACTGGCAACAAAAGTGAGTACACCCCTAAGTGAAAATTGACAAATTGTGTCCAATTAGCCTTTACCCCTCCCCAGAGTCATGTGACTTTTTAGTGTTACAAGGTCTCATGTGTGAATGGGCAGCAAGTGTGTTAAATTTGGTGTTATAACTAACAAGTCTGTCAGTGCTCAGACCATACACCACACACTGCATCAAACTGGTCTGCATGGCTGTCGTCCCAGAAGGAAGCCTCTTCTGAAGATGATGCAGAAAAAAAAGTCCTCAAACAGTTTGCTGAAGACAAGCAGACTAAGGACATGGATTACTGGAACCATGTCCTGTGGTCTGATGAGACCAAGATAAACTTATTTGATTTAAATGGTGTCAAGCGTGTGTGGCAGCAACCAGATGAGGAGTATAAAGACAAGTGTGTCTTGCCTACAGTCAAGCATGGTGGTGAGAATGTCAAGCATGTCTCCAGACCCAAAACATATTGAGCATCTGTGGGGCATCCTCAAATGAAAGGTGGAGGAGTGCAAGTGCTCTAATATTCACCAGCTCCATGATGTCATCATGGAGGAGTGGAAGAGGATTCCAGTGGAAACCTGTGAAGCTCTATTGAACTCCATGCCCAAGAGAGTTAGGGCAATGCTGGAAAATAATGGTGGCCACACAAAATATTGACACTTTGGGCACAATTTGTCCATTTTCACTTAGGGGTGTACTCACTTTTGTGGCCAGTGGTTTAGACATTAATGGCTGTGTGTTGAGTTATTTTGAGGGAACACCAAATGTACACTGTTATACAAGCTGTACACTGTCTTCTTTACATTGTATCAAAGTGTCATATATTCAGTGTTGTTCCAGGAAAAGGTATAATAAAATAATAAAATATTTACAAAAATGTCAGTGGTGTACTCACTTTTGTAAGATACTGTAACTCATGATCATTAGAATGTTTAACATATATATATATATATATATATATATATATATTTACAATGTTAAAAATTTTTTATCTGATATGAAGGGAACATACTGTACAAATACATAATAGCTGGCAATACATATGGATGCATAAGGCCTCATACACACTGAAGGACAGGACACCTATCAGTGCATTGTGGCTTTCTGAACTCCAAATTTCCTTGATTTCTTATGGAAGCATACAAACATTTTTTTTTATTCCACTCTATATTAATCTTGGCATGCTCCAACGCATACTATATTACAAAGATATTCTTCTCTAGACACATTTCTTGTAGTGAGTACTATCTCTGATGCAGACCATCCCCTACAGCTCCGCAGTAAGAAGTTGCTGGGGACTCCACGTGCTATCATGAGACCTTACTAGTCTTACCAGGTTCAGCAGGGTCAATGTCAGCACCCCACAAACCTGAGAGAATGCCAAAGTCCTGCTGCCTACCTCATTCATTCATCTCACTCCCTGCAATGAGAAGCTAATATTGGTTGTCAGCCTGATTTGCCAGAAATGTATATAATTATGATGCTGACTTTTTTGGTAACTGCTACATTTGTAGCACTTTACAGAAGGGAAACTCTCCAAAACATACATTTCCATAATATTATTTTTCTTTTAAATATGGGGGAAAGTTTATTGTTGTGAATCACAAAGTAGACTTCTACCAGTCTGAGAGATCAATATTGTTCTCCTCCACTTTATCAAATATGTTCTGCTTCTGAACGTTTCATTTCTATCTACTTGCTTTGTACTAATTAAGTGATAATATCAGTTAATTAATCCAGTTTAATGAACTAACTAATTAAAATGGGCTTGGCAAGGAGACCAAATGGTGCCAGGTGAAAGGGGAAAAATGTCAGAGTATCTAAGAATTCAATTATAGGGGAAAATACCACTTGAAGCTAAGTATGGATCAAATGTTATCAGTTGTAATTCATCTATGTGGTAGCATATCACAGATTGTTAAACACATATCATATTCACTTTAACCATGTATGTTGATCAACACACAATTAATTGCAGAGATATAGAGGCCTGTCCATTGGAACCTGTTATCAATGAATTCCTGGAGCCTTACAATAATGTGGCCCCATCTTAAGGGAACTGTTTGACAAAGTAGACACATGTGATGAGAAGATACTTTTGTGAAATACAATTCAAAATACAATTTTTCCCCATCTTGGATAAGCACTCACAAAAACTCCTACCCAAAAAAATGAAATGATCCCCATAATCATTTTGTGTATAATGGTTCGCTGGCCCTATAGTCATTCCTTCCATGTTAAACTAGAGAATAACAGTTACATCCTATTTTTTGGCAAATATAACATTATATCCTAATTTTACATTGAATTATCATGCTTTCAATGAATTTGAATATTATAAATGAAATATTTAAAAAGTTTTCTATGATCTATCTCATCTGAATCTATTTAATCTGCCTTAATTGTGGCTATTAAAAAAAGTATAGATGCACTGCATCAAATCTACACTAACAATGCAGAGTCATATTAGTGTGGACCATGAATTACTGTACATTAGTTTGTCTATTATTATATTGTAATAATACCAGTCTATCTATCTATCTGTGTTATGGTATAAGTAATTATAATAACATTTATTTTTATAGTAGCACAGCACGGTCTGAAATTTCCTCTCCTTTGGCAAATACAAAAAAAAAACAATTCTGACAGCATTTGACTTCAAGAATCACCAGATCATCTGGAATACTATGCACACGACATAGAGTGAAGCCAAAAAAAGGTCAGAAAAAATCCTATAAATGTTCTATATAGACTGGAGAACTTAAGATCTGAAGGAGATGCAAAGTCATTAAACCCTACAAAATTGTCCAAATATGTGTAAAAACATATATCTGTTGCATAACTGGAAATAATGAAATTTCAGTATCCCATTCGGTAAGTGTTCAAAAGTGAGGAGTTGGTGATGTGCTAACTTTTTTATGAATATGATATAGACTAAAGGCCCCTTCACACTGCCCGAACATTGATCAGATAAATGCTAACAATAGCGATAATCTGCCGTTATAAAGGTAACGCTGATTACCTAATGAATGAGCAAAATACTTGTTAATCACTCATTAGGATTAGTGATGAGCAAAGTGAGCTTTGGATGCGACATCCGAAGATGTTTTGTTCAAAACTTAATACTGTACAGAGATCCTTCTCCGTATAGTATTAAAATGTATGAAAAACTCACAGAAAAAAGTGGCCTAAACGGGTGGAAATGCTCCTAATCCAGACACTGTAGCGTGTCTATAACCGGGGGAGCAATTCCTCTGCATGCGGTCCGCAGATAACGTCCATCCCCAGCAAAAAATGCGTACAATGGAGGATGCCGGGGCGGACCGCATGCACCACAAGGACATCTTACACAAAATGATACATTGTACAGATGAAAAAAATATATACATACACAAATCACTGCAAAAAATGCACCAAAATGATACGCAACTGACAATACTAGCTAATTCCTCAGGCCGATGTTAAAAGCTGAGAACTTTGCCAATATCTTCCAGTCAGGAACATATCGGAGCCCCTCAGGAACCACGTCACGGTGTCTCAGCACGCATGGGGTCCTACCACTCAACTGCCCATGGTGTGTGAGCAGGGTCTGAATCAGTGCTAGAAACCAACTCACAGCCAGGATCTCACATGCCTCCATAGTGGTATCCTCAATGCACTGTGCGGTAGGATAAAGCTGTGAGCTGCACCCACAACAGACCATGTGACACAGAAGCTACCAGGTGCAAAAGAATGTTACCAACACAATAAAGTGGCACATTCCATACGCAACTGACAATACTAGCTAATTCCTCAAGCCGATTTTAAAATGTATGGGCTCCAATGAGCTGGTCAGTTATTTGCAAGGTTGCAAGAGACTTTGTTGAAAAACTTAGATATTTGATTTTTAAAACTTAGAACTGAACTCAGCTTCGGTTCTAAATGGTACGTTCATTGAAACCCATACATTTTAATACTGCATGGAGAAGAATCTCCATACAGTATTAACCCAAAGTTTTGAACAAAGCGACTTCGCTCATCACTAATTAGGATTGTTCATGCAGTCACTTAAATCATTGTTTGCGAGAAGCAGATTGTGCTGTCTGAACAGCACTTTACTGCAGCAAGCAATGATTCTGTGGAGGAGATTGCTGCCTGTAAACGCAGAGGTCTCCGTCGCTGACAAGTAGGCGAATGTTGGAAAGGAACGATGGTCTGCTCAATTGTACAGTTAAATGGTGCCTTACGAAACAAAGATGGCTATATACAGTCGTGGACAAAAGTTTTGAGAATGACACAAATATTAGTTTTCACAAAGTTTGCTGCTAAACTGCTTTTAGATCTTTGTTTCAGTTGTTTCTGTGATGTAGTGAAATATAATTACACGCACTTCATACGTTTCAAAGGCTTTTATCGACAATTACATGACATTTATGCAAAGAGTCAGTATTTGCAGTGTTGGCCCTTCTTTTTCAGGTCCTCTGCAATTCGACTGGGCATGCTCTTAATCAACTTCTGGGCCAATTCCTGACTGATAGCAACCTATTCTTTCTTAATCACTTCTTGGAGTTTGTCAGAATTAGTGGGTCTTTGTTTGTCCACCGCCTCTTGAGGATTGACCACAAGTTCTCCATGGGATTAAGATCTGGGGAGTTTCCAGGCCATCGACCCAAAATGTCAATGTTTTGGTCCCCGAGCCACTTAGTTATCACTTTTGCCTTATGGCACGGTGCTCCATCGTGCTGTAAAATGCATTGTTCTTCACCAAACTGTTGTTGGATTGTTGGAAGAAGTTGCTGTTGGAGGGTGTTTTGGTACTATTCTTTATTCATGGCTGTGTTTTTGGGCAAAATTGTGAGTGAGCCCACTCCCTTGGATGAGAAGCAACCCCACACATGAATGGTCTCAGGATGCTTTACTGTTGGCATGACACAGGACTAATGGTAGCCCTCACCTTTTCTTCTCTGGACAAGCCTTTTTCCTGATGCCCCAAACAATCGTAAAGAGGCTTCATCAGAGAATATGACTTTGCCCCAGTCCTCAGCAGTCCATTCACCATATTTTCTGCAGAAGATCAATCTGTCCCTGGTGTTTTTTTTTTTTTTTTTTTAGAGAAGTGGCTTCTTTGCTGCCCTTCTTGACACCAGGCCATCTTCCAAAAGTCTTCGCCTCACTGTGCGTGCAGATGCGCTCACACCTGCCTGCTGCCATTCCTGAGCAAGCTCTGCACTGGTGGCACTCCGATCCCGCAGCTGAATACTCTTTAGGAGACAATCCTGGCGCTTGCTGGACTTTCTTGGATGCCCTGACGCCTTCTTAACAAGAATTGAACCTCTTTCCTTGAAGTTCTTGATGATCCTATAAATTGTTGATTGAGGTGCAATCTTAGCAGTCACAATATCCTTGCCTGTGAAGCTATTTTTATGCAACACAATGATGGTTGCACACGTTTCTTTGCAGGTCACCATGGTAAACAATGGAAGAACAATGATTTCAAGCATAACCCTCATTTTAACAGGTCAAGTCTGCCATTTTAACCCAATCAGCCTGACATAATGATCTCCAGCCTTGTGCTCGTCAACATTCTCACCTGAGTTAACAAGACGATTACTGAAATGATCTCAGCAGGTCCTTTAATGACAGCAATGAAATGCAGTGGAAAGTTTTTTGGGGGATTAAGTTAATTTTCATGGCAAAGAAGGACTATGCAATTCATCTGATCACTCTTCATAACATTCTGGAGTATATGCAAATTGCTATTATAAAAACTTAAGCAGCGACTTTTCCAATTTCCAATATTTATGTAATTCTCAAAACTTTTGGCCACGACAAAAAAGAAAAAGAAAAAATGCATCCTGATAGCAATGTTGCAATTATGGTAGTATACCTTTTGGTGAGAGATCATTCACTACCAGACATCCCTCATTGATGCATTTGAAAACATTTTACCCAGCTGGCAGACTTTAAGATGAGGTGCATCATTGGATTGAACTAGGCTGTACTGACCTAGCTGTTAGGTATTGGTAGTAGTAGTTACATGATGAAAAAACTAATTCTAATTCATCTTTTGATAACATGTTTTATGTGGCATATACAATTTTTGTTTGCTGCCCACATATTGTCCTGTGTAACAAGGAATATGCTGCCAGCATGAAATTAATCTGTAAGGGGTCAGAATAGTAGAATCTAAATTCAACTAATGCAATTACCATAAATGCAACACTTCTACTCATAATCAGGCACCTATTAGGAATGTGTGGTTCTTTTTGGATAATTGTCTGTGCATCTACCCATGCGAAATGGCCTTTAGCAAACAAAAGAAAAAAATCCTAATTAGCAATTCTATCTCAAATTGTAATGTGTCAACAACTATGATGAAAAGGAGATATAAAAATGTTAAATATAAATATATTTCCTATTTTTGCACATGATTTACATATAGAGCCTTTTCTCTGAGGGAGAATAAACATTTCCAATCTTTTTAGCCACTGAAAACCTTTTTCATGGTATGGGCAAAATATTGTGCATCAAATACTAGTGGTTATTTCTTGTATCCTATGAGTTTTCAATCATATTTTTTTCCTAAAGCCAGTTGAACATTTTCTGACTGGGGTCTGAATTAAGACAAATCTCTTTATTTTGATACTAATGTTTTTCCTCTCAGGTCTACAAATTCCAGTGATATATCTCTCATAACTCCCAGGTTTCTCATGAACAGACTATACAAATCATAGATTATTAAGTTATACTTCAAAATATCTCAGCTGGTGATATGTCAGAAAATTTGATCTGAATGAGAGGACCACTCATTTCAAAAAGTTTTCATGAAATAAAGGAAGTAAAGGTAACTAAAGGGAACTAAATAAATAGTCAATTCAAACAATGCTTCTAACATTTATCACCCCTATTGTCCTACATTTGTCGATTATGTTGACATCTCATGCGGTTGGCACCCTCACCACTCTGTGACCTGGCCACTGTGTTGACTCCTCATGCAGTTGCCACCCTCACCACTCTGTGACTGGGCTACTATGTTAACTCCTCTCGCTGTTGCCACCATCTGTGACAGGGCCAATAATGTCCCTGTTTGGCCTTATTGACATCATCATTTATTTTACCCTTCTTATGATCTGTTAGAACGACAGATAAATAAGAAACACAACCGATCCTGTCTTTGGTGCAGCCATAAGGCCTTTATAACACGGTCCCTATTTTGCATCAGGATTTCAGGAAGCCAAAAGCAGGAGTTGGTACAAAACATAGAAGACACTCAAATATTCCAATCATGTGTCATCTCTGTTTTGGATCCACTCCATTTTTTTTTTGGCATTATCAATACTGATGGATTACTGACCAAATGCTGACCGTGTGAAGGTGGATAACCAAAAGACAGGATCCATTTTTTGGAGTGTTCTTGTGAAGAAAAAGGGAAAAATAAACAGTGACATCAACAGAAACGTACTGCTGACACCCTGTCCACTCTGTCATGGGTTTGCTACTGTTCTGTAGCAATCTATGTGGAATGAGCAGACGGTGTAAAAGGAGTGCACTCTTTCTCATTCTAGAGTAGAATCTTGGGCCACTACACGTTTCTTTACACCTGATGCTAACATTGACCTGTAAGGCGGAGTTCACACCTCAGCTATTTGGCCAGCTTTGGCCCCGTAATTGAACAAATAAGTGAAGTGTGAAGTGATTCTAAGAGTGACGTCTGTCAACAACCTGTCATACTGCCGTACAGAAACAGTTTCACTACCACAGCGTACTAACTATGCCAATCCATTTTGGTGACTGGAGCTAAATGATTTAAGGTTCATTTTTTTATTTTTTAAACAAAGGCAAGACAGAGCAAGACAGATCCTCCACTCTCCTTTCTCAGTTTCAGAGATGGAATATGAGGCTATAGCTCAGCAGGAGGTCATCAACTAGCTAGCGCACTACAATTCACTCTTTGAAACACTGAACTGAGCATGAATATAAGTAACACAAAAATATCATATGTTTGTCACAAAGACACACAAGGATGGAGAAAATGTCAGTCAGACAATAAAACAGGGAAAATGATAATGATATAAACATAGGAGAGGATGACTAGTGGTCAGCAGAAATAAATGAACTCACCTAATCTGCAATTCTGACCCTAGCAAGACAACAAAGACCCAGCAAACAGACAATTAACAGAATCTACTGGGGGCACAAATAGGGCATTACAACTGTGAAAGGGGCACAGAGAGGGCATAACTACTGTGAGGTGGGCACAATGTGGGCATAACTACTTTGAGAGGGCACAATGTGGGCATAACTACTGTAAAGGGGCATGCATCTGTACAAAACTAATGTGAAGGTTGTACAATGAGGGCAATACTACTGTGAGGGGTACAATTTTTTTTTTAAGTATGGAGAGGTGCCAAAGAAAGGACCCGCCTCGGGTGCCAAACATTCTAGGCATGCCACTGGAGGCAGGGAGTGTTTAGATCGCTTGAATAGGTTGACACACAGGCGTATGTTCTGTATTGAGCAGTCACCAAAATTAGCTTACACTGGAGCTGTGAACAAAATGCATGGGTTAATTCATGTAAGTGATCCAGAGTTTTGTTCAGGGTCTCTGTCACAGTGGTATTCTGTCCACATATAGAGTAGCAGGCTGGTGACAGATTCCCTTGAAAGTGTTGCACTGTCAATTGAGAAACTTTATATTGCAATAAACAGGTTATATAAACCAATAGCTCTTTCCTGTGATCTATGAGGATTAAGCATACTGAAATAACATTTAAATTTTTGGGTAGTAAAGCTCTTTGAAGTTTTTTTTGCATGCTACTTGTATAATAAACCACACATAAAACAATATAATTGCACTTATTCTTTTTAAACATAATCACATTGTTTCTGGGCAATGCTCTACATATTCAATAATAAAATTAAAAAAAAATCAACTGAGCTGTTTCCATTCACATAAAATATTATTTTATTAATAAATTCCTAAAAAAATAAATATACAGGATATATACACTTTCCACAAAAAATATGGATGGAAATAGGATGCAATATGAGCAGGGCTGAACAGTCAGCTACACAAAGAAGGTAAGGTGTACAATGCAATAGAAGACCCTATAGAAGGAACTTTTACAAATAGGACACTGTCACTTTAAACGGGCCCAAGGACGACTATGCTGAGTAAATAGGAATGTTCATGAACAAATTCCCCCGACCCTATGATACTAACAAAGTCATCACATAACTATAGGACTCATGGGATTGGTACACACCAATGCCTAAACTAGGGATGGCCAACCTGCGGCTCTCCAGCTGTTATAAAACTACAACTCCCACAATGCCCTGCTGTAGGCTGATAGCTGTAAGCAGTCTGTGCATGCTGGGAGTTGTAGTTTTGCAACAGCTGTAGAGCTGCAGGTTGACCATCCCTGGCCGAAACAAACAATTCAAAGCATCAGTCCTTGTACAATGGACATATAGACCTTACACCTGTAATACCTCAGTCCTCAACCTCGGCGCGCGTTTTCGCATGTATCCGTGTCATCAGCAGGATGAGCTTTAATTGTTATGATGCTAGATAATTAAGGGAACAGCCAACAATCAGCAGGGAGTATGAAACCGCATGACCACTACAGGAGAATAACGATCCACATGAGAGGTGCATGACCAATCACTCAGCACTGCGTATTAGCCATTCCACCCCTTACCCTGTCATCAAGTGCAAGTCACAGAAGTGTCCGCAAGCGCTCAGTGTGCCATGCGCACTAGAATCACTGCAGGTGGTAAGAATTAACAAATACAAGTTGGTGTAGCATAGGGAAAACCATTAATGGGTGCATTCAAGGTGACAGCATCAAAATAAGCTAAAGTGCTATGAATATTAATTAGTCGATAATAAACACACTTATGCTATATGTAAAGTGAAATTATGCTATCTGACAATATATGCTAACTATAACATGATTACATACAATAAATACCCTCAAATGTTAAAGAAATCTCTCCTCATGGCATCTGATGGCTACTATTTAAGCCTTTCAGGGGTTAATCAGGGTAAAAATAAATAAATAAATACCTTATCCATCTGCTCACATAGAGGCCTCTGTGGGCACCTTGATTGAAGACACTGTGCAAGATTTCATCACTGATGACGTCACCGCGTGATTTCTGGAATCAAGATGGCCACGGCTGCCTCTTCGCATGCAAATGGCTGAGGTGTTTTTTTTTGTTTTTTTTATGCCATTTCAGGAAAAATGTATTAGTTACCACAAAGTGATAGGAAATTTGGCTTTGCAATAAATCAAATTTTTCCTGCAATTTGGATCAAAGTCAATTCTTAACACTAAGGCCTCTTTCACACGGGCGTCATATTTTTGGCCCGGATAAGAGGCGTGTGCGTTGCGGGAAAATGCACGATTTTTCTGCGCGAGTGCAAAACATTGTCATGCGTTTTGCACTCGCGTGAGAAAAATCGCTCATGTTTGGTACCCAAACCCGAACTTCTTCACAGAAGTTCGGGCTTGGGATTGATGTTCTGAAGATTTTATTATTTTCCCTTATAACATGGTTATAAGGGAAAATAATAGCATTCTGAATACAGAATGCAGAGTATAATAGTGCTGGAAGGGTTAAAAAAAAAGAAAAAAAAAGTTAACTCACCTTCTCCTCTTGATCGCGTAGTTCCCGGTCTCTTTACTTCTTGAATGAGCTGTGGGCTAAAGGACCTGTGGTGATGTCAGATCACATGCTCCAATCACATGGTCCATCACCGTGGTGATGGAGCATGTGATCTGACGTCACCACAGGTCCTTTAGCCCACAGCTCATTCAAGAAGTAAAGAGACCGGGAACTACGCAATCAAGAGGAGAAGGTGAGTTAACTTTTTTTTTATTTTTTTTAACCCCTCCAGCCCTATTATACTATGCATTCTGTATTCAGAATGCTATTATTTTCCCTTATAACCATGTTATAAGGGAAAATAATACAGTGAATAGACTGTCACCTAGCAACTATGCGTGAAAATCGCGTAGCATCCGCACTTGCTTGCGGATGCTATGCGATTTTCACGCACCCCATTCACTTCTATGGGGCCTGCGTCGCGTGAAAATCGCAAAATATAGAGCATGCTGCGATTTTCACTCAACGCACAAGTGATGCGTGAAAATCAACGCTCATGTGCACAGCCCTATAGAAATGAATGGGTCAGGATTCAGTGCAGGTGCAATACGTTCACCGCACGCATCGCACTGAAAACTCGCCCGTGTGAAAGGGGCCTAATGGGGAACATCAGTGGACATACATTTTTGTGTCTCTCCAGAGATGTTCGATTGAGTTCAAATCAGGGGTTAATCTTGGTTCCATAAAATCATGTTTTTCACAGACTGAGAGTTCTTTAGGTAGTTTTTTTGCAAACTTTCACAAGATCATGTCTCTGGGCTGTACAGTTTGTTTCCTCTCATGACTTATATAGACTGGGGTGTATATTTCCAAATCATTTCTAATCAACTAAATTTATAACATGTGGACTCTTATTAAGGTGTAGAAACATATCAAAATGGTTAAGAGAAATGGGAGGACCCCAGAGCTAAATTTCAAGTGTTATAGCAAAGGAACTGATTACCATGCAAAATGTTACTTTTGCCTTTTTAATGAATCTGCAAATAGCTCTAAAATTTTCACTTTCTCCTTAAGATTAATGGTCTGAAAACTTGAATTGAGTGGAAATTAATGGGTGAAAACTTGAACTTCTTTTATTTTAATACAAGGCTCCGACATAACAAAATGTGAAAAAGTGAGGGTCTGAAGACTTTCAGAAAGCATTGTATATACTTATAACATATCTGTAAAGAATAAATCAAGGAAAAAGAAAAGTTGCTAAAGTGGCGCTCAGTGGATGCTATATGTGAGAGCAGCGGTATCGCGACAGAACCACAAAGATCTGCCGCAAAGGGAAAGGCAATTTGATATATTCAGATACTGCGCTAAGGGACATATATTCTTGCAAGTTAGTGTACAGGTATTGCAGATATACGATGACTGGCACATGAAGGTGTATCAATATACAGGCGCTTAGCTGGTTTTAAACAGTGTACCTGAAATGAAGGCTTCAGTTTGTGTGCCTTTGTCCGTATCCCCGTATTTGATATCGAAATTTTTTCCCCATTTTTCTTCTTTGCTTTTATTTCTGTGTCCGTTTTTATTTATGCTGGTAGTCAGGAACAGTCCAGATGTACTTTGGATTGGCGTGCTTTCTCGTGCCCCGGCCGGTGGCACGTTGCTGCCGCAAGTGGAGGTGTGTATGGAGGAGTGGTTCGCGCTCACTTGGAGCTTGTGAGTGACGTCACTTACAGCGGTCATACATTGACCACCAGTACCAGGTATCTCTTTCTCCGACGCGTTTCGAACAGACGCTGTTCTTCCTCAGGGAGTGTTACCTGGCTGCTCACGCTCCCTTTTTATGGGCGCTTCTCCAGAATTTTAACCCCTTCCCTGCCGATCCTGCATGTAATTATCACCAGTCATTTATTCAAACGCGAACAGCTCTATCTCTGCATTTAAGCCACTGGGTATTAGGGTGTCCATATTGAATATCCATTTAGATTCTCTTCTGGACATTTCTTTAATGTAATCCCCTCCCCTATTATTTGGTTGTATTATTTCAACCCCACAAAAATGGGACCCAGCAAATTTGCCACCATGCTTTACACTGTAGTGGCGTGATAGTGGATGACCTTCATATTTTCTATTTATATTGTATATATGTTCACCTATTCTTTTCTTTAGGGTTCTCTTGGTGCGGCCCACGTAGATTTTATTGCAGGGGCATGTTAGAGTGTAGATAACTCCTTTACTGTTACAGGTGATAAAGTGTTTAATAGTTTGTTTATAGGTTCCCTCCGTATTATTTATTTGTGTTATTGTTTTCGTATTTCTTGATATCTTGCATCCTCTGCACATTTTGCACGGATGGAAGCCGCCTTTTTTCCACTCTTGTTGTTTTTGATTTTTTGCCTCTGTGTTTGTTTCTGTACATCTAGCTGTGGATGCAATTATATTGCCCACATTTTGTGCCCTTCGGAAAACAAATTTGGGGTCTTTGGGGATAAATTCTCCTATTATTTTGTCCTCCTTGAGGGTGTCCCAGTGTTTTTTTATTATTTTTTTGAATAATGGTACCTGGTTACTGTATGGTGTAATGATGGGCGGTATTTTTGTATTAATTTCAGTCTCTGGAGTTATCAAGTTGTTTTTATTTGCTGTTAATAAGGTCTGTCTATTTCAGATTTTTGTGCTACCAATTTTATTGTGTCATATCCCTTGTGTTCCAGTTTCTTCTGTAGTATCTCTGCCTCTCTCTCATATTCCCCTATTTCTGTGCAGTTTCTTCTTAGGCCCCCTGCACACGGCCGTGTTTCACAGCCGTGTGCGGGCCGTGGAACCGCGGCCTGGATCCCTCCTGAGAGCAGGAGCGCACGGCGTCACTGGTTGCTATGACGCCGTGCGCTCCCTGCTGCCGGCACAGTACAGTAATACACTGGTACGATCTATACCAGTGTATTACTGTACTGTGCCGGCAGCAGGGAGCGCACGGCGTCATAGCAACCAGTGACGCCGTGCGCTCCTGCTCTCAGGAGGGATCCAGGCCGCGGTTCCACGGCCCGCACACGGCTGTGAAACACGGCCGTGTGCAGGGGGCCTTAGTCTCATAAATTGACTGCGCGGGATGTTTTCCAGCCATTTGGGGAGGTGGCAGCTGTTCATGGAAATAAAGCTATTGCCATCTGTTGGTTTACTGTAGGTCTTGGTGAGTAGTTTTTCCCCTTCTACATACATAGATAGATCTAGAAAGTTAATCTCTTTTCTGCTGTATACTGAACTGAATTCTAAATAAAACTCGTTTTTATTGATGTCATTTAAAAATTCCAGCAGCTTTGTTTCTCCCCATCCCATATAAAAATAATATCGTCGATAAAACGCCGCCAGAGGACGAGACCCGCACGGGGGGCGCCACCTGGGTGGATGAATTGCTGCTCCCACCACCCAACATATAGGTTTGCGAACCCCGGTGCGAATCTCGTCCCCATCGCGGTCCCCCACGTTTGGAGGTAAAAATTCCCATTGTATAAAAAATAGTTTTTTGTTAAAATGAACATAATGCATTCTCCCAGGAATTTTATTTGTGCTTCTGGCATTTCTCCTTTTGTTTTTAGGAAATGTTGAACGGCGTCTACTCCTTTTTTATTTTCTATCACGGTGTATAGAGATTTTACGTCCAGTGTGCCAATTATATAGTTATTTTTCCATTCTATATTGTTTAGGATCTGTAGAGTGTGTTGGGTGTCTTTGAGGTAAGTAGGGAGTATCTGTACAAATGGTTGTAGTTGTTGGTCAATATATCTAGACAGCGGGCTAGTGAGACAATCTATGCCGGATACTATCGGTCTCCCTGGTGGTTTTTCCATATTTTTGTGTATTTTGGGATTGTGGTATAGTACAGCAATTTTTGGGTGATCATTATTTATAAACGCCGGTTCTTTTTTGTTTAGGATCCCTATGTCTCTCCCTTTTTGAACCAGCCCTTTAAGTTGTTTTTTGAAGGAATCAGTGGGGTTGTTTTTTAATTTTTTATATGTTCTTGTGTCACTTAGAATGTTTTCTGCTTCCCCCTTGTAGTCCTCAATATTCATTAGGACTATGCCTCCCCCCTTATCTGCTGGGCGTATAATGATGTTGTGGTTTTTCTGCATGGTGGAGATAGCCCTCTTTTCTTCCTCCGAAATATTACACATGTATTGGGGGTTTTTTGGGTAATGAATTTTTCTTATGTCCCTTGTCACCTGATTCATAAAGCTGTTTAGTGCCGAGGAGTATTCCTGTAAAGGGTTATATTTTGATTTTGGTTTTAGATCGGTATGTTTGAAAGCGTTTGTTGGCTCCTCCTCTTTATCTTGTTTTTCCTTATATTGATTTTTTTGAGGCAATTGGCTATTTGCAGATTTTTTTATGAAATATTTTTTCAAAGCTAGGTGTCTCATAAATTTTCTGACCCCAATAAAGGCCTGAAATTTATTGAGATATACCGTCGGGGCAAATTTGAGTCCCTTTTTAAGGATTTTTTCTTCTCCTGGTTTTAAGACATGATTACTTAGATTATATATCTTTTGCCCCCATTTTTCATCCAATTCTGTTTCACCAATTAGTTTTTTCTTTTTTTTTGGAGAATTTCCCTCCTCTGCATCCCCTTTTTTGTTTGTGTTTCTTCGGACCTGAAAAAAATCATTTTTTACAGTTTTTTTGTGATCCCTTTATTTTTTCTTATTGTTTCAAGGTTATCCTGGTCTTCTTGATTTGTTTCTTTGTCTGTTGCTAGCTGGACACCCTAATACCCAGTGGCTTAAATGCAGAGATAGAGCTGTTCGCGTTTGAATAAATGACTGGTGATAATTACATGCAGGATCGGCAGGGAAGGGGTTAAAATTCTGGAGAAGCGCCCATAAAAAGGGAGCGTGAGCAGCCAGGTAACACTCCCTGAGGAAGAACAGCGTCTGTTCGAAACGCGTCGGAGAAAGAGATACCTGGTACTGGTGGTCAATGTATGACCGCTGTAAGTGACGTCACTCACAAGCTCCAAGTGAGCGTGAACCACTCCTCCATACACACCTCCACTTGCGGCAGCAACGTGCCACCGGCCGGGGCACGAGAAAGCACGCCAATCCAAAGTACATCTGGACTGTTCCTGACTACCAGCAAAAACAAAAACGGACACAGAAATAAAAGCAAAGAAGAAAAATAGGGAAAAAATTTCGATATCAAATACGGGGATACGGACAAAGGCACACAAACTGAAGGCTTTATTTCAGGTACACTGTTTAAAACCAGCTAAGCGCCTGTATATTGTTACACCTTCATGTGCCAGTCATCGTATATCTGCAATACCTGTACACTAACTTGCAAGAATATATGTCCCTTAGCGCAGTATCTGAATATATCAAAAAGAATAAATCAAGGCAACTGGACTTACTGTAGATTTCTTGAAAACGTTTCCATTGTTCTTCCAACGAGCTTTCTCAATTCTGAGTGACTGTACAAGAATTCTCTGGGAATAAAGAGAATTTACAGATATACCATGACCTGGATACATGAGAGCCTTCACAGACACACTGTATATAGCATTTTATATGTTATACCAGATGGTTGGTTATATTTGCAAATTGAGATGGACAAAAATAGAAGCTTACTTGTTGTCAAGCACAAAACAGACACAAGTGATATGCCAGGTTATTTCACCAGATAATTGAATTGTGAGTCTCTACTCTATATTAAAAGTTCATATCATGATCTAGTATTCTGAATGTCTATTGCTTTCTGGTTTTAATTGGACTCAGTCAATTTGTTCAAAAGGTATAGTTCTTTTGTCGCAAGCTACCAATTATTTTTTTACCTGAATGTCCTATTATTTCAGAAGGTCAAATCATTTAAAATTCATAATATTTTAATTTGCCCATCTACAAATGTTTTGTTGAAAAGTTAAAGTTATATTTATGTCCTAGATGTTAAAGGGCTTAAAGGAGAAAGCATGCAGGCAGCTGTGCTGTAATTTCACATTAAAATTCATCCATTAATTGCTTAGAAAACACTTTGCTAAATGTGTTGTGGCACATCCCATTTATTCTGACAGCTTGCATTGATTTTGCTTTTAAACAAGGACTTTAAGTCAGAAGGACATCTGCACAAAATGGATGCAGCAAGTTCTTCAGTCCAAATCTTTGTAATACTAATCTTTGTAAAACTATATCATTTAAAATTGAATATTTGAAGTTTTTTTCAAGTACATTAATTCAGAAAAAGGTTTGTTATTGCCATAGTGCTTGTTGTTGGAGTTGTAAGGGGTGGGAACTGCAAGTCACGTTATTGCACACATACAAAATTACTTCTACAATAATAAATACAGATCCACTGTGCCTACTGAACAGATTTGGCTTGGAGCTACTCCTATCCTGGCAGTGCCCTGGTCTTCACACTTTAACCCCTATATAGAGACTGATGACAAAGAGGCAAAAGACACCGGTGCAAAGCACCGAGGGGTCAGACAAAACTGCAGTTAGAGACAAGCCAAGGTCAATGCAGGCACAGTTACAAGCCAAAGTCAGCCCGAGGGTAAAGTCAGGTGGCTCATATGGTTACTATGAGGGACAGGCAGGATTAGGGATAGACAGCGAAGGGTAAAATACAGAGACAGCCAGAGGTCAATAGGCAAAACAGAAATGATGCAGCTTATCAGGAAACTACATTGCTCAGGCACCCTCCCACAGTATAAGGTCCCTAATGTAATCTTAGGTAGACAGGCATTGGCTGGGCAAGACTGAGGTGCAGAAACAGTAGCCCTTTAAAAGCAAGATGTAGGATGCATGTACCATATGGGTGAAGAGAAGCATAGCATAGCATACAAATAGAAGGCCCCGCCTGCAGGAATTGGATGGAATGGTGCAGCTACTATAGCTGAATGCCTGGAGATACCAAGCGGACGCTGATGGCCATGCAGCTCTGGAAGAACATCACAGGAGGGAAGATAAGTGCTCTGGTGTCCATGCCTGCATGGAGAAGAGAGGCAGAAACGGGCGTGGACCACAGTTATTGTTTATGCTACAGTGGCATGCAAAAGATTGGGCACCTCTGGTCAAAATTACTGTTACTGTGAGCATTTAAGTACGTTGAAGATAAAATAATCTCCAAAAGGCAGAAAGTTAAAAATGACACATTTCCTTTGTATTTTAAGCAGAAATAATTTTCTTTATTTTAATCTTTTACATTTTCAAAATCCGGCCCGGCCCAGACTACGCAAATATCATGTAAATTAACCCGTATGGTAAACGCAGTAAAACTAAAGCCAGAATTGTTGTTTTTTGCTTAGTCACCACCAAAAAATGTAATAAAAAGAGATAAAAATGTTTTAATCACCCAAAATTATACCAATGAAAACTACAAGATGTCCTGCAAAAATCAAGCTCTCACACAGCTTCGTATAAATAAAAAATAAAAAAGTTATGGGTCTTGCAATTCGGCAATGCAAAAAGATTTTCTTTTTATGAAAAGGTTTTTATTGCGCAAAAGTATTAAAACGTAAAAAACCTAAATGTAATTGGTATCACTGTAATTGTACTGACCCAGAGAATAAAGATATTATGTTATTTATGCTGCAAAATGAACCCTGCAAAATGTATAACATACAAACTGTATTGCTGTTTTTTTTCCATCCCTCCCAGAGAGAGTTAATAAACGTTAATCAGTAAATTACTTATACGCCAAAATGGCACCATTTAAAACTACAACTTGTCCTGCAAAAAACAAGCCCTCATATGGCTATATAGACAGAAAAATTATAAAAAGTTAGACCTCTTGGAAAGGGACAATGAAAAAAAAGAAAAAGAAGAAAAAAAAGTTTGGTCAGTAAGGCCCTGGCGTGTAATAATTTTACATGTTATAGTTACTAGAGAGGGGTCGGTAATCCAGGGAGTTATTCTGATTGCCTGATTGGAGTCAGGAAGGATTTTTTTTCCCCCTTAAGTGGGGAAAATTGGCTTCTACCTCACAGGGATTTTTTTTTTTTTTGCCTTCCTCTGGATCAACTTGCCGGATATCAGGTCGAACTGGATGGACAGATGTCCTTTTTTTTCAGCCTTATAAACTGTTACTATGTTACTAAGGCCCAAAACAGGCTGGTCATTAAGGGGTTAATAAGAGAGAGGCCAAAGAAGTGGCTAAAGCGTGAGTAGATGTGGAGCCCATTGGACCACCTTGTGAGGATATGTAAGAGAGAGAGTATTATGGATCCCGTTGGTGATTAAAAGCGAGACACAGAACCTCCTGTGTCTGAGAGACTGCTGTAAGTGAGCCAGTAGCTGTATATTATTTTTGAGCATTGTTGAAGCAAGTTCAGCATCATATTAGGACTGGTTGCCCCAGATTGCAACCTCATTAACCCTTTCAGGCCTGGAGTTTTTTTGTTTTTTTTTGCGTTTTCGTTTTGTGCTCCATGCCTTTCAAGAGCCATAACTTTTTTATTTTTCTGTTCACATAGCCATCTTTGGGCTTGTTTTTTGCGGGACAAGTTGTAATTTCCAACGCCACCATTTAATATTGCATATGATGTAGTGGGAAGCGGGATAGAAATTCCAAATATATTTTTATATTCTTAAACTATGGGAGTTTTTGCACATCGCAAAACCCATGATCTGTAATTATTTTTGTTCTTTTATTTTTATTGGGTTTTTTTTTACTTTATTTTTTTTACACTTTTTTATAGTTCCATAGGGAACTATAACATGCAATCATTAGATTTATATTATCATATACTCCAATGCACTTGCATTGGAATCTATGATGATTTCACTACTTCCTTATGGAGCCCTATTACAGGCAAGGGCTCCATAGGAAATACTATGCAGCAGCCTCCTGTCATTCATAAAGGCAGGGGTTGCTGCATACATGCTAAGGCTCCTCAGATCGCCACACGGGGAAGCAGGAGCACAACCGAAAGCAAAAGCTTTTGGTTTACAGCACGCTCAGATGTTGTGGTCAGGACTGACCACGACATCTGAGGGGTTAAATGCCCGTGATCGGCATTACTGCTGGTTGCGGACATTAGTCACGGGTGTCTGCTAGAAGAAGGTAAAGAGAAGAAATGTAGGTTTTAAGCATACATTTCTAATAAAGAAAATCTGCTGGCATATGTGATTTTAATCTCCATAAACATTTGTCACATCTAAAGCACTCTAAAGAAAATGTGTTTTAGGTGTGTACCAGGGTTACAGCGGTCTGTGTTGTGAAGGTTGGAGTGTAACGGGAGTTGCTTCATCCAGGGTGGTTTTGAGGGTATTGTTGTAGTGCTTAGCAGCCAGATCCAGCCAAAAGAGGGGAGAGACTGGGGACAGTGGTAACTTTTGAGTGTCATTAAGTTGCTGGGGGTTAATGGCAGGTGGGTTTTCTTATGTGTGACACGAAGGAATGTCATGAGAGAAATGAAAGATCGTTACTAGTGTTGATCGAGCACCATAGTGCTTGGGGACTTGGGCCGAACACATTGGGATGCTCGGGTGCTCTACCGAGCACCTGAGCACAATGGAAGTCAATGGGAGAACTGGAGCATTGAACCAGACACCCACTGCTCTGAAGAGAGAGGGTGCCTGGTTCATATGAAAAGGTCAGAAATTGATGGAAACACCACCGAAATGGTTTGGGAACAGCATGGGGAGAATGTCTGTATGCATCTTGGACTCCCAGGTTGCTGCTGGGAACGATGTTGTCCGAGTAGTACGCCACTTTTACAGACTGACAATAATACGCACAAAACCAAAGATAAAATTAATTTTAGATGAAAAATTGTTAGGAAACATTCTTTCCTGTATATTTACTTGTATATAAAGTGCAAGTGCTGCTAAAAATTACAAGGAAGAGGCACTCTGATCCAACCTGTATATCACAAAAAGGAGGGCCTCATGCACATTGTGGTACAATTGTTCAGGTAGTGGGACTCCTACACTCATAAAGCCTATGCACTAAGTAAAAGGGCTGCCAAAAATTTCAAGGAAGCAGCACTCCAATTCACCCTAAAGGAGGGCATCATACACAGCCTTGAAAAATTAGGATTGGCCTGCTGGTGACACTCAAAAACATTTGGAGCAAGGGCCTGCTGATCTGACCATCTAAACCATTATGGACGAGGGCCTACTGCCTCTAGAGATGGGCTTGCTGTACGCCCGGCGGTCGTTTTGTGGCGTACTTTGCTCGTTCGCGGTTTGCCGAACGGGCAAACATATGGCGATGTCCACTGGTGCCATATTCTTTTACATTGTGAAGAACTTTGACCCATGACACATCCATCAGGTGGGACAGGACAGCCATTTGAGACAATTTAGTACAAGGACATAACCCCAACCTTATAAATAAACCTGATCTGGCTGCCATTTTATGTTCAGTCTTTTGCCAGTATAGGGAGATGTTGCTGTGTGGAGCAGGGACAGACTGTTAGGGACACCAAACGCTAGCTAATAGGGCCACAAAAGTCCTTTTAAGGACTGGTATAGGTGTGCTATCGATACGTGTGACTTACGGAGGGGTGCAATATAATTATAATATACTTTCTAACATAGAAAGTATATTATAGTGCATTTGTATTGTGCAGCATTTGTGTGCGGTTTTGATGCCTTACCGCATCTACACAGAGTGACAAATGCTATTGGAACAAATAATTTCTACTGGTTTGATATACCAGTTGCCCCCAAAAAAACTGATTGAATCAGGGGTGTTATATATCAATAATATACTTTCTATATAGTGCATTTCGGTAGCGCAGCATTTGTTTGCGGTTTTGCTGCGTTACCGCATCTACACAAAGCGACAAACACTATTTGAAGAAATAAATTCTACTGGTGTGATTAACCTGTTGCCCCCCCCCCCAAAAAAAAAAACTGATTGAAGCAGGGGTGTTATATACCAATAATACACTTCTATATAGTGCATTTAGGTAGTGCAGCATTTGTCTGCGGTTTTGTTGCCTTACCACATCTACACAGAGTGAAAAACACTATTTGAAAAATTATTTCTACTGGTGTGATTAACCAGTAGCCCCCCCCCCAAAAAAAAATCTGATTGAAGCAGGGGTGTTATATACCAATAACATACTTTCTACATAGTGTATTTAGGTAGTGCAGCAATTGTCTCTGGTTTTGCTGCGTTACCACATCTACACAGAGTGAAAAACACTATTTGAAGAAATAATTTCTACTGGTGTGATATACCAGTTGCCCCCCCCAAAAAAACTGATTGAAGCAGGGGTGTTATATACCAATAATATACTTTCTATATAGTGCATTTAGGTAGTGAAGCATTTGACTGCGGTTTTGCTACGTTACCACGTCAACACAGAGTGAAAACACTATTTGAAGCAATAATTTCTACTGGTGTGATTAAACTGTTGCCCCCCCAAAAAACTGATTGAATCAGGGGTGTTATATACCAATAATTTACTTTCTATATAGTGCATTTAGGCTGTGCAGCATTTGTCTGCGGTTTTGCTGCGTTACCACATCTACACAGAGTGAAAAACACTGTTTGAAGAAATAATTTCTACTGGTGTGATTAACCAGTAGCCCCCCCCCAAAAAAAAAAATATTGAAGCAGGGGTGTTATATAGCAATAACATACTTTCTATATAGTGCATTTAGGTAGTGTAGCAATTGTCTGCGGTTTTGCTGCGTTACCGCATCTACACAAAGTGAAAAACACTATTTGAAGAAATAATTTCTACGGTGTGATTCACCAGTAGCCCCCCAAAAAGAACTGATTGAAGCAGGGGTGTTATATACCAATAATATATTGCATTAACACATCTACACAGAGTGAGAAACAGTATTGGAACTAATAATTTCTACTGGTGTGATTTACCAGTTGCCCCCCCAAAAAACTGATTGAGGCAGGGGTGTGATATACCTTCTTTCACAAATACTGCTCTTCTATAGGGACTTTTTTCACAAGGTAATTATGAAAATGACAAGCAGAGGAAGAGGCAGAACATTCTGCAGGGATGCTAGGGGTTGGGCATGTGCACCAGGCCGCAGCCTAAGTGGGAAGTTGCAGAAGGTGCGTGCGATTACGTCAAAGGATGCACCAGACTTGGTCGAGTGGCTCACCATCTTCTCTATCTGCACCCTCTTCGCTCTCTGCTGTGTGCACCCCCAAAGACACCACCACCATATCCCCTCCGCTTGAGTCAGATGAATTATTTTCCCATTCATTACAAGACCTTACCGATGCACAGCCATTACTGGCATCTGATCACGAAGACGAGGTAGTAACGGTCGCTACCCAGCAGTATGTCGACAATTCCCAGATCAGCCCAAGGAGGGTGGTCCCCGCTGATGCTGCCTACTCCGAGATCTCTAATGTCAGTGGTGGTGAAGATGACGAATCCGATGATGACATGTCGATTGACATCACATTCCCACAAGAGAGGAAGAGGAATGGAGTTCAGAGGGAGAGACGGAGCAGCACATAGGTAGTAGAAGGAGGAGAGGCAGGCAGAACTTACAGTGCACAGGAGGCAAAAAGCAGACTGCTAATGTATCTGGAACGAGCCATCTACCATGCACGGTAACATCTGGCACTCCTAGGACACTGGCACATGACTCCGCAGTGTGTTTTTTTTTTAACGTGTCCACTGCTGACAATAGTGTTGCCATCTGCAGCCTGTGCTGTCAATGCATAAGTCACAGTAAGCCCAACACTCACCTAGGGACGACCGCCTTAAGAAGGCACCTGGCCTCCCATCTCCGAGCCCAGTGGGAGCAACACCGTCAGAACCCACAAAGCCACACTCTCAGCATTCCCCATCCTGCCTCTTCTCCTCTCTCCTCCCAGTTGTCCTCCACTCCACCTTCCACTGTGCCGTTGTCACGTTCATCTGGCAAAAGGGAGACTTCTTTGCCCAAATGTTTGAGCTAAAAACGATGATGACGCCGGATAACCCTCTTGCCCAACAGTTGACTGCTGGCTTGTCAGAATTGCTAGCCCGCCAACTACTGCCATATAAACTGGTGGACTCGGAGGCCTTTATAAAATTTGTGTGGACTCGGGGGCCTTTATAAAAACACTGCAATGGAAGGTCTCTGGAAGAAAATATTTCTCCCAGAAGGGCATCCCAGAACTATATGGCAACGTTCAGAGGCAAGTGAATGTATCTCTGGCATACAGTGTCGGTGCTAAGATACATCTGACAACATACATGTTGTCTAGCAAACACGGGCAGGGAAGGTACATAACTTTTACTGCCCACTGGGTGAACCTTATGACGGCCATCAAGCATGCAACCCGTGGCACCTGTGTAGGTTTGGTGTTAACGCCACGGATTGCATGCAGACCTGCCTCCTCTTCTCCTCCTCATACTCCATCCTCCCTTTCCTCCTCGGCCGACTCCTCCTTTTCTGCTGCTACCGCCTTTTTTTCTGCACCCCCCAAGCTCCCCAAATCTTATTCGACGTGCCAGGTGAGACGTTGCCATGCTGTGCTGTGTCTGTTGTGCCTGGAAGCCAAGAGCCACACCGGTCCTGTACTCCTTTCAGCTTTGCGGTCACAGGCCGATCAGTGGCAAACCCCGCTCAATTTGACAGTTGGTAAAGTGGTGTGCGACAATGGTGCCAATCTGCTGAGCGTGCTGAAACAGGAAAAAATGACAAACATGCCGTGCATGGCACACATCCTGAACGTAGTCGTGCAGCGATTTGTTGCCAAATACCCCGCAGTCCAGGACGTCTTGCGGCAGGCCAGGAAAATCTCTGGCCATTTTAGAAGATATTACACAGCCATGGCTCGCCTTGCTGACATTCAGTGGCAATGACACCTACTGCCCATCAGATGTCTGATTTGTGACTGCCCGACGCAATGGAACGCCACTTTGTATATGCTTGATAGGCTTCTCCAGCAGAAACGTGCAGTTAACAACTACCTGTACGAACTCTGCGGCAGGACAGGTTCTGGAGAGCTTGTTTTTTTCACCGCTTCAGTGGCTGCTCATGCGCGACACATGCAGACATCTGCGGCCATTTGATGAGATGACCAAACTGGTCAGTCGCAGCCAGGGCGCCATCAGTGACATTGTCCCTTACGCCTTCTTTCTGGAGCGTGCATTGCGTCGTGTCAGTGATCAAGCCGATGAGGCGCAGGAAGATGAGAAAGTCGCAATGCTGTATGAATTCCCAGGTCGGGGCTACTTCATCTGAGACAAGTCAACAACAGGAGTCTGAAGAGGAGTCAGAGGAGGATGATGCCAGGGCGGAGGAGGAGCAAGAATAGCATGCTTTAAACGTTTCTGGGATCCCTGGTGTTGCCCGTGGCTAAGAAGAGGAGAACGAGGATGACATTATCCTGGATGATGAGCAGGAGCCAGGCCACTCCACCACTTCCAGTTTAGTGCAAATGAGGGCCTTCATGCTCCAGTGTTTGAAGAGGGACCACCGTATAAAAAGCATAAAGGGCAAGGACCATTACTGGGTGGCAACTTACTTAGACCCCCGGTACCAACACAAAATGGCGGAAATGTTACCACCACCACAGAGGGCTGTCAGAAGGCAGCACTTCCAGGCCTTGCTTCGAGAAATTCTGCATTCTGCTTTTGTGGGTGCTGGCAGAGGAATTTCCACTCACAGAGAAACAGTTGTTGGTACCAATCCAACAGCGCATGGAAGAAGAGGGCGGTTTGAAGATGTGTTGGTCACTTCGAATATGAGATCATTCTTGCAGCCAACCCATCGACAGCTGTCCTCTGTATCCAGCCTCAGGGAACGCCTAGACTGACAGGTGTCAGACTACATCGGGTTAACGGCCGATGTGGACGCTATGAGAAGTGATGAACCCCTGGACTACTGGGTGTTCAGGCTTGTCCTGTGGCCAGAGCTGGCACATTTTGCCATGGAACTGTTGGCTTGCCCCTCGTCTAGTGTCCTGTCCGAAAGGGATTGGGGGGGGGGGGGATCGTGACCGATAAGCGCACTTGCCTACCTCACATTTCTAAAAATGAATGAGGTATGGATCTCGGAGTAATTCAACACATGTGACGAGTCGACTACCTTTGATTGAATTTCCTCATGACAGTCCACAAATATCCGCCACCACCCAGAATAAATCATGGTCCTGTCTTAGGTAAATACAGCGGCATAAAAGGCCTTTTATGTCCGTTGAATGGCAAATTTTTGGGGCCTGTAATGTCCAACAGTCACATATTTATCCTGTGACCGCCTAATGTACCTCCTGCCACAGAATCCAAAGTTCTTTGCTGTCAGGTAATGCCTATTGCCTAATTTTTGGGGCCTATACTGGCCGACAGTTGCATTTTTATCCTGTGACCGCCTAATGTACCTCCTGCCACAGAATCCAAAGTTCTTTGCTGCCAGGTAATGCCTTTCGCATAATTTTTGGTGCCTGTACTGGCCGACAGTTGCATTTTTATCCTGTGACCACCTAATGTACCTCCAGCCACAGAATCAAAAGTTCTTTGCTGTCAGGTGAATGCCTATTGGCTAATTTTTGGGGCCTGTACTGGCCGACAATTACATATTTATCCTATAAGCGCCTAATTTACCTCCAGCCACAGAATCCAAAGTTCTTTGCTGTCAAGTGAATGCCTATTGCCTAATTCTTGGGGCCTGTACTGGCCTACAGTTACATATTTATCCTGTGAATGCCTAATGTACCTCCAGCCACAGATTCCAAAGTTATTTGCTGTCAGGTGAATGCCTATTGGCTTATTTTTGGGGCCTGTACTGGCCAACAGTTAATTTTTGTTATCTTTAGCCACATAATCACACCCTTGTCTCACTCCCCTGCCTCTCATTATTGTGGCATATGAACCGTATTCACCATAAGGACTTTCTAATGTCACAGGGTCATGTGACTGTGCCCCCCACCCTGTTGTGTGCTCCTAACCCCGTACTATTCCCCCTTATACACTGCATTGTGCCCTCTTACCACACCTTGTGCAGTGCCTCTAGTCATTCCCTGTACTGTGCCCTCTTATACTCTTTTATCCGGTCAAGGTATGGTGGTGTTATCCGGTCACTGTGCAGAGGTGTTATCCGGTCAATGTATGGCGGTGGTATTAAATATCTGGATGGCCATAACTATATCCCTTTCCTTGCCCACGCTATCCTTTTTTAGACCTGGCATGAGCGGGAAAAATATGCAGATTGGGGTGCCTCACATAGACGTATTTCTATATAATAAATGATCACCTAATTGTATTATAATTTGGGGGTGGGGATAATATCTTAATATTATATAGATTCTAGTGTATTATACTGTGCCCTGTATTTCCCAGTAGAAAATGATCCTTGGGAAGCACAGTCCTCATTCCTTATCACCAGGACCAGTTAGCGCTCTGTCAGTACATGGCGGCCTCCCCTCTCCACCACGCTGCTCCGCTGTGTACTGGTGCTTATTCTGACACTAGGGCTGGGTTCACATCCTATTTTTGCCATCTATTTAATACATACCAAAAATGTATGCGTTAACAGATGCCTCAGACTGATGCCGTACAGTGGCGTCCGTTCACCATACAGTTCCATGGTAGAAAAAAAATTTGATGTTAACACATGCATTTTTTTTATAGACTCTGCAGGATACAAAAACGTGGAGTGCTGCACATTTGTATACATCAACCTAATAGGAAATAACATTTTTCTAGGCTACAGCAGGGCACATTTTTGAGAGTTTCCCTTTAAGACGCATAAAAAAAAGGCCCCTGATTAAAATACATATTTTTTGTGGAAATTTTTGCCAATGATCCCCCTCTGGTATGTCACTGTCCATGTTGTGGGACTTTTTATGTACTTCTAGTAAGTGTTTGCTGGCTGCAAATATGAGCTGAAGGTTCTTCAGGTTCGCCTGCCATTAAAGTGAATGAGGCCCACCGCAAACTTGCGGTTCACGAACATTTGATTGCGTTCGCGCTATCGTGTTCGCGAACCGTCCCGGCCGATGTTCGTCCATCACTAGTGATAAATGCGGAATTTGAGGGGTTAAATGACTGGAGGGGGGAGAAATCGATGTTCCCCGTCATCATGCCCACACCATGTAGATCAATTAGTGACAAAGTAATTTGCAACAAATCAAATTTCTTGACTAGGTTCGGCAAAGCTGCCAAAAAGAATTTTTCAAAACTTCGCTCATCATTAGTCATCAGTATTAAGTATAGGTTATCAATATTAAGCACTTGGAAAACCCTTTTAATGGCTAAAGAAGGTTACAATTGAAAAATATATATATTATATTATTACAAACAACTATACTAGAAAGGAGAAATAAAGCAGTTTTTTTTTTTATGTACATATATTAAATTAGATTTTGAAACAGTCTACTGTGGGACTAAATGAAAGCACTTTATCTGGCAAGTATGTCAAAGATTTTTTTTTCCACAACGTTATATATATTTCAACAGGGAACATCTCTGACATGTTTAAATTAGTACTGCAGCTTACAAGATAGCTTCTCCTGCAGCAGACAGATATATTGTTACTGTTCAAAATTTTAATGCTGCCTGGAAGAACCTGTGGACAATGAGATTTCGAGCCTTCAATGTCCAACAAATGATCAATAGAAACCCTACAAGATGTCAGTATGACAAAAACACTGGCATTCTGAAAACATATATCCAGCAGAGTGATAAAATAAGATCTTCTGGACTAGAGGCTGGGTGTCTCTTTTCTATTTTTCTGCAAAAATATTTATAAGGTAACATAAGTGATGCATGATCCTCACTATTACATACAGGTCATTGGCAGTCATGTATATGTTTGTGAGATTGATGCATTGTAAAAACAGGAGTTAAGGTAACATCCTGGCAGGGTATAAAGATCCTTTCTCTATCTTTACATATGAGGCAGAATCAAGGAGGAAAATTGTGTAGAAAATCTTGGCTTCTCCAAGGCCACATTATGCGGATGAGGTTTTCTGGCAGTAAAGCAAGGGTCAACATATCATACTGCATGTGCAACTTGTGCGCAACATGTAGGCTGTTAGTAAGGAAGTTTGTACTCCATCCAAAACGCGTAAGCATCTCTAGTGTTTACCTCCAATGATGTCTGAATAAAGATTTAAGGAGTGCTGGAGGCCTTGGATTTTTGCTAAATTTCATGTCCAATCTGGCTAGCTATACAGGAGCTCATTAGGTAAGGAAGCATAACAACACAGGCTATGTACTGTATCTAGTGCAAAGTATGGACACGATGAATACAGTCACAATATAGCTTTCAAACATATACAAAAGGAGACTTATGCATATCCAATACTTGGTACACCATTTGTTTAAGTTCATTACCTCTGCCTCAATTTAAATTTTCCAGGCCTACATACTCAGGTCTTGGATAAATGTTTCCAGACTCCCCCATACACCTACATGCTCAGTATGGCCGAGTGCGTATTTGTTTTCAAAAGGAGAAAGTTGCTTCTATCCACCTATGTACCGTATGTCCCTAAAAAACAAACACAGCGGGCATTACAATTTAATGTGTCCAATTGTCCAATTATTTTGTTCCCCAACACCATCTGTCAGGAGAGAGCCAGGAACTTTCCATACATGTTAGACTGTTGGCTGGCCCAGCCAAAGACATTTGGTTTGCCTGATAAAAATATCATATTTTTGATAAAGACTAGAGTTGAGCGAACACCTGGATGTTCGGGTTCGAGAAGTTCGGCCGAACATCCCGGAAATGTTCGGGTTCGGGATCCGAACCCGATC
This sequence comes from Bufo gargarizans, assembly GCF_014858855.1. Lineage (NCBI taxonomy): Eukaryota > Metazoa > Chordata > Amphibia > Anura > Bufonidae > Bufo > Bufo gargarizans. The sequence goes on from NC_058080.1 coordinate 199,857,589, forward strand.
CGAACTTCGTCCCGAACCCGAACCCCATTGAAGTCAATGGGGACCCGAACTTTTCGGCACTAAAAAGGCTGTAAAACAGCCCAGGAAAGAGCTAGAGGGCTGCAAAAGGCAGCAACATGTAGGTAAATCCCCTGCAAACAAATGTGGATAGGGAAATGAATTAAAATAAAAATTAAATAAATAAAAATTAACCAAAATCAATTGGAGAGAGGTTCCATAGCAGAGAATCTGGCTTCCCGTCACCCACCACTGGAACAGTCCATTCTCAGATATTTAGGCCCCGGCACCCAGGCAGAGGAGAGAGGTCCCGTAACAGAGAATCTGTCTTCATGTCAGCAGAGAATTAGTCTGCATGTCATAGCAGAGAATGAGGCTTCACGTCAGCCACCACTGCAACAGTCCATTGGCATATATTTAGGCCCAGCACCCAGGCAGAGGAGGGAGGTCCCGTAACAGAGAATCTGTCTTCATGTCAGCAGAGAATTAGTCTGCATGTCATAGCAGAGAATGAGGCTTCACGTCAGCCACCACTGCAACAGTCCATTGGCATATATTTAGGCCCAGCACACACACAGGCAGAGGAGAGAGGTCCCGTAACAGACAATCTGGCTTCATGTCAGCAGAGAATTAGTCTGCATGTCATAGCAGAGAATGAGGCTTCACGTCAGCCACCACTGCAACAGTCCATTGGCATATATTTAGGCCCAGCACACACACAGGCAGAGGAGAGAGGTCCCGTAACAGAGAATCTGTCTTCATGTCAGCAGAGAATTAGTCTGCATGTCATAGCAGAGAATGAGGCTTCACGTCAGCCACCACTGCAACAGTCCATTGGCATATATTTAGGCCCAGCACACACACAGGCAGAGGAGAGAGGTCCCGTAACAGAGAATCTGTCTTCATGTCAGCAGAGAATCAGTCTTCATATCATAGCAGAGAATCAGGCTTCACGTCACCCACCACTGTAAGAGTCAATTTTCATAAATTTAGGCCCAGAACCCAGGCAGAGGAGAAAGGTCCCGTAACAGACAATCTGGCTTCATGTCAGCAGAGAATCAGTCTTCATATCATAGCAGAGAATCAGGCTTCACGTCACCCACCACTGTAAGAGTCAATTTTCATAAATTTAGGCCCAGAACCCAGGCAGAGGAGAAAGGTCCCGTAACAGACAATCTGGCTTCATGTCAGCAGAGAATCAGTCTTCATATCATAGCAGAGAATCAGGCTTCACGTCACCCACCACTGTAAGAGTCAATTTTCATAAATTTAGGCCCAGAACCCAGGCAGAGGAGAAAGGTCCCGTAACAGACAATCTGGCTTCATGTCAGCAGAGAATCAGTCTTCATATCATAGCAGAGAATCAGGCTTCACGTCACCCACCACTGTAAGAGTCAATTTTCATAAATTTAGGCCCAGAACCCAGGCAGAGGAGAAAGGTCCCGTAACAGACAATCTGGCTTCATGTCAGCAGAGAATTAGTCTGCATGTCATAGCAGAGAATGAGGCTTCACGTCACCCACCACTGCAACAGTCCATTGGCATATATTCAGGCCCAGCACCCAGGCAGAGGAGAGAGGTCCCGTAACAGAGGATCTGGCTTCATGTCAGCAGAGAATCAGTCTGCATGTCATAGCAGAGAATCAGGCTTCACGTCAGCCACCACTGCAACAGTCCATTGTCATAAATTTAGGCCCAGCACCCAGGCAGAGGAGAGAGGTCCCGTAACAGAGGATCTGGCTTCATGTCAGCAGAGAATCAGTCTGCATGTCATAGCAGAGAATCAGGCTTCACGTCAGCCACCACTGCAACAGTCCATTGTCATAAATTTAGGCCCAGCACCCAGGCAGAGGAGAGAGGTCCCGTAACAGACAATCTGGCTTCATGTCAGCAGAGAATTAGTCTGCATGTCATAGCAGAGAATCAGGCTTCATGTCAGCCACCACTGCAACAGTCCATTGGCATATATTTAGGCCTAGCACACAGGCAGAGGAGAGGTTCATTCAACTTTGGGTAGCATCGCAATATAATGGTAAAATGAAAATAAAAATAGGATTGAATGAGGAAGTGCCCTGGAGTCCAATAATATATGGTTATGGGGAGGTAGTTAATGTCTAATCTGGACAAGGGACGGACAGGTCCTGTGGGATCCATGCCTGGTTCATTTTTATGAACGTCAGCTTGTCCACATTGGCTGTAGACAGGCGGCTGCGTTTGTCTGTAATGACGCCCCCTGCCGTGCTGAATACACGTTCAGACAAAACGCTGGCTGCCGGGCAGGCCAGCACCTCCAAGGCATAAAAGGCTAGCTCTGGCCACGTGGACAATTTAGAGACCCAGAAGTTGAATGGGGCCGAACCATCAGTCAGTACGTGGAGGGGTGTGCACACGTACTGTTCCACCATGTTAGTGAAATGTTGCCTCCTGCTAACACGTTGCGTATCAGGTGGTGGTGCAGTTAGCTGTGGCGTGTTGACAAAAGTTTTCCACATCTCTGCCATGCTAACCCTGCCCTCAGAGGAGCTGGCCGTGACACAGCTGCCTTGGCGACCTCTTGCTCCTCCTCTGCCTTGGCCTTGGGCTTCCACTTGTTCCCCTGTGACATTTGGGAATGCTCTCAGTAGCGCGTCTACCAACGTGCGCTTGTACTCGCGCATCTTCCTATCACGCTCCAGTGCAGGAAGTAAGGTGGGCACATTGTCTTTGTAGCGTGGATCCAGCAGGGTGGCAACCCAGTAGTCCGCACAGGTTAAAATGTGGGCAACTCTGCTGTCGTTGCGCAGGCACTGCAGCATGTAGTCGCTCATGTGTGCCAGGCTGCCCAGGGGTAAGGACAAGCTGTCCTCTGTGGGAGGCGTATCGTCATCGTCCTGCCTTTCCCCCCAGCCACGCACCAGTGATGGACCCGAGCTGCGTTGGGTGCCACCCCGCTGTGACCATGCTTCATCCTCATCCTCCTCCACCTCCTCCTCATCCTCGTCCTCCTCGTCCTCCAGTAGTGGGCCCTGGCTGGCCACATTTGTACCTGGCCTCTGCTGTTGCAAAAAACCTCCCTCTGAGTCACTTCGAAGAGACTGGCCTGAAAGTGCTAAAAATGACCCCTCTTCCTCATCCTCCTCCTCCTCCTCCTGGGCCACCTCCTGTTCCATCATCGCCCTAAGTGTTTTCTCAAGGAGACATAGAAGTGGTATTGTAACGCTGATAACGGTGTCATCGCCACTGGCCATGTTGGTGGAGTACTCGAAACAGCGCAACAGGGCACACAGGTCTCGCATGGAGGCCCAGTCATTGGTGGTGAAGTGGTGCTGTTCTGTAGTGCGACTGACCCGTGCGTGCTGCAGCTGAAACTCCACTATGGCCTGCTGCTGCTCGCACAGTCTGTCCAGCATGTGCAAGGTGGAGTTCCACCTGGTGGGCACGTCGCATATGAGGCGGTGAGCGGGAAGGCCGAAGTTACGCTGTAGCGCAGACAGGCGAGCAGCGGCAGGATGTGAACGCCGGAAGCGCGAACAGACGGCCCGCACTTTATGCAGCAGCTCTGACATGTCGGGGTAGTTGTGAATGAACTTCTGCACCACCAAATTCAGCACATGCGCCAAGCAAGGGATGTGCGTCAAATTGGCTAGTCCCAGAGCTGCAACGAGATTTCGCCCATTATCACACACCACCAGGCCGGGCTTGAGGCTCACCGGCAGCAACCACTCGTCGGTCTGTTGTTCTATACCCCGCCACAACTCCTGTGCGGTGTGGGGCCTGTCCCCCAAACATATGAGTTTCAGAATGGCCTGCTGACGTTTACCCCGGGCTGTGCTGAAGTTGGTGGTGAAGGTGTGTGGCTGACTGGATGAGCAGGTGGAAGAAGAGGAGGAGGAAGCCGAGAAGGAGGAGGTGGCAACAGGAGGCAAAGAATGTTGCCCTGCGATCCTTGGCGGCGGAAGGACGTGCGCCAAACAGCTCTCCGCCTGGGGCCCAGCTGCCACTACATTTACCCAGTGTGCAGTTAGGGAGATATAGCGTCCCTGGCCGTGCTTACTGGTCCACGTATCTGTGGTTAGGTGGACCTTGCCACAGATGGCGTTGCGCAGTGCACACTTGATTTTATCGGATACTTGGTTGTGCAGGGAAGGCACGGCTCTCTTGGAGAAGTAGTGCCGGCTGGGAACAACATACTGTGGGACAGCAAGCGACATGAGCTGTTTGAAGCTGTCTGTGTCCACCAGCCTAAATGACAGCATTTCATAGGCCAGTAGTTTAGAAATGCTGGCATTCAGGGCCAGGGATCGAGGGTGGCTAGGTGGGAATTTACGCTTTCTATCAAATGTTTGTGAGATGGAGAGCTGAACGCTGGCGTGTGACATGGTTGAGACGCTTGGTGACGGAGGTGGTGGTGGTGGTGTTGGTGGTACATCCCCTGTTTGCTGGGCGGCAGGTGCCAACGTTCCTCCAGAGGCGGAGGAAGAGGCCGAGGCGGCAGCAGCAGAATAGGCCGAGGCGGCAGCAGCAGAAGAGGTAGCAGGGGGAGCCTGAGTGACTTCCTTGGTTTTAAGGTGTTTACTCCACTGCAGTTCATGCTTTGCATGCAGGTGCCTGGTCATGCAGGTTGTGCTCAGGTTCAGAACGTTAATGCCTCGCTTCAGGCTCTGATGGCACAGCGTGCAAACCACTCGGGTCTTGTCGTCAGCACATTGTTTGAAGAAGTGCCATGCCAGGGAACTCCTTGAAGCTGCCTTTGGGGTGCTCGGTCCCAGATGGCGGCGGTCAGTAGCAGGCGGAGTCTCTTGGCGGCGGGTGTTCTGCTTTTGCCCACTGCTCCCTCTTTTGCTACGCTGTTGGCTCGGTCTCACCACTGCCTCTTCCTCCGAACTGTGAAAGTCAGTGGCACGACCTTCATTCCATGTGGGGTCTAGGACCTCATCGTCCCCTGCATCGTCTTCCACCCAGTCTTGATCCCTGACCTCCTGTTCAGTCTGCACACTGCAGAAAGACGCAGCAGTTGGCACCTGTGTTTCGTCATCATCAGAGACATGCTGAGGTGGTATTCCCATGTCCTCATCATCAGGAAACATAAGTGGTTGTGCGTCAGTGCATTCTATGTCTTTCACCGCTGGGGAAGGGCTAGGTGGATGCCCTTGGGAAACCCTGCCAGCGGAGTCTTCAAACAGCATAAGAGACTGCTGCATAACTTGAGGCTGAGACAGTTTCCCTGGTATGCATGGGGGTGATGTGACAGACTGATGGGGTTGGTTTTCAGGCGCCATCTGTGCGCTTTCTGCAGAAGACTGGGTGGGAGATAATGTGAACGTGCTGGATCCACTGTCGGCCACCCAATTGACTAATGCCTGTACCTGCTCAGGCCTTACCATCCTTAGAACGGCATTGGGCCCCACCATATATCGCTGTAAATTCTGGCGGCTACTGGGACCTGAGGTAGTTGGTACACTAGGACGTGTGGATGTGGCAGAACGGCCACGTCCTCTCCCAGCACCAGAGGGTCCACTAACACCACCACGACCATGTCCACGTCCGCGTCCCTTACTAGATGTTTTTCTCATTGTTATGGTTCACCACAACAACAAATATATTATTTGGCCCAATGTATTGTATTCAAATTCAGCGGGATATAAATTTGAGGCCTAGTATTTAGGCGCTGGGTGACCGGTATGGATTTAGTGACAGAATTAGACTTGGAAATGCACAGAAGCGTGTGTGTGAAGTTATTCTGAATGACCCTATGTGCACCTTCAATATTATATACCCTTTTAGGGATAGATTTCAAATAGCTCTGATATAGCAGAAACCACTAAATTATGAAATTGCTAAATTGGGAATTGTACTTCAACCCAGAACAAAAAATGTGCTTTGACGGACACTAAATATCTTGCCCAGCAACAACAGTACAGCGGTGGGTAACGAGAGATTTAGAGGGATTTAAATTTGAGGCCTAGTATTTAGGCGCTGGGTGACAGGTATGGGTTTAGTGACAGAATTAGACTTGGAAATACACAGTAGCGGGTGTGTGTGAAGTTATTCTGAATGACCCAATGTGCACCTTCAATATTATATACCCTTTTTGGGATAGATTTCAAATAGCTCTGATATAGCAGGAACCACTAAATTATGAAATTGCTAAATTGGGAATTGTATTTCAACCCAGAACAAGAAATGTGCTTGAACGGACACTAAATAACTCGCCCAGCTACAGCACTAGGGACAGATTTAGCTGGATATAAATTTGAGGCCTAGTATTTAGGCGCTGGGTGACCGGTATGGATTTAGTGACAGAATTAGACTGGGATATGGCCAAAAAATGAACAGACTATTGCTGGTTAAATGCACTTGGTGTGACAGCTTCACCCTGATGTAGGCTTTAGCCAAAAAACAACCACACCATTGAGGGTTAAATGCACTTGGTGACAGGCGCAGCTTGCCCCTGATTTTGTATATGGCCAAAAAATGAACAGACTATTGCTGGTTAAATGCACTTGGTGTGACAGCTTCACCCTGATGTAGGCTTTAGCCAAAAAACAACCACACCATTGAGGGTTAAATGCACTTGGTGACAGGCGCAGCTTGCCCCTGATTTTGTATATGGCCAAAAAATGAACAGACTATTGCTGGTTAAATGCACTTGGTGTCACAGCTTCACCCTGATGTAGGCTTTAGCCAAAAAACAACCACACCATTGAGGGTTAAATGCACTTGGTGACAGGCGCAGCTTGCCCCTGATTTTGTATATGGCCAAAAAATGAACAGACTATTGCTGGATAAATGCACTTGGTGTGACAGCTTCACCCTGATGTAGGCTTTAGCCAAAAAACAACCACACCATTGAGGGTTAAATGCACTTGGTCGCAGCTTGTGCTGGCGCACCACAAGACACAAAATGGCCGCCGATCACCCCAGAAAAATGAGACTGACAAACGGTCTGTGCAGCCTAAAAACAGTGAGCAATTGAGGATCAGCAGCTCAATGATCCACAGCTGCAGATCGATCAGTTAATCAAGTCCTTTGGAGGAGTTAATCTGCCTAATCTCGCCCTACTGTCGCAGCCGCAACCTCTCCCTACGCTAATCAGAGCAGAGTGACGGGCGGCGCTATGTGACTCCAGCTTAAATAGAGGCTGGGTCACATGGTGCTCTGGCCAATCACAGCCATGCCAATAGTAGGCATGGCTGTGATGGCCTCTTGGGGCAAGTAGTATGACGCTTGTTGATTGGCTGCTTTGCAGCCTTTCAAAAAGCGCCAAGAAAGCGTCACAAAAGCGCGAAGAAAGCGACGAACACCGAACCCGAACCCGGACTTTTACGAAAATGTCCGGGTTCGGGTCCGTGTCACGGACACCCCAAAATTCGGTACGAACCCGAACTATACAGTTCGAGTTCGCTCATCCCTAATAAAGACCAAATGAAAATTTGATTTTTAGCATAAAATGATTGTGATGCAGTAATAAAGGTATGCATACCCTTTAACCCCTTAAGGACTCAGCCCTATTTCACCTTAAGGACTTGGCCATTTTTTGCAAATCTGACCAGTGTCACTTTAAGTGCTGATAACTTTAAAACGATTTTACTTACCCAGGCCGTTCTGAGATAGTTTTTTTTCTCACATATTGTACTTCATGACACTGCTAAAATTGGGTCAAAAAAGTATTTTTTTGCATAAAAAAATACCAAATTTACAAAAAGTTTGGAAAACTTTGCAAATTTCAAAGTTTCAGTTTCTCTACTTCTGTAATACATAGTAATACCCCGCAAAATTGTGATGACTTTACATTCCCCATATGTCTACTTCATGTTTGTATCATTTTGGGAATGATATTTTATTTTTTGGGGATGTTACATAGCTTAGAAGTTTTGAATCAAATTTAGAAATTTCTCAGAAATTTTCCAAATCACACTTTTTATGGACCAGTTTACATATGAGGCAGAATCAAGGAGGAAAATTGTGTAGAAAATCTTGGCTTCTCCAAGGCCACATTATGCGGATGAGGTTTTCTGGCAGTAAAGCAAGGGTCAACATATCATACTGCATGTGCAACTTGTGCGCAACATGTAGGCTGTTAGTAAGGAAGTTTGTACTCCATCCAAAACGCGTAAGCATCTCTAGTGTTTACCTCCAATGATGTCTGAATAAAGATTTAAGGAGTGCTGGAGGCCTTGGATTTTTGCTAAGTTTCATGTCCAATCTGGCTAGCTATACAGGAGCTCATTAGGTAAGGAAGCATAACAACACAGGCTATGTACTGTATCTAGTGCAAAGTATGGACACGATGAATACAGTCACAATATAGCTTTCAAACATATACAAAAGGAGACTTATGCATATCCAATACTTGGTACACCATTTGTTTAAGTTCATTACCTCTGCCTCAATTTAAATTTTCCAGGCCTACATACTCAGGTCTTGGATAAATGTTTCCAGACTCCCCCATACACCTACATGCTCAGTATGGCCGAGTGCGTATTTGTTTTCAAAAGGAGAAAGTTGCTTCTATCCACCTATGTACCGTATGTCCCTAAAAAACAAACACAGCGGGCATTACAATTTAATGTGTCCAATTGTCCAATTATTTTGTTCCCCAACACCATCTGTCAGGAGAGAGCCAGGAACTTTCCATACATGTTAGACTGTTGGCTGGCCCAGCCAAAGACATTTGGTTTGCCTGATAAAAATATCATATTTTTGATAAAGACCAATTGAAAATTAGATTTTTAGCATAAAATGATTGTGATGCAGTAATAAAGGTATACATACCCTTTAACCCCTTAAGGACTCAGCCCTATTTCACCTTAAGGACTTGGCCATTTTTTGCAAATCTGACCAGTGTCACTTTAAGTGCTGATAACTTTAAAACGATTTTACTTACCCAGGCCGTTCTGAGATAGTTTTTTTTCTCACATATTGTACTTCATGACACTGCTAAAATTGGGTCAAAAAAGTAATTTTTTTTGCATAAAAAAATACCAAATTTACAAAAAAGTTTGGAAAACTTTGCAAATTTCAAAGTTTCAGTTTCTCTACTTCTGTAATACATAGTAATACCCCGCAAAATTGTGATGACTTTACATTCCCCATATGTCTACTTCATGTTTGTATCATTTTGGGAATGATATTTTATTTTTTGGGGATGTTACATAGCTTAGAAGTTTTGAAGCAAATTTAGAAATTTCTCAGAAATTTTCCAAATCACACTTTTTATGGACCAGTTCAGGTCTGAAGTCACTTTGTGAGGCTTACGTAATAGAAACCATCCAAAAATGACCCCATTATAGAAACTACACCCCTCAAGGTATTCAAAACTGATTTTACAAACGTCGTAAACCCTTTAGGTCTCCCACAAGACTTCATGGCAAATGGACATAAACTTTAAGAATTTAATTTTTTTTGAAAATTTTCCAATATAATCATTTTTTTCCAGGAAAAAAGCAAAGGTTAACTGCCAAACAAAACTCAACATGGGTTGCCCGGATTCTGTAGTTTGCAGAAACACCCCATATGTGGTCGTAAACTACTGTTTAAACTACTGTTTGGCCAAACGAGAGGACTTAGAAGGAGGGGAACACCATATGGGTTTTGCAAGGCAGATTTTGCAGGACTGGTTTTGTTTATACCATGTCCCATTTCAAGCCCCCCGTTGCACCCCTAGAATAGAAATTCCAAAAAAGTGACTCCATCTAAGACAGTACACCCCTCAAGGTATTCAAAACTGGGTTTACAAACTTTGTTAACCCTTTACGTGTTCCACAAGAGTTAATGGCAGATGGAGAAACAATTTAGGAATTTCAATTTTTTGGAAAATTTTCCATTTCAACCCATTTTTTCCCAGTAATAAAGTAAGGGTTAACTGCCAAACAAAACTCAATATGGGTTGCCCTGATTCTGTAGTTTGCAAAAACACCCCATATGTGGTCCTAAACTACTGTTTGGCCAAACGGGAGGACATAGAAAGAGGGGAACGCCATATGGGTTTTGGAAGGAAGATTTTGCAGGACTGGTTTTGTTTAAACCATGTCCCATTTCAAGCCCCCCCTTGCACCCCTAGAATAGAAATTCCCAAAAAGTGACTTCATCTAAGAAAGTACACCCCTCAGGGTATTCAAAACTGGGTTTACAAACTTTGTTAACCCTTTAGGTGTTCCACAAGAGTTAATGGCAGATGGAGAAACAATTTTGGAATTTCTATTTTTGGGAAAATTTTCCATTTTAACCCTTACTTTATTACTAGAAAAAATGGGTTAACAGCCAAACAAAACTCAATATGGGTTTCGCTGATTCTGTAGTTTGCAGAAACACCCCATATGTGGTCGTAAACTACTATTTGACTAAACGGCAGGACATAGAAGAAGGGGAACGCCATATGGTTTTTGGAAGGCAGATTTTTCTGGACTGGTTTATTTACACCATGTACCCTTTCAAGCCCCCTAATGCACCCCTAGAGTAGAAACTATGGTATAAGGTGGCTATTGTTTTGGGACTATTTTAGGGGTAAATATGATTTCTGGTTGCTCTATATTACACTTTTTTGAGGCAAAGTAACAAAAAATTTAAATTCTAAAATTGTTCCTACATTCGCTATTTAGTTTTGTGGAACACCTAAAGGGTTAACAAAGTTTGTAAAGTAACTTTTGAATACCTTGAGGGGTGTAGTTTCTTAGATGGGGTAACTTTTTTGGAGTTTCTAGTCTAGGCTACATCAGGGGGGGCTTCTAATGGGACATGGTGTAAATAAACCAGTCCTTTCAAATCTGCCGTCCAGAAACCATATGGAGTTCCATTCGTTCTATGCCCTGCCGTGTGGCTATATAACCATTTACTGCAAACTACAGAATCAGGGCAATAAATATTTAGTTTTGTTTGGCTGTTAACCCTTGCTTTATTACCGGAAAAAAAGGATTCAAATGGAAATTTTGCCCAAAAATTGGTGTTTTGGCACCGTTTTTATATGACATTTTGATCGCTCGCTATTACACTTTTTGTGATGTTAGGGGACCAAAAATGGCTTTTTTGTACACTTTATTTTTCATTTTTTTTAACGCTGTTCACCTGGGGGTTTGGGTTAAATGTTATTTTTATAGAGAAGATTTTTACGGACGCGGCGATGCCCAATATGTATGGCTCTCAGACGTTGGAGACACTAAGCAGGCATCCACAAACTGCGGCCCTCCAGATGTTTTAAAACTATAATTCCCACCATGCCCTGCTGATGGCTGTAGGTTGTCTGGGCATGCTGGCAGTTATAGTTTTACAACATCTGGAGGGCCGCAGTTTGAGGATGCCTGCACTAAAACTAATTTTTTTGGGGAAAAAAATTGTTTCCGTGTCTCCGAAGTGTGAGAGCCATAGTTTTTTATGTTCTCTAGGGGACTGTTGGGGATTATAAAAAAGTAGTAATCCATGGAAGTGTGATACTCCCTGAAGCAATCGATAACGCAGAGGCCCGGATGATCGGGGCACGTGTCGCACTGAGTGGTGGTGTCCTTCCCTATCCCCCTCCTGCGACACACTCTGCACTTTTTTGGGGTTCGTCCCTTCATTCCAGTATGAGGGACCACACCTGGAAAATGTTGGCCAGGGACGATCCGGGCGCCTCCAATTCCCGAGGTACACCGGCCTGCTCTATCCCGGTCCGAAAATATCAGGTCCTTGAGTACTGCCTCATAGAATTGGAGGAATGTCCCTGTGCTGCCAGTGCTTTGGGATAGTACAAAAGAGTTGTACATGGCAACCTGCACCAAGTAAAGTAGACTGCAACTTTTTTGTACCATGCCCGGGTTTTGCACATTGCATTATATGGCTTGAGGACTTGATCAGAGAGATCAACTCCTCCCATATACCGATTGTAGTCGACGATACAATCAGGCTTGAGGACCGTTTGCGCGGTACCTCGCACAGGGACAGGGGTGATTCCGTTACCGTGGATTGTGGACAGTATAATGACATCCCTCTTGTCCTTATACCTGACCAGCAACAGGTTTCCACTGGTAAGGGCACGGGTCTCACCCCTGGGGATAGGTACCTGGAGAGGGTAGGCAGGGAGGCCGCGTTGATTTTTCCGCACGGTCCCACAGCAAACGTGGATCTGGCGGCAAGGGATCTGAACAAGGGAATGCTAGTATAAAAGTTACCCATGTACAAGTGGTAACCCTTATCTAGCAGTGGGCACATAAGGTCCCACACAAGTTTCCAGCTAACACCCAGAGTGGGGGGACATTCTGGGGGTTGAATACGGGAATCTCGCCCCTCATACACACAAAATTTGTAAGTGTACCCTGAGGTGCTCTCACAAATTTTGTATAGCTTCACACCATGCCTCGTCCGCTTAGGTGGAATGTATTGGCGGAAACTGAGTCTCCCCTTGAACGCAACGAGAGACTCATCAACAGCGACCTCCCTTCCAGGTACGTAGGCCTGCACAAATTTGGCCCCGAAGTGATCGATGACCGGTCGTATCTTATACAGACGGTCATGGGCAGGATCACCTCGGGGGGGACATGCTGCATTATCTGAATAATGCAGACATTTGTGGATGGCCTCAAACCGGAGACGTGTCATGGCCATACTGTACAGGGTCTGGTAGAGGACGTCCCCACTCCAGTATTGCCTGACATTGGGTTTTTGCACTAGACCCATGTGCAGCACGAGGCCCCAAAATATCCTCATCTCGGCTGCACTGACCGGCATCCAGCCACCGGGTCTAGCCAAGAACGAGTCCGGGTGTTGAGCGACGAACTGTTGGGCGTACAGGTTCGTCTGCTCCACCATCAGATTCACAAATGGGTTACTGAAAAATAAATAAAAAATAAGTCCATTTCAGTAAACCCCACTGTGGGAATCTGGATTCCTGGATTGCCAACAAAATCCGGAATCTCGGGCTGAAAATCCACTGGGGGACACCAGCTAAGTTCACCGGCAGGGGGCTCCGGTGGGCTTATTTGGTGGGCCGGGAAACCAGTACGAGCCCCAGGGCGGCTCGTACTAGGGTGGGCCACATTGTCCCGTCTCTGCCGCCTTGGGGGCTCATCGTCATCAGATTTTTTTTTCTCTAACTTTTCCCTTCTATCCCTGCCTAACGATGCCTCTCCCTCACTGACCCTAACCTACCTGGAGGGCGATGGGTGCAGGAGGGTAATGGGTGCCGATTGGGGGGATCTCAGGAGCTGGTGCTGAACGGTGCTGCAGGGTGCAGGTGCTGAACAGGAAGAGGAGGGGAGAGAGGTGCGCAGGAAGTTTGAATCTCGCGCCTCTCTCCCCTGCACCAATCAGCACCCTGGACAGCGGCATTCAGCACCAGGGCCAGCACTGCCTCTCCAAATCTTCATACTGCGATTGGTGGTGTGTAATCACGCCACTGATCGCAGTCTTTTTCCGGTTCATAGGGTCACCGGAGACCCGAATTGACCGGAAACGCTGCAAACCGCAGGTCTGAATTGACCTGCGGTTTGCTGCGATTGCCAATACGGGGGGGGTCACATGACCCCCCCTGGCATTGTGACAGGATGCCGGCTAAATGATTTCAGCCGGCATCCTGTTCGGATTAACCCCCGCGGTGCCGCAATTGCGATTTAAACTTAGGACGAACCGGTACGCCCTGAGTCCTTAGGGACTCGGGAAATAGGGAGTACCAGTACGCCCTAAGTCCTTAAGGGGTTAAAGGGGTTTTCCAGCTTTTTGCACTTTTTAAAATTGAAGCCCACCCATATGTACTTCTTAAAAAATAAAACATACTGATTCCCCTCTGTCCCTCTATTCTGGTTCTCGCAATCCCTGGTGTTAGGGCAATGGTTGAGGAACCACTATATCAGCTAATTGATTTGACTTTGGGCATTTTCCTGGTGGTTGCCTGGTTTTCACCCTTTAATTTGTATGTAGGGATCTGGTCTTAGCTGTAGGGGAGCTATCAGACCGCTACCTCTTGGAATAGTCCCAGTGTAGTGGGCCGCTGACCCATGAGGGTCAGAGACACCAATGCAAAGCACCAAGCGATTAGACAAAGTACATAGTCAGGACCAAGTTGAGGCCAGGAAGAGTACATGCAAATCCAAGGACAGTCCAGGGTCACGGCAGAAAGAAATAGGTCAGAATGTCAGGTGCACAGACAAAGCCAGGGGAGGTTTGGTACTGCTAGGGTTAAATGTCCCTGGCTTATGGAGAGTTACCACACACAATGGACCTAATTCACATCCACAAGAAGCTGAAGTCAGAATGCATGGAACAGTGGCAACCATGAACCACTATTCAACACAACGGCCAAATTCAAACCTGCAGACATGCCAACAGCCACTGTAACATGTGGCTCTATTCTACAGTTTTGCGGTCCCCATTCTTTAAACTTCTAGAGGGTTACGTATGCTGCCAATGACTGGTCTCATTATTGACGTTTCTCAAGGTAACATGTCACTGCTTAGTCGCATGCAGCTTGGAGACATGTTAAGAAATGTTGGTAATAAATTTCATGGCTCATAATTATTGAAAGATTTGTAGAAAAACAAAGTCTGGAAGACTGGCATTTTCCGAGAAAAATTTTTGCAATATTTTGAACTATTTTGTCATGTTTATTCAAACATAATTTGGACAGAGGCTCCCACACAGATGTGCGTGAAGCCTTAGTTGTTATTATTACTGTATATAGCCTTGTTATTGTTCTTCCATATGGAAGCAGTATCGGTGCATTTGTGAAATATTTTATTGTTTTTTTTAAACATGTAAATTGTCCTTTTTCTATTTATCTTTTAGGTTTGTGATGAAAATATATTCATTGAGCCATTGCTCACTAGTACTTTGTAAATTTTCATGTGTTTCAATGCTTAGTTGTTTTTGCAATTAGTTTAGCCAGCTGCTATGATAATTTGCCAGTAAAGATTTGGCTGAGGTGAGCACAGATTTCTGAATTTAGCATAAGTTTACTCAAAATATATCAGTTATACACCACCATTATTCAGACTTTGCATAGGAATGGAATCATGTGCACAGATCGTGAAGGGCCTTCATTACTCCTCTTGAAAGATCCCTGTTAAAAACCTTTTCCGAACTTAATTTTGGTTCCAAGTGGTATCTTGGAACCGAACACGAGTTCGGGAAAAGGTTCATTAATTGTAGAAATAAATGTTTGAAGTTATTACACGAAGTCTCGCAAGACTTTGCGAAGAAATAACTTTGGCTCATCTGAGCCATTACATTCTAATACTGTACGGAGTGCTCGCCAGACACTACTACTAATGTAGGCACTCTGGGGCAGCAATATTACTATTGGGGGAACTAATAATAGTGAGGGCACTGGGAGAGAATTATTACTATTGGTGGGAGTTTTGCGAGTGCTGTTTCTGTGGAGGGAGCCCTGCATAGTATCAGCTCAGCACAAATATTTTTAGGTGACATTATGTTTGGAGCATTATTATGGCTCATGCACACAAGTATATGTTTGGTACGTGTCAGATATGCAATTTTTGAAGATCGGGCACAGACCCATTCATTTCAATGGGGCTGCACAAGATGTGGACAGCACACTGTGTACTGTTCATTCTGCAGCCCCACAAAACAATACTGTAGAACATCTTCCATACTTGTCCGTTTTGCGGGCAAGAATAGAGCATTTCTATTGAAGTGAAAAAGAAAATATCAGCATGGCTGGGATTTGGGTTTTACGGACTGCAAAGCACATACGGTCATGTGCATGAGCCCTTACTGTCAGGGGCACAATTTTTTGGGGAACAAACATTTTTGAGGACTATTATTTGCAGTATAGTATTTGGTGACATTGGGGAGCACAGCAAGCACAGTATTAGAGGTGGCAGCAGGACGACACAGTTCAGACACCAGCATGAGGAGTTTGTGTTGAGAAGATGGGAAGAATGATGGAAAAATTATGAGCCTAAAGGTGGATTTACATGGGCACACGGAATAGCTGATTATCGGGAAGGAAGCGCTCAATCTACTGCCCAGGAACGATGATTGGCGTGCCTGCATTGCGCGAACGACAGGATTACCCAATGAAATAGCATTTTATTAGTTCATCAGGTGATCAGCGGCACATTTGGATTGCCAGATTATCATGTCAAATTCTGAAGAGATGAGATATGGCCGGAAGATGTTGTCATGGCTGAAACTGGCCAAACTGAAAGAAAGAAAAAGGAAAGAGAATATTTATATCAGAGGAGAAATCACTGGATATATTAGGTATGGTACTGCTGCATTCTCCTGTATGTATGGTAGCCTGGAATGTAATTTAAAAAGTAATAGCTATCCATCAAGGGTCCAAATGTGGTGTCTGTCATTTTGACACAAATATTAGCGCTGTATGCTGCACTTTATTTTTGGTCAAATTTAAAGGAACTAATGAAGGAGGCTAAGAACAGAGCATCTGACAGCTGCATGAGAATAGCCTGATTTTATTAACATTTATTACTCAATTGCTTCCTTGTGGGTACTCGTTTTCAATTTCTTGTTAATAGGGGATAGTCAGCATAAAAAGGTTGAAAAACGCTGCTCTATATAAAATGTTAGTGTCCAGATTTTATAATTCAATAAAAAAGATAGAACAGACATCTGCAGATAATTTTTTGTAGTACACCACTTGAAGCAATATAATGTGCATAATCCCAGAATACTTAAAGGGGTATTCCCATCTCAGATAGATGTGGGTCTCACCTCTGGGCCAGGTTTTTATCTCCAGAATGGGTCCCCTGAAGTGAAGAGCACACTGTGCATAGAGGTGAAAGGAGATGTGGAGCAGTGAATGGGAAACAAGCTGTGCAAACGTGGCCTCCTCTCTATGGGACTGCCAGTAATAGCAGATCTGAGCCGCTAGTGCAGCTGCTCTCCTTCCCTTTATGGGCCCTGTTCTGCAGATAGGAGGTGGGGCAAGAACCTATCTGACATTGAGGCCAAACCCGTTATGGTGTGTGTCTGGTAAAGAAGCAGCTGAAGCATAATAAAATTGGAGGACTTGATTAGTCATGACTCCAGCTGAGCAGGAATCATCGGTATAATACGTATTTAAGCTAAGTCATGTGAACATTCCAAAAAAATGACATAAAATAATGTGACTTAAAAAAAAAAATCTAATTTTTATAATCTGTGTTGGTTTTGGATGGAAATGACTTTTAGGTCAATTCTCACTTCTTAAGCCTTGAAAAACTCTTTGTTCACCCCTTGCTTTTACAACTCACCTGTAAAATGATCACAGTAACTCCATTATATGAGGAAGGAGTTGAGATAACTCTGATGGTACAGTCAGTGTTTATACCGGGGTGTCCTTTTTCAGTGTATGCTTGATAAAGGCTACTGTGTTGCCGAAACGCCGTATTCTGCTTTTGTACGCACTCAAGGCTTTTGATTAAACCTACACCGGACATGGTGCTGTGATCCCTTTCTTTCTCTATTGTTCTGTGGACTGCTGTGGATCTGTGATCTCGTTGCGGCTGGTGCATTCCGGGTTTGGTCGATGAGGTCTGTTTGTGCTGCTCTACGACTTTGTGTACTTTTTCGGTTTATAGTGACTACTAACTATATTGGATCCTTTGCCTTGAGCAAGTACCACATTAAGTAATATATTGATACTACAGCAACTTACATCTAAATATGATACAGAGAAAAAGAGGAATTAAAACAAGCAGGCCGGACATGTGGATCCTGGAAACTGCTGAGAACGCCACGTGCCGGGAAAAGGTAAGGTGCAGCTCGCAATAACTTTGTGGAAACCCCCACAGATATAAAAAATAAAAATAAAAAAAGTATGTGGATCCCTAATAGATTAACTGCACTGCACACTTTACTTGTGGAATTATATACATATTTATATCTGTATGAGATGACAGTATACAGCTATGCTTGCTTGTTTTAAAGAGGACCTGTCAACTCTTCTGACATGCCTATTTTAATAGCTTCATGCATTCCCTATGTAATAACCATTCTGAAGCATATATTCTTATGGCTCTATGTTGTGCCATTCCTTTATTATTTCTACTAGAAGATATGAATGAAATACTAGCAGTCTGCAGTAAGGGTACAGAGGGGTGGTAACCAGATGGGGGGGGGGGGGTGTCCCTGCACAGTCTAAAAATGGCAGGACTGATTGGATAACCCAACTGGTTACCACCCCTCTGTACCCTTACAGCAGACTACTGGCAATTAATTCACAACTTCTTGTAGAAATAATAAAGGAATGACACATTATAGAGCCATAGGAACAGATTATCCAGAATTGTTATGACATGGGGAATACATGAGGCTATTAAAATAGGCATGTCAGGAGGGGTGACAGGCAGGGCCAGTGATATAATAAATCAGACCAAGTGAGTGCCTTAAGGCGCAGAGAAGGGGGGGGGGGGGGGCGGAAAAATGAAACTTTTTTTTTTTTTTAATACCCCATATTTTTCCCCTGGGTCTTATGGGGCGAATACTAATGAAGTGCTTCCATTTTGGAATTGCTTCATTAGTACCTGAGGACCGGGAAGGATCTGTACTCACCGCTTCCTGGTCCTCCGCTCGGCTGTCTGCTGTAAAAGGCTGCGCACCATGTGACCTCACTGTGCGCAGCCTTCACAGCTGACAGCCGAGAACCAGGAAGTAGAGAGAGAACGCTGGTGGTGAGGAGCGGTGGTGTCCAGGAGCAGGAGAGGTAAATTATTTTATTTTATTTGTGCTGATGGCTGACATGGGGGGCATGATGGCTGACATGGAGGACTGATCTGAGGCATTGGGGTAAAATCTGAGGTCTGATTGCTTGTATGACCTGAGGTGCAATGGAAAATATTTTATTCTCATTATCCTCCTCTAATTCTAGGTGCGTCTTATGGGCCGGTGCGTCTTAGAGGGTAAAAAATACGGTCCTCAAACCAGCGATTGAAGCAGAGAGAAGATACCAGGACCACACAGAGGAGAATCCAGTTGGATGCAGTTGGGACCAGGGCCAGGTGAGCTGCGAGTGTGGGGGGGGGGGGGGGGCTGCCAAAACGTAGCTTTGCTTGTGTTGGCAAAAATCCTTGCACTGGCCATAGTGACAGGTCCTCTTTAAATAGATAACATAAATTAGCGTGACAGAATATATGGTCCTAGTAATTGTGATGCATTGACTGTATTATATCACAGTAGTAGAATTGTGGTGAAATACAATTGAATAGAGATGCATATCTAGCAATAAAGTAAAATTATTAATATAGCATTATACTACCACAGAAATGTGCATAGTGTCAATATCCATCAAAAAGGAACACCTGTATGCAGATCATCCTGGATTTTCTTTATTAGTCACTATTTAATTATATATAATATAATACACTCCAGAAGAAGATTATCATCTACACCACAAAGGACCCCACGGTCGAAACCATATATTTACAGGGAGTGCAGAATTATTAGGCAAGTTGTATTTTTGAGGATTAATTTTATTGTTGAACAACAACCATGTTCTCAATGAACCCAAAAAACTCATTAATATCAAAGCTTAATATTTTTGGAAGTAGTTTTTAGTTTGTTTTTAGTTTTAGCTATTTTAGGGGGATATCTGTGTGTGCAGGTGACTATTACTGTGCATAATTATTAGGCAACTTAACAAAAAACAAATATATACCCATTTCAATTATTTATTTTTACCAGTGAAACCAATATAACATCTCAACATTCACAAATATACATTTCTGACATTCAAAAACAAAACAAAAACAAATCAGTGACCAATATAGCCACCTTTCTTTGCAAGGACACTCAAAAGCCTGCCATCCATGGATTCTGTCAGTGTTTTGATCTCTTCACCATCAACATTGCGTGCAGCAGCAACCACAGCCTCCCAGACACTGTTCAGAGAGGTGTACTGTTTTCCCTCCTTGTAAATCTCACATTTGATGATGGACCACAGGTTCTCAATGGGGTTCAGATCAGGTGAACAAGGAGGCCATGTCATTAGATTTTCTTCTTTTATACCCTTTCTTGCCAGCCACGCTGTGGAGTACTTGGACGCGTGTGATGGAGCATTGTCCTGCATGAAAATCATGTTTTTCTTGAAGGATGCAGACTTCTTCCTGTACCACTGCTTGAAGAAGGTGTCTTCCAGAAACTGGCAGTAGGACTGGGAGTTGAGCTTGACTCCACCCGAAAAGGCCCCACAAGCTCATCTTTGATGATACCAGCCCAAACCAGTACTCCACCTCCACCTTGCTGGCGTCTGAGTCGGACTGGAGCTCTCTGCCCTTTACCAATCCAGTCACGGGCCCATCCATCTGGCCCATCAAGACTCACTCTCATTTCATCAGTCCATAAAACCTTAGAAAAATCAGTCTTGAGATATTTCTTGGCCCAGTCTTGACGTTTCAGCTTGTGTGTCTTGTACAGTGGTGGTCGTCTTTCAGCCTTTCTTACCTTGGCCATGTCTCTGAGTATTGCACACCTTGTGCTTTTGGGCACTCCAGTGATGTTGCAGCTCTGAAATATGGCCAAACTGGTGGCAAGTGACATCTTGGCAGCTGCACGCTTGACTTTTCTCAGTTCATGGGCAGTTATTTTGCGCCTTGGTTTTTCCACACGCTTCTTGCGACCCTGTTGACTATTTTGAATGAAACACTTGATTGTTCGATGATCACACTTCAGAAGCTTTGCACTTTTAAGAGTGCTGCATCCCTCTGCAAGATATCTCACTATTTTTGACTTTTCTGAGCATGTCAAGTCCTTCTTTTGACCCATTTTGCCAAAGGAAAGGAAGTTGCCTAATAATTATGCACACCTGATATAGGGTGTTGATGTCATTAGACCACACCCCTTCTCATTACAGAGATGCACATCACCTAATATGCTTAATTGGTAGTAGGCTTTCGAGCCTATACAGCTTGGAGTAAGACAACATGCATAAAGAGGATGATGTGGTCAAAATACTCATTTGCCTAATAATTCTGCACTCCCTGTATATGTGTGCAAACACACAATTTTACATAGGATTGCCAGTTTAATTTTGGTCTGCAATCATGTTGTGTATATATACAGATTTTTTTTCTATTTTTATTTATGTTTTGTTTTTAATTTGTAATTATTAATTTTCTGTCCTTTTTATTGAATATTTCAGGTTAGATATTGGATTTGCAGGAAGTTATACTTATTAATGATTGCAGTATTTTTTTTTTTTTAAACAAATAGGCTGCCTACTTCCTACTTATTGTGCCAGAAAGTTAAAGTGCCAGCCAGTATTAATATATTTCCAGAGCATTGGCTCGTTATTATGTCAACATAAGGTACAGTACATAGATATCATTGTTTCTTATGGAATGAGTTATCACTAGAGTTGAGCGGACACTTGGATGTTCGGGTTCGAGAAGTTCGGCCGAACTTCCCGGAAATGTTCGGGTTAGGGATCCGAACCCGATCCGAACTTCGTCCCGAACCCGAACCCCATTGAAGTCAATGGGGACCCGAACTTTTTGGCACTAAAAAAGCTGTAAAACAGCCCAGGAAAGGGCTAGAGGGCTGCAAAAGGCAGCAACATGTAGGTAAATCCCCTGCAAACAAATGTGGATAGGAAAATGAATAAAAATAAAAATAAAATAAATAAAAATTAACCAATATCAATTGGAGAGAGGTCCCATAGCAGAGAATCAGGCTTCACGTCACCCACCACTGGAACAGTCCATTCTCAGATATTTAGGCCCCGGCACCCAGGCAGAGGAGAGAGGTCCCGTAACAGAGAATCTGGCTTCATGTCAGCAGAGAATCAGTCTGCATGTCATAGCAGAGAATCAGGCTTCATGTCAGCCACCACTGCAACAGTCCATTGTCATATATTTAGCCCCAGCACCCAGGCAGAGGAGAGAGGTCCCGTAACAGAGAATCTGTCTTCATGTCAGCAGAGAATCAGTCTGTATGTCATAGCAGAGAATCAGGCTTCACATCAGCCACCACTGCAACAGTCCATTGGCATATATTTAGGCCCAGCACCCAGGCAAAGGAGAGAGTTCCCGTAACAGAGAATCTGTCTTCATGTCAGCAGAGAATCAGTCTGCATGTCATAGCAGAGAATCAGGCTTCACGTCAGCCACCACTGCAACAGTCCATTGGCATATATTTAGGCCCAGCACCCAGGCAGAGGAGAGAGGTCCCGTAACAGAGAATCTGGCTTCATGTCAGCAGAGAATCAGTCTGCATGTCATAGCAGAGAATCAGGCTTCACGTCAGCCACCACTGCAACAGTCCATTGTCATATATTTAGGCCCAGCACCCAGGCAGAGGAGAGAGGTCCCGTAGCAGAGGATCTGGCTTCATGTCAGCAGAGAATCAGTCTGAATGTCATAGCAGAGAATCAGGCTTCACGTCAGCCACCACTGCAACAGTCCATTGTCATATATTTAGGCCCAGCACCCAGGCAGAGGAGAGAGGTCCCGTAACAGAGAATCTGGCTTCATGTCAGCAGAGAATCAGTCTGCATGTCATAGCAGAGAATCAGGCTTCACGTCAGCCACCACTGCAATAGTCCATTGTCATATATTTAGGCCCAGCACACAGGCAGAGGAGAGAGGTCCCGTAACAGAGAATCTGTCTTCATGTCAGCAGAGAATCAGTCTGTATGTCATAGCAGAGAATCAGGCTTCACATCAGCCACCACTGCAACAGTCCATTGGCATATATTTAGGCCCAGCACCCAGGCAGAGGAGAGAGTTCCCGTAACAGAGAATCTGTCTTCATGTCAGCAGAGAATCAGTCTGCATGTCATAGCAGAGAATCAGGCTTCACGTCAGCCACCACTGCAACAGTCCATTGGCATATATTTAGGCCCAGCACCCAGGCAGAGGAGAGAGGTCCCGTAACAGAGAATCTAGCTTCATGTCAGCAGAGAATCAGTCTGCATGTCATAGCAGAGAATCAGGCTTCACGTCAGCCACCACTGCAACAGTCCATTGTCATATATTTAGGCCCAGCACCCAGGCAGAGGAGAGAGGTCCCGTAGCAGAGGATCTGGCTTCATGTCAGCAGAGAATCAGTCTGCATGTCATAGCAGAGATCAAGGCTTCACGTCAGCCACCACTGCAACAGTCCATTGTCATATATTTAGGCCCAGCACCCAGGCAGAGGAGAGAGGTCCCGTAACAGAGAATCTGGCTTCATGTCAGCAGAGAATCAGTCTGCATGTCATAGCAGAGAATCAGGCTTCACGTCAGCCACCACTGCAATAGTCCATTGTCATATATTTAGGCCCAGCACACAGGCAGAGGAGAGAGGTCCCGTAACAGAGAATCTGTCTTCATGTCAGCAGAGAATCAGTCTGCATGTCATAGCAGAGAATCAGGCTTCACGTCAGCCACCAGTGCTACAGTCCATTGTCATATATTTAGGCCCAGCACCCAGGCAGAGGAGAGAGGTCCCGTAACAGAGAATCTGGCTTCATGTCAGTAGAGAATCAGTCTGCATGTCATAGCAGAGAATCAGGCTTCACGTCAGCCACCACTGCAACAGTCCATTGTCATATATTTAGGCCCAGCACCCAGGCAGAGGAGAGAGGTCCCGTAACAGAGAATCTGGCTTCATGTCAGCAGAGAATTAGTCTGCATGTCATAGCAGAGAATCAGGCTTCACGTCAGACACCAGTGCAACAGTCCATTGGCATATATTTAGGCCCAGCACCCAGGCAGAGGAGAGAGGTCCCGTAACAGAGAATCTGGCTTCATGTCAGCAGAGAATCAGTCTGCATGTCATAGCAGAGAATCAGGCTTCACGTCACCCAACATTGGAACAGTCCATTGGCATATATTTAGACCCAGGCACCCAGGCAGAGGAGAGAGGTCCCGTAACAGAGAATCTGTCTTCATGTCAGCAGAGAATAAGTCTGCATGTCATAGCAGAGAATCAAGCTTCACGTCAGCCAGCAGTGCAACAGTCCATTGTCATATATTTAGGCCCAGCACCCAGGCAGAGGAGAGAGGTCCCGTAACAGAGAATCTGGCTTCATGTCAGCAGATAATTAGTCTGCATGTCATAGCAGAGAATCAGGCTTCACGTCAGCCACCAGTGCAACAGTCCATTGTCATATATTTAGGCCCAGCACACAGGCAGAGGAGAGAGTTCCCGTAACAGAGAATCTGTCTTCATGTCAGCAGAGAATTAGTCTGCATGTCATAGCAGAGAATCAGGCTCAACGTCAGCCACCACTGCAACAGTCCATTGGCATATATTTAGGCCCAGCACCCAGGCAGAGGAGAGAGTTCCCGTAACAGAGAATCTGTCTTCATGTCAGCAGAGAATCAGTCTGCATGTCATAGCAGAGAATCAGGCTTCACGTCAGCCACCACTGCAACAGTCTATTGTCATATATTTAGGCCCAGCACCCAGGCAGAGGAGAGAGGTCCCGTAACAGAGAATCTGGCTTCATGTCAGCAAAGAATCAGTCTGCATGTCATAGCAGAGAATCAGGCTTCACGTCACCCAACATTGGAACAGTTACATTGGCATATATTTAGGCCCCGGCACCCAGACAGAGGAGAGGTTCATTCAACTTTGGGTAGCCTCGCAATATAATGGTAAAATGAAAATAAAAATAGGATTGAATGAGGAAGTGCCCTGGAGTACAATAATATATGGTTTAAGGGGAGGTAGTTAATGTCTAATCTGCACAAGGGATGGACAGGTCCTGTGGGATCCATGTCCTGGTTCATTTTTATGAACGTCAGCTTGTCCACATTGGCTGTAGACAGGCGGCTGCGTTTGTTTGTAATGATGCCCCCTGCCGTGCTGAATACACGTTCAGACAAAACGCTGGCCGCCGGGCAGGCCAGCACCTCCAAGGCATAAAAGGCTAGCTCTGGCCACGTGGACAATTTAGAGACCCAGAAGTTGAATGGGGCCGAACCATCAGTCAGTACGTGGAGGGGTGTGCACACGTACTGTTCCACCATGTTAGTGAAATGTTGCCTCCTGCTAACACGTTGCGTATCAGGTGGTGGTGCAGTTAGCTGTGGCGTGTTGACAAAACTTTTCCACATCTCTGCCATGCTAACCCTGCCCTCAGAGGAGCTGGCCGTGACACAGCTGCCTTGGCGACCTCTTGCTCCTCCTCTGCCTTGGCCTTGGGCTTTCACTTGTTCCCCTGTGACATTTGGGAATGCTCTCAGTAGCGCGTCTACCAACGTGCGCTTGTACTCGGCGCATCTTCCTATCACGCTCCAGTGCAGGAAGTAAGGTGGGCACATTGTCTTTGTACCGTGAATCCAGCAGGGTGGCAACCCAGTAGTCCGCACACGTTAAAATGTGGGCAACTCTGCTGTCGTTGCGCAGGCACTGCAGCATGTAGTCGCTCATGTGTGCCAGGCTGCCCAGGGGTAAGGACAAGCTGTCCTCTGTGGGAGGCGTATCGTCATCGTCCTGCCTTTCCCCCCAGCCACGCACCAGTGATGGGCCCGAGCTGCGTTGGGTGCCACCCCGCTGTGACCATGCTTCATCCTCCTCCTCCTCCTCCTCCACCTCCTCCTCATCCTCGTCCTCCTCGTCCTCCAGTAGTGGGCCCTGGCTGGCCACATTTGTACCTGGCCTCTGCTGTTGCAAAAAACCTCCCTCTGAGTCACTTCGAAGAGACTGGCCTGAAAGTGCTAAAAATGACCCCTCTTCCTCCTCCTCCTCCTCCTCCTGGGCCACCTCCTTTTCCATCATCGCCCTAAGTGTTTTCTCAAGGAGACATAGAAGTGGTATTGTAACGCTGATAACGGCGTCATTGCCACTGGCCATGTTGGTGGAGTACTCGAAACAGCGCAACAGGGCACACAGGTCTCGCATGGAGGCCCAGTGATTGGTGGTGAACTGGTGCTGTTCCGTAGTGCGACTGATCCGTGCGTGCTGCAGCTGAAACTTCACTATGGCCTGCTGCTGCTCGCACAGTCTGTCCAGCATGTGCAAGGTGGAGTTCCACCTGGTGGGCACGTCGCATATGAGGCGGTGAGCGGGAAGGCCGAAGTTACGCTGTAGCGCAGACAGGCGAGCAGCAGCAGGATGTGAGCGCCGGAAGCGCGAACAGGCGGCCCGCACTTTATGCAGCAGCTCTGACATGTCGGGGTAGTTGTGAATGAACTTCTGCACCACCAAATTCAGCACATGCGCCAAGCAAGGGATGTGCGTCAAACCGGCTAGTCCCAGAGCTGCAACGAGATTTCGCCAATTATCGCACACCACCAGGCCGGGCTTGAGGCTCACCGGCAACAACCACTCGTCGGTCTGTTGTTCTATACCCCGCCACAACTCCTGTGCGGTGTGGGGCCTGTCCCCAAAAACATATGAGTTTCAGAATGGCCTGCTGACGTTTACCCCAGGCTGTGCTGAAGTTGGTGGTGAAGGTGTGTGGCTGACTGGATGAGCAGGTGGAAGAAGAGGAGGATGAAGCCGAGTAGGAGGAGGTGGCAAAAGGAGGCAAAGAATGTTGCCCTGCAATCCTTGGCGGCGGAAGGATGTGCGCCAAACAGCTCTCCGCCTGGGGCCCAGCTGCCACTACATTTACCCAGTGTGCAGTTAGGGAGATATAGCGACCCTGGCCGTGCTTACTGGTCCACGTATCTGTGGTTAGGTGGACCTTGCCACAGATGGCGTTGCGCAGTGCACACTTGATTTTATTGGATACTTGGTTGTGCAGGGAAGGCACGGCTCTCTTGGAGAAGTAGTGCCGGCTGGGAACAACATACTGTGGGACAGCAAGCGACATGAGCTGTTTGAAGCTGTCTGTGTCCACCAGCCTAAATGACAGCATTTCATAGGCCAGTAGTTTAGAAATGCTGGCATTCAGGGCCAGGGATCGAGGGTGGCTATGTGGGAATTTACGCTTTCTCTCAAATGTTTGTGAGATGGAGAGCTGAACGCTGCCGTGTGACATGGTTGAGATGCTTGGTGACGGAGGTGGTGGTGGTGTTGGTGGTACATCCCCTGTTTGCTGGGCGGCAGGTGCCAACGTTCCTCCAGAGGCTGAGGAAGAGGCCGAGGCGGCAGCAGCAGAAGAGGCCGGGGCGGCAGCAGCAGAAGAGGCCGAGGCGGCAGCAGCAGAAGAGGTAGCAGGGGGAGCCTGAGTGACTTCCTTGGTTTTAAGGTGTTTACTCCACTGCAGTTCATGCTTTGCATGCAGGTGCCTGGTCATGCAGGTTGTGCTAAGGTTCAGAACGTTAATGCCTTGCTTCAGGCTCTGATGGCATAGCGTGCAAACCACTCGGGTCTTGTCGTCAGCACATTGTTTGAAGAAGTGCCATGCCAGGGAACTCCTTGAAGCTGCCTTTGGGGTGCTCGGTCCCAGATGGCGGCGGTCAGTAGCAGGCGGAGTCTCTTGACGGCGGGTGTTCTGCTTTTGCCCACTGCTCCCTCTTTTGCTACGCTGTTGGCTCGGTCTCACCACTGCCTCTTCCTCCGAACTGTGAAAGTCAGTGGCACGACCTTCATTCCATGTGGGGTCTAGGACCTCATCGTCCCCTGCATCGTCTTCCACCCAGTCTTGATCCCTGACCTCCTGTTCAGTCTGCACACTGCAGAAAGACGCAGCAGTTGGCACCTGTGTTTTGTCATCATCAGAGACATGCTGAGGTGGTATTCCCATGTCCTCATCATCAGGAAACATAAGTGGTTGTGCGTCAGTGCATTCTATGTCTTCCACCGCTGGGGAAGGGCTATGTGGATGCCCTTGGGAAACCCTGCCAGCGGAGTCTTCAAACAGCATAAGAGACTGCTGCATAACTTGAGGCTCAGACAGTTTCCCTGGTATGCATGGGGGTGATGTGACAGACTGATGGGCTTGGTTTTCAGGCGCCATCTGTGCGCTTTCTGCAGAAGACTGGGTGGGAGATAATGTGAACGTGCTGGATCCACTGTCGGCCACCCAATTGACTAATGCCTGTACCTGCTCAGGCCTTACCATCCTTAGAACGGCATTGGGCCCCACCAAATATCGCTGTAAATTATGGCGGCTACTGGGATCTGAGGTAGTTGGTACACTAGGACGTGTGGCTGTGGCAGAACGGCCACGTCCTCTCCCAGCACCGGAGGGTCCACTAACACCACCACGACCATGTCCGCGTCCGCGTCCTTTACTAGATGTTTTCCTCATTGTTATCGTTCACCACAACAACAAAAATATTATTTGGCCCAATGTATTGAATTCAAATTCAGGCCTTTTTTTACAGACACCTAACACTATCTGGCTATCTATTTAGGTACCGTATTACACTAATACAGGCACAGCATTAACCACAGATTTAGCTGAATATAAATTTGAGGCCTAGTATTTAGGCGCTGGGTGACAGGTATAGGTTTACTGACAGAATTAGACTTGGAAATGCACAGTAGCGTGTGTGTGAAGTTATTCAGAATGACCCTATGTGCACCTTGAATCTGATATACCCTTTTAGGGATAGATTTAAAATAGCTCTGATACAGCAGAAACCACTAAATTAGGAAATGGCTAAATTGGGAATTGTATTTCAACCCAGAACAAAAACTGTGCTTTGACGGACACTAAATAACTTGACCAGCCACACCAGTAACGACAGATTTAGCTGGATATAAACTTGAGGCCTAGTATTTAGGCTCTGGGTGACAGGTATACGTTTACTGACAGAATTAGACTGGGATATGGCCAAAAAATAACCACACTATTGAGGGTTAAATGCACTTGGTGTGACAGCTTGACCAACCACACTACTGAGGGTTAAATGCACTTGGTGACAGGCGCAGCTTGCCCCTGATGTAGTATATGGCCAAAAAATAAACAGACTATTGCTGGTTAAATGCACTTGGTGTGACAGCTTCACCCTGATGTAGGATTTAGCCAAAAAACAACCACACCATTGAGGGTTAAATGCACTTGGTGACAGGCTCAGCTTGCCCCTGATGTAGTATATGGTCAAAAAATAACCAGACTATTGCTGGTTAAATGCACTTGGTCTGACAGCTTCACCCTGATGTAGGATTTAGCCAAAAAACAACCACACCATTGAGGGTTAAATGCACTTGGTGGCAGCTTGTGCTTGCACACCACAAGACACAAAATGGCCGCCGATCACCCCAGAAAAAAGTGACTGAAAAACGCTCTGGGCAGCCTTAAACAGTGAGAAATTCAATAGCAGCAGTTCAATCATCCACAGCTGCAGATCGATCTCTGAATGAAATCCTTTGGAGGAGTTAATCACTGCCTAATCTCGCCCTAACGTCGCGGCTGCAACCTCTCCCTACACTGATCAGAGCAGAGTGACGTGCGGCGCTACGTGACTCCAGCTTAAATAGAGGCTGGATCACATGGTGCTCTGGCCAATCACAGCCATGCCAATAGTAGGCATGGCTGTGACGGCCTCTTGGGGCAAGTAGTATGACGCTTTTTGATTGGCTGCTTTGCAGCCTTTCAAAAAGCGCCAAGAAAGCGACGAACACCGAACCCGAACCCGGACTTTTACGAAAATGTCCGGGTTCGGGTCCGTGTCACGGACACCCCAAAATTCGGTACGAACCCGAACTATACAGTTCGGGTTCGCTCATCCCTAGTTATCACCACAACCTTATTCATTGTTATTAATATGAATTTTCTGTTTGTGTTATTTTATAATATTATATACTGGTTCCAACTCCTCCTGTGGAAGGGACCAACATCATGTGATTTCTCATTTAAAATTGCACATTACTTGTACTAGACCAGGGGTCAGCAACATCCAGCACTCCAGGTGTTGTGACACTATAGCTCCCACCATGCACACTTGCTTGGCTGTTCTCTGAACTTCCACAGAAGAGAAAGGAGCATGCTGGGAGTTGTAGTGTCACAACAGCTGGGGTGCTGAAGGCTGCTGTTCCCTGTTCTACACTATGATTATGAATTAAAAAAAACTCAACATTGCACACAATTGTACTAAATATACTTGTATAGTCTAAAATCTTCATAGAAATGTGTATATGTTGCACTTATAGCATTTTGAAAAAAGGTTTATGCAGTTGTGGGAAAATACTGCAAAGTTAAAATACTTTCACAAATAGATGTGCTAATAGTTTATTTTTATAAATTTGCTAAATGTAAAGTGAATGGAAAAAAGAGAAATCCAATTGCCTTCAACACAACATCATTTTTTCTAGCTACACTTGCACGCAGTTTTTGAAGGAGCTCTGCAGGGAGGTTGTCCCAATCATCTTGGAGAACTATGCACAGATCTTTTGTGGATGTAGGCTTGCTCAATTCCTTTTGTCTCTTCATGTAATCCAAAAGAGACTTGATGATGTTGAGATCAGGGCTCGGTGGGGGCAATATCATTACTTTCAGGACTCCTTGTTCTTCTGCACAATGAAGATAGTTCTTAATAACATTGGCTGTATGTTTGGGGTTTTTGTCCTGCGGCAGAATAAATGCAAATTTAAACTAGTACCTAGAGTTGAGCAACGTTTTAAAAAATTCAATTCAGATGCTTTGCTAAATTTTCCCAAAAATTTGATTTGATCCAAATTAATTTTTTATATAGCGCTTTATAAATCAGCTATTTCCCGGCTGCAGAGAGCATGTATATTGGTGCACAACACTTAACACTGTGCAATCCAGATACATGCATACCGTAGCTAGTCCGCTGTGGTAGTGAAATAGTTACTGTGCGTCAGTATGACACACAGATGACAGGCATCACTCTTAGAATCAGTTCACACTTCACTAATTTGGTCAGTTACAGGCCAAAATTAACCAAAAAGTGTCAACTTACAGGTCAATGTTAGAATCAGGTATTAAGGACTTAACCGTGCAGTGGCCCAAGATTGTACTATAGGGTGAAAGAGCGCACTCTTTTTACAACGTCAGCTAATTCCACATAGCTTGCTACAGAACTTGTTTACCCCAAAATCAGTAGTATCAGACGACTATTTCACCCCAATTATAGAATCAAGGATTAACAAATTTATTTATGTATAAAGGAAAGTGAACACTCCATAGTCAGTAGTATCAGGCCACAGTTTCACCCCAATTACAGATTCAAGAATTAACAGATTGATTTATGTATGAAAGAATATGAACACCCCAGAATCAAAAGGATCAGGACGCAATTTCACCTCAATTAAAGAATCAAGAAATAAAGGATTTGTTTATGTATAAAAGAATGAGAACACCCCAAAATCAGTAGTATCAGGCTGCAATTTCACCCCAATTACAGGATCAAGGATTAATGGAATTACTTATGTAAAATAGCAATGTTAACACTCCAAAATCAGTTGTATCAGACCGCTATTTCACCCAAATTACGGAATCAAGGATTTTTTTTTTATATATATTATCTTTTTATTTCAGTTTCATAACAACATATACATTTATACCCAAAATACATCAACTTTAATAATGAGAAAAACAAAAATCCAAAATAACAATGATTAAAATTACAAATATTTCTTTTTCCCATTTTCTTTTTTTCTTCCCCCTTACCAACCCCCTTTATTTAATACCCACCCACCACCCTTGGGGAAGAGGGAGCAGGGACAGAGAGAGAAAAAAAAAGTCCAGCCCTATAGTAACCATTTTTTCCATATTTTGTCAAGATTTTGTTCTTTTTTACTATGGCCCTCCATCACCCGTATTTCTTTAATCAAATTATTGATTGCTTTTCTCCACTGATCCACTGTTGGGGGGTCTTCCTTTACCCATTTCCTGAGTATAAGGAGTCTAGCTTGAAATAATACTTTACTCAGGACCAATCTTATCTTTTTATTTAAATCCAGATGTTCGGTTGCCCCTAATATGCAAGTTACTGGATCTTCAGATATTTGAACCTTCAAAAATAGAAATACGGTCTCTGCTTTTTCTGTCCAATATCTGAACAATCTGGGGCATCTCCAGAAACAATGTATTATATCTGCTCTCTCTCCCCTACATTTTGGGCACTTATCTGAAGCTCTCACGCCCATTCTATTCAACATCCATGGCGATTTGTGTAATCTATGAACTATAAAAAACTGTGAGATCTTATGTGAACTCTAGCATAACTTCGAAAGGCATCTTTCCATTTCTCTTCCGTAAAAGATTCTAATTCTTTCTCCCATTTTTTCCCAGCAAGCATTGTAATCCGTTTTTTCTTTCCCTCCATCAAAATCTTGTATCTCCTTGCAGTTGTTCCTCCTCTTTCCCTTCCGTTAGTAAATTTATACAACATATCTGATTTTTCACTTCTATACTTATCATCCTGCTCCACTGTCCGCAGTGCATTCCTAAGCTGAAAGTATTTATACATATCCTTTTGGGGGATCCCGAACTCCCTGGCCATTATGTTAAAGTCTTTCAACTT
This sequence comes from Bufo gargarizans, assembly GCF_014858855.1. NCBI lineage: Eukaryota > Metazoa > Chordata > Amphibia > Anura > Bufonidae > Bufo > Bufo gargarizans. The sequence continues at coordinate 199,889,808 of NC_058080.1, forward strand.
AGGGCCGCTTCACACGAGCGGATGCCGTGCGTGGCATCCGCTCCGTGAAAGAGTGCCAAGACCCGCTGCAGACTGCAGAGGCACGGAGCAGTAACAGTCATGTTACTGCTCCGTGCCTCTGCAGTCTTGCAGTCTGCAGCGGGTCTTGGCACTCTTTCACGGAGCGGATGCCACGCACGGCATCCGCTCGTGTGAAGCGGCCCTTATCCTCCTCAAATATCTGGTCTAGATATTTCATCCCCTTTATTTCCCAGTCTATATAAATCCTAATCATTTGCAGTTCCTTTAAATTGAAATTTTTCCAAATAGGTGTATAGTGCAAGAACCCTTTAATCTCTAATATTTTTTATTTCCACCCATATATACTCAAATAAATTTAGTATTCTATTGCCTGTATTTTTTTTCCCAAAGTACCTGATTCCAACACCTCTAAGTGATTCCATTCCTCTTTCTATCCCAATCTATTAACTTCCTGCCTACCCACTAAGCCATTTAAACTACCCTTTATGTGCCCATATTGTGTTATTAAATAATAGGAAAACCAATTGGGAACCGCTAAACCTCCCTCTCACACTGGGAGCAGAAGCACTTCTTTCTTTATCTGAGGGATATCACTCTTCCAAATAAAATCCCCCATTAGGCTATCGAGTAACTTAAAGATATTCTGCAGTAATCTCAATGGGGAATTTTGTAGAACATAGAGTATTTTTGGGAAGAAAACCATTTTTATTAGGTTTACCCGACCCTGTATTGACATTGGTAGTCTTTTCCAAATATGTATTTTGGTTCTAAGTTCTTTTATTAAGGGGAGTACATTTAATTTTTCATATTCTTCTATATTTCCAGAAATTTGTATGCCTAGATATTTAAAATTCTTGTGTTTTTCAAGGACATGCACCCTTGAATCTCCCTGTGATTGTCCATCTCCTAATGGCAACATATGTGATTTCCCCCAATTAATATTTAAACCAGAAAAAAAAACTTATCTATTATTTCTATTACTCTATTAAACTGATCCCCAGTATTGTGCAAGAACAGCAAAATATCGTCCGTGTACATTAACAATTTTTCTTCTCCACCCACGTGTTGAAACCCTTTAATCTCCCTATCATTTCTTATTATACTTGCCAGAGGCTCAATTGCAATAGCGAATAGTAATGGGGAGAGAGGGCATCCCTGCCTAGTGCTGCGATAGAGGGCAAATGGCAGGGACAAGCTCCCGTCCACCATTACTCTAGCCCTTGGATTAAGATATATAAGCTGAATCCATTTTATAAATCCTTCCCCTATACCAACCCTTTTTAATACTGCCCATAAATACTCCCATTCAATACAATCAAATGCCTTTTGGGCGTCCAATGAGAGTACCGCTTTCTCCCCTGCTTCTAGTCTGCTGGCTTCAATATTAAGAAACAACCTTCTTATATTTGAGTATATTGTTCTGCCAGGTATAAAACCTGTCTGATCTTCATTTATTACTACTTTAATAATCTTCGACAGCCTATCAGCCAAAACCTTAGCCATTATTTTAACGTCCGTATTCAGGAGAGATATTGGCCTGTATGACCCGGGATCTAATTGTTCTTTCCCCTTTTTTGGAATCAATGTGATAATTGCCTCTTTCATGGAGTCCGGTAGGTCACCTAATTTTTGGGCCTCATTCAGTGTTATTTTTAACTCTGGTACTAACACCTGAGAAAAGGTTTTATGTATTTCGAAGGGGAGCCCATCTCCCCCTGGTGCTTTTTCAGATTTTACCTTCCTCAGAGCCTCATTTATTTCCACCACCGATATTTATTTTTCTAAATATTCTTTTTGGGCCTGGGATATCTCTCTAAAAGCAATCTGATCTAAGTATAGATCCAAATCTTGTTTTGAATATTGTACCCAGGACTTATAAAGTTCCAAGAAATATTCCAGGAACACTTTTTTAATGCCTTCCAATGTACTGATTATTTCGCCCATTTTATCTCTAATCGCGCCAATCCAGGACTTCCCTCTTTGATTTCTTACTATACTTGCTAAGATTTTACCAACCTTTTTACCCTCTGAGGCTAACCGGATCCCTTGAAAAAGTAGTTCTTTCCTACTTCTATCTAATTGGCATATTTTTAACTTTTCCTGTTCTTCCTCCCAAACTCTCTTCTTACAATCGGTGGGGTACCTTATACATACCATTCTTGCTTCTTGTAGTTTTTTTTCCAATGCATTACCACATTCTCTAGTACTTTTTTTTCCCAGTGGTTTACCTTTTTAAACAAAAATCCTCTCAAATATGCCTTAGCAGTGTCCCAAACAATTAACCTACTAGCGGAGCCGTTATTTTCCATAAAAATGTTTTTTTAATTCTTCAATTATACTCTCTTTATCTGGGATCAATGGTAACCAATGGGAGTTGAACTTAAACAGTGGTAAAATATTATTTTTACTCAGGTCTAGTTCGATTACCAAATCAAGGAATCAAGGATTAATGGAATTACATATGTATAAAAGAACATGAATAACCTAAAATCTGTAGTATTAGAATGCAAGGTGTAATAGGAAGGCTTCTATATTAGCCACGCTTTACACTGTTGTATCCCCTGCATGGCAATCATACAGCATATATGTCCCATACTCAATAAATATCCCAAAACGTATACGTTAATATAAATAAAAAACATAACACACAAGAGTGGAGGTAAACCAATGGCATGGCCTGTTTATTAACTCATAAATAACCAAATAACCATATTATATTTTAGAGCCTAGTTATAAACTCAGACTCAAACCATAATAATAATAACTTAAGAGTTCATCCTATAAACAGAATGACCTATGTAAAATCACCCAGACAGGCCAAAAACCATTACCCTTTTAATTGGGGGGTGGGTGGGGGCACACAGATCCAGGATCCACAGGCTGGTGCAAACAAAAGGCAAACCAGCCCACGGAGCCAGGACACGTATAGCCCCACTCCTGAACCCCCCATCAATCAGGCACCTGTTACCAGGGTCCAGATTGCTCTACCCGAAACCCTGGAACATAACAGGCCCAGACTTCAGCCAATCACGGCCATCACTGGGCAGAATGACCAATCTGCCCAGCGACCCACTGCAAAACGGCGGGAAATTTTCCCTCCAAAACTTGTCCTAATAATAGAATCCTAATCTTAATAAACAGTTTTGGGATGTTTGTTGTGTATGGGACATATATGCTGTAGGATTACCATGGCCGGATCTCAGACATTAAGGAGGGATCCACATGGCCATATCAGCATTTGTCCCATGTAAAGGTTTGTCTTCCTCACTGGGCAGAGGTTGTTTTCTGCCCAGTGAGGAAGACAAACCTTTACATGGGACAAATGCTGATATGGCCATGTGGATCCCTCCTTAATGTCCGGGATCTAGCCATGGCAATCATACAGCATGTATGTCCCAGACACATACACAAACATCCCAAAACTTATACATTAATATAAATAAAAAAACATAACACACAAGAGTGGAGTTAAACCAATGGCATGGCCTGTTTATTAACTCATAAATAACCAAATAACCATAACATATTTTTGAGTCTAGTTATAAACTCAGACTCAAACCATAATAATAATAACTTTAGAGTCCATCCTATGAGCAGGATGACCTATGTAAAACCACCCACCAGGCCCCAGCCACTTCAACCAAGCGGCAGGGGCCCCACCCCACCAACAGCTATCTCAACTATAGCCTGAAGGTTAAGGTTCAGAATATCACAACCGAGAGTACCATTATGAAAATACAGGCCAGCCTCTCCACTCTCTAAATCAACATAACGAAATAAAAAAAAACACAGTGGTGGCATAAAACGAGACATAACCCGATTCATCCGCCCTTTATCTTTAAATTCAGGATGTACTTTCCCACACCACCTAGAGATCATTTCAGAAAAAAACGTGTGTTTGGGAAAAGGCGACGTCACATCATTCTTTTCATCTTTAAAACTAAGTCCATAGTGTCGCCACACCCAATATCATTTCTTCCTAAATGGATAATAATAATATTAGGGTTAGGAAAAAAACATCATGCAAGTGTAGAAACAGATCAATCAAACCTGCCCAACGGAGACCACAAACTCTATCCCAGAAAACTTTGATGGCATCTGACGGTAATGATAAATTCACGCCATAACAGCTCTGCAGCCTTCCCAGTGCCCAATAGATATAAGAGTGGCCCAGAGTCCATACCTGTAAAAACTAAATAAGAAAATTACTCAATCAATAAATGGGGCTGCACATAAAGTTGATATCTATTTGACGACCACCTACCAATACGTATGATAACAGATTCATGCAGACCGACCTGCGCAGCGGCATTGCTGCACCGATCCGAAATGAATGGGATGAGAAAAATTTAGCACCAAGCCTCAATTCGGTTAAACACTTTCCAAACACAGCCCTGAACTGAATCTGAGACAAAGGGGACAGATCCTCATGAACCAGAAAAAAGGGAACATTACCTTTGGGCTTTATAGCTAAATAGGGTAAAACTGCCGCAACGGGCAAATAGCTTTATCAGACACTGCACCAATATGAACAAAACAACCTATACCACACTGGTCCATCTTAGACTTCTTAATGAAAATAGATAAAACAAAACCACGCACACCAACATGCTGCAGGGCTAGACCAGAAATACAGCGTTTAGAATGTGGTAGCTCACCAATAGGCAATGGTCCAAAATATAGTAAAACAAAAGCTGTAGAAAATGACGCCTCAAAAGAAGAAAAACAAACCACCTGTGTTACTTTACATAATCTTACCAATAACTCAGGAGATATAGGACAATGCTCATCAGGCAAATTACCTGTAGATTTGTAACCTTTCAAAAGCTACCTTATTAAGAAGTACTCAGAAATTTACTTACTGTAGATCCAAAAATATTTTAGAAAAAACTAAACACCAGCTAAAATTCTACAAACAGAACTATATGCCAATTTATATCCAAACAGCTCCAAACAAAAAGCCAATGCCATCGATTTATTAGCTACCAAAAGAGAAAATGTCAAATCAAAAGCAAAGTTATACCAGCGCAACCCAGCTGATAAATAGCTTTTCCATGTTGCTGTAGCCACTGAGTGACTCAACAAATCCAATGCTAAAAGACCAAATTAGACCCCAAAGGTGCTCCGGGCAAGGAGTCCCTAAAACATCGTCCGACAGCACCAAATTCCGAAAACGATCCATCTGAAAACGTGACAAAGAATCAGCAATTTTGTTATCAATACCCGGGATGTGCACAGCTTTAAGCCAAATATTTAACTTCAAACAGAACAAAACTAAAAGACGTGAAATCTTCATCACCAAAGGACATTCAGATGACAAGCAATTAACCACAAACCTTACGCCCTTATTATTCGTGTGCGAACGGATACACATCTCTCAAATTCTGACCCCAAAGCACTACCACAACTGGAAATAAATCTAATAAAACCAAATTAGACAACACGGCAATCTCAACCCACGATTCATGCCATGAAGCAGCACACCGATGACCTTCCCAAAAAGCATCCAAACCCGAACTACCTGCTGCATTCATGAATAGATTCAATTTGTCACACACACAGGGGTTGGGGAAGTGACTACTGAGCTCCACCTGCTCCCCTGTCCATGCCTACTTGCCTCGCAAGGCCTAGTGACAAGGGACAACTAGTCGACAAGCCCTTAGCTAGGAAAGTACAGGGAAGACAGACAACACATGCAACAGAGTAGTAAAACAAGCCGAGTCAAAAACCAAGAAAGTAGTAAGGTACCGGAGGAGCAAGCAGAGGATTGTCAGGAGAAGCCGAAGTCAGAACCTGGAGAAAAAAGCGAAGACCAAGGGATGAGACGGATGGGTAATCAGAAGCCAAGCAGGAACAACAAACCAGGTAAGTATATTGCAGGAAGGAGCTCAATAACAGGCAATCTGTGGACAGCAGATTGCATGTTTAAATAGGGTGCTAGTGGAGTCATGTTATGGGGCCATCATCACATGACTCCAGAGTTTTGATACAGCCGAGCGCCGAGTGATTAGCTCGGCACTCAGCCCCAGTGCGCTTACCATGGGAATGGGCGATGCCGGACGTGCTGATGACGCGAGCTCTCCTCGGCCGTCCCCGCCTCCTAGAACAATGCACAGAGCGCATCATGACATTACCCAAGGCCCCAGGCGACAGCTTCTCAGGATGTTCCACATAAAATTTCCTAACAAGTCTAGAGGCATGAGCATCCTTATCTGGTACCCAGGACCTCTCCTCCGGTCCATAGCCTTTCCAGTGCACCAGGTACTGTAATGAGTTACGGACTCTCCTAACATCCAAGATTTTGGAAACCACAAACGCCTCAGAATCATTAACCAGTACCGGCGGCAGAGAGGACTGTGAAGGAAAAACAGGGGAAAAATGTTTTTTAAGCAGAGATTTGTGGAAGACGTCATGGATGTGGAAAATTCGGGCAGCTTTAACCTAAAAGATACTGGTATAATTACCTCTGTAATCTTGTACGGACCTATAAAGTGAGGTGCAAACTTTTTGGAGGCCACCTTAAGAGGCACATTTTTAGAAGATAGCCACACCTTCTCCCCAACCTGAACATCCATCCCCTTAGAACGATTCTTATTTGCTTTGATTTTTTTATTGAGCTTTGAGCTTTTTCTAGGTTCGACTGAACCCGAGACCAAACTGTGCACAGTTCTGATGAGACCTTATCCGCCTCGGGGTTAGACGAGGAGACGGATGACCCAGAATGAAAATGAGGATGGAAACGGTAATTACAAAAGAATGGGGAGACAACAGCAGAGGAATTAACATGAAATTCTGCCAAAGGAAGGTACTTAACCCATAATTGTTGATCATCGGAGACGTATGACCTGAGAAACTGTTCCACAGACTGATTAAGTCGTTCCGTCTGCCCGTTACTCTCTAGATGATAGGCAGACGAGAAAGACAATAAGATTTGACACCTCTGACAGAAAGCTCTCCAAAATTTAGACACAAACTGGACACCCCTATCAGATACAATGTTCTCGGGAACACCTTGCAAATATACAATTTGTTCTACAAATACAGAGGCCAGAGTCTTAGCATTAGGAAGCTTAGCAAGAGGAACAAATTGTACCATCTTACTGAACCTATCGACCACTACCCAAACCACAGTTTTACCCTCCGCAGGTGGCAGATCCGTGATGAAATGGATAGGGGGTCGCAACTCACCAGCAGGACTTGTTCTAGGGATTTTTTTTTTTTTTATTGTCTTTATTGATTAATATATCAAAACATTACAAAAATAAAGAAGAGAATACAATTCCCCCCCAACATCCCCCCTCCCCCCCTGCCTGTGGTGCGTCAAAATAGACCCCCTATAATAAAACAGTTTGACCTCAACTAATCAATCCTCCATCCACCCCATATCTTAATCCACTGGTCCTCAACTTCCCTCTGTTTGTACATAATTTTCTCATAGTTTTTTACCTTATCAATTAAATTTATCCATGTATTTATATCTGGAGTGGATCGGGCAAACCAGGTCCGACTGATCAAAACTCTAGCCAACATCAATATTCTGCTCAGGAAAATCTTTTGATACTTGTGATTATTTAATTAGGAAAGATCATTAAGCACAAATACTTGTGGTACAAAAGGGATTCAAATTTTTAGTTTATAGATAATACAATTATTGATACTATTCCAGTAGTTTATGAGTTCTGGACAAGTCCATATCATATGGAGAAAGTCCGCTCCTACAGTGTCGCATTTGGGGCAATTGGACGTGTCTCTTAACCCACATTTATTCATCCATAGGGGAGTAATATATAATCTATGACAAATATAAAATTGTATTAGAACATGGTTGAAGTTCTGGGATAGTGAGAGTAAGTTCCCAAAAATATTCTCCCACCCTTCTATTTGTAAATTCGGACAATCCACCTCCCATGCTTTTTGTCCTGGTGACTGTGTATCACTAAACCGTGCCTTAAGTAATAACTTATATATATTTGAGATTTTTATTCTAGAAAGTGTACCCCCTACCCAATCATTCAAAAAAGATGAATTATCTATATCCAATACCCGTTTATCATCCAAGCTGGATAGTACTGAGCGCAATTGAAAATACCTAAACCATGAAAGGTTTCTTATATTATGTGTCATTTCTATAAATGGTTTAATTTCTCTATCTTTAACTACCTGTGAGATATATAAAATTTTATTCTTCTGCCAAAATGTGTCTGCTGCAATCTCATCCAGCCTTTGTAAATATAAATTATGCCAGAGGGGCGTAAATGTGAGTGAACCCTTAACCTTCAACCATGTCCTAATTGTAGCCCACACTTTCAGGAGTAATTTTATAGTCTCTCTGTAACCACGCTCATAACTCTTCAATAAACCAGATTCCAACAATGTAAAAATATTATTGTGGGCATGACTAGTTACCAACTTCCCCAGCAATGCACTGTTCTCTGATTCATAGCACATCAATAACTGGGCTGCAATAAAGTACCCTTTAAAGTAAGGGAGATTTAAGCCCCCGCACTCCACTGATTTGTACAAATATTCCAGCTTTATTCGAACTCGCTTTCTTCCCCATATTAAATCATTAATTATTCTTTCCAAGAGTTTGAAATATTTATCTTGTATCCAGATAGGTGTATTCCTGAGCACGTAAAGAAATTGTGGTAGTATCACCATTTTAACTAGTGAAACTCGGTCAGCTCTAGATAGGGGAAGTCTCAGCCAGATCCCTATTTTAGCTCTAGTCTTTACCATTATGGGGATCAAATTGAGTTGTACAAAATTTTCAACCCGAGGCGATATAGTCAAACCCAAATATTGAAAGGTGTCAACAATGTCTAACTGTGTCACAAGAACCTCTTTCTGTGGCAGTGGGTCTATTGGCAACAAACTGGTCTTGGCCCAGTTTATAAGAAGACCAGACACCTCACCAAATGCTTTAACCATTTGAATAATCCTAGGAAGAGTAGTATCCGTATGGTCTATAAAAAACAAAACATCATCCGCATATAGGGAGATACGGTCTTGTACTCCTAACGTACCAAATCCTTTGACCTGATCATCCTGCCTGATGGCCATCGCAAGGGGTTCGATATAAATATCGAATAACAAGGGGGATATGTCATGGTCTTACCTCCTTGCTGTTCCCTTCGTTTGACATGTGCTGGCGGCCATCTTGGTTTCTGGGTTTTCTTGTAGCCTCCCACCCTGCGGCTCCTCCTTCCCACTGGGAGGAGCTGGATGCCCAGCTCATATATATAGGAGGTCTGTGGCTTCAGTTCCTTGCTTGGTCCTCCTGTGTTCACATGCTTCCAAGACTGCTGCTGCTTCTGGTTCCTGATCCTGGCCTCGTCTGACTACCCCGTTGGTTCCTGATTCCGGCTTCGTCTGACTACCCCGTTGGTTCCTGTTCCTGGCTTCGTCTGACTACCCTTCTGGTTCCTGACCTCTGTCTCCGCATGACCCTGCTTTGGTTTAGCCATCCGTTCGGACTTTGCTTACGGCTTGCTCTTCAATAAAACCTTCTTATTTTCCACTTATCTCTTGTTGTACGTCTGGTTCATGGTTCCATGACATTAGGACCAAGCCATGAATTCTGACGGTACAGGGCCACCCTCGCTACCTACGCTGGTTGCCAGACTTGATCAGCAGGATCACCTGTTGGGTCGGTTCGCTGTGGCGTTGCAAACCCTGCTTGAACGCACGGCTCATTTAGCTTCCGTTGCCGATGGGTCGGTTGTCGCTCCTGGGCCCGCTCCTACTGCCGCTCCGGTTGTTGCGCCAGAGTCTACCCTGACACCTGTTGCTGCGCCTGTGGTGTTTCAGGGTATGACCGGTTCTGCCCCCCTTCCACAGCGCTTTGGGGGAGAGCCAACTCAGTGCCGAGGTTTCCTTAACCAGGTGGGCATTTACTTTGAGTTGCTGCCACATGCCTTTCCTACTGAGAGATCAAGGGTGGGCTTCTTGATCTCGCTGCTCTCGGACAAGGCCTTGGCCTGGGCCAGCCCTTTATGGGAGAACAACAATCCGGTGGTTGCCGAGTTTTCCGGTTTTGTTGCTTCTCTTCGGAAGGTATTCGATGTGCCGGCTCGTGCTGCCTCTGCTGCGAAGCTCCTTATGTCCATCAGACAGGGTTCACGATCCGTAGCTGAATACGCCATTGAGTTTCGTACCCTGGCAGCAGAGGTGGGCTGGAATAATGAGGCTCTGGTCGCTGCTTTCTCTCATGGTCTCTCGGATGCCTTGAAGGATGAGGTTGCAGCTAAGGACCTACCAGTGGAGCTCGAGTCTCTTATTTCTTTCCTGATTTTGATTGACACCAGACTCAGGGAGAGACCTTCCTTTAAGGAGAGCCTGCGGAGGTCTCCTAACAGATTGGCGCCTACGTTTGCTGTCCCACCCGTGCCTCCCTCTCCTCCCACGCCTCCTGGGGATGACTTGTCTGGGGGTGAACCCATGCAGCGGGGGTTTGCTCGCCTGTCTGAGGGGGAGAGGGTACTCCGGAGACGCGAGGGCCGATGCATGTACTGTGGTCTCGGTGGGCATTTTCGGTTGGCATGTCCGAACCGTCCGGGAGAACGCTCGCACCTGAGGTCCTGTCGGGGGCAGATCTTGGGTGGAGTCTCCTCGTCCCCGGTTTCCCGTGTTGACAAACCACTGATCACGGTTGTCCTCTCCTGGGTCGGGGGCTCGGTGACGACCCAGGCGTTGGTGGACTCTGGTGCTGGTGGTTTGTTCATTGATAGAGTGTTCGTTGCCGCCAATTCCATTCCTCTGCAGCCTCGAGGTTCCCCACTGGCTCTTGAGGCGATAGACGGCAGACCCCTTCTGCCGCCACACGTGACTCATGAGACCCTTCCAGTGGGGATAGCCATTGGTGCCGTTCACAGAGAGTCGGTCTGTCTCCAGGTTATTTCGTCTCCACACTACTCGGTGGTCTTGGGGTACCCCTGGCTCCAGAAGCATAATCCGACTTTCGATTGGAGATCGGTCGAGATCCTCTCGTGGTCACCGCAGTGTGGGGCTAGTTGCATCCATGGGCCTGTCAAGTTGCTGTGTACTTCCTCGGACTCTCTGTTGCCTCCTGAATACGAAGAGTACCGGGATGTATTCGATAAGGTGCGCGCGGTTGCCCTACCTCCGCACCGCCCATACGATTGTGCCATAGAGTTACAATCCGGTGCCGTTCCTCCTCGTGGCAAAGTCTATCCACTGTCGGTAGCGGAGAATGAGGCCATGGAGGAGTACGTGAGGGAGGCGCTTTCACGCGGACACATTCGCAAATCCTCGTCCCCGGCAGGGGCTGGATTTTTCTTTGTGAAAAAGAAGGGCGGCGAGTTGAGGCCTTGCATCGATTACAGGGGTCTCAATCGCATCACGATCAAGAACGCTTACCCGATACCCTTGATTTCCGAGCTGTTCGATCGCCTCAAAGGGGCCACGGTCTTTACCAAACTCGACCTGAGGGCGGCATATAACCTGGTAAGGATCAAGGCGGGCGATGAGTGGAAGACCGCGTTTAACACCAGGACCGGTCATTATGAATCCTTGGTTATGCCCTTTGGGTTGTGCAATGCGCCCGCAGTCTTCCAGGAATTCATCAACGATGTTTTCCGTGACCTGTTGCAGCAGTGTGTGGTGGTCTATTTGGATGACATCTTGGTATATTCTGCATCCATGGAGGCCCACATTCTGGATGTCAGACGAGTGTTGCAACGCTTACGAGAGAACAAGCTGTTCGGTAAGCTTGAGAAATGCGAATTTCACCGATCCCAGGTAACCTTCTTAGGTTACATCATTTCCGCTGAGGGGTTCTCCATGGATCCTGAGAAGGTTTCGGCTGTCTTACAGTGGCCCCAGCCCAGTGGGCTTCGTGCCCTGCAGCGCTTTTTGGGCTTCGCCAATTATTATCGGAAGTTCATCAGGGACTTTTCCATGCTAGCCAAGCCTCTCACGGATCTGACCAGGAAGGGCAGTAATCCTCAGGTCTGGCCGCTCGAGGCCATCCGAGCTTTTGAGGCTCTAAAGTCCGCCTTTGTGTCGGCTCCGATTCTGTCGCATCCCAACCCTGGGTTGCCTTTTGTCCTCGAGGTGGACGCGTCTGAGACGGGAGTAGGCGCCCTCCTGTCTCAGCGTAGAACACCAGAGGGTCCTCTGCTTCCTTGTGGGTTTTACTCCCGGAAACTGTCTTCCGCGGAGTGCAACTATCAGATTGGTGACAGGGAGTTATTGGCCATCGTGCAGGCCCTTAAAGAATGGAGGCACTTGCTCGAGGGCTCGGTGGTTCCGGTTCTCATCCTGACGGACCACAAGAATCTGACCTACCTCTCTGAGGCCAAGAGATTGACACCACGTCAGGCCAGATGGGCTCTGTTCTTGTCACGTTTTAATTACGTGGTCTCCTACCTACCCGGCTCCAAGAACATCAGAGCGGATGCCTTATCACGGCAGTACTCCGAGCTGTCCGGGGAGGAGTCGATTCCGACTACGGTCATACCCCCGAATCAGATCCTGGCCGCTATTCGCACCAGCCTGACTTCTCCTCTGGGTGAGCAGATTTTGGCGGCTCAATCTGGTGCTCCCTCTGGGAGACCCAACGGCAGATGTTTTGTGCCTGAGGAGTTGCGCACTCGGTTGTTGCGAACCTACCATAACTCCAAGGCCGCGGGGCACCCTGGAAAGAATCAGCTGTCCTGGGCGGTTTCACGTCTGTTCTGGTGGCCTTCTCTACGTTCCGACATCGCCGCATATGTAGCGGCATGCTCCGTTTGTGCCCAGAGTAAGTCCCCTCGGCACCTTCCGTTGGGCCTTTTGCAACCCATAGCCACCGGGGAGCGTCCATGGTCACACCTGGGGATGGATTTCATTGTGGACCTCCCTGCATCCCGAGGCCATACGGTCATTCTCATGATTGTGGATCGGTTTTCCAAAATGTGCCACTGTGTTCCTCTCAAGAAGTTACCCTCTGCACAAGAGTTGGCCTCGATTTTTGCCAGGGAGGTCTTCCGGTTGCACGGTTTGCCCAAGGAGATTGTGTCGGATCGGGGGAGTCAGTTTGTGTCCAGGTTCTGGCGCGCCTTTTGCTCCCAGTTGGGGATTCATCTCTCTTTCTCCTCGGCCTACCACCCTCAGTCCAATGGGGCCGCAGAACGATCCAATCAGGCCTTGGAGCAATTCCTTCGTTGCTATGTCTCCGATCACCAAGACAATTGGGTTGACCTCCTGCCTTGGGCTGAGTTTGCCAGGAACACGGCGGTGAACTCTTCCTCTGGGACGTCTCCCTTCATGGCCAATTATGGGTTCCAACCTGCCGTGTTACCGGAGGTATTCTCTCCCCAGGATATTCCGGCTGTGGAGGATCACCTTTCCGTCCTACGTGCTTCTTGGGTACAGATCCAGAGGTCCCTTGAGGTCTCTGCGCAGCGCCAGAAACTCCAGGCTGATCGCAGACGAGCGCCCGCTCCTTCCTACCAGGTCGGAGACCGCGTATGGTTGTCCACACGCAACCTCAACCTTCGAGTGCCCACTCCCAAGCTGGCGCCTCGCTTTGTTGGTCCCTTCCGAGTGCTTCGCAGGGTAAACCCGGTAGCCTATGCCCTTGCGCTTCCTCCTGGCATGCGGATCTCCAACGTGTTTCATGTCTCCCTGTTGAAGCCACTGGTGTGTAATCGTTTCACTTCCTCGATTCCTCGGCCTCGTCCGGTCCAAGTGGGCAATCGTGAGGAGTATGAGGTGAGCAATATCCTGGACTCACGCCTGGTCCGCGGCCGGGTGCAGTTTTTGGTCCATTGGCGTGGTTATGGTCCAGAGGAGCGTTCCTGGGTTCCCTCCGCAGATGTCCATGCTCCTGCTTTGCTCCGAGCCTTCCACGCACGCTTCCCTCAGAAACCGTTCCTTACTCCGCGGAGGAGGGGCCCTTGAGGGGGAGGTACTGTCATGGTCTTACCTCCTTGCTGTTCCCTTCGTTTGACATGTGCTGGCGGCCATCTTGGTTTCTGGGTTTTCTTGTAGCCTCCCACCCTGCGGCTCCTCCTTCCCACTGGGAGGAGCTGGATGCCCAGCTCATATATATAGGAGGTCTGTGGCTTCAGTTCCTTGCTTGGTCCTCCTGTGTTCACATGCTTCCAAGACTGCTGCTGCTTCTGGTTCCTGATCCTGGCCTCGTCTGACTACCCCGTTGGTTCCTGATTCCGGCTTCGTCTGACTACCCCGTTGGTTCCTGATTCCGGCTTCGTCTGACTACCCCGTTGGTTCCTGTTCCTGGCTTCGTCTGACTACCCTTCTGGTTCCTGACCTCTGTCTCCGCATGACCCTGCTTTGGTTTAGCCATCCGTTCGGACTTTGCTTACGGCTTGCTCTTCAATAAAACCTTCTTATTTTCCACTTATCTCTTGTTGTACGTCTGGTTCATGGTTCCATGACAGGATAGTGGGCAGCCCTGCCGCGTGCCTCTATTTAAATCAAAACTACTACTCAGGATTCCATTAAGACTCAATTTTGCCCTTGGAGATCTATACAGTAGCTTGAGAGTACGCATAAATTTTTCCCCAAAGCCCATCCTTGCGAGAACCTTCCAGAGGAAGCGCCACTCCACCCTGTCAAAGGCCTTGGAGGCATCCAATGACAGGATGGAGCGAGCTGTCCCCCCAGGGGCCTGAATATTAGAGAAAAGCCGATGCAGATTATGATGTGTGCCCTTGTTCTGGACAAAGCCGCTCTGATCCGGATGGACAATAGAGGAAATGACCCTAGAAAGCCTTGTAGCCAGGACCCTCGCAAGAAGCTTTACATCTGCATTAAGCAGTGAGATTGGTCTATAAGATTCTAAATCTAAAGGGTCCTTGCCTTTTTTTGGAATTAATATTATTGTAGCCTCCATCATTGAATCTGGCAACTTCCCGTCCTCCATTGATTCAGCAAAGACCTCCAGCAGTCTGGGAAGAATGTAGTCCCTATATTTACTATAAAATTCATATGGAAGCCCATCTGAACCAGGAGTGGAATTGGCTGAACATAGTTTAATAGCTCCCTCAAGTTCCTGAATTGAGACCTCTAGTTCAAGTGCTCTCTTTTGCGTTTCAGTAATAGTTGGAAAGTTAATCCTGTCTAAATAAAAATCTATCTCATCATCTGTATGAAGATCGGCTTTATACAGATCAAGGAAATAATCAACAAAGGCCCCTTCCACCGGGCCCTGTCCCGTGACCATCCTACCATCAATCAGTCGAACCTTATCTATATGTTTTTTGGGTTGTTGATTTGAAATTACTCTGGACAGGAATCTACAGGGTCGTCCTGACTCGGTAAAATATTTTTGCCCTTTGAAGAAAAGGCTCTGTTGGGCCTTATCCAATAAGAACTTAGCATATATTTGTGTGGCTCTTTGCATATTTTCCCTATTCTCCTCCGTCTTGTTCATGTGAAAGGAATCTATCGCCAGCGCTACACGTTCTTCTAGATTTTTCTGCTTTTTCCCGTACTCCCTTCTAAGGTTCGCGATGTTACTAACCATCAATCCCCTCATATACGCCTTAAAAGTATCCCATACCACTTGGATTTTTGCTGAGCCATAGTTATTATCCCAGAATCGGCCTATTTCATTTTGAATTATTTCATGTGTCTTTATGACTGATAGCCAATAAGGATTTAGTCTAAAAGGAGGTTTTGGTGTATATCTTTCCTGAGATAAGCAGAGTTCAAGCAATAGCGGAGAATGATCCGATATTGACCTCGTTTCATATTTCATTCGCTTTACCAGTTTCAGATGTTTACTACTTATCAATGCAAGATCTATTCTGGACATCGATTTACCTGCTTTACTAAAACATGAAAAAGCCCTTTTCCCCTGTCCCAGATATTCCCATGCATCTTCAAATCCAGCCTCCAGGCAAAACCGTGCCAGGGGAGACCCCTGGACTAGACTGTCACTCCTGACACTCGTGGAGACCCTATCACGTACAGGATCAATAACACAGTTAAAGTCGCCAATAATCAGTGTTGGACACTCTGGCCATTTATCCATAAATAATACCAGAGAGTTAAGGACCGAAAAGGAAAATGGCGGTGGAATATAGACAAAGGCCAAAATACATATCTTCCCCCTTAACCTACAATATAAAAAAATAAATCTCCCCTGTTGGTCGACAGAGGATGCCTCACAAACGAAATCAATAAGTCTATGTATCATAACAGTAACACCTCTCGAATAATTAGAGAAGGTGGAATGATAAGTGTGCGCAGCCCATCCCCTGTCGACCACCCTAGAGGTCTCCTCAGTAAGGTGGGTCTCTAGCAAACATACTGTTGCTGGTAAATGGACCTGAGTCAAGTCAAAAACCGCTTGTCTCTTACCTCTATCTCCCAAACCACGAATATTCCAAGCAATAATTCTAGTCAGCATTATCAATAACGGTTAGATGGAGAAAAAAAGGAAAAAGAGAAAGAAAAAAAAAAAGAAGAAAAACAGATTTAAAAAAAAGGAAAATCACACCTATTTTGACGCACCACAGCCCAACCCCGCCCCCCCCCCCCCTAATCCAAACAATCCACCACATATTGTAGTAGATTTCTTTCCTATGACCATCCCTCCCGCACTCCCCTCCCCACTCAGCCACCCCCATTAGGAAGCAAAGAGAAATACATTTAGGGGTATAAGCCCCTTGTAGTAATTATTATTCCCGCCAAGTCATAAACCAATTAAATCATCGATTATTTCGATCGAGCCAGTCCGCTGCTTCTTCCGAGGTGTCAAAAAAAAGAGTTTTATCATTGAAAAAAATCCGCAGTTTTGCTGGGAATATGAGAGAATATTTAATATCCCTTTCTCTTAGCCTCTTTTTAACAATCATAAATGTGCGTCTCTTTTCTTGTATGTCTTTTGAGAAGTCTGGAAAAAAGGCCAGTCTATTCCCATTAAGTACAACCGGTGAGCATTCCCTCGCCCTTCTCAAAAGGATGTCTCTGTCCCCTGTAGTCAATAGCTTAACAAGGAATGTCCGAGGTTGTCTCCCTGGAATTGGTTTTCCCCCTGGGACCCGATGAGCTCTTTCAATCAAAAAAAAGAAAGAAAACGATTCTTTCCCAAAGTTCTCAAGGATTAACTTCTGTATAAATTGGATTGGATTTTTATCTTCTGCACCCTCTGGAATCCCTATTATTCTCACGTTGTATCTCCGTGACCTGTCCTCAAGGTCCGCCACCTTTTTCTTCAGAAGGTTATGTTCTAGTTTAAATGTGGAGACTTCAGTATTTATTTTTTTGGATTCATTCTGTATAAGGGCAACGGAGCTCTCAAGGTTGTTAACTCTGTCTCGCATTTTTGACAAGTCGTCTTTTATTAGTCCCACATCGACTTGGATAAACCCGAGTTGGGTTGTGACCGCCTGTATTAAATCCCCGTTCTGCTTAACCGCTAGCAGTATTTCTTCTAGCGGAGAGGAGTTGTCATTAGGGATAACTTCCCCCATTATACCGTCTTCTTCTTCGGGGTATCTAGAGGCTTTTTGTGTTTCTAACTCAGTCATCTCTGAGTCGTCATTTTTTTTTGTGACAGATTCCTTTTGTCCGCCCCTCGTATTAACCCTCGGAGACCTCAAGAACTGGTCTATTTTTGTTGTTTCAACAGTTTTGGACCCGAGTTTCTGATTTGAGAGGTCAGTCGAGCGCCTACTAGCCTTTGGAGCCATACCTCGTTCCTTTTTTTTTTTTTTTTTTTTTTTTTTTTTTTACAGATTTTTTTTTTCTTTTTTTCCCTTCCCCTTTGTTCCTCCTCCCTCTCTCCTTTTGAGTATGTATCGCTTCTTCTTCGCTTTCCCTCCCTCCTCTTTTCCTTTTTTTTTTTTTTTTTTTTCTTTCTCCCTTCTTATTTGTTCTTCTTTTCTTTTCCTCTTTTTACCTTTTTTTTTTTTTTTTTTTTTTTTTTGTCCCCTCTTCTTTATGCTCTTACTCCCCTTCTTTTTCTTTTTTCCTCTCTTTTTTCCACTTTTTCCGCTTTATACTTTATATTTTATAGTTTAGTCCTTTTATATTCATAGGCACCTCACTTTATTTCAAATGTGTTGGCATCAGCAGCCTATCAGCGTAAGGTTCATGCGGTTAATCCCAGCAGTGTAGAGGAAAAGGGGAGAATAATGGACAAAATCTAGAGGCACAAGGA
Organism: Bufo gargarizans; assembly: GCF_014858855.1. Classification (NCBI taxonomy): domain Eukaryota; kingdom Metazoa; phylum Chordata; class Amphibia; order Anura; family Bufonidae; genus Bufo; species Bufo gargarizans. The sequence goes on from NC_058080.1 coordinate 199,907,968, forward strand.
GAGATTCAAATATATCACGGGAATCATAGCCCTCTGAAAAGTCCTCCAGCAGCCTGTCGATCTCCACTCAAGATTAGTTAGAATTAACAATTAACAATCACATGGAAGTTAGTCACAAACGACATCATGGAGGAGAGGGAGCAAATCAGGGAAAGCTGAAGACACAAGGAGAGGGTCAGGTACTGTGGCACGAGGAGAGAGCAGGGAGAATCGGCAGCAGTCCTGGAATCCTAAGTATGATTCATCAACCTGTCCCGCAGACCATCGGGTAGAGGAAACACAAGAGAGCTACTCACACTGACACCAGGAGGAGAGCAGCGGACCAGCAAGGACTGAAGACACACTCCACAGACGAGCTCCACACACAGGACTGACCTCGACGGCACGGTAAGGAGGAGAAGAGGGGAAAAAAAGCGATCGACAGGGACGGCAGGAACAGCAGGATCGCCAAAAGCTAAAAGCAGACCCCACGTCCGGACTCAACAGTCGGGGCAGTCGCTGTAGCGCTTATCGCACGGAGGGTGGTAGCAAAAATCAACACGAGGACGCCAGGAGGTTCAAGGCGGCAGGACAGCTGAGCCGTGGGGAGGCGGAGAGCGCAACGTACTCTACGTCATCACGTCATTGTTCTAGGGATTTTAGACTTGGCACACACCTCGCAGGCCAACACATAGGACTTGACATCCTTGAATAGGGTGGGCCACCAGTAAGACCTTGATACCAGCTCTTTAGTATTCTCAATACCAGGATGTCCACACAAAACAGAATCATGACACCACCACTACCATCATCACCCAACAGTCGGAGATGGAATTGTTCAGGAATAAACAACTTATCTGTTGGTCTGGGTGTCGGGGCCAGATGTTGTTCCGTAAGATCCATAAGATCTTGGGACACGGCTGCTAAAAAGACATTAGCTGGCAATATGGTTTCAAGCGGTGCATCCGTAGGGTGAAACGCGCAAAAACTTCTAGATAGAGCATCTGCCTTCACATTCTTACTTCCTGGCCTGAAAGTGATGGAGAAATTAAAACGTGTAAAAAACAATGCCCATCTGGCTTGACGGATATTCAACCTCTTAGCAGACTCAAGAAACATCTGATTTTTGTGATCAATAACCACCGTAACACAATGTTTAGCCCCCTCAAGAAAATGCTTCCACTCCTGAAAAAAGGCCATTAACCGACTCCCGACCGCCTAACGCAGATGTGCGGTCCGGAGGCGGCAGCCCTGCGCACGGCGACGCATATACGCGTCATCTCGCGAGGGCCGGGATTTCCTGTGAACGCGCGCACACAGGCGCGCGCGCTCACAGGAAAAGAAGGTAAGCGAGTGGATCTCCAGCCTGCCAGCGGCGATCGCTCGCTGGCAGGCTGGAGATCTGAATTTTTTAACCCCTAACAGGTATATTAGACGCTGTTTTGATAACAGCGTCTAATATACCTGCTACCTGGTCCTCTGGTGGTCCCTTTTGTTAGGATCGACCACCAGAGGACTCAGGTAGCTCAGTACAGTCGCACCAAACACCACACTACACTACACCCCCCCCCCCGTCACTTATTAACCCCTTATAAACCCCTGATAATTCATGATCACCCCATATAAACTCCCTGATCACCCCCCTGTTATTGATCACCCCCCTGTCATTGATCACCCCCCTGTCAGGCTCCGTTCAGACGTCCGTATGATTTTTACGGATCCACGGATACATGGATCGGATCCGCAAAACACATGCGGACGTCTGAATGGAGCCTTACAGGGGGGTGATCAATGACAGGCGGGTGATCACCCATATACACTCCCTGATCACCCCCTGTCATTGATCACCCCCCTGTCATTGATCACCCCCCTGTAAGGCTCCATTCAGACGTCCGCATGTGTTTTGCGGATCCGATCCATGTATCAGTGGATCCGTAAAAATCATACGGATGTCTGAATGGAGCCTTACCAGGGGGGTGATCAATGACAGGGGGGTGATCACCCTGATCACCCCCTGTCATTGATCACCCCCCTGTAAGGCTCCATTCAGACGTCCGCATGTGTTTTGCGGATCTGATCCATGTATCAGTGGATCCGTAAAAATCATACGGACGTCTGAATGGAGCCTTACCAGGGGGGTGATCAATGACAGGGGGGTGATCACCCTGATCACCCCCTGTCATTGATCACCCCCCTGTAAGGCTCCATTCAGACGTCCGCATGTGTTTTGCGGATCCGATCCATGTATCCATGGATCCGTAAAAATCATACGGACGTCTGAATGGAGCCTTACAGGGGGGGTGATCAATGACAGGGGGGTGATCAATGACAGGGGGGTGATCAGGGAGTCTATATGGGTGATCACCCCCCCTGTCATTGATCACCCCCCTGTCTATGATCACCCCCCTGTCATTGATCAAGCCCCCCCCCCCCCCCATAAGGCTCCATTCAGAATTTTTTTTGGCCCAAGTTAGCGGAAATATATATATTTTTTTGTTTATTTTTTCTTACAAAGTCTCATATTCCACTAACTTGTGTCAAAAAATAAAATCTCACATGAACTCACCATACCACTCACGGAATCCAAATGCGTAAACATTTTTAGACATCTATATTCCAGACTTCTTCTCACGCTTTAGGGCCCCTAAAAAGCCAGGGCAGTATAAATACCCCACATGTGACCCCATTTCGGAAAGAAGACACCCCAAGGTATTCCGTGAGGGGCATATTGAGTCCATGAAAGATTGAAATTTTTGTCCTAAGTTAGCGGAAAGTGAGACTTTGTGAGAAAAAAACAAAAAAAAAACAATTTCCGCTAACTTATGCAAAAAAAAAAAAATTTCTATGAACTCGCCATGCCCCTCATTGAATACCTTGGGGTGTCTTCTTTCCAAAGTGGGGTCACATGTGGGGTATTTATACTGCCCTGGCTTTTTAGGGGCCCGAAAGTGTGAGAAGAAGTCTGGGATCCAAATGTCTAAAAATGCCCTCCTAGAAGGAATTTGGGCACCTTTGCGCATCTAGGCTGCAAAAAAGTGTCACACATCTGGTATCACCGTACTCAGGAGAAGTTGGGCAATGTGTTTTGGGGTGTCATTTTACATATACCCATGCTGGGTGAGAAAAATATCTTGGTCAAATGCCAACTTTGTATAAAAAAATGGGAAAAGTTATCTTTTGCCAAGATATTTCTCTCACCCAGCATGGGTATATGTAAAATGACACCCCAAAACACATTCCCCAACTTCTCCTGAGTACGGCGATACCAGATGTGTGACACTTTTTTGCAGCCAAGGTGGGCAAAGGGGCACACATTCCAAAGAGCACCTTTCGGATTTCACAGGCCATTTTTTACAGATTTTGATTGCAAGGTAATTCTCACACATTTGGGCCCCTAAATTGCCAGGGCAGTATAACTACGCCACAAGTGACCCCATTTTGGAAAGAAGACACCCAAGGTATTCCGTGAGGGGCACGGCGAGTTCCTAGAATTTTTTATTTTTTGTCACAAGTTAGCGGAAAATGATGATTTTTCTTTTTTTTTCTTTTTTCCTTACAAAGTCTCATATTCCACTAACTTGCGACAAAAAATAAAAAATTCTAGGAACTCGCCATGCCCCTCACGGAATACCTTGGGGTGTCTTCTTTCCAAAATGGGGTCACTTGTGGCGTAGTTATACTGCCCTGGCAATTTAGGGGCCCAAATGTATGAGAAGAACTTTGCAATCAAAATGTGTAAAAAATGGCCGGCGAAATCCGAAAGGTGCACTTTGGAATATGTGCCCCTTTGCCCACCTTGGCTGCAAAAAAGTGTGACACATCTGGTATCGCCGTACTCAGGAGAAGTTGGGGAATGTGTTTTGGGGTGTCATTTTACATATACCCATGCTGGGTGAGAAAAATATCTTGGTCAAATGCCAACTTTGTATAAAAAAATTGGAAAAGTTGTCTTTTGCCAAGATATTTCTCTCACCCAGCATGGGTATATGTAAAATGACACCCCAAAACACATTCCCCAACTTCTCCTGAGTACGGCGATACCAGATGTGTGACACTTTTTTGCAGCCTATGTGGGCAAAGGGGCACATATTCCAAAGTGCACCTTTCGGATTTCGCAGGCCATTTTTTACACATTTTGATTGCAAAGTACTTCTCACACATTTGGGCCCCTAAATTGCCAGGTCAGTATAACTACCCCACAAGTGACCCCATTTTGGAAAGAAGACACCCCAAGGTATTCCGTGAGGGGCCTGGCGAGTTCCTAGAATTTTTTATTTTTTGTCGCAAGTTAGTGGAATATGAGACTTTGTAAGAAAAAAAAAAATTAAATAAAAATCATCATTTTCCGCTAACTTGTGACAAAAAATAAAAAGTTCTATGAACTCACTATGCCCATCAGCGAATACCTTAGGGTGTCTACTTTCCGAAATGGGGTCATTTGTGGGGTTTTTCTACTGTCTGGGCATTGTAGAACCTCAGGAAACGTGCTCAGAAAGTCAGAGCTGCTTCAAAAAGCGGAAATTCACATTTTTGTACCATAGTTTGTAAACGCTATAACTTTTACCCAAACCATTTTTTTTTTTGCCCAAACATTTTTTTTTTATCAAAGACATGTAGAACAATAAATTTAGCGAAAAATTTATATATGGATGTCGTTTTTTTTGCAAAATTTTACAGCTGAAAGTGAAAAATGTCATTTTTTTGCAAAAAAATCGTTACATTTCGATTAATAACAAAAAAAGTAAAAATGTCAGCAGCAATGAAATACCACCAAATGAAAGCTCTATTAGTGAGAAGAAAAGGAGGTAAAATTCATTTGGGTGGTAAGTTGCATGACCGAGCGATAAACGGTGAAAGTAGTGTAGTGCCGAAGTGTAAAAAGTGCTCTGGTCATGAAGGGGGTTTTAGCTAGCGGGGCTGAAGTGGTTAAATGGCCAGCAATTCACAATTCCCTACTTCATAATTTCTCTCAGTTGGAGAAAATTTTCTGGAAAAGAAGGCCCAAGGCCTTAAATTAGTAAGACTAGAGGGGCCTTGTGAGAGGACCACCCCTACTCCTTCCTCAGAGGCATTTACCTCCACAATGAAAGGTCTCTCTTAATCGATCTGAATCAAAACAGGAGCGCTACTGAAGGCCTTTTTAAGAGTTTCAAATGCTTCAGTAGCTTCAACAGACCAGTTATCCAGGTCCGCCCCTTTTTTGGTGAGGTCGGTCAAGGGTCTAGCAATTAGCTATTTTTTTTTTTAAATAAATCTACGGTAATAATTAGCGAACCCTAAAAAACATTGTAAGGCCTTTAAGGATGATGGCCTTACCCAGTCCATAATTACTAATACCTTGCTAGGATCCATTTTAAAAGAGTGAGGAGTGAGAACATACCTGAGATACAGTATCTCTTGTATCCCAAAAACTCATTTTTCCTGTTTGGCAGCCAACTGATTCTTCCTTAAAGCCTCCAAACACTTGTTTCACATGAGACACATGAGTCTCAAAATCAGTGGAAAAAATCAAAACATCATCAAGGTAGACAATCACAAATTTACCCAAGAATTCTCTGAAAATATAATTCATGAAATTTTGGAAAACCGCTGGCGCATTGCTGAGTCCAAAAGGCATTACAAGATATACAAAGTGTCCAGCTGGAGTATTGAAAGTTGTCTTCCACTTGTCTCCCTCCTTAATTCGAATTGAGTTATATGGCCCCTTCAAATCAATTTTATAGAGAACCAGGAAGACCCCAGCACTTGATTAAACAAAATTAATAATCAACGGGAGGGAGATTCTTAATCGTAATCTTATTTAACTCCCGATAATCGATACATGGTTTGAGGCCTCCATCTTTCTTTTTGACAAAGAAAAATCCCGCCCCCATAGGAGATACAGAAGGCCTAATGTGTCCCTTACTGATACTCTCTTTAACAATCCTCCATGGCCTTGCGTTCAGGTCTAGAAAGATTATAGATGCGTCCTTTGGGAAATCTGGCACCTTCTACCAATTCAATTGTGCAATCATACGACCTATGGGGCGGTAGCGACTCTGGGTTCGAGCAGGAGAATACATCCATATGTACCTTTATGACTAAAGGCAATTTATCGGATTCTGCTGAGACCCCCGCTTGAACCACAGACAAGCACGAGCCACATCCAACCCCCCATTTCACCAGTTCCTCCTTGGTCCAGTCAATAATGGGATTATGTAACTGGAGCCAAGGCATCCCCAGCACTACCTCTAATGGTAAGTTTTCAATAACCTACAGGAGCATATTTCGGAGAGACACACCCCCACAGTCAAGGATATCTCAGGGGTAGCATACTTCACGGTACCACCCACTAGGGGGGTGGAATCGATAGCCATGATGTGGATTGGAGTGGGTTGTGTCAAAATCGGAATACCCAACCCTAATGCAAATTTCTGATCAATAAAGTTGGCAGCAGAACCAGAGTCGATAAAAGCATTAACAGAACATTTGTTATTTCCCATGTAGATAGTAATCGGTACTAGTAACTTACTCTTGACCACGTTAGGAAATACCTGTTTTTTAGGCTACCCCATCTTGGTAGATCTACCGAAGGAACGTTTCTTGGAGCACTGGTTAATCCAATAGTCTGAGTCTCCACAATAGAAACAAGCCCTTCGCCGGCAATGCTGATCTCTACGAGTCATCCCGACCTGCATGGGTTCCTCAGAAGAGAAATCGTCTCTGCTCATAAGACAGACCTTTGGCTGGAACACCTCCTGGGGACAAAGTAAACGTTCCTGCCGTCTCACGTCTATCAAGTCGAAAAGTGAGTGTCATAGTCTCCTCCAATGTCTCAGGAAGCTGGTAGTTAACTAATAGGTCTTTAAGATTTTCGGACAGAACTGAGACAACCAGCATCAGAAGGCAAGGAAAAAGCCCAATCCAGGGGCTATGCCCACGCTCTGGCTCTCAGAACCGGATGACAAGGGGCATAATCTGAAATAAAGCTTACAATTCTCTTTGAAAGAAAAAAAAAATTGTTACAGTCACCAGAAAATGTTTCAGGAAGTAATAATTGGTTCCATGGCAATGGGTCAACCATCTTGTGTGGATGATTACTGTCATACATCAACAGTGTGTTTTTATCAGTGGATTTCTGAAAGAGATTTCAGACAGTGAGCTGCAGTTTTTGGACGTCAGGGTTTATCTGCAGGAGGGGGTACTTATAACCGATCTCTTTCAGACACTGAACGTAAAGGCACACTAAATGTGAGTCCACACAATAGAATTGAGACGAGGATCACTTTTGTGTCTGTCTATGAAGAGGACAGTGGCAAAATTGCCACAATCCTTAGTGAAGAATGGCAGATCTTGCATAGCAGCCTGCCTACCATTAAGGAATTTGAATTACCTCCCATGATGGCATACAAAAGGGGCTCTAACATTTGTGATCGAGTTGTGAAGGCAGACATCGGAGGGAAAGATCTAGATAGACAACTACTCTTGGCCCCCCAAAAATATGGGAATTCTCCTTCTCTCATGCTGCAACTGCAGTGGCATCATGAGAGGTGACAGCTTTCCACATCCATATAGTGGTAGAATATACAAGTTCAAAGGATATTACATGTGTAGATCTAGAGACGTCATTTATATGATACCATGCCCATGCAGTCTCATATGTTGGTGAGACTACGATGGAAGTAAGAGAGCGGATCAATAAACATAAGAGCACAATAAGGAAAGGTACGATTGATAAACCTGTAGCAAAGCACTTTATTGAATGTGGGCATTCCATAAATCAATTACGCTTTCGGGCAATAGATGGTGTAGGTTATCTTAGAAGGGGAGGGGACAAGAATAAGATTCTGAGGAAAAACCTACTCAAATGGATACACAATTTGAAGTCACTCCAACCAGGTGGATTAAACATTGAGTTCAATGTTTCCACAATTGATTAAGTTTGTGTTGTGTAGTTTCTTTGTGGGTGTACAATTCTGTCATTGTTTTTACATACAGTGGCCTTTTTCCTATCCATGATTGTCTGAGGGAGGGTATATGGCAATTCTGTCTTGTGATTATCGCGGAGCAGTTGATGATGCCCGCATGTATTTTTGGCGGGACAGAATTAAGCGATTGGTCAAGCTAGATGGTGAGGAGTGTATATAGTGACATTAGGACATAGACAATGCCTCTGGATATTGGAATATGTATAGTGTGCCCTGATCGCACTCGTGAGTCTGACATTGATGGAACATGTGGATCAATTGCTTGGGCAGTCTGGGTTCACTATCCTATAATCTATATCGTATTGTGTGGAATGTAATGACTTGGGGCTGCCCTTGTATAGGTGGTGGATCACAGTCTATATTTGTGGGGCTTCTGAAGATACTTGGATGCCTCCGGTGGCGCTGTGGGTTGCCGTGGCAACATTGGGACGCCCTCTGTGAGGTCAGATAGTTGGGAGCGCTTGTCACGACCCGATGACGTCGGCAATAGAGAACAAAGCTACATGACACTGAGGAGCGGACCCACGGACGCATTACAGGGAACACAGATGATGACGTGAGTGAGCGCACAGAGTGGTGAGGAACGCCGAACCTGGCAATTGATGTTTTGCTTTACATTTGGTGCACAGCAATATCAGACGTCATGCGATGATGGGGTTGACCTATAGTATGACTGGTGAAACATATAGGTAAATTAGGCTAAATAGGGGTTGAGTAAATATGCAATCTCATTGGTCAGTTTATACTATTGCCTGCAATTGGATAATCTGGATGGGGGTGGCACACTTGTTTTTACCATAAATATATGGATGTAACACAATGTGAATAGGCTTGACAAAGGCTGTATATCAGCCGAAACGTTGCTATGTGTATTGTTTCTTTGAAGTCCAAATAAAAGTCGATGATGTGAGATGCTGCTGATACTGTCTGCATTTATCTCAATAACAGGCAATATGTGGCCAGCAGATTGCCTGTTTAAATAGGGCGCTAGTGGAGTCATATGACGTGGCCAGCATCACATTACTTCTGAGTTCTGATACAGCCGAGCGCCGAGTGATCAGCTCGGCACTCAGCCCCAGTGCGGTTACCACGGGAAGGGGTGACGCCAGAAGCGCTGATGATGCGAATGTGCCTCGGCCGCCCCCGCCTTCTGGAACCATGCACAGAGCGCATCGTGACACAATTGTATTGTGTCAATAAAATCATCCTGCCACAAAGACCTCCCATTAAATTCCTGCAAAAAACTTAATCACTCTAACAGATCATCCTTGACATCCTTGCATAAAGATACATCTAGGATTGCGCAATCCCGCAATATGACTAGATAGCTGCCTACAATAAACTCGCCCCATAGGCATGATTCTGCAACAAAATGCTAACAGACCTAACAATGATAGAACTTCTCTAACAGTAACACTATGCCACAAAAAAAAAATCCTAATGAATAAAACTGCTTTTAAAAAAATTTCTTCCGGTAAAAGAAACTCACCAACACATGAATCAATAACTATCCCTAAATATTCAACACAACTAGAAGGAAGCACCATCTACTCAGCAGCCAAGAGAACACCAAACTCTGAACAAACACCAGAAAATCCTGACAGCAACTCCTGACAAACACTTGAGTCAGCTGGACCCACAAATAAAAAATTATCCAGATACTGCTCAATGCCTCCTCTCATGGAGCAGCACACTGCAACAACCCATTCAAGAAATGTGGAAAAAGCCTCAAAATAAAAGCACTAAATAGAACACCCCATGGGTAAACATTTATCAAAATAAAATAAAAAAAAAACACCCTCAAAACTAAAATCTAATGAATTAAAAGCAGATGGGTGAATTGGAAGGAGACAAAATGCAGACTGAATATAAGCCATCTATTAGGGTTCCTTTACCAAAAGCTTTAACAACCAAAACCGCCATATCAAACGTGGAATAACAGACAAGCGACAAGGATTTATCAATCTCATCATTTAGAGCTTTCCCAAATGGATAAGACAAATGATGTATAATCCGAAAAGAGTTAGGCTCTTTCTTTGATACTACCCTAAGAGGAGACAAACGAAAATCCTCAAAAGGCGGCACCAAAAAAGGACCAGAAATCCTGCCAGCATCAATTTCCTTTTGTATTTTTAATCTAACCACTTCTGGGAAACTCTGCACAGAAGGTAAATTGCTCACCATTGTACAGCCCTGTCCCGAAAATAGAGGCAGAATGAAACCTTCAGAAAATCCAGCAGTTAATAAATCAGCTATCTGCTGATTTGGAAACTTGCTTAACCATGGCAGCATTTTCGCTAAGTTTACCAGCGTCCAAGCTTTTGGAAAGAAACTCGCCTTTCTAAAACATCTGGAAAGAGGGTGACTCCCGCTGCAAAATGCACATTTGTTCTTATACTTACAACTCGCAGGTCATTTACACTGCGATTCATTGTAAGCAAAGCAAAGACCACGCTTTAATAAACCCCCAGCAAGGGAAGGCTGCTGGATTACTGCTGGTGATTTCTGGGGAACCAAAAGATTGACCCAAAGGCCAACATCTTTCGTATCCCAATTTAACTGAGAATAAACTGCCAATTTCTGATGAAAATTCTCATCCAACTGAAACTATCCAAAACCTCCAACGCTTCTGTAAGCTTCCAATACAATGTCCACATGCTAAAATAAACCTGAGCATTTCTCAGGATATTTCTCACCAAGAACGCTGGCAAAGATACAAAATGCCTGAAGCCAATTATTAAAAGAGCGAGGTACAGGACGGTGCCTATCCTTCTGTGATCTCTCTTCCCTACCATCCAATTTGGAAACAAATTCCTTGGACACAGGCAAGATAAATACAATATCCACATATTCTGAGTTCCATATTTTCTTTTTAACTGATGTAGAAAGATGAAAACCAAGAGGAGAGATAGAACAAGTCAGAACTTCCTCAAAACAACTCTCAGCAAGACCTCTAGACCTGTCAATTATGGGCAAACCTTGCAGAACCACTAATGGCTCCACAACACTGTCCGAATCACCCTCCCCTTCCCCCTTAGCTGCAAGCCAAGCAGAAGACACATGAGTAGTGACAGGGTCACATAATGCAGACTGAGGGTGAAAGGGGGGCAGGGGAGAAGACGTAGGGAAAATAGATTTAAGATAGGACAGGACAGTGGACAAAGAGGACAACACTGGGGCTAGCTGTGCAGCAGACCACTCACCCGACTGTGGACCTGACTAAGGTGCTGCAACGGCGATAGTCCTAGGAGATTCAGGAGGGGAGGGGGAGGGGAGGGGGAGGGAGGGGGGGGGTCCAGCCGACCTTGCAGACTCTTCTTGACCAGAGAATTGTAATCCGGGTTTAGGTCCCTCAACTCCCCGTGACACCAAACCTGGCATCTGCAGGGAGTAGGATGGCACCTGCACCAACCCGGCGTACTGCTGCCCAGCTCCAGAAGGTCCTCAGTGTGCAGATATTGACGAATCTTCGTGACTTCCAGCTTGTTGAAACGCAGCGCTGGGACGTCTGACGTCATCACCGCACCGCACATGCCCAGAAGGCAAATCTCCAATGCAATGCACTGCCACATCTAGGGCAAACTATTAGTCTGCCACCCACTGACGCACCAGGATCAGAAATATGAATTCTTTTGTGCTGTTTTGTGATTTTTCACTCCAACTTTCTGTACAAATATGTCAAGCTTCCACAGTATCATTTTATGTATTGCACGTTGTCAAAAGCTTTGCTAACAACATACTGTATAGTGCTAAACAGAAACATTAGCAGATGGTAACTTCAAACCTACATAGTCTGGAAAATAAGTTTATCCATCAAGAAGGGATTCATTAAATTAATTTATCAACGCTAGTATAGTTTATTGATTGTAAGTTGCAGAACAGGATATATACAGTATACAGTGTGTCTGTGTGTATGTGTGTTTGTATGTGCGTTTGCGTGTGTATGTGAATGTGTGTGTAAGTGCGTGTATTACTATTGAGCGAGCATGCTCGGCCGAACAGCAGTTTGGCTCGAGCATCGCTATGCTCAGCACATCGCAGTGGTCGGCCGAATACTGTGTATGCTCAAGAACAATTGAACACAACGAAAATCAATGGGAGACCCGAGCATTAAACCAGGAACCCCCTGCTCTGAAGAAGAGAGAGTGTCTGGTTTCACAGAAAAAAGTTAGAAATTGATGGAAGCACTACTGAAATGGTTTAGAAACAGCATGGGGAAAATGTCTGGATGCATCTTGGACTCCCATTACCTACGACATACAATAGACAACAACACAAAGGCTTGATGCCAAAAGCCAGGTATGTGCAAACTAACAATCTATCCATGAGACAGACAGATACAGTCAGCATACCTTACAATGGCAGTCTTGTGCACTATGAGACATTCAAAACCAGCTCTCATCTGACTGAGAGCCAGTAAGCCTCGAAGTTGCTTCATAACTGTTAGATGGCTTGGGTAGCCCTGCACACCTAGATCATTATCATTAGGGTGAAAAAAAGTTTTCTGATTGTCCTAACATAATATTCAATAACCTTTCTATATAGTTTTGTCATGTAAACTCATTTGCATAATGGTGGGCATGTGCAAACTAGCTGAATCTGCTTGTTTTTCAGCTGAAACACCATTTGCATGAAAAATTTGCGATAAAAATTTGCATTTAGAATATTCACGATCAACACTACTCATGAACAGCACAAGGCTGCCAGGGTGTGCTGACTGTATCTGTCTCATGGACAGATTGTTGGCTTGCACATTCCCGGCTTTTGGAAAATAGCCTGTGTGGTTGTCTATTGTATGTCATAGGTAATGGGAGTCCAAGATGCATCCAGACATCCTCCCCATGCTGGTTACAAACCATTTCGGTGGTGTTTCCATCAATTTCTAACTTTTTTCTGTGAGCTAGACACTCTCATCTCTTCAGAAACGGGGGTGCCTGGTTTAATGCTCGGGTTCTCCCAATGGCTTCCATTGTGCTTGAGTGCTCTGTAGAGCACCCGAGGATCCTGATGTAGAAATATATAGATAGTGTCTCTGTTAAAAATACTAGTTCCCTCAAGCGCTGCAAATCCAGAAGACAATGTGGGAAAAAGTCCATACAAATCAAGAAAATATAGAAAAGGATTGAGCTGCAAGAAAGAAATCTTCTCTGGGTAATAAAGTTCTTTTTATGTAATCTTCAGCTAATGGGACCGCATGCAAACTTCACAATCCGACACTGGTAGGAAACCTGTAGTGTGATGAGAAAGCGCACTATGGTGTAGTAAGCCCCAAACACCTAACGCCCCATGTGAATGGGCTATACTCACAGAACTCCGCTAGTGAAGGTGTGTAGGTATCTGAATAGTGTCCTTCTTCGGAATCTGTTACAAAGAAGAACACTATAGTGTAGTATGTAGCAACACTTTGCACTCCTGCAAACAGATTGTACTCACAGGACTTCGCTGATAGCGTGCGTAGATGGTAATATTCCGGAGCAGCCTAAGCTTGGTAGATGGAACAAGCGTGGATCTCAGCACGTCAGTATGTTGAGCTGGTTCAGCAGATTGATTGCCGTAACACCTGAATTACACCAGACCCCAGCTTCCAAGGATCTCGTAGGAAGGAAGTCGCAGGTATGGTGAAGTACGCACCAGTAGGTCAGATAAAAATGATTTAATATACTCACAAGAATACAACTTAAAACGTCTTTTAAAATTCTCTATACTGCCCGACCCGGGTTTCGCCGTGATGCTTCGTCTGGGGCGTCCTGCGACCTGCAAATCGCGCAAACAGAGGGGATCATTTACCAAAGCTGCACTCCTTGAAGTGCTGAATTCAGCATTAGCCCCTATAAAGAAGGACTTATCTGATATAAAAGAAGACCTCCGAAACATCGGCTCCGGGTGTCTGACTTTGAGAGCGCACAGGAAGCTGCTTTCCAGAGGGAAGAAAAATCGTATAATGCGATCCGCTCCCACACCGACTTACTTAATGAAGTGCTTCTGAGACGAAGCATCACGGCGAAACCCGGGTCGGGCAGTATAGAGAATTTTAAAAGATGTTTTAAGTTGTATTCTTGTGAGTATATTAAATCATTTTTATCTGACCAACTGGTGCGTACTTCACCATACCTGTGACTTCCTTCCTACGAGATCCTTGGAAGCTGGGGTCTGGTGTAATTCAGGTGTTACGGCAATCAATCTGCTGAACCAGCTCAACATACTGACGTGCTGAGATCCACGCTTGTTCCATCTACCAAGCTTAGGCTGCTCCGGAATATTACCATCTACGCACGCTATCAGCGAAGTCCTGTGAGTACAATCTGTTTGCAGGAGTGCAAAGTGTTGCTACATACTACACTATAGTGTTCTTCTTTGTAACAGATTCCGAAGAAGGACACTATTCAGATACCTACACGCCTTCACTAGCGGAGTTCTGTGAGTATAGCCCATTCACATGGGGCGTTAGGTGTTTGGGGCTTACTACACCATAGTGCGCTTTCTCATCACACTACAGGTTTCCTACCAGTGTCGGATTGTGAAGTTTGCATGCGGTCCCATTAGCTGAAGATTACATAAAAAGAACTTTATTACCCAGAGAAGATTTCTTTCTTGCAGCGCAATCCTTTTCTATATTTTTTTGAGGATCCTGATTAGAGTTGAGCGAACACCTGGATGTTCGGGTTCGAGAAGTTCGGCCGAACATCCCGGAAATGTTCGGGTTCGGGATCCGAACCCGATCCGAACTTCGTCCCGAACCCGAACCCCATTGAAGTCAATGGGGACCCGAACTTTTCGGCACTAAAAAGGCTGTAAAACAGCCCAGGAAAGAGCTAGAGGGCTGCAAAAGGCAGCAACATGTAGGTAAATCCCCTGCAAACAAATGTGGATAGGGAAATGAATTAAAATAAAAATTAAATAAATAAAAATTAACCAAAATCAATTGGAGAGAGGTTCCATAGCAGAGAATCTGGCTTCCCGTCACCCACCACTGGAACAGTCCATTCTCAGATATTTAGGCCCCGGCACCCAGGCAGAGGAGAGAGGTCCCGTAACAGAGAATCTGTCTTCATGTCAGCAGAGAATTAGTCTGCATGTCATAGCAGAGAATGAGGCTTCACGTCAGCCACCACTGCAACAGTCCATTGGCATATATTTAGGCCCAGCACACACACAGGCAGAGGAGAGAGGTCCCGTAACAGAGAATCTGGCTTCATGTCAGCAGAGAATCAGTCTGCATGTCATAGCAGAGAATCAGGCTTCACGTCAGCCACCACTGCAACAGTCCATTGTCATAAATTTAGGCCCAGCACCCAGGCAGAGGAGAGAGGTCCCGTAACAGAGAATCTGGCTTCATGTCAGCAGAGAATCAGTCTTCATATCATAGCAGAGAATCAGGCTTCACGTCACCCACCACTGTAAGAGTCAATTTTCATAAATTTAGGCCCAGAACCCAGGCAGAGGAGAAAGGTCCCGTAACAGACAATCTGGCTTCATGTCAGCAGAGAATCAGTCTTCATATCATAGCAGAGAATCAGGCTTCACGTCACCCACCACTGTAAGAGTCAATTTTCATAAATTTAGGCCCAGAACCCAGGCAGAGGAGAAAGGTCCCGTAACAGACAATCTGGCTTCATGTCAGCAGAGAATCAGTCTTCATATCATAGCAGAGAATCAGGCTTCACGTCACCCACCACTGTAAGAGTCAATTTTCATAAATTTAGGCCCAGAACCCAGGCAGAGGAGAAAGGTCCCGTAACAGACAATCTGGCTTCATGTCAGCAGAGAATCAGTCTTCATATCATAGCAGAGAATCAGGCTTCACGTCACCCACCACTGTAAGAGTCAATTTTCATAAATTTAGGCCCAGAACCCAGGCAGAGGAGAAAGGTCCCGTAACAGACAATCTGGCTTCATGTCAGCAGAGAATCAGTCTTCATATCATAGCAGAGAATCAGGCTTCACGTCACCCACCACTGTAAGAGTCAATTTTCATAAATTTAGGCCCAGAACCCAGGTAGAGGAGAAAGGTCCCGTAACAGACAATCTGGCTTCATGACAGCAGAGAATCAGTCTGCATGTCATAGCAGAGAATCAGGCTTCACGTCAGCCACCACTGCAACAGTCCATTGTCATAAATTTAGGCCCAGCACCCAGGCAGAGGAGAGAGGTCCCGTAACAGAGGATCTGGCTTCATGTCAGCAGAGAATCAGTCTGCATGTCATAGCAGAGAATGAGGCTTCACGTCAGCCACCACTGCAACAGTCCATTGGCATATATTTAGGCCCAGCACACACACAGGCAGAGGAGAGAGGTCCCGTAACAGACAATCTGGCTTCATGTCAGCAGAGAATTAGTCTGCATGTCATAGCAGAGAATGAGGCTTCACGTCACCCACCACTGCAACAGTCCATTGGCATATATTCAGGCCCAGCACCCAGGCAGAGGAGAGAGGTCCCGTAACAGAGGATCTGGCTTCATGTCAGCAGAGAATCAGTCTGCATGTCATAGCAGAGAATCAGGCTTCACGTCAGCCACCACTGCAACAGTCCATTGTCATAAATTTAGGCCCAGCACCCAGGCAGAGGAGAGAGGTCCCGTAACAGAGGATCTGGCTTCATGTCAGCAGAGAATCAGTCTGCATGTCATAGCAGAGAATCAGGCTTCACGTCAGCCACCACTGCAACAGTCCATTGTCATAAATTTAGGCCCAGCACCCAGGCAGAGGAGAGAGGTCCCGTAACAGACAATCTGGCTTCATGTCAGCAGAGAATTAGTCTGCATGTCATAGCAGAGAATCAGGCTTCATGTCAGCCACCACTGCAACAGTCCATTGGCATATATTTAGGCCTAGCACACAGGCAGAGGAGAGGTTCATTCAACTTTGGGTAGCATCGCAATATAATGGTAAAATGAAAATAAAAATAGGATTGAATGAGGAAGTGCCCTGGAGTCCAATAATATATGGTTATGGGGAGGTAGTTAATGTCTAATCTGGACAAGGGACGGACAGGTCCTGTGGGATCCATGCCTGGTTCATTTTTATGAACGTCAGCTTGTCCACATTGGCTGTAGACAGGCGGCTGCGTTTGTCTGTAATGACGCCCCCTGCCGTGCTGAATACACGTTCAGACAAAACGCTGGCTGCCGGGCAGGCCAGCACCTCCAAGGCATAAAAGGCTAGCTCTGGCCACGTGGACAATTTAGAGACCCAGAAGTTGAATGGGGCCGAACCATCAGTCAGTACGTGGAGGGGTGTGCACACGTACTGTTCCACCATGTTAGTGAAATGTTGCCTCCTGCTAACACGTTGCGTATCAGGTGGTGGTGCAGTTAGCTGTGGCGTGTTGACAAAAGTTTTCCACATCTCTGCCATGCTAACCCTGCCCTCAGAGGAGCTGGCCGTGACACAGCTGCCTTGGCGACCTCTTGCTCCTCCTCTGCCTTGGCCTTGGGCTTCCACTTGTTCCCCTGTGACATTTGGGAATGCTCTCAGTAGCGCGTCTACCAACGTGCGCTTGTACTCGCGCATCTTCCTATCACGCTCCAGTGCAGGAAGTAAGGTGGGCACATTGTCTTTGTAGCGTGGATCCAGCAGGGTGGCAACCCAGTAGTCCGCACAGGTTAAAATGTGGGCAACTCTGCTGTCGTTGCGCAGGCACTGCAGCATGTAGTCGCTCATGTGTGCCAGGCTGCCCAGGGGTAAGGACAAGCTGTCCTCTGTGGGAGGCGTATCGTCATCGTCCTGCCTTTCCCCCCAGCCACGCACCAGTGATGGACCCGAGCTGCGTTGGGTGCCACCCCGCTGTGACCATGCTTCATCCTCATCCTCCTCCACCTCCTCCTCATCCTCGTCCTCCTCGTCCTCCAGTAGTGGGCCCTGGCTGGCCACATTTGTACCTGGCCTCTGCTGTTGCAAAAAACCTCCCTCTGAGTCACTTCGAAGAGACTGGCCTGAAAGTGCTAAAAATGACCCCTCTTCCTCATCCTCCTCCTCCTCCTCCTGGGCCACCTCCTGTTCCATCATCGCCCTAAGTGTTTTCTCAAGGAGACATAGAAGTGGTATTGTAACGCTGATAACGGTGTCATCGCCACTGGCCATGTTGGTGGAGTACTCGAAACAGCGCAACAGGGCACACAGGTCTCGCATGGAGGCCCAGTCATTGGTGGTGAAGTGGTGCTGTTCTGTAGTGCGACTGACCCGTGCGTGCTGCAGCTGAAACTCCACTATGGCCTGCTGCTGCTCGCACAGTCTGTCCAGCATGTGCAAGGTGGAGTTCCACCTGGTGGGCACGTCGCATATGAGGCGGTGAGCGGGAAGGCCGAAGTTACGCTGTAGCGCAGACAGGCGAGCAGCGGCAGGATGTGAACGCCGGAAGCGCGAACAGACGGCCCGCACTTTATGCAGCAGCTCTGACATGTCGGGGTAGTTGTGAATGAACTTCTGCACCACCAAATTCAGCACATGCGCCAAGCAAGGGATGTGCGTCAAATTGGCTAGTCCCAGAGCTGCAACGAGATTTCGCCCATTATCACACACCACCAGGCCGGGCTTGAGGCTCACCGGCAGCAACCACTCGTCGGTCTGTTGTTCAATACCCCGCCACAACTCCTGTGCGGTGTGGGGCCTGTCCCCCAAACATATGAGTTTCAGAATGGCCTGCTGACGTTTACCCCGGGCTGTGCTGAAGTTGGTGGTGAAGGTGTGTGGCTGACTGGATGAGCAGGTGGAAGAAGAGGAGGAGGAAGCCGAGAAGGAGGAGGTGGCAACAGGAGGCAAAGAATGTTGCCCTGCGATCCTTGGCGGCGGCAGGACGTGCGCCAAACAGCTCTCCGCCTGGGGCCCAGCTGCCACTACATTTACCCAGTGTGCAGTTAGGGAGATATAGCGTCCCTGGCCGTGCTTACTGGTCCACGTATCTGTGGTTAGGTGGACCTTGCTACAGATGGCGTTGCGCAGTGCACACTTGATTTTATCGGATACTTGGTTGTGCAGGGAAGGCACGGCTCTCTTGGAGAAGTAGTGCCGGCTGGGAACAACATACTGTGGGACAGCAAGCGACATGAGCTGTTTGAAGCTGTCTGTGTCCACCAGCCTAAATGACAGCATTTCATAGGCCAGTAGTTTAGAAATGCTGGCATTCAGGGCCAGGGATCGAGGGTGGCTAGGTGGGAATTTACGCTTTCTATCAAATGTTTGTGAGATGGAGAGCTGAACGCTGGCGTGTGACATGGTTGAGACGCTTGGTGACGGAGGTGGTGGTGGTGGTGTTGGTGGTACATCCCCTGTTTGCTGGGCGGCAGGTGCCAACGTTCCTCCAGAGGCGGAGGAAGAGGCCGAGGCGGCAGCAGCAGAATAGGCCGAGGCGGCAGCAGCAGAAGAGGTAGCAGGGGGAGCCTGAGTGACTTCCTTGGTTTTAAGGTGTTTACTCCACTGCAGTTCATGCTTTGCATGCAGGTGCCTGGTCATGCAGGTTGTGCTCAGGTTCAGAACGTTAATGCCTCGCTTCAGGCTCTGATGGCACAGCGTGCAAACCACTCGGGTCTTGTCGTCAGCACATTGTTTGAAGAAGTGCCATGCCAGGGAACTCCTTGAAGCTGCCTTTGGGGTGCTCGGTCCCAGATGGCGGCGGTCAGTAGCAGGCGGAGTCTCTTGGCGGCGGGTGTTCTGCTTTTGCCCACTGCTCCCTCTTTTGCTACGCTGTTGGCTCGGTCTCACCACTGCCTCTTCCTCCGAACTGTGAAAGTCAGTGGCACGACCTTCATTCCATGTGGGGTCTAGGACCTCATCGTCCCCTGCATCGTCTTCCACCCAGTCTTGATCCCTGACCTCCTGTTCAGTCTGCACACTGCAGAAAGACGCAGCAGTTGGCACCTGTGTTTCGTCATCATCAGAGACATGCTGAGGTGGTATTCCCATGTCCTCATCATCAGGAAACATAAGTGGTTGTGCGTCAGTGCATTCTATGTCTTTCACCGCTGGGGAAGGGCTAGGTGGATGCCCTTGGGAAACCCTGCCAGCGGAGTCTTCAAACAGCATAAGAGACTGCTGCATAACTTGAGGCTGAGACAGTTTCCCTGGTATGCATGGGGGTGATGTGACAGACTGATGGGGTTGGTTTTCAGGCGCCATCTGTGCGCTTTCTGCAGAAGACTGGGTGGGAGATAATGTGAACGTGCTGGATCCACTGTCGGCCACCCAATTGACTAATGCCTGTACCTGCTCAGGCCTTACCATCCTTAGAACGGCATTGGGCCCCACCATATATCGCTGTAAATTCTGGCGGCTACTGGGACCTGAGGTAGTTGGTACACTAGGACGTGTGGATGTGGCAGAACGGCCACGTCCTCTCCCAGCACCAGAGGGTCCACTAACACCACCACGACCATGTCCACGTCCGCGTCCCTTACTAGATGTTTTTCTCATTGTTATGGTTCACCACAACAACAAATATATTATTTGGCCCAATGTATTGTATTCAAATTCAGCGGGATATAAATTTGAGGCCTAGTATTTAGGCGCTGGGTGACCGGTATGGATTTAGTGACAGAATTAGACTTGGAAATGCACAGAAGCGTGTGTGTGAAGTTATTCTGAATGACCCAATGTGCACCTTGAATATTATATACCCTTTTTGGGATAGATTTCAAATAGCTCTGATATAGCAGGAACCACTAAATTATGAAATTGCTAAATTGGGAATTGTACTTCAACCCAGAACAAAAAATGTGCTTTGACGGACACTAAATATCTTGCCCAGCAACAACAGTACAGCGGTGGGTAACGAGAGATTTAGAGGGATTTAAATTTGAGGCCTAGTATTTAGGCGCTGGGTCACCGGTATGGATTTAGTGACAGAATTAGACTTGGAAATGCACAGAAGCGTGTGTGTGAAGTTATTCTGAATGACCCTATGTGCACCTTCAATATTATATACCCTTTTAGGGATAGATTTCAAATAGCTCTGATATAGCAGAAACCACTAAATTATGAAATTGCTAAATTGGGAATTGTACTTCAACCCAGAACAAAAAATGTGCTTTGACGGACACTAAATATCTTGCCCAGCAGCAACAGTACAGCGGTGGGTAACGAGAGATTTAGAGGGATTTAAATTTGAGGCCTAGTATTTAGGCGCTGGGTCACCGGTATGGATTTAGTGACAGAATTAGACTTGGAAATGCACAGAAGCGTGTGTGTGAAGTTATTCTGAATGACCCTATGTGCACCTTCAATATTATATACCCTTTTAGGGATAGATTTCAAATAGCTCTGATATAGCAGAAACCACTAAATTATGAAATTGCTAAATTGGGAATTGTACTTCAACCCAGAACAAAAAATGTGCTTTGACGGACACTAAATATCTTGCCCAGCAACAACAGTACAGCGGTGGGTAACGAGAGATTTAGAGGGATTTAAATTTGAGGCCTAGTATTTAGGCGCTGGGTCACCGGTATGGATTTAGTGACAGAATTAGACTTGGAAATGCACAGAAGCGTGTGTGTGAAGTTATTCTGAATGACCCTATGTGCACCTTCAATATTATATACCCTTTTAGGGATAGATTTCAAATAGCTCTGATATAGCAGAAACCACTAAATTATGAAATTGCTAAATTGGGAATTGTACTTCAACCCAGAACAAAAAATGTGCTTTGACGGACACTAAATATCTTGCCCAGCAACAACAGTACAGCGGTGGGTAACGAGAGATTTAGAGGGATTTAAATTTGAGGCCTAGTATTTAGGCGCTGGGTCACCGGTATGGATTTAGTGACAGAATTAGACTTGGAAATGCACAGAAGCGTGTGTGTGAAGTTATTCTGAATGACCCTATGTGCACCTTCAATATTATATACCCTTTTAGGGATAGATTTCAAATAGCTCTGATATAGCAGAAACCACTAAATTATGAAATTGCTAAATTGGGAATTGTACTTCAACCCAGAACAAAAAATGTGCTTTGACGGACACTAAATATCTTGCCCAGCAACAACAGTACAGCGGTAACGAGAGATTTAGAGGGATTTAAATTTGAGGCCTAGTATTTAGGCGCTGGGTGACAGGTATGGGTTTAGTGACAGAATTAGACTTGGAAATACACAGTAGCGGGTGTGTGTGAAGTTATTCTGAATGACCCAATGTGCACCTTCAATATTATATACCCTTTTAGGGATAGATTCCAAATAGCTCTGATATAGCAGGAACCACTAAATTATGAAATTGCTAAATTGGGAATTGTACTTCAACCCAGAACAAAAAATGTGCTTTGACGGACACTAAATATCTTGCCCAGCAACAACAGTACAGCGGTAACGAGAGATTTAGAGGGATTTAAATTTGAGGCCTAGTATTTAGGCGCTGGGTGACAGGTATGGGTTTAGTGACAGAATTAGACTTGGAAATACACAGTAGCGGGTGTGTGTGAAGTTATTCTGAATGACCCAATGTGCACCTTCAATATTATATACCCTTTTAGGGATAGATTCCAAATAGCTCTGATATAGCAGGAACCACTAAATTATGAAATTGCTAAATTGGGAATTGTACTTCAACCCAGAACAAAAAATGTGCTTTGACGGACACTAAATATCTTGCCCAGCAACAACAGTACAGCGGTAACGAGAGATTTAGAGGGATTTAAATTTGAGGCCTAGTATTTAGGCGCTGGGTGACAGGTATGGGTTTAGTGACAGAATTAGACTTGGAAATACACAGTAGCGGGTGTGTGTGAAGTTATTCTGAATGACCCAATGTGCACCTTCAATATTATATACCCTTTTTGGGATAGATTTCAAATAGCTCTGATATAGCAGGAACCACTAAATTATGAAATTGCTAAATTGGGAATTGTATTTCAACCCAGAACAAGAAATGTGCTTGAACGGACACTAAATAACTCGCCCAGCTACAGCACTAGGGACAGATTTAGCTGGATATAAATTTGAGGCCTAGTATTTAGGCGCTGGGTGACCGGTATGGATTTAGTGACAGAATTAGACTGGGATATGGCCAAAAAATAAACAGACTATTGCTGGTTAAATGCACTTGGTGTGACAGCTTCACCCTGATGTAGGCTTTAGCCAAAAAACAACCACACCATTGAGGGTTAAATGCACTTGGTGACAGGCGCAGCTTGCCCCTGATTTTGTATATGGCCAAAAAATGAACAGACTATTGCTGGTTAAATGCACTTGGTGTGACAGCTTCACCCTGATGTAGGCTTTAGCCAAAAAACAACCACACCATTGAGGGTTAAATGCACTTGGTGACAGGCGCAGCTTGCCCCTGATTTTGTATATGGCCAAAAAATGAACAGACTATTGCTGGTTAAATGCACTTGGTGTGACAGCTTCACCCTGATGTAGGCTTTAGCCAAAAAACAACCACACCATTGAGGGTTAAATGCACTTGGTGACAGGCGCAGCTTGCCCCTGATTTTGTATATGGCCAAAAAATGAACAGACTATTGCTGGTTAAATGCACTTGGTGTGACAGCTTCACCCTGATGTAGGCTTTAGCCAAAAAACAACCACACCATTGAGGGTTAAATGCACTTGGTCGCAGCTTGTGCTGGCGCACCACAAGACACAAAATGGCCGCCGATCACCCCAGAAAAATGTGACTGACAAACGGTCTGGGCAGCCTAAAAACAGTGAGCAATTGAGGATCAGCAGCTCAATGATCCACAGCTGCAGATCGATCAATAATCAAGTCCTTTGGAGGAGTTAATCTGCCTAATCTCGCCCTACTGTCGCAGCCGCAACCTCTCCCTACGCTAATCAGAGCAGAGTGACGGGCGGCGCTATGTGACTCCAGCTTAAATAGAGGCTGGGTCACATGGTGCTCTGGCCAATCACAGCCATGCCAATAGTAGGCATGGCTGTGATGGCCTCTTGGGGCAAGTAGTATGACGCTTGTTGATTGGCTGCTTTGCAGCCTTTCAAAAAGCGCCAAGAAAGCGTCACAAAAGCGCCAAGAAAGCGACGAACACCGAACCCGAACCCGGACTTTTACGAAAATGTCCGGGTTCGGGTCCGTGTCACGGACACCCCAAAATTCGGTACGAACCCGAACTATACAGTTCGAGTTCGCTCATCCCTAATCCTGATGTGTTTGGCCAGAGCACCTGAGCACTTTGGTGCTCAATCAACACTAGTGTGTACAGTATGT
The DNA here is from genome assembly GCF_014858855.1 of Bufo gargarizans. Lineage (NCBI taxonomy): Eukaryota > Metazoa > Chordata > Amphibia > Anura > Bufonidae > Bufo > Bufo gargarizans. Next base: position 199,932,069 of record NC_058080.1, read on the forward strand.
ATGTGTGTGTGTTTGTGTGTGTGTTTGTGTGTGTTTTGCAGAAATACAGTATTTGGGATTATGTCTATCTTCTAAAATTTTATCTTTTTGATAATATATTAATAATTTACGGGAGGTATATGTTCCCTCATTATGCTTCCCAGCAGCAGTATGACAATTTTTTGCGGGAAAAGCAGCACTATAAGGCTATGTTCGCATCATCTCTTCATCATTTTTCTGTTCTTCTGTTATCGGAGCAGAAGAACAGAAATAACGGAAGTGCTGTATTCGGCATACAACTGACAGGAACTGAAAATAACAGATACCATTGACTATAATAGGATCTGTTTGGTTTCCACTCTGGAGAACATTTTTGTAGCAGAGAAAAAAAGTCCTGCATGCAGGACTTTTCTCTCTGCTATTTTTGATGACCTCTGTGATGTAAGCTACTAACAAAGCATCCAAAGCAGATGTGATAATAGCTTTAGACATGAAGCTCTGTCTATTTTCAAAGAGGTTCTGCAACAGCTGACAAAGTGGTTTTGCTGCCTCTATGTCTGAATATTGTTTATATATGAATCTTTTCTCTTCAAAAGATGGTATGCTACAGTTGATTCTAGGCAACACTAGCTATTGTAAATATTAATGTCACAGCAACTTATAGAAAGATAAATGGAGATATTTAGTATTGATCATTAATTCTTGCCCATGGGCAATTATTGTAAAGGGGAACCTGTCAGCTCTTTTTTTTTAACAAACATTTTTATTATTATTTTTATTACTTTAAACAAGTAAGAGCCTACAAAGAATATGACACAGTAAACTAGTAATGTGTGGTGGTAAGAACAATGCTGTCCATCAGAATATAACTATGAGAAGAGAAAATGTGTGGGCACTGCATAATGTCCCTTCACTCTATGTGGCCAATCAAAAGTGTTCATTATGACCAACCTACAAATGTGATGAACAGGGGAAGTAGACAAAAGAAAAACTAAGGGGAGGGGGGGGGGGCTTTTGCCAGATGGCAGGCACCATAAGTAGTATTTGGTTGTTTGTAAGTTACAGTTTGCAGTGTTCCATCAAACGGCTCAGCCAATTAACTAATAGGAAAATAGTATTTAGGTAGTAAAAATGAAAGTGGGTATAGGCCAGTAACTGTCGTTACCACTATTTAATCATACCAGGTTGATGCCGGACAAGCCATGGGGGGAGGGAAGAGGAGAGGGATCCCGTTGGTTGGAGTCACGGAAGGTGGTCACCAGCATCTATAAGTAGATTCTTAAATAGGCAGCAGAGGTCTGTTAGTAAGACCAGGAACGGGGGTGGGGGGGAGCCTGGCTGTGTAGCTGAATGGCTGCAAGTTGCTGAGCTCCTCAACCTGGCCGGTGATCTAACACCTATAATAAGCTTACAGCACCGCTCTGATGGGCAAAGTGGGTAAAGAAAGATCCAAGGATCAAGCAGATCCCACTCCTGTTCAGTCCAGACAACCTGACATGGACCAATTCTTAAGAAAACAACCGAAGCTTCGGTCGGCTGAAACACCTAAGATGGCACGGGCCCGGCCCAGCTATCCGACATGGAGGAAGACTCAGATGCCGGGAGTGTCTCAGATGCCTCGACCTGCAAATCGCGCAAACAGAGGGGATCATTTACCAAAGCTGCACTCCTTGAAGTGCTGAATTCAGCATTAGCCCCTATAAAGAAGGACTTATCTTATATAAAAGAAGACCTCCGAAACATCGGGCTCCGGGTGTCTGACTTTGAGAGCGCACAAGAAGCTGCTTTCCAGAGGGAAGAAAAATCGTATAATGCGATCCGCTCCCACACCGACTTACTTAATGAAGCGCTTCTGAGAATTGAAGATCAGGAGAATCGCAGCCGCAGGAAGAACCTGAGGATTCGCGGGCTTCCAGAATCGATTGCTAATGAAGCGCTTGATAAAGTCGCACGCGAAATATTCGCAAATCTTATGGGGCCTGAAAAATCGGATCAGATAATAATCGAGAGAATCCACCGAGCGCTTCGGCCTAAACCTAAAGCCACTGATCCGCCTCGAGATGTAATTTGCGGCCTCCTCAGCTATGTCGATACTGCTGCACTCATGAGAGCCAGCAGAGAAGCGGAGCAGCTGCAACATGAAGGTACGCCAGTTGCGTTCTTTCAGGACCTGGCCCCGTCCACATTGGCTAAAAGGCACATCCTTCGCCCGCTCCTGGATGCCCTTAAAGCGGCAGCTACCCCATTTAGGTGGCTCTATCCCTTCGGCATTGCGGTCCTTAAAAACGGACGCCAGATTTCTATCCGTTCGCCGAGGGATCTACAAGCTAGCTGGTCCCAGCTGGGGCTGACCCCGATCGAGATTCCCTCGTGGATGCCAGCTGATCTAGAAGATCCACCTCTCCCGCCACCTCAGGCGGCTGATTATCGCCCCGTCTTTACTAAAAAAGCACCCAAAACCAGGGCTGCTCATGCTCCAACCTGAGCATAGAAGTTTTTCAAAGAGAGACATACGTTTGTTTCCTGCTCCATTCGGAATGCCCGGGACTCTGTGCCTTATGGCGAGAAGATCTGAAGCCTCCTTGTTTCCTGCGGGTATCATGCCCGATTCTAGGCCGCTCCCGCCTGTCAGTTATGGAGAATATTGTCTCAGCGTTTATTTGTGGACCCCCTTTTTTTCCAGACTTTCTTCTGGATCACTTTAAGCTCTGGACCTCTCCCACTCCCTGCTCTTTTCTTAATTTGCAGGGGTTAACCCGGCATTACCTACGGGTCACCCTTTTCTTTGTTTGATGGCCAGTCAATGGCCCTCTATAGCTCTGCGGGACCCCCCCACCTGACAGACCCCAGCTGGTAGCCGTCCTGAGAAAGGGTCGTCTTACAGTCAGGTGCTCAGTAGAGCTCCCTTTGCAAGATGTTTTTGCACTAATGTTATGTCCCTTACCTGTTTGTCTCCCTTCCTCCCCTCTTGTGTCTACCCCCCTCCTCTGCCATCAGATGTCATATATGGTATATTCAGATGCTGATTATCTGTTCTCTATTTCAGAATGTCGTCTGTTGTGATATCATCCCTTAACGCCTGGGGAATGAACGAGCCATGCAAGCAGTCCCAGGTTCTGGCCCTTTTACAGAGGGATAAAGTGTCTATAGCATTCTTTCAGGAAACCCACTTTCGAGAGGGAAAGATCCCCACATTGCCCCCCAAAAGGTTTGCACAATGGTTCCATAGCACTTATGGTTCGGCTAGCAGGGGCGTCAGCATAGCGATTCACAAACAGCTACCGTTTAAGCAATCTGCTGTTTCCTCTGACCCTGAGGGTCACTATCTGTTTGTTAAGGGCACTATTGCTGACACTCCTGTTACCCTAGCAAATATATATGCTCCCAACAGAGTGCAGGTTGCTTGGCTCGTTCAGACCCTTGGCTTGCTGTCCTCCTTTAAGGAGGGAATGGTGATCTTAGGAGGCGACTTTAATGTTACTCTTGAACCCGCATTGGATTCCTCAAATGGGAAGTCTGCCATTACACATGTACGCTTACGGCGCCTTAAGCTTGCCTTACAGAGGCTAGGAGTTATTGATATTTGGCGCACCACTAACCCCACTAGTAAGGACTTCTCCTTCTATTCAGCTGCTAAATCGTCCTATCACAGACTCGACTATCTATTTCTATCTAAATCCTTTGCTAATAGGGCTATCCGATCCCACATAGGGAACATCACCCTGTCTGACCATGCCCCGGTGTTTGAGTATTTCTCTGCAGGACCTCCCAAAGAGGGAATGGAATTGGCGTATTAATGAGACCATTATTTCAGACCCCTCCCATGCTGCTAAACTGTCTTCTATCATAACTGAATTCTTTACACTTAACGCCCTAGGCCCTGATGCGCCCTCCCCTTCTATTACCTGGGAAACCCACAAAGCGGTCCTGAGAGGAGAACTAATAGCCTTAGGTGCCCATATTAAAAAACAACGGAATCAGGCTGTGGCGACGCTCCTTTCCCACATTCAAGCTCTAGAATTGTCACACAAAACCTCCCAGGCCCTTAGATGTGCCTTAGAACTCTCAGAAGCCCGCACAAAGCTCAAGAACATGCTGAACGTCACGTCAGCTAAGCTTTTATTACAAGCCAAATTTCGTTCATATGCCCATGGGGATAAGGGGAACAGGCTAATGTCCGCCTTCGTTAAGAAACAGAAAACGGATGCCTTTATCGCAGCAGTTAAAGATGACAAAGGTGCCTTGCATAAAAGTACTCCAGACATAGAAAACTCCTTCTGTGCCTTCTATAGGAACCTCTATAACCTAGAAACGCCAAATAAACTGTCACCAGCACAATTAGGGGAAGCAACAGAGAAATTTCTCTCCTCTCTCCAGCTACCTACTATTACCCCAGCTCAGTCGGCCCAGCTCTTATCCCCTATTACAGACGCTGAAATTGGTAAGGTCCTCTCCTCAATACCCTCAGGGAAAAGCCCAGGCCCCGATGGCTTTACTATCTCCTACTACAAAACCTTTAAGCAGATTTTAATCCCCCAGTTCACCACCCTTTGTAATTACTTACTCCAAGGGGGCTCCCTCCCCCCACAATCGCTCTCGGCCCATATCACGGTTATTCACAAAGAAAATAAGGATCCCCTAAACTGCGGGAGCTACCGTCCTATTTCGCTTCTGAACACCGATGTGAAATGGTGGGCCAAGATTCTGGCTCAACGGATCCAGTCGGTTCTCCCTGGCATTGTCGACAAGGAGCAGGTGGGATTCGTCACTGGCAGACAGGGGAGTGAAAATACGGTCCGTGTCATACACTTGATCACGCATGCTCGACAGCATTCAATACCTTTAGCCCTTCTCAGTACAGATGCAGAGAAGGCCTTCGACAGGATCAGCTGGCAATTTATGTCTCGAGCATTGTCGAAGTTTGGCCTTCCGGACCAGTTCATCCAATCCATCTTCTCACTCTATTCGCTCCCCTCTGCCAGGATTCAGATTAATGGAACACTCTCCCCAGCCTTTCCCATTACTAATGGAACAAGGCAAGGTTGCCCATTGTCACCTGCCCTTTTTGTTATTGTCATGGAGACCCTGCTGGCTAAAATTAGGCAAGATCCGGACATTAAAGGAATCACTTTGGGGTCACATACCCATTTGACGCCTGCCTTCGCAGACGATCTCTTGGTCATAACGTCCAACCCCCTGACCTCATTTCCCAGACTCCAAGCCCTTTTCGAGGAATATGGTTTGGTCTCTAATTTTAAGATTAATTACACTAAGTCACAGGCCCTGAATATTTCCTGTCCATCTTCTACCATCGACATGCTCAAACGTTCCACTGCCTTTTCGCGGGCCCCCAAATCGATCCCTTTCCTAGGTACCCATATTTCAGCGAAACCAGAGGATCTTTTTGAGCTTAATAATGCCCCCCTACTTAGATCCATTAGATCACATTTACACTCCCTAAAACTCCTGTTTATTTCGTGGATTGGACGGAAGAATTACATTAAAGCCTTTATTGTCCCCAGACTACTTTACCTCATCCAAACACTCCCCATCTGGCTACCCCATTCCTTCTTTGTGGAGGTCCGTAGAATCTTCTCAGCCTTTGTATGGTCTGGCGGGTCCCCCAGATTAGCATATGCCACTCTCACCTGGGAGAGAAGGTTGGGAGGTTTCGGCCTACCCGACATCTACCTTTACTATAAAGCATCAATGCTAAACAGAGCTTTGAGCCTCCTCTCCTGGCGCCCTCTCAACCTTGTCTCCCAACTGGAGTGTGATATGCTCACCTATAGGGATAAGCTGGCTCTATGGGGCTTACGCAAATGCACTGCTAATAACAAGTATGCCTCGCCTTTATGGAAGGGTTTGTTATTGGAATGGTCCAAATTATACCGGACCTCGGTCCTCCAGTTCCCTAGTATGAATCTCCCCTTACACCTGCTTCAGTCCTATATTCATTCTACCACCTCTGAAGCATCAGGGGTTTGGGCCATGTTATCCAGCCTCAAATTACAGGACATTATATCTGAGTCTGGAGCTTTAGACTGGAGCAAAATTTATGCACTCCCGTGGGTTCAGGCGGCCTCTTTCCTAGCGGTTATGGCCTTTAAAAAGGATTTGGCGCTTCTTGAAACAATACCCAGACCCACAACAGATCCCTCATGGATAGAAGGGAAACTTTCTAATGCCCAGCGCCCACGGAAGCCTCTCTCCACATTCTATAAGGAGCTACTCTCCTCCGCCCCTCCAGATCTGTGGTTCATCGCAGCTTGGGAAAAGGAATTATCCACAACTCTGTCCGAACCTAAGAAAGCGTTTATCCTCACACACTCGCACGGATTCAACCGTTGCATTAAGATTCAAGCTAACTCCTACAAATTACTTACAAGATGGTACAAAACACCAGAATTCCTCCATAAGCTCAACCCAGCTATCCCAGACAGTTGCTGGAGGTGCGGAGGAGGTCCCGGCTCTCTATCCCATATTTGGTGGAGTTGTGAGAAAATTAAGCCTTTCTGGGTAGAAGTGGAGGCAGCTATAAACAAGGTCTGTAAGACCCGGGTTAGATTAGATGCAAAGCTCCTGTTACTATGGTGTCCAAACGGCACGCTTACCCCCTCAAAATCCAATCGCCCGACCATGCTTATTACAGGAAGCCCGACTGTTGATACCACTGTTGTGGAAGAATGACTCGCCCCCATCCTTCTTAATGTGGATTGAGAAAACTGACCAACTATACCGGTTCGAAGAGTTAGCCCACTGGGAAACCCACTCTAGAGCGGTATTTGTTAAAACATGGTCCCCCTGGAAGCAATATTGCGAATTCTAGGCTTATGAATGTTATGCGATTGACATCTGACTACCCCCCCACCTCCCCGTGTCTTGTCGTTCCTCCCTCACCATATATTTGTATGCACAAGGTAATGTGTTCTCTAAGTTGTGTAGCGACTTTCTTTGATATGATGTGTTTGCTGAATAAACATTTCTCCAGCTGCGCCTGGTACACGAGTTGTTTGACTTTTCACACAACGATGTGCTTTTCTTATAATAAAAAGAAATTTGATTAAGACCAGGAACGGATTATTGCACCCAAGGTGCTTATATTTTTAAGAATTATTCATGACAGTCTCCTAAAATAGAGATACATTTTTCATTGATCACTTAAAAATGTAGTCTACTCTTCACTAGAGATGGCATTGCAGGTCGCCCGGCGGTTGGTTCGCGGCGAACTTTGCGCGTTCGCGATTCGCCGAATATACGAACATATGGAGATATTGGTGTCCGCCATATTCTTTTACATTGTGAAGAACTTTGACCCATGACACATCCATTAGGTGGTACAAGACAGCCAATTGTGACGTTTCAGCCCATGGACATACCCCCTACCTTATAAATAGACCCTATCTGGCCGCCATTTTACATTCAGTCTTTTGTCAGTGTTTTTGTGCACTTCTAGTAATTATTTCTTGGCTGCAAATATGAGCTGAAGGTTTTTTAGGTTTGCCTGCCATTAAAATGAATGGGACCCACCGTGAACTTGCGGTTCACGAACATTTGATCACGTTTGCGCAATCGCGTTCGCGAACCATCCCGGCAGATGTTCGTCCATCACTACTCTTCACTTCAGAGAAGTCGCTGCAATCATTTGTTTGGTGGACAAGAATAAGAAACCTGTTAATCGTTGGAAGAGTGGGGGGATTCTTGGGATTCTCTTGTTGAGTAATGCCTTCCACAGGTCCTTTTGGATATTATAACTAGGGGATTAGTGAATCGACTTCAGATGCTTTATCCAAAGTCGATTAGTATGAAACTTAATTTTAATACTGTAAGGAGCGGACACAAATAGTTTAGTTTACCACTGAGGAAGGAACATAACATTCCGAAATGCGTCTGGTGTGTACGGCTTGTTGATCAATAAAAGGTATACATTTATATTTGAAGTCTGTATATATATACAGCAGCATCCACGCTGGCTTTGGTGTCCTTTGGCTCCAACGACGTATGTGCGGCTAAACCGCCTAAGCCGGCATTGAACAGAGCAGGCGGCCAATACTAGCATAGAGGGAGGACCGCATCACTACAGGATTTGCGAGTCATAATCCCCTAAATTATTGCTAGCATTAATATCTAAAAAGGAGTTATTTTACTGGGCATCTAATATTGAGACAAGTTACAGGTACCATGCATGGAAGAGGGATACTAGTGGTACTACATGTTCCATCATAAGCTCAGGAGCGCTAGTAAACTGAACACCATTAAGTCTCTATAGAAATAAGATAAGGGTCAATTTTGGTGCATATCAAATATCGTAACAATCCAACAATATCCCGCATTAAAACAAGATATAATTGCACTATAAATCCCAGTATAAGATTGGGAGCGCTAACAAATTGGAAATCATCCAAACTTTACAAACAGCATCTACACTCAATTAATTAACTACGAGTGCAGCAAAGCCGTACCTTTTTATTATCATATATATGAATGCTTATGCATGAGCTTCGCATGTAGAAATATAAAGGGAATGAGAGTATATATTTAATATGTTTCCATTTGTTATTGTTTTATTATTGCTGTTTTAATTGAAATATTGTTTTTTTTAATGCAGTTTAATTGATTTAGTAAAAATACTATATGCAAATCAACTGTGAGCTAGCCAAATTTGTATCTACAGTATTAGAATGTATTGGCTCCGATGAGCCGAAGTTATTACTTCGCAAAGTCTCTTATGTAATACCTTCGTAAATTAATTTCTACTGAAAGAACCTTGGTACCAAACTCAGATTGGGTTCCCAGGTACCACAAGGAATAAAACCAAGTTCGTTACCAGTTCCACGAAGTCCCTCGCGACTTTGCGAAGTAATAACTTCAGCTCATCGAAGCCAATACATTCTAATACTGTACAGAGTGGCCGCTCCATACAGTATTAAAACAAAGTTTTATGTGAATAGACTTCGGATAAAGCCTGCCGCCACCATCCCATGCTCAGTGAGTTATGAGGTCACGAATCCAGCCAAAGAGATGACGTCATCACAGCAAGATTTTAAGGGGGATCTTCAATCAAGATGGTAGGCTCTTCACAATAAAATGGATGAGGTAAGTATGATTATATGATTATTTTATTTTTTTATTACAGATTTAAATCTTAAAGTCAGAGGCAGCATCTGAGAAGTACAAGGACGGAGAGCAGTGCAAAGTGAATTTTTTTGTAAAAGTTGGAGAAGCAGCCAAATCAAATTTTCTATAACTAGTAACAGTGGGTTGAGAGGTGGTTGGAGTCTATAGCACAGAGTCAATGGATAGGGTAGCAATGTCCAAGGCTTCAAGGGAAAGCCAAAGTGGGGCATTTCTGACAGAGTAAAGTAGGGCTAATTGAGCTATTTGAGCTGCTTAGTAATAATATATAATTACCAAAAAAGTATAATAAATTTTGGCAAGAAAGACATTCTTAGAGAATTAACTCTCCTAATCCAGAATATGTGGTAGCAGCTCCAGCTTTCTAGAAGTAGTCTCAACTTTCTGAGGTGGGTAATTGTGTAAGTAAAGTGCATCCCAGGAGGTTGTTGAACAAATGAACAGAGGAATGGGAAATTAGAGCAAAGTTGTGAAACTTCAGATGATGGGAGCAAGATATTAAATGCTTTTGATTTTGCATTAATAATAGTGAGGTCTGAGTCTGGCCCAAACCGGGACAACTCCGAGAGCAAATTATGGAGGGAAATATGAGGAGACAATATCATCATTAGAATGTCATCCGCAAACATACATTTTATGGTGAATGGATGCAAATTCCACACCTTTAAATATCAACATTGCCAGGGGTTCTAGTGCCAATATAAACAGTAAAGACAAGGGACAAGAAGCATCCCTGTCATGTGGCCAGTCGGATTGAGAAAAGTTCAGAGCGAAATCCTTTACAGCAGACTAATGGTTGAAGGTTGGCATAAAGTGTCTGAGTACAGAGAACAAGTAGGGCCATTATAAGTTATCAAAAGCCTTATAAATATCTAGAGCAACATGACAGGTATACCCCTAACATTATAAGCATGAATAAGATGAGTCATGTGTCTAATGTTGTCTGGTGCTTTTCGTTTGAGGACAAAGCCAACTCGATCCTTGCCAATCAAGGAAGATAAAGCTGTATTAAGACAGTTTGCTAGTATCTTGGTAAGGAGTGTTATGTCTATATTAACAAGTGAGATGGGTCGATAATTGATTAGATCAATGGCATCTTTATAACCCAAGCCTTTACCATACCTTATTACATGAAGTGATAATGTTTCTAAATATGCCACTGTATGATAAATCTTATAAAACTAAATCTCATAAATCACTTTTTTTATGTTGCACTCTGTATGTAAATTATTAGAGATGAGTGAAGTTTTGAAAAATTTGATTCACAACTTTACCAAATCTACCTCATTGTTAATGACCATGTGACACCTTTAAACAAGGGCAGTTGCTGGAATGGGGTTTGGCTGGTTAGGTGGGGGACAATATAGATATTATTGCTGTTCTGGCCTGCAATCTCATGCAGGTTATTTGACAGTAAACACTGAATATTAATCAGCTCTCACATACCCACTTCTCCAACCCCAATGCTCTCCTGCCCTACACGTGGGAGACCTTCTTCTGCCATCTGTTTTTCCTGCTTTTCCACATCATCTAATTTCAATGAGAATACACGGTATGTCATCAGAAACACCCAGATCCTCCTCTCTCTGCATATTGCTGACCTTTCTAGAACATAATGATTTGGTAGACGTAAAGCCAGGGAAAGATGAGGATGGTCATCATTAAGACTTGGTCCCCTGGGTGTCGTAGCTATTGGCGGTGCAGAGGTAGCAGTCGCTACCAGGCCCAAAAGCCTGAGGGGACCCAAAGACCCTTGTGCACATAAGAAGACACCGGTATTATAGAAATTCTACGCTAGGAGGGCTCTGTTATAGATTTTGCACAGTGGCCAAGAATATTCAAGTTAGTCCTCTGGCTGGAGAGAAGGGGTTAGGTCAAGAATTTGGCATGGGGGGTGCTGTTTCAATTTATGCCTCAGGCAGAAGAAAGGCTAGGTGCTCCCCTGCCCTTTTCCACAATGTACTAAGGGAAGGGAGCCCAAGCCGAACTTTTGTAACAGGGCCTATGACTCTTTATCTACACCCCTGCTGGTTCCCTTAAGGGGTGCTGACTGGATTGAATTGGTTGGCACACTGGCACCATCTTATTGGTATTGAATTACATATCTTAGTTTACGGCTGATGTAGGAATAAGTAAATGTAGGAATAACTGAATAAAACGAACACAAAATAATTATCCCTGCACTCATTCATTACCACGAAGCACAAGGAAATGCAGATATTTTGTAAATCAAAGTTTTCCTGAACTTTGGACCAAATTCCCCTTTTGAATGCTTCACTTCGCTCAACACTATAAATTATCATTAAATAGTAATCTGTGAGGTGTCAAGAGCCAGAACAGTTCCCCTGTCCACCCATCTTGGCTTCACTAGCATAATCCTGGCCTGTGTATTTCATAGCTAGCTTCCAGCAAATCTTGCACATGTGCTGTTGACATGCGCTGTCCGAGCACACACAATGCAGCAGGATGCACTTCTTTCTCTAGAAAGTGCAGAGGAATGATGATGCTCCAGCAATCCTCTTCTGACAGTCCCTAGTAAACCAGCGTACATACAGTACACCCATGAATCTTATCAAAATATACCTTGCAGTACTGTGCATGCTAGGTATTACATGTAAACAGCACATTTGTGAGGTATGATGGAGGCTGCTTGGGATGCACAGCGACCAAGGGATGCCAATCAAGCCAGGAGTAGTGTGGTTAGAGATGGGACTACATGATTCTTCATATTAACACCTAGATGTTTCTTCAATATTAATTTATATATTGTACATGTAAATGTAAAGGTGTTTTACCTTACAGATAGGCTCTTTTAATTCCTGAATGGTATATGAGGCTTCCTACTCCAGGATGATATAAGGAACATGGTAGACATAGTTACAGCTTAAACAAAGTGGTTTTCCTGATCTCACATAGATCAAGAAGCTTAGTGACTACAACAGTCTGATAACAGGCAGAAGGGTTAGCAGCTACAGCCTTACAAGAGGCAATGAGCTTAGTGGTTCCGCTCTCTCAATGAGGGCTCAGTCTTAGTGACAACAGGCCAGTGAAACATGGCTTCTCTAAGAAGCAACAACTCAATTTCCCACTAGCTTGTGTTGCATTAATCTTTTGGGTGGTGAGTCTCATTTTGTATAAAAGCAATGAAAATGTTTTTTTACTTTACCAGACACAGTAATTACCCTCAAAGCTGGCTCTTCACAATCTGCACTTTTGTCTCTTCAGGTCACAATATATCTCCTCTTATGACACACTAATTGTGCACAGACATTTCCAGGTTTCCTCTTTGACAATTCATAATACACACTTTGCACTTTAGCTCAGCAGTTTTCATATCTCTCTTTACACCACACACATTGGCTTTGTGGTTTTGATACAGCTTCTCAATAGGTCTGTAGTTGCTCCAGGCTTTGCTTCTTTAGTATGATGCTTAGCTGCTTTGTTAAGCTACCTATGGCCTGAGGTGGTGTATTCTTATGACTAGTACCTCCCACTTCCACTTGCTAGCTCACTACAACACAGGAGTATGGCTACAACTGCCCCAGTTTGGCTCATCTTCAATGCCCTTTACATACTGCAAAAGGCAATATGACTGCCCCAAGTGGTAGCACACCATTGCAGGCTGCCTGCAATATCTTACAGCAGCATACAGCTATGTTTTAGGTCCTACTCATGTCATACCTTTTAAAAGTACCCTAAGAAAAAAGGTAATATATTTCCATCATGTATGTATAAACTAGAAAAATATACTATCATAATTTGTTTTCTTTAAAGTTACATTTTAATGTAACTTCTACTTTCCAGACTGATGAAAACAATTCTTCATATTGCAGGAATCTTTTTTTAAAGCTAGGTCAAAATAAAACTTTTTTTTTGGAAATATGCCAGTCTTCAATTTGAAGACATCATTGAAGAAAAGGACAGATGTCTGTAGGGATTTTCAGCTTTAAGATAAAAAAGATGTATGAAAAGCAATTCAAGAGTAAAATTACATGCATCTGTGAATGTTCCAAATGTGTTTCTGTATGAATAAAAATGAATGTAATATTTAAAGACCATGGTGCCCTGATACAAAATGATCATAGCTTTGTGAGTTTTATGTCATATTTAGTAAATAGCTACCGATAAATACAATGTTGCCATGATATTTAACTATATTCTAAATATATACTTCTTTTACAGTACAGTTTCTTCATGGATAATTAACTAAGAAACTGTAGTGTGGAAGGCCTTTAGCCAATAAGGACATATAACTGTCCAAAATGTTTGTTCCCAGATCTGTATTAAATAGCCTGAAATAATAGAGCCCTCAGGAATAGAGCAAACAAGTACTCTAAATGCCAACCACTGAGAAATATAGATTTTTCTAATATGTTTATTTTTCACCAAATTTATAGATTTATATTTATATTATGGTGTGTATATATATATATATTTATTTAAACTATTCTTATATTATTTAATTTAATTACTTGTTACTGTATTTTATCATTTCCCTTTGATTCTATACAATGCTGCACAATATCTCATTACTAAACATAGCATTATAGTGACTTATTAGAACAAAATTGCAAAAAAACATTATTTGTTTCTGCTTTTATTTTTCATGACAAAACATGTGTATATAGACAAGTGTCCTGTATTCATTTGTCTGTTCCAGCCACAACTGCTTCCATTGTCACTGAATAATACCCAGATCACTCTCCAGACCTTCTTGGCCATATGGTGTACAACAGAATTGAAAAGCTCTGAAAACAACAAAACTAGCAGGTGAAATTGATTATCAGGAAATGTCACCTTACAATCTGTCAGAGTAAAGACAATACCCACAGGGTGAGGATTTCACCCACATTTAGAATGTTTTATTTTTTGCAAATCATATCTATGTAATCAGAACACATTATGTATTATTCTTGTTATTGTACAAGTATTAATAAAATGAAGTACAGAAAGAACATGGATTTGCAGTGAATATTCTAATGAAATTGTGAAGGGTTACAACTTCTATATATTATGCTTTCAATAGCTTAGTTATGCCATTGCGTATTTATTCAGAACATATAACCTTGCTAGTTTTATGTTCTTATTTCAACATGTTTTTTTGTGGAATACAATAACCTTCTTATGCTTCTGCTAGACGTTTCTCCACATGTTCATGTTTTATCCCATACTATTGCCTTGAAATAAAGTATTGCAATTTTTCTGCTGAATCAAGGATTAGAGGTGAGCGAATCGAGCTCCGGATCCAAGATCCGAAGTCAATTTGTTCTAAAACTTTATTTAATGCTGTATGGTAGAGAAACCTGTCTCCATACAGCATTAAAGTGTAGGTGCTTTGGCAAGGCAAAATTTATTAGGTCCGAAGTCACGCAAGACTTTGTTGAATAACTTCAGGCTTCGATTCTACCACTTTAAAAACAAAGTCTTGCGCGACTTTGGACTTAACCAATTTTGCCTTGCTGAAACACATACATTTTAATGCTGCACGAGACAGGTCTCTGTACAGTATTAAAATTATGATTTGGAACAAATAGACTTCGGATCTTGGACGCGAAGCTCAATTCGCTCAACCCTAATTGAGTGAGATATTTCCTATCTCTCTCTTAGTCTTCTGAATCGAATCACACAAAATTTGATTTCTTTTGAATCAGTTATGTTTTCAATATTTTATTTTATAAAACAATGAAGGAAGCAAGGAGAATAATTATAATATCTCAGTTAAAGGAGTATACCATACCATATTCCCATCTCAGACATTTATGACATATGGCATAAGCCTGCACCTATGGGTTACCTCAACTACCACATCCAAAGCGAATCAGCATGCTTTCACATAGAAGAAATCTGTGCAAATGTGCCACCTCATAGGCTACTGTTTTAGCAAATTTTCCCCACCCCAACTTCAGCATAAGCCACAGCCCACTTTTTTAATTCTGGGTGGAAAAACCGGTGTACTTCAAAAGTTGATCTATGTATAAAGTCACTTAACATTTCTTGTAGAGTTACACTTCAATGTTCTAACCTTTAACTTGACAACCTTTGAAAAAGGTCCATGAAATGTAATATACCAATGGATATGAGACCAAAATATAACAGAAACCATTTGTCTATGGATTCCAGTACTTAATAGATTACCTATTCTTAACTTTTTTTTTTATAAAAACACAGTATCACAGAATTGACAGTAAATGATGGGGGAGATCAGCTCTTTTTCTCTACACGTTGACCTCGGCACCAGTCACAGAGCACAGGCCAAAAAACTCTCATATAGAAGTCAATGAGACATACCCAGAATACAGTTTTCCATGGTCATTGTGCCTGCTGTAAAGTAGATGTCTAAAACTCTGAATGCTGTTAATAGCAGCTAAGATGGCTGCCCTCATAATCATGTACATAAAATATAATAAAAAATCTTCAATCAGCAAATTAAAAAAAAGTTTTGAAAAAATCTAACTGTTTCAATACCTGGCTTTTATTAGTAAACATTTAAGTGATAAATTCCTTTTAAGAATCCTTATTTGTGTACACGTGCTGAGCAGCCATCACACAAGAACAGTGAATGAATAGCTGTTTTTGATGTGGAGTAATAGAAGTTGAATATTAGAAACATGAAAACACCCTCTAATCAGAAACAGAAATCTTTTACCTTTGAAGAGGTTCCATGGATCTAATAATAAATTAAGCAAGAAACATTTAATAACAATATAGTATGCTGAAGTATAATTTAGCCCAACAGTGGTAAAAGACAGCATAAAATGGAATCTTTTGCTAGTCTAAAAAGAGCCTCACATCAGTGAGTGGACAGGTTTATGTGAATCAGACAACCATTAATATCTGCTGCAGTGTGAAACTCCCACATGTTGGGAACTAATGCAAAGATATTAATTAATTTTGAAAGATCGTCCCTGACCATTAGAAAATTTACTGCTTCACCCAGTTACAGTAATAAGGGGTGGCTGTGAATTACATAATCACAAGTGCTTAATAATAGATTTGCTAAATGCTATTCCTAAATGCTTCTCATTATTTCCTATTGCGTTGGAAATGGTGAGAAGTTCACATGGTAGCATACAAAACAATGTCTAAAATACTTTACCTTAAATGGACACTAACTTTTCAAACAGCTTATTCATAAATGTCACTTTTGGTGAACCTTAACAAATGTGCAAATTAATTTAATTACAAATTTTCATTTTCTTTACTGTAAAAACACAACAACGTTTTTTAAATCCCTGCCACTAGGGGCCACCCTTCTAGCACTGTTGTTGTTCACTCACTGTAGAAGAATCCTAGATTTGGGGGTACTATCTCTCCTTGGGGAGAGAGAACCTTAATTGTCACGAGGAGACAAAAATAAAGGTCATACATGCTCTTCTGGAATTCTGAGAAGAAAGGGATGCAAATTGGCTCTTAATAAGCTCTGCCTCTAATGTCACCAAATGTAAGACAGTTATCCTATAAATCAGTGTTTGACCATTTAAATAGGCCTTGAGACATGACTTGGATATCAAATAAGCCAGCGCCTCATCTGCAGACAGCTGTTTTGGGGGGGTGAAAGCCTCTCATCAGTGCAGAGAAGAGAGTACTGGCTTAACTGGTTGAGAGGCCTAAGTTAGCAATTAGGGGAGAGAGTGTCTTAATCGGCATAAGGAGACTTATAGGCCTACATGCTCATCTGGAATTCTGGGAAGAAAGGGATGCAAATAAGCTCTTAAACTCTGCCTCTAATGCCACAAATCACCTTGAAACAGCTGTTTGCAGATGAGATGCTGGCTAATTTAACATCTGAGTCATGTCTCAAGGCCTATTTAAAGGGTCGAACATTGACTTATAGGATAGCTGCCTTACACAACAGTCGCAAAACAATCCATCTTGGTTGTGTCTTTGGCAACTGTCATGTCACAGCAAGTCACAGTGCAACAATATAGCATAATAAAATATGTAGTGCCAAGCGACATTGCTGCAACAAAATGTCGCTCGACAAATGTCATCGTGTAGCCCTAACCTTAGGCAAACATTGTTAAAAGCTCATTTGCATCCCTTTCTTCACAGAATTCCAGAAGAGCATGTATGGTCTATAAGTCTCCTCATGCCGATTAAGGTGCTGTCCTCAAGGAGAGATAGTACCTCTTAAATCCCGACTTAGGCCTCTTAACTAGTTAGGCCAGTACTCTCTACTCTGCACTGATGAGTAGTGATAAGCGGCAGGGGCAATATTCCAATTTGCAATATTTAGCAAATATTTGAGATTATTTTCTTGATCGCGAAAAATCGGCAATGTAATATTGCGTAATGCATGCAAAATATAGGTGTGGGTCACTATAGCTAAATTTTTCAAGCTGCTAGAAGTTTCCTGAGACTGGAGAAAATGGTTGACACGGCAGAACATTACAATAGCTTTAAATGCAGATAGAGTGCTCCAATATATTTGTGATTGCGAAATGGCCACTAATGATGCATATATTTTGGCGACATACGTGCAACTTCACATTTTAACAGGTCTAAATACTTATTAGTGATTGGTGCACTAATTATTGTTGTGAACTTGTGACATCTCAGCACTATGTATATATGTATGCATGTAGCATACATACATATATACATATAGAGATGGCCTTGCGGTTCGCCCAGCGGTCAATTCGCCTTTGCTCGTTTGCGATTCGCCGAACATGTGAGTATATGGCGATATTCGCACGTGCCATATTTTTTTGCATAGCGCCAAACTTTGACCCATGACACATCCATCAGGTGGGACAGGACAGCCAATTGACACACGCCCAACCCTTTAACAGAACCCAATCTGAATGTGTTTTGCCAGTGTAGGGAGAGGTTGCATTTTGGAGCAGGGACAGTGAGGGACACCAAACGCTAGCTAATAGAGCCCAAAAAAGTCCTTTTAAGGACTGGTATAGGTGTGCTATCTATAGGTGTGACTTGATGAGGGGTGTGATATACTTATAATATACTTTATAACATAGAAATTATATTATAGTGTATTTGTATTGTACAGCAGTTGTGTGCGGTTCTGCTGTGATACCGCAGCTAGATAGAGGGACAAACGCTATTGGAGTAACTAATTGCAACAAGTGTGATATACCTGTTGCACAAAAAAAAAACTGCTTGAGGGCTGCGATATACCTTCTTCCACAAAATCTGGATTTAGGGGTGTTATATACTTCTTTCCGCCAAATACTGATTGAGGGGTGCTATATACCTATTTCCACCAAATACTGATTGAGGGCTGCGATACACCTGCTTCCACAAAATACTGATTGAGGGGTGCCATATAGATGTTTCCGCCAAATAATGATTGAGGGGTGTTATATACATGTTTCCACCAAATACTGATTGAGGGGTGCTATATACCTGTTTCCGCTAAATACTGATTGATGGGTGCCATATACCTGTTTCTGCCAAATACTGATTGAGGGGTGCTATATACCTGTTTCCGTCAAATACTGATTGAAGGGTGCCATATACCTTCTTCCACAAAATACTGATTGAGGGGTGCTATTTCAATATACCTGTCACGGTCATATTGGTGTTTGACCGTGATGCGGTTGCCATGCAGACTAGTTGCCAGTGGTAACGTGTTGTTGGCAGTTTGCATGTGCACTTCCCCTTTAAGGTTTGCCTCCCTGCTGTTTGATGAGCAAGGGGTTAATCTTCTTACTAGTGGGGATTAAGGTGTTTCCTGGGTGTGGCCGCGGTCTTGATATACTGTATACCTGTGGTACCTGTGGCTTGCTGGCTGGGTGCAGTTGTACTACAGCCTTGCTTGGTGTTGGAGCTTTGCTCCTTGCCTGGGTGTTTCTGCCCAGTCCTTGCGGGCCACCTTATGGAAGATAAATTTTCCTCCTTTATGTACCCTCCATGTACTTGTTTCCGCCAAATACTGATTGAGGGGTGTTATATACCTTCTTCCACAAAATCATGATTGAGGGGTGCGATATACCTGTTTCCGCAAAATACTGATTGAAGGGTGCTATATTCCAGTTTCCACCAAATAATGATTGAGGGGTGCTATATACCTTCTTCCACAAAATACTGATTGAGGACTGATATTGCTATATAAATTTTTCCACCAAATACAAATTGAGGGCTGCAATATACCTTCTTCCACAAATACTGATCTTCTCTACTGACTTAGGCAGAGGGTCATTTAGAAAATTACAGGCAGAGGAAGTGACAGACCGTTCTGCAGGGATGGTAGGGGTCGGGCAGGTGCACCAGTGCGATAACTTCAAAGGGCGCACCAGAGTTGGTTGAGTGGCTCACTCAGCCTACCACTTCTGCACTCTCCTCATCCTCTGTATCTGCACCATCCTAACACTGCTGTATGCACCCCCAAAGACAAAATCACCACCATAGCCCCTCCACTCGAGTCAGAGGAATTATTTTCCCATCCGTTCCCAGACCTTACCGATGCACAGCCATTCTTGGCATCGGATGAGGAAGAGGAGGTAACAATAGCAGCCGCCCAGCGGTCTGACAACAGGACCCAGATCAGCCCAAGGAGGGTGGTCCCCGCTGTTGCTGCCTACTCCGAGATCTCTAATGTCAGCGGTGGTGAAGGCGACAATGGTGATGAGTCGATAGACATCACGTGGGTGCCCACAAGAGAGGAAGAGGAGGGGAGTTCAGAGGGAGTTACGGAGCAGCAGATAGGGAGGAGAAGGAGTAGAAGCAGGCGGAACTCGCAGTGCACAGGATGCCGGCACATGGCGCCGCAGTGTGATCTTTTATTAACGTGTCAGCTGCTGACAATAGTGCTGCCATCTGCAGCCTGTGCTGTCAACGCATAAGTCGCTGTAAGCCCAAAACTCAACTAGGGACGACCGCCTAAAAAAGGCACCTGGACTCCCTTCACCGAGCCCAGTGGGAGCAACGCTGTCAGAACCCACAAAGCCAGACTCCCGACACTCCACATCCTGCATCTTCTCCTCTCTCCTCCCATTTGTCCTCCACTCCACCTTCCACCGTGCCATTGTCTCGTTCATCTGGCACAAGGCAGGCTTCCGTGGCCCAAATGTTCGAGTGTAAAAAAAATGATGACGGCGGATAATCCTCTTGCCCAACGGCTGACCGCTGGCTTGTCGGAACTGCTAGCCCGCCAAAAACTGCCATATAAATTGGTGGACTCGGAGGCCTTTAAAAAATTTGTGGCCATTGGCACACTGCAATGGAAGGTCCCCAAAAAGAAAATATTTCTCCCAGAAAGGCATCCCTGAACTATATGGCCACGTTCAGTGGCAAGTTAATATATTTCTGGCACACAGTGTCGGTGCCAAGATACATCTGACCACAGACACATGGTCTAGCAAACACGGGCAGGGAAGGTACATAACTTTTACTGCCCATTGGTTGAACCTTCTTACGGCCGTCAAGCATGCAACCCGTGGCATCCGTGTGGATTTGTTGTTACCGCCATGGTTTGCATACAGGCCTGCCTCTTCTTCTCCTCCTCATACTCCATCATTCGTATCCTCCTTGGCTGACTCCTCCTTTTCAACTGCTACCACCTCTTCCGCTGCGCCCCCCAAGCTCCCCAGAACCTATTTGATGTGCTAGTTGAGGCATTGCCATGCTGTTCTGCGGCCATGGCTTGCCTTGGTGACGTTCATCGGCAACACCACTTGCCCATCAGATGTCTGATTTGTGACTGCCGGACGCGCTGGAACTCCACCTTGAATATGCTTGATAAGCTGCTTCAGCAGAAACGTGCCATTAACGGCTACCTGAACGTACTGTGGCAGGACAGGTTCTGGGGAACCTTTTTTTTTTTCACCGTGCCAGTTGCTACTCATGCGCGACGCCTGCAGACTTCTGCGACCATTTGAAGAGATCACCAAACTGGTCAGTCGCAGCCAGGGCACCATCAGTGACATTGTACATGTCATTGATCAAGCTGTTGAGAAGCAGGAGCTAGAAGATGAGGAAGTCGCCAGTGATGAGCGGCAGGGGCAATATTAGAATTTGCGATATTTCGCAAATATTTTAGCGAATATTTGTCATATATTCGCGAATTTGAGAACTCGTGATCTCAAGTCATTATTTTTTTGATTGCGAAAATCGGCAATCAGAAAATTTGCGATCAACATTACTCCTATAGGCAACTTCCCTATTGGTTGCTAGGGATGCTGTTAAGTGCCTATATTTGCGATAAATTCACAATAAATTTGCGATTAGAATATTTGTGAATACGAATATATAGCACTATATTCTAAATATTAGCGAATTCTCGAAGTGGCGATATTCACGATTAAAATTCGCAATTTGAATATTCGCGCTCATCACTAGAAGTCACAATGCTGAATGAATTCTTAGGGGGGCTACTCCATCTGAGACAAGTCAGCATAAGTCTGAAGAGGAGTAAGAGGAGGATGGTGGTTGTGGGGAGGAGGAGGAGCAAGAACAGCAAGCTTTAAACTTTTTGGGGATCCCTGGTGTTGTCCGTGGCTGGGGGAGGAGACCAAGGATTACATTCTCCTGGGCTATGAGCAGGAGCCAGGGTGCTCCACCACTACCAATTTAGTGCAAATGGGGGCCTTCACGCTCCAGTGTTTGAAGAGAGATCCCCGTATAAAAAGCATAAAGGTCAAGCACCTGTACTGGGTGGCAACTTACTTAGACCTCCAGTACAAACACAAAATGGCGAACATGTTACCAGCATCAAAGAGGGCGGTCAGAATGCAGCATTTCCAGGCCTTTGTCATGGTCTTACCTTCTTGCTGTTCTCCTTCGTTTGACATGTGCTGGGTTTCTGGGTTTCTTGTAGCCTCCCACCCTGCGGCTTCTCCTTCCCACTGGGAGGAGCTGGATGCCTAGCTCATATATATATATAGGAGGTCTGTGGCTTCAGTTCCTTGCTTGGTCCTCCTGTGTTCACATGCTTCTAAGACTGCTGCTGCTTCTGGTTCCTGATCCTGGCCTCGTCTGACTACCCCGCTGGTTCCTGATCCTGGCTTCGTCTGACTACCCTGCTGGTTCCTGATCCAGGCTTCGTCTGACAACCCTTCTGGTTCCTGACCTCTGGCTACGCAAGACCCTGCTTCGGTTTAGCCATCCGTTTGGACTTTTGCTTACAGCTTGATTTTCAATAAAGCCTTCTTATTTCCACTTATCTCTTGTTGTACGTCTGGTTCATGGTTCCATGATATTAGGACCAAGCCATGAATTCTGACGGTACAGGGCCATCTTCGCTACCTACGCTGGTTGCCAGACTTGATCAGCAGGATCACCTGTTGGGTCGGTTCGCTGTGGCGTTGCAAACCCTGCTTGAACGCACGGCTCATTTCGCTTCCGTTGCCGATGGGTCGGTTGTCGCTCCTGGGCCCGCTCCTACTGCCGCTCCGGTTGTTGCGCCAGAGTCTACCCCGACACCTGTTGCTGCGCCTGTGGTGTCTCGGGGTATGACCGGTTCTGCCCCCCTTCCACAGCGCTTTGGGGGAGAGCCAACTCAGTGCCGAGGTTTCCTTAACCAGGTGGGCATTTATTTCGAGTTGCTGCCACATGCCTTTCCTACTGAGAGATCAAAGGTGGGCTTCTTGATCTCGCTGCTCTCGGACAAGGCCTTGGCCTGGGCCAGCCCTTTATGGGAGAACAACAATCCGGTGGTTGCCGAGTTTTCCGGTTTTGTTGCTTCTCTTCGGAAGGTATTCGATGTGCCGGCTCGTGCTGCCTCTGCTGCGAAGCTCCTTATGTCCATCAGACAGGGTTCACGATCCGTAGCTGAATACGCCATTGAGTTTCGTACCCTGGCAGCAGAGGTGGGCTGGAATAATGAGGCTCTGGTCGCTGCTTTCTCTCATGGTCTCTCGGATGCCTTGAAGGATGAGGTTGCAGCTAAGGACCTACCAGTGGAGCTCGAGTCTCTTATTTCTTTCCTGATTTTGATTGACACCAGACTCAGGGAGAGACCTTCCTTTAAGGAGAGCCTGCGGAGGTCTTCTAACAGATTGGCGCCTACGTTTGCTGTCCCACCCGTGCCTCCCTCTCCTCCCACGCCTCCTGGGGGTGACTTGTCTGGGGGTGAACCCATGCAGCTGAGGTTTGCTCGCCTGTCCGAGGGGGAGAGGGTACTCCGGAGACGCGAGGGCCGATGCATGTACTGTGGTCTCGGTGGGCATTTTCGGTTGGCATGTCCGAACCGTCCGGGAAACGCTCGCACCTGAGATCCTGTCGGGGGCAGATCTTGGGTGGAGTCTCCTCGTCCCCGGTTTCCCGTGTTGACAAACCACTGATCACTGTTGTCCTCTCCTGGGTCGGGGGCTCGGTGACGACCCAGGCGTTGGTGGACTCTGGTGCTGGTGGTTTGTTCATTGATAGTGTGTTCGCTGCCGCCAATTCCATTCCTCTGCAGCCTCGAGGTTCCCCACTGGCTCTTGAGGCGATAGACGGCAGACCCCTTCTGCCGCCACACGTGACTCATGAGACCCTTCCAGTGGGGATAGCCATTGGTGCCGTTCACAGAGAGTCGGTCTGTCTCCAGGTGATTTCGTCTCCACACTACTCGGTGGTCTTGGGGTACCCCTGGCTCCAGAAGCATAATCCGACTTTCGATTGGAGATCGGCCGAGATCCTCTCGTGGTCACCGCAGTGTGGGGCTAGTTGCATCCATGGGCCTGTCAAGTTGCTGTGTACTTCCTCGGACTCTCTGTTGCCTCCTGAATACGAAGAGTACCGGGATGTATTCGATAAGGTGCGGGCGGTTGCCCTACCTCCGCACCGCCCATACGATTGTGCCATAGAGTTACAATCTGGTGCCGTTCCTCCTCGTGGCAAAGTCTATCCACTGTCGGTAGCGGAGAATGAGGCCATGGAGGAGTACGTGAGGGAGGCGCTTTCACGCGGACACATTCGCAAATCCTCGTCCCCGGCAGGGGCTGGATTTTTCTTTGTGAAAAAGAAGGGCGGTGAGTTGAGGCCTTGCATCGATTACAGGGGTCTCAATCGCATCACAATCAAGAACGCTTACCCGATACCCTTGATTTCCGAGCTGTTCGATCGCCTCAAAGGGGCCACGGTCTTTACCAAACTCGACCTGAGGGCGGCATATAACCTGGTAAGGATCAAGGCGGGCGATGAGTGGAAGACCGCGTTTAACACCAGGACCGGTCATTATGAATCCTTGGTTATGCCCTTTGGGTTGTGCAATGCGCCCGCAGTCTTCCAGGAATTCATCAACGATGTTTTCCGTGACCTGTTGCAGCAGTGTGTGGTGGTCTATTTGGATGACATCTTGGTATATTCTGAATCCATGGAGGCCCACATTATGGATGTCAGACGAGTGTTGCAACGGTTACGAGAGAACAGGCTGTTCGGTAAGCTTGAGAAATGCGAATTTCACCGATCCCAGGTAACCTTCTTAGGTTACATCATTTCCGCTGAGGGGTTCTCCATGGATCCTGAGAAGGTTTCGGCTGTCTTACAGTGGCCCCAGCCCAGTGGTCTCCGTGCCCTGCAGCGCTTTTTGGGCTTCGCCAATTATTATCGGAAGTTCATCAGGGACTTTTCTATGCTAGCCAAGCCTCTCACGGATCTGACCAGGAAGGGCAGTAATTTCCAGGTCTGGCCGCTCTAGGCCATCCGAGCTTTTGAGGCTCTAAAGTCCGCCTTTGTGTCGGCTCCGATTCTGTCGCATCCCAACCCTGGGTTGCCCTTTGTCCTCGAGGTGGACGCGTCTGAGACGGGAGTAGGCGCCCTTCTGTCTCAGCGTAGAACACCAGAGGGTCCTCTGCTTCCTTGTGGGTTTTACTCCCGGAAACTGTCTTCCGCGGAGTGCAACTATCAGATTGGTGACAGGGAGTTATTGGCCATCGTGCAGGCCCTTAAAGAATGGAGGCACTTGCTCGAGGGTTCGGTGGTTCCGGTTCTCATCCTGACGGACCACAAGAATCTGACCTACCTTTCTGAGGCCAAGAGATTGACACCACGTCAGGCCAGATGGGCTCTGTTCTTGTCACGTTTTAATTACGTGGTCTCCTACCTACCCGGTTCCAAGAACATCAGAGCGGATGCCTTATCACGGCAGTACTCCGAGCTGTCCGGGGAGGAGTCGATTCCGACTTCGGTCATACCTCCGAATCAGATCCTGGCCGCCATTCGCACCAGCCTGACCTCTCCCCTGGGTGAGCAGATTTTGGCGGCTCAATCTGGTGCTCCCTCTGGGAGACCCAACGGCAGATGTTTTGTGCCTGAGGAGTTGCGCACTCGGTTGTTGCGAACCTACCATAACTCCAAGGCCGCGGGGCATCCTGGAAAGAATCAGCTGTCCTGGGCTGTTTCACGTCTGTTCTGGTGGCCTTCTCTACGTTCCGACATCGCCGCATATGTAGCGGCATGCTCCGTTTGTGCCCAGAGTAAGTCCCCTCGGCACCTTCCGTTGGGCCTTTTGCAACCCATAGCCACCGGGGAGCGCCCATGGTCACACCTGGGGATGGATTTCATTGTGGACCTCCCTGCATCCCGAGGCCATACGGTCATTCTCATGATTGTGGATCGGTTTTCCAAAATGTGCCACTGTGTTCCTCTCAAGAAGTTACCCTCTGCACAAGAGTTGGCCACGATTTTCGCCAGGGAGGTCTTCCGGTTGCACGGTTTGCCCAAGGAGATTGTGTCGGATCGGGGGAGTCAGTTTGTGTCCAGGTTCTGGCGCGCCTTTTGCTCCCAGTTGGGGATTCATCTCTCTTTCTCCTCAGCCTACCACCCTCAGTCCAATGGGGCCGCAGAACGATCCAATCAGGCCTTGGAGCAATTCCTTCGTTGCTATGTCTCCGATCACCAAGACGATTGGGTTGACCTCCTGCCTTGGGCTGAGTTTGCCAGGAACACGGCGGTGAACTCTTCCTCTGGGACGTCTCCCTTCATGGCCAATTATGGGTTCCAACCTGCCGTGTTACCGGAGGTATTCTCTCCCCAGGATGTTCCGGCTGTGGAGGATCATCTTTCCGTCCTACGTGCTTCTTGGGTACAGATCCAGAGGTCCCTTGAGGTCTCTGCGCAGCGCCAGAGACTCCAGGCTGATCGCAGACGAGCGCCCGCTCCTTCCTACCAGGTCGGAGACCGTGTATGGTTGTCCACCCGCAACCTCAACCTTCGAGTGCCCACTCCCAAGCTGGCGCCTCGCTTTGTTGGTCCCTTCCGAGTGCTTCGCAGGGTAAACCCGGTAGCCTATGCCCTTGCGCTTCCTCCTGGCATGCGGATCTCCAACGTGTTTCATGTCTCCCTGTTGAAGCCATTGGTGTGTAATCGTTTCACTTCCTCGGTTCCTCGGCTCCGTCCGGTCCAAGTGGGCAATCGTGAGGAATATGAGGTGAGCAATATCCTGGACTCACGCCTGGTCCGCGGTCGGTTGCAGTTTTTGGTCCATTGGCGTGGTTATGGTCCAGAGGAGCGTTCCTGGGTTCCCTCCGCAGATGTCCATGCTCCTGCTTTGCTCCGAGCCTTCCACGCACGCTTCCCTCAGAAACCGTTCCTTACTCCGCAGAGGAGGGGCCCTTGAGGGGGAGGTACTGTCATGGTCTTACCTTCTTGCTGTTCTCCTTCGTTTGACATGTGCTGGTGGCCATCTTGGTTTCTGGGTTTCTTGTAGCCTCCCACCCTGCGGCTTCTCCTTCCCACTGGGAGGAGCTGGATGCCTAGCTCATATATATAGGAGGTCTGTGGCTTCAGTTCCTTGCCTGGTCCTCCTGTGTTCACATGCTTCTAAGACTGCTGCTGCTTCTCGTTCCTGATCCTGGCCTCGTCTGACTACCCCGCTGGTTCCTGATCCTGGCTTCGTCTGACTACCCTGCTGGTTCCTGATCCAGGCTTCGTCTGACTACCCTTCTGGTTCCTGACCTCTGGCTACGCAAGACCCTGCTTCGGTTTAGCCATCCGTTTGGACTTTTGCTTACAGCTTGATTTTCAATAAAGCCTTCTTATTTCCACTTATCTCTTGTTGTACGTCTGGTTCATGGTTCCATGACAGCCTTGCTGCGAGAGATGCTGCATTCTCCTGTTGCGGGCGCTGGCAGAGGAATTTTCACCCACAGCGAAACAGGTGCGGGTACCAATCCTACCGCGCCCGCGAAAAGAGAGCGGTTTGAAGATGTGTTGATCACTTCGGATATGAGATCATTTTTTCAGCCAACCCATCGACAGCCGCCCTCCGGATCCAGCCTCAGGGAATGCCTAGACTGACAGGTGTCCGACTAAATCGGGTTAACGGCCGATGTGGATGCTCTGAAAAGCGAGGAACCCCTTGACTACTGGGTGTGCAGGCTTGACCTGTGGCCAGAGCTGGCACAATTTGCCATGGAACTCTGGGCTTGCCCCTCGTCGAGTGTCCTGTCCGAAAGGAGGCTCAGCACAGCAGAGGGGATCATGACTGATAAGCGCACTCGCCTAGTTCATGACAGTGTGGACTACCTCACATTTTTTTAAAATAATGAGGCATAGATCTCGGAAGAATTCAACACCTGTGATGACCACGTGTAATTGAATTTCCATGCCAGCCCACACATATCCCCCACCACCCAGAACAAAGAATGCTCTTTGCCTTATGTATATACAGCGGCATAAACGGCCTTTTATGTCAGGTAAATGCCTAATTTTTGGTGCCTGTACTGTCCGACAGTTACATATTTATCCTGTGACTGCCTAATGCATCCCCAGACATAGAATCCAAAGTTCTGTGCTGTCAGATGAATGCCTATTTGCAAATTTTTGGGCCCTGTATTGGCAGACAGTTACATATTTATCTTGTGTTCGCCTAATTTACCTTCAGCCGCAGAATCGAAAGTTCTTTGCTGTCAGGTGAATGCTTATTGGCTAAATTTTGGGGCCTGTACTGGCCGACAGTTGCATTTATTTAGCTCTAGCCACATAATCACACCTTTGTCTCACTCCTCTGCCTCTCATTATGGTGGCATATGAACTGCATTCACCATAAGGACCTTCTAATGTCACAGAGTCATGTGACCGTGCCCCCCACCATGTAATGTGACCCTCACCCATACTGTGCCCCCTTACCACACCCTGTGCAGTCATTCTATGTACTGTTTCCTTTTTATACCCTTCTATCCGGTCACGTTATGGCGGTGTTATTCGGTCACTGCACAGAGGTGTTATCCGGTCAATGTATAACTGGATGGCCATAACAGTATCCCTTTCCTTGCCCACGCTATTCTTTTTTTAGACCTGGCATAAGCGGGAAAAATATGCAGATTGCGTTGCTAAGGAACTTTGCGCCAAAATCTGTGTCACAAATACACATAACATAGACGTATTTCTATATAATAAATGACCACCTAATTGTATTATTATTCAGGGGTAGGGCTAATATCTTTATATTATATAGATTCTAGTGTATTATACTGTGCCTTGTTTTTCACAGTAGAAAATTATTCTTGGGAAACACAGTCCTCATCCCTGACCACCAGGACCAGGTAGCACTCTGTCAGTACATGGGGGCCTGCTCACTCCACCATGCGGCTCCTATGTGTACTGGTGCTTATTCTGAAACTAGGGCTGGGTTCACATCCTAATAAAAAAATATGTTAATGTGTGCATTTTTTTTATGGACTCTGCAGGATACAAAAACATGGAGTGCTGCACATTTGTATACATCAAACCGATAGGAAATAAAAAATTTCTATGCTCCAGCAGGGCACATTTTTTAGAGTTTCCCTTTAAGATGCATAAAAATGGCCCCTGATTAAAATACATATTTTTTGTGGGAATTTTTGCAAATGATCCCCCTTTGGTATGTCACTGTCCATGTTGTGGGACTATTTGTGCACTCATAGTTTGTATTTGTTGGCTGAAAATATGACCTGAAGGTTTTTAAGGTTCGCCTGCTATTAACCCCTTAAGGACCAGGCTCATTTTCACCTTAAGGACCAGGCCATTTTTTGCAAATCTGACCAGTGTCACTTTAAGTGCTGATAACTTTAAAACGCTTTTACTTATACAGGCCATTCTGAGATTGTTTTTTCGTCACATATTGTACTTCATGACACTGGTAAAATAAAGTCAAAAAAATTAATTTTTTTGCATAATAAAATACCTAATTTACCAAAAATTTGGAAAAATTTGCAAATTTCAAAGTTTCAGTTTCTCTACTTCTGTAATACATAGTAATACCCCCAAAAATTGTGATGACTTAACATTCCCCATATGTCTACTTCATGTTTGAATTATTTTGGGAATGATATTTTATTTTTTGGGGATGTTACAAGGCTTAGAAGTTTAGAAGCAAATCTTGACATTTTTCAGAAATTTACAAAAACCCAATTTTTAGGGACCACTACAGCTCTGAAGTCACTTTGCGAGGCTTACATAATAGAAACCGCCCAAAAATGACCCCATTCTATAAACTACACCCCTCAAGGTATTCAAAACTGATTTTACAAACTCCGTTAACCCTTTAGGTGTTGCACAAGAGTTATTGGCAAATGGGGATGAAATTTGAGAATTTCATTTTTTTGCCTAATTTTCCATTTTAACCCATTTTTTCCACTAACAAAGCAAGGGTTAACAGCCAAACAAGATTGTATCTTTATTGCCCTGACTCTGCCATTTACAGAAACACCCCATATGTGGCCGTAAACTACTGTACGGCCACACAGCGGGGCGTAGAGTGAAAGGTGCGCTGTATGGTTTTTGGAAGCCAGATTTTGCTGGACAGTTTTTTTGACACCATGTCCCATTTGAAGCCCCCCTGATGCACCCCTAGAGTAGAAACTCCATAAAAGTGACCCCATCTAAGAAACTACACCCCTCAAGGTATTCAAAACTGATTTTACAAACTTTGTTAACCCTTTAGGTGTTGCACAAGATTTAATGGAAAATAGAGATACAATTTCAAAATTTCACTTTTTTGGCAGATTTTCCATTTTAATATTTTTTTTCCAGTTACAAAGCAAGGGTAAACAGCCAAACAAAACTCATTATTTATGGCCCTGATTCTGTAGTTTACAGAAACACCCCATATGTGGTCGTAAACCACTGTACGGGCACACGGCAGGGCGCAGAAGGAAAGGAATGCCATACGGTTTTTGGAAGGCAGATTTTGCTGGACTGGTTTTTTGACACCATGTCCCATTTGAAGCCCCCCTGATGCACCCCTAGAGTAGAAACTCCAACAAAAGTGACCCCATTTTAGAAAGTACGGAATAGGGTGGCAGTATTGTTGGTACTAGTTCAGGGTAGATATGATTTTTGGTTGCTCTATATTACACTTTTTGTGCGGGAAGGTAACAAGAAATAGCTTTTTTGGCACATTTTTTTTTTGTTATTTACAACATTCATCTGACAGGTTAGATCATGTGGTAATTTTATAGAGCAGGTTGTCACGGACGCAGCGATACCTAATATGTATACAATTTTTTTTTTATTTATGTAAGTTTTATACAATAACTTCATTTTTAAAACCAAAAAATTGTTTAGTGTCTCCATAGTCTGAGAGCCATAGTTTTTTCAGTTTTTGGGCGATTATCTTGAGTAGGGTCTAATTTTTTGCGGGATGAGATGACAGTTTGATTGGCACTATTTTGGGGTGCATATGACTTTTTGATCGCTTGCTATTACACTTTTTGTGACATAAGATGGCAAAAAATAGCTTTTTTTACACCGTTTTTTTTTTTTTTTTTTTCACGGTGGTCACCTGAGGGGTTAGGTCATGTGATATTTATATAGAGCCGGTCGATACGGACGCGGAAATACCTAATATGTATACTTTATTTTTATTTATGTAGGTTTTACACAATGATTTTATTTTTGAAACAAAAAAAATTATGTTTTAGTGTTTCCATAGTCTAAGAGCCATAGTTTTTTAAGTTTTTGGGCGATTATCTTGAGTAGGGTCTCATTTTTTGCAGGATGAGATGACGGTTTGATTGGTACTATTTTGGCGTACATGCGACTTTTTTGATCACTTTTATTACCTTTTTTGGGAAGTAAGGTGGGCAAAATTTCAATTTTCTCATAGTTTTTATTTTTTTATTTTTATGGCGTTCACTGTGCGGGGAAAGTAACATGGTCGTTTTATAGATCAGGTCGTTACGGACGCGGTGATACCTAATATGTGTAGTTTATTTTATTTTTTTAATTTTTATTCAGTGATAAATGTTTTTTTTTTTTATCAACTTTTTTCACTTATTCTTTTTATTTTTTGACCCAGACCCACTTGGTTCTTGAAGATCCAGTGGGTCTGATGTCTGTAAAATACAGTACAGAACCCCTATAGGTTTCTGTACTGTATTTTACTTACACTGAACAGATCTATGCTTTCAGCACAGATCTGTTCAGCACCATGGACAGCAGGACGCCTGAGCAGGCGTCCTGTTGCCATGGGAACCTTCCCCGTCTGCTCAGTTATGGTCAGAACTTCGCAGACGGGGAAGGGTGAGGACGGGGCTTCGGGGGGCTCTCTGGGGGCTCTCTCCCTCTCCATCGGGGGGCTGCAAAGGCACAGCAGCCCCCCGATCGGAGAGGGAGGGAGCTCCCTCTTACTGTTAACCTTTTCCATACAGCGGTCCGTACGGACCGCTGTATGGAAAGGGTTAAACGGCTGACATCGCATCAACGATGTCAGCCGTTTATACCAGGGTGCCAGCAATGTGCTGGCACCCTGGTATACCCACTGTACACCAACGATTACGCAATAGGAGGCGGGCGGGGGATCGCGATCCCGCCTGCCGCACCGCCCGCCTCCCGCAACGCCCCCACCGCCTGCGACACCCCCCCTGCACCACCCGCCGCCATCAAATCATGCAGGGGTGCAGGGGGGGGTGTACTATATTGATTTTAGGCACTCTAAAGTTTCTGATCCCCGCGGTCAGAAACTGCAAAAAGCGCAGAAAACCGCAGGTCTGAATTGACCTGCGGTTTTCTGCGATCGTCGATGCGGGGGGGTCAAATTACCCCCCCCTGCATTGTTACAGGATGCCGGCTGAATGAAATATAGAAATATAGCTCTAAAATGGCCCATTTTGAGCCTTAGTAACGCTCCTCTGTCTTCTGTTTACATAAGTGTGGACACTATCTCAACACTGACTGTGTTATGTAAACAGAAGACAGGGGAGCGTTGCTAAGGCTCAAAATGGGCCACTTTAAAGCTATTTTTCTAATAGAAATGTATGACTTCAGTAATTAAAGCATAATTCAAAAATGGTCAGCATCATTGCCCCTATAATTTACAAAAATAAAAAAAAGGATGACAGTTACACTTTAAGCAGATTTTAGCTGTATTATAGCAAAACATATAGGCATTTACCTTACTCAAGGCTGGAAACAGGGAATTGATGTCCAATGATACAGGACAAAAATGATCATTTATTCTAGATTATGGCAGAAGTAGATCAGATTTCTGTTGCCATGGTATCTAGAGGCCAGAAAATCAGGACATTGATTTAAAACATTAGACTTTAAAGCAATCTGTTGATCAACATGTGATGAGTAAGTATATGTTTATGATGTAAACGTGCATTTTATCTCTGGAATAGCAGAAAATGACTAGGCCTCAAAAACAAACTACTTTGTTATAGCATTTCCTCTAAGCATTAGCAGATGTTGGTTCACAGTTGTTCATGAATAGAGTATTTCTCCGACTCATGGCTGGCAGGAAGATAAGAATATCCAATGCAAGAACAATTAAAGGAGCACAACTGCTAAGTGAGATTTTTTCTCATAAACATTTCAGGTTTTTAGCCTTTTTTCGTAGTAAGTTATTAAAATCATGAAGTACATCTTCCAGATTGATGAAACAAAGTATGTATTCTGACTGATAAATGTATTTTCATTATGGGAAGGAAGAATAGGCTTCCAGTTGCATAAAAATGAGATATTTATACATTTGCCACTAGCATTTTGATTATTTAATCACATAATTCATAACATTAAGATCTGTGACATACAAAGTGCCTTCATCATAACCTACAGCGTTCGTAGAAAGCACCAAAAGCATTCTGAATATTTGTTTTCATAAATCAGCAGTACATATGAATGCATGAAGCTTTGTAATACACTAATTATATATATATATATATATATATATATATATATATATCTGTCTATACAGTATTTATTAATGATCTTGTAGAAGGCTTGCACAGTAAAATATCAATTTTTGAAGATGACACTAAACTGTGTAAAGTAATTAACATGGAGAAGGATAATATACTGCTACAGAGTGATCTGGATAGATTGGAGGCTCGGGTATGTAAGTGGCAGACCAGGTTTAACACTGATAAATGTAAGGTTGTGCACATGGGAAGGAATAATGCAAGTCTCCAGTACATACTAAATGGTAAAACACTGGGTAACACTGACATGAAAAAGGACTTAGGAGTTTTAGAGGACAGAAAACTAAACTGTAGAAACCAGTGTCAGGCTGTTGCTGCCAAGGCCAACAAGATAATGGGGTACATCAAAAGGGGTATAGATGCCTTTGATAAGAACATAGTCCTGCCACTTTACAAATCACTAGTCAGGCCACACATGGAGTACTATGTACAGTTCTGGGCTCCTGTGAACAAGGCAGACATAGCTGAGCTGGAGAGGGTTCAGAGGAGGGCAACTAAAGTAATAACTGGAATGGGTGGACTACAGTAACCTGAAAGATTATCAAAATTAGGAATATTCACTTTAAAAAAAGACGACTAAGGGGCAATCTAATAACCATGTATAAATACTTTATATCAGGGGTCAGTACAGAGATCTCTCCCATTATCTATTTATCCCCAGGACTGTGACTGTGACGAGGGGACATCCTCTGCGTCTTGAGGAAAGATGGTTTGTACACAATCATAGAAGAGGATTCTTTAAAGTAAGAGCTTTGAGACTATGGAACTCTCTGCCTGAGGAGGTGGTGATGGTGAATTCACTAAAAGAGTTCAAGAGCGGCCTGGATGTATTTCTGAAGTGTAATAATATTGTATTTTATAGTTACTAGATTTGTGGAGATGTCATTTATCCAGGGAGTTATTCTGATATCCTGATTAAAGTCGGGAAGGAATTACTTTCCCCTAAAATTAAGAAAATTGGCTTCTACCTCACAGGGGTTGTTCCCCTGAATTAACTTGCAGGACAACAGGCTGAACTGGATGGACAGATGTCTTTTTTCAGCCTTACAAACTATGTTACTATGTAGCTGGTATTTAAACACCAGGTACATAGTAAAAAAAAATAAAAAATGGTTTGTTGGGACCAAGCATAAAAACAATATGCCTTAACTGGGGCAGATCCCTTTCTCTGTGTATGTACAAACACACACATTAATTTTAGAATTAACAGTGATTTGTTCTGCACAAGCGTCCAAAAATTATGTATTAATAAAAGCAGCAAGAACATGATAGTAGGCAGGCAGACATTGGCATAATGTTGATGGCAG
Source organism: Bufo gargarizans (assembly GCF_014858855.1). Lineage (NCBI taxonomy): Eukaryota > Metazoa > Chordata > Amphibia > Anura > Bufonidae > Bufo > Bufo gargarizans. The sequence continues at coordinate 199,966,558 of NC_058080.1, forward strand.
CAGCCATACAGTACGGAACATGATGGTAGGCAGGCAGATAGCAGCAATGAGTGTTGTGGTGGGACATCTCAGTTTGCTGATTTTCCTCTGCCTGGTTCGGCACAGGAAACAATTGCTCAATCATATTACCGATACTGAACTGGCTGCTGCTGCGACTTATGCTGCTTGTGGTACCATAGATGGTAGGAGGTAGCTGATTCAGTGGGGGCAAATAAGGGTCTCCCAATCAGACACAATCTCAATCTCTTTGTCTTCAATAATAATGTGGTGTCCATCGGAAGCCAGGTGGAGCTGTATATTACTTGTACTGGCCAGGTGACTGATGCTGCTAATACCCACATCCTGACAAATTTTTCTCTGACATTTTATTATGAAGCCTATAAATAATCAGTCACAGGTTTCCTATAAATGACAAGTCACAGGTTTGTTACGCCAATGATTAAATGATACTAGCAAAATTGTGTTTTTTCTGTAATTTAAAGAAAGAGGCACAACTAAATGTCCCTCCTTGTGCAAACACACTACACAATAGTATTAACAATTTACATTGGTAATAATGCAGTTTTTGCAGTAAAATGTCTTAGAACTACACGGTATGATGCAATAATGCGTTCAGTAGCACAGGTATAAGCATGCAATTTTTGCAGTAAAATGTCTTTGAACTAAATTGTCTGATGCAGTAAGGCAAACACAAGTATAACGTTTAAATTTTTGTTGTGAGATATCTTGGAACTACTTACTTGCAATAATGCAACACGTTTTTTGCAGTAAAAATAAAATGCATTTAATAACACAATTCCAAAAATGGCATTATTGTAGTATTGCTTTTGCTGTAACTACCCACTATTTTGCAATTATATGTACCTTTAAAATAAAATATGGGTAGAAAAATACAATTATTGTTGTATTGCTTTTGCAAAACCACCCATTATCTTGCAGTAATATGCAATTCAGTAGCACATATACTGATATGCCTAATTACAAATGGCAATAAGCCTATAAACTGTAGAAACAAGGGTTTAAAAAAAAGCTGTCTGTTCATACACACAAAAAAATTTAACACAGCTGAGAGACCCATCCCATATTCCATCACTCTGTCTATATGACCTGATCAAATTCACAAAAATGTACCCTAAAATTTTTTGATTAATTTGGCCGACAAATTTTTGTAAAACGTGTTAGGAACCTGATACATTTAGAATCAATTCGCTAATCTCTAATTCCTATCCTATAAAGAAAAGCCATGGGCACATGCCACATTTATGGTGAATGTCGCTAAATGTGAACATTACACTCCGTTCAAACTCTTGCTATGATGAAATTATATTGAAACATTCAAAACGTTCGGGAAGCAGTTTGGCCTTGACTAGCTATCATCTTGATGACAACATTATATAAAACATACATAGATTTAAAAATTATATTCACAAACTTGGTAGTGAAATCTCCTGAACTATGCCCCTTGAATGCACTACGAGTTCTTTGTTGAGCTCTATTCATTTCTTTTGTCTGATATGGTCTGGCTTTTAAAGTACATGCCGATCCAGCTGCCTGTGTTCTTCGGACCATTGATCTGTGACTGCAATAAAACACAAGGTACAAGGGAATATAACTTAAGTGTGTGTTTCTTTTTTTTCCACTTTTTAACACATGTAATAACCTCAGTGAACTCAAGAAATCTGAAAAATATTGAAGACTTCCCCACTATAATTTGTAGCTAAATGTCTCAGTTATTGCAAGGCTGGCGGTTTGGCTGATTAGATGTTAAACTAAATTCCATTTTGCATAGACATTATGGTGACTATTAGAGATGAGAAAATTTTTTAAAAATTCTATTCGCCGGTCCCCTAAATTTTTGGGGAAAAATTTGGTTTGATCATAATTTTGTTGCGGCAAATTACATTAAAAACTGCTATTTCCTGGCTGCAGAGAGTCTTTATAGTGGTGTAGAATAATGTGCCTTGCAGTAACACGCATAGGGAGTCTGCTTTTGTAGGGAAATAATACTGTGAGTCAGTATGACATGCAGATGACAGGCGTCGCTCTTAGAATCACTGAACACTCTAATTATTTGGGCAGTCATGGGGCAAAAGCTGACCAAATAACTCAAGTATGAACTCAACCATATAGGTCAATATTAGTGCCAAGAAGAAGCGCACTCCTTTTACACTGTTATCAGCTGATTCCACATAGATGTCTACAGAACCTGTTCTATTAAACGCTTACAGAGCCCCCGACAGAGTGGAGAGGGTGTCAGCAGTAAGTTTGTGTTGACGTCACTGATTATTTTGCCTTTCCTCTGATCCGTCAGAACAACAACCCACAAAAAACGGATCCTGTCTGTGGAGCATCCGCCTTCACTAGGTCAGCATTTGGTCATTAATTCATCAGTATTGCTAATGCCAAAAAAAAACAGGAGTAAATACAAAACAGAGATGATATGTGAATGGAATATTTGCATGTCTTCTGTGTTTTGTACCTACTCCTGCTTTTGGCTAATCAAAAGCCAATTATTTTTTATTTATTTATTTTTTAACGGGGATAAAAAAAAGTTTATTTAGCAAACGGGACATTAACACACATAAAATACAACAAAGTAGGGACAAAACCACAAGATTTAAAAGAGAAACTGAAAAAAAAATGTGCTTAATTAACAAGAATGGATTGCCGACCAGTGTCGGGATGACCACGATGGTAATGCATATTGATCATGAAATGTATGGGGTTATGACTGATAACTGGAGGACAGTCCAGCAAACATGCCAACTCCAGCTCAGTCCTACAGTGCAGGTTACACAATCAGCCCTCTTTGACGCAGTGCAGACACCATGTTCTTCCCGTTGTTGGTCCCCATGGTTCCGATTTTGAGTTGTCGCAGACAAAGTCAGGATTCGATTTCTTGATGAAGGACACGGAGCAGATTCTCCCCTGTGTGACACTGTTCGCCCAGGCAAACCAGGTGCAGAATAGCGTGAGTGATGAAAGGGGTCGCACATGGCTTGCATATACTACTTGCCTCCAACATAATTCTTGGATCTGTACATGATAATAATGTATTTGGTGTAAATTGCGCGAGGGGCATGGTTGGAGACATTGACTTCACAAGAGATACAGTGCAGCGGAGATAGCTTTGAAAGGACTCCACTATGGAATATTGAGGTGCCAACAGCATCGGGCATCCTACCCCTCGGACCCCCTGTGAAACGACATTCGATATAAAGATCAACATACGGTCCGGACTCTAGGACCCAGCGCATCACCAGCCTTTCACAGAGCAGTGTGTAATACGTGAGATACAGCTAGGTCACGTGGGACGCCACGTTTGAGACCTGCTAACTGCTCGGGACGCCAGGTGAGTTTAAGCAGCTGCTGCTGGTTGAGCCCACAGGAACAGAAGAGGGGTAAAGTACTCTGCCCTTTGGGGCTTATTTGAAAATATTATACCAGTGATTCCTATTGCATGCAGACGCCTAAACGGGTGATCTAGTGCGGACAATCATAGGTGACTCAAGCGCCACCAGGCGATTATATTTAGCGTGGACATTTACGATTGACGCCGACCTGGCGATGATACATGGTCACAGGGCTAACTGAATATTACCACCTGGACATATGTACACATTTATGTTTTATATTATATGTATGTAGATTTTATGAGTTTTATGCCAATACATTAGTTTTATGTGAATAAATTAGGATTATTGATATCCTGCCTTGAATGTAGTCAGATATTTGTGTGCCCTCCAATTACTTCATTTATTAGCATTTTTCTTAACGGATTTGGGTGAATCCGCGGAGTGAGCACCGGGTCCTTGGAAGAGGTGGGGTGAGCCGCTGTACACAGGTATATTTTCCCCAAAAAAGCCTGTCACATAAATAATTTCACTACTTCGTAATTCGGTCCATACCGCAAAAAGAGGTGTACAATCACCCATACATTTTCCGGAAAAAAGACAGTGTCACATAAAGAATTTCAACACAAAATAATTCGGTGCACACCGCAAAAGGAGGTGTACATTCACCCATACATTTTCCAAAAAAAGCCAGTGTCACATAAAAAATTTCACCACTAAATAATTCGGTCCATACCACAAAAGGAGGTGTACAATCACCTATAAATGTTCCCGAAAAAAGTCTGTGTTACATAAAAAATTTCACCGCAAAAAGGGCTTTATCACATAAAACTGCCTCGCTCAATGGCAAGCAGGCCCTTAATTTTTTTTTTACTTTTACGCTACACAAGGCTTTTCAAAACATAAGCGCAACGCTGAACGGCGAATATATTTTTATTTCACCACTAATACATGGCAAACAGGGCTGTAAAATATATTACTGCACCACAGAACGGCAATTAGCCCCTAATTTTTTTCTACTTTTACACAACAAAAAAGACTTTTCAACAGATAAGTGCAACTTTGAACGGTGAATATATTTATATTTTGCCACTAATACACGGAAAACAGGGTTTTATAATATATCACTGCACCACAGAACATCAATTAGCCCCTAATTTTTTTTATACTTTTACACAACAAAAAAGACTTTTCAACAGATAAGTGCAACGCTGAATGGCAAATATAAATTTTTTTCGCCGCTAGTACACGGCAAACAGGGCTTTATAATATATCACTGCACCGCAGAAGGGCAAATCTATTTTTATTTTGCCACTAATACACGGCAAAAAGGGCTTTACAACATATAACTGCACCGCACAAGGGCAAATAAGACATACTCTAGAAAAATGTCTTTGTAATAAACCCTGTTAATGCTGTATCCAACAGCACTTGCACCCCAATAACAAGAACAGTTTGCTGGAATGACAGAGCTGTATAATGGCAATTTGGATCCCAAGTCAGTGCAGCAAGGTGTAATAGGATTGTTCCTATTACCCCCCTACTGGATCCTGTTCTACACAAATGCTGTGAAATGATTCCTCCTTATCCTTTCCCTACACTTATAAATTGTTTATTCACCACAATCACGTCTTTCCTATCACTGTCCCTAGCACCTGCAGACATCTCTACCTGCACTAAGTACACCAATATATGGCAGAATCTAAGATCGTTGATGCTATTTAACCACTTAAGGACCACAGGTTTATACCCCCCTAGTGACCAGGCCCTTTTTTTTACAAATCGGCACTTCACAACTTTAACGGTTTATTGCTCAGTCATGCAACTTGGCACCCAATTGAATTTTACCTACTTTTCTTCTCACAAATACAGCTTTCTTTTGGTGGTATTTGATTGCTGCTGTGATTTTTAGTTTTTCTGATGTTAATCAAAATAGACCACAATTTAAAACAAAAAAGTGTATTTTTAACTTTCTCTGGTTAAATTGTTCAAATATAATTACATTTCTATACAAGTTTGTGTCAGAATTTATTGTGCTACATGTCTTTGATTAAAAAAAAAATCCAATAAGTGTATATTTATTGGTTTGCGCAAAAGTTATAGCGTTTACAAACTATGGTACAAAAATTTGAATTTCCGCATTTTTAAGCAACTCTGACTTTCTGAGCACCTGTCATGATTCTTGAGGTGCTAGAATGCCAGGATAGTATAAATACCCCCCAAATGACCCCATTTTAGAAAGAAGACACCCCAAAGTATTCGCAGAGGGGCATGGGGAGTTTATGCATGATTTAATTTTTTTTCACAAGTTAGTGGAAAATGACAATTTCTGAGGAAAAAAAATAATAAAGTTTCCATTTCTGCTAACTTCTGGCAAAAAAAAATAAAGAATCTCCCACGGACTTACTATTCCCCTCAGTGAATACCTTGGGGTGTCTACTTTCCGAAATGGGGTCATTTGTGGGGTGTGTTTACTGTTCTGGCATTTTGGGCGGGGCTAAATTGTGAGCAACCCTGTAAAGCCTAAAGGTACTCATTGGACTTTTGGCCCCTTTACGCACCTAGGCTGTAAAAAAGTGTCACACATGTGGTATTTCCGTACTCAGAAGTAGGGCAATGTGTTTTGGGGTGTATTTTTACATATACTCATGCTGGGTGAGAGAAATATCTCTGTAAATTGACAACTTTGTATACATTTTTTTAAAAAGTTGTCATTTACAGAGATATTTCTCACACAGTATGGGTATATGTAAAAATACACCCCAAAACACATTGCCCTACTTCTTCTGAGTACGGCGATACCACATGTGTGACACTTTTTTGCAGCCTAGGTGCGCAAAGGGGCCAAAATTCCAATGAGTACCTTTAGGATTTCACAGGGCATTTTTACGCATTTGGATTCCAAAATACTTCTCACGTTTTAGGGCCCCTAAAATGCCAGGGCAGTATAAATATCCCACAAGTGACCCCATTTTGGAAATAAGACACCCCAAGGTATTCCGTGAGGGGCATGGTGAGTTCATAGAAGTTTTTTTTTTTTTTTGGGCACAAGTTAGCAGAAAATTATTATTATTATTTTTTTCTTACAAAGTCTCATATTCCACTAATTTGTGACAATTTTACATGAATTCGCCATGTTCCTCATGGAATACCTTGGGGTGTCTTCTTTCCAAAATGGGGTCACTTGTGGGGTATTTATATGGCCCTGGCATTTTAGGGGCCCTAAAGCGTGAGAAGAAGTCTGGAATCCAAATGTCTAAAAATGCCCTCCTAAAAGGTACTCATTGGAATTTGGGCCCCTTTGCTCACCTAGGCTGCAAAAAAGTGTAACACATGTGGTATCGCCGTACTCAGGAGAAGTAGGGCAATGTGTTTTGGGGTGTCTTTTCACACATACCCATCCTGTGTGTGAGAAATATCTCTGTAAATGACAACTTTTTCAATTTTTTTATACAAAGTTGGCAATTTACAGAGATATTTCTGTCACCCAGCATGGGTATATGTAAAAATACACCCCAAAACACATTGCCCTACTTCTTCTGAGTACGGCGATACCACGTGTGTGACACTTTTTTGCAGCCAAGATGCACAAAGGGGTCCAAATTCCAAGAGTAACTTTAGGATTTCACAGGGTATTTTTACGAATTTGGATTCCGTGAGGGGTATGGTGAGTTCATGTAAGATTTTTTTTTTTTTAGTGGAATATGAGACTTTGTAAGAAAAAAATAAAATAAAAATTATGCTAACTTGTGGCAAAACTAAAATCTTCTATGAACTTGCCATGCCGCTCAAAAGTTATCTTTATAGCGCCACAGCGATTTTACAGTGTTTTTGCAGTGATCAGAAAAAAAAAATTCTGTCACTGCGGTGGGGCGGACTGAACGCAAGTGTGCGCACAAGATCAGGCCTGATCGGGCAAACACTGCGTTTTTTGTAGAGCCTAAGGTGACCCTAATGTACTGATATAGATCTGATTGCGATCAGTCTTGATCACTTAGATACTATATAGTACTAGTGCTGATTAGCGACAGCGATGACGCTAATTAGCGACTAATAGAAACAGTGGAAAAAGGAGCTCATAATGCCAAAAAGTATAACAAATTTTATTAAAGCATGATTAAAATGACATGAATAATCAAGAAGTATGATGCCATGAACTTGATAAAACAGGAGCGGAGGACAAAAAAGCAAAAAGCGCCACCCTGGGAGGAAAACACACGGGTCATCAAAATGGTAAGGTATCGTATACATGCAGCATAGGAGTAAAGTACAAAATGGAAAATCCAAACCCATGCACAAATAGAGTATATGGGTCCCCGGTGAAGTTCCCGCTACCACAGATACCTCAAATGGGCAATAGATGGTATGCAAATGTATATAGAGAAAGTAAGAATATATTGCAGACCAGTCAATAGTGAACCAAGTGAGTACAAAACAAGGTCCAAGGGCCCACAGAGGGTGGTGGAGAACAGGAACTCACCGGAGATGAACCGTGTGTGAAATGACCCAGGGCGGCACTACCCCAACGCGCGTTTAGGCGTACCTTCGTCAGGGGGTAGCGCCGTCACTGTGAATCTGGTATAAAAACACTCCCACAGCCAATAGGAGGATCGACACTTACTCATCCCCAGGTGTGTACGTATATGGGCGTGCGAACATCCAGGGAAGCGGAATCCAGCCACCCCACGGCCGGCGTCTCGTCGGCATGCCCACACCATGTGAGGAAGTCACATGATCGGGCAGCTCCGACGTGAGGACGTACGGACGTGAGGCGCCGGAGACGGCGCGGGATGATGCGCACACACGTCACGCGAGGGGAGGAGAGTCGGGAAGTCATCATACAATACGAAACCGAAGTCAGGAGACTGGAGTAGGGCTTTCATATGTGTTAGTGCGGCATGTCTCGTATTAAGAGTGATATATAGACAAGCATACAGAAAACCAAAGGTACTAATTACACCCGTATATATATATATATATATATATATATATATACATACATCATCCATAAAATATAATATCAAAACGTCATGATTCGAATAAATAGGATAATAAATAAGTAGATCAGGACAATCATTACAGACATAATAGTAACAAAGAACATTGATAAGAAATATATGAAAATAGAATAATTACCTATAGACACAATAAATGTAGATATACATGATTATAAAAATTAATAATATATAAAATCAATATACATATGATTTAAAGTGGTAAAAGGTGAGGTGATGGTGAAAGTCGTGTACAATAATGTGTTTAGAAAGAAAGGGGGTGAACATAAATGGGTGAGGAGAAATAAATTGAGAAATTCATAATATATAAGACCAAAAAACATGGTGTACAATAAAGATGCAAAATATGCATGGGACTAGACGGAAAAAAACTAAGTGAAAAGTGCACCAATGAAAAGGAATAATATAAAATAGACATATATAGCAGTATAGACATATGTATGCAATGAGTAATATATGCTGTGACAATATACACAGACATGTGCCGCACATGATGGACCACAATATGCCCGAAAACATCCGATCACAATGATTCAGCCGTGGACAAGATGGCTTGGTATCCCGCTCAAAATGGCTAGAGGGAAATAAATAAATAAAGACCAGTAAATATATATAAAAGGAAAAATAACTATACGAAAGAACTGTTAAAAGAAAATACGATGGATCCACAGTTGTGGGCCCAGCGGCTACAAGAAGGAGGAAAACCCCAAATTTTCATTAAGGCCCCTGGGACGTAAAGTCCCAAGGGTCCAAATCCAGCGGCTCTCCTTTTGGGCTAGCTGCTTGCTTGTATTGCCTGCACGTAGATCGACCTGAATGCAGTCAGTCAATGCCTCTGACTCTGAGACATCTCGGATTGCAAGAGTGGAATTCCTTAAAGTGTCTTGGGATTGGTTTAAGGGTTTTGACCTCCTTCACCTCTTGTGCATTCAGAATATCCCTCACATGCTCCCGCACACAAACCCTCAATTCGCGAGTTGTAAGACTTATATATATCTTAGGGCATGGGCACACAGCATAGTATACCACTCGCGTGCTGGAGCATGTGAAGGATTGGTAAATTCTGAATGATCTACCTCCAGAGGAGTCCACGAAATCAAAAGAGCGTTCCATATTTGGACATGCGGCACATCTGCCGCATGGTCTAAAACCAGTCTTGATGCTACCTTGTCCGGCATTCAGTTGAGGTGTTATCAGTTGTAAATAACCACAAACTAAACTGTCCCGTAGGGTGAAAGCCCTACGTGCCGTGACGAGGGGTTGCGTGGATAAAAGTTTTTCAAGCACTGGATCTGTTAGTAGGATGGACCAATGTGAGGTCAGAACTTCCCTCATTTTATTCCACTGTGAATGATATGTGCTCACAAATCTGATCTTGTTATCCGGTGTCTTGTCTTTTTTGGTTTGCAGCAAATGAAGCTGATTTTGATTCTTAGCACTCCAATAGGCCTTTTTTATAGACCGATGGCTGCAGCCTCTTTTAAGAAAGCGGTCTTTCAGCTCATTGGCCTGTCTTTCGAATGTTGCATCATCAGAGCAGATCCGTCGAATGCGTAAAAATTGACCAACAGCAATGGCAGAGATTGTGCTCTTAGGATGAAGATATGTTGCATGCAAATATGCATTCACGCCTGCCGTGGGGTGGCTGGATTCCGCTTCCCTGGATGTTCCCGCGCCCATATACGTACACACCTGGGGATGAGTAAGTGTCGATCCTCCTATTGGCTGTGGGAGTGTTTTTATACCAGATTCACAGTGACGGCGCTACCCCCTGACGAAGGTACGCCGAAACGCTCGTTGGGGTAGTGCCGCCCTGGGTCCTTTCACACACGGTTGATCTCCGGTGAGTTCCTGTTCTCCACCACCCTCTGTGGGCCCTTGGACCTTGTTTTGTACTCACTTGGTTCACTATTGACTGGTCTGCAATATATTCTTACTTTCTCTATATACATTTGCATACCATCTATTGCCCATTTGAGGTATCTGTGGTAGCGGGAACTTCACCGGGGACCCATATACTCTATTTGTGCATGGGTTTGGATTTTCCATTTTGTACTTTACTCCTATGCTGCATGTATACAATACCTTACCATTTTGATGACCCGTGTGTTTTCCTCCCAGGGTGTTTTGTCCTCCGCTCCTGTTTTATCATGTTCATGGCATCATACTTCTTGATTATTCATGTCATTTTAATCATGCTTTAATAAAATTTGTTATACTTTTTGGCATTATGAGCTCCTTTTTCCACTGTTTCTATTGTCTAACTCGGGAGCTTTTGCCGAGCCATACTTTGGGTGTGCCCCTTGGAGTTTATTGGGTGGACATTGTCCTCCTCGCCCTCCCCTGGGACACACTAGGTCATTTGTTTGTATTTCTAATCAGCGACTAATCAGTGACTGCGGTGCAGTAGGCTGGCCGCTAACTACCTAACAAGTAGCTAACTAACTGGCGGTGATAAGGGAATCTTAGGCCCCATTCACACGTCCGCAATTCTGTTCCGCATTTTGTGGAACAGAATTGCGGACCCATTCATTTCTATGGGGACAGACTTTGTCCCTCTCGGATCCGGAATTGCGGATCTGCACTTCCGTTCCGCAAAAATATAGAACATGTCTTATTCTTGTCCGCAATTGCGGAGAAGAAATGGCATCTTCTATATAGTTCTGGCAATGTGCGGATCCACAAAATGCGGAAAGTACATTGCCGGACGTCTGAATGGAGCCTTATAGGGGGGTGATCAATGACAGGGGGTGACAGGAGGGTGATCAGGGAGTCTATATGGGGTGATCAGGGGTTAATAAGGGGTTAATAAGTGACAGGGGGTGTGTGTAGTGTGGTGCTTGGTGCTACTTACAGAGCTGCCTGTGTCCTCTGGTGGTCTATCCAAGCAAAAGGGACCACCAGAGGAGCAGGTAGCAGGTATAGCAGACGCTGTTAACAAAACAGTGTCTAATATACCTTTCTGATGCGATTTTTTTAACACCTACAGCCTGCCAGCGAATGATCATCGCTGGCAGGCTGTAGTTTAATCTCTCAGCTGCGCGCCGCTGTGAACGCGCGCGCATGTGCGCGCGTTCACGCAAAATCTCGGGTCTCATGAGATGACGCCAATTGGCGTCGCTGAGACCTGAGAGTGCCGCCACACTGATGCCTATCGGCGTTCGTGTGAGGGCAGGATGTTAAAGGGCTGTGACATCACATGGCTAGCTGGCTGCTGATTGGCTGCATGCATGGCATTATGGGTGATCCCGTCTTCCCAGAGTTCCTTTCTCCGTGTCCTTACACGTGCAGTAGCAATTTTAGGACTTCGGGTAATAACTTAAAATAACAAGGTACCACTTGGGACAAAATCCAAGTTTGGGAAATGTTTTTTTACAGTTACTGTTAATTACAAATTAATTTAGGAAGTTATTACCCAAAGTCGGAGCCAATATATTTTAATATTGTATGGAGCTCCTGCTCCGTACCGTATTGGAATGAAGTTTTTTGTGAATCGACTTCGGATGTTTCATCCGAAGTTGATTCGCTCATCCCTAATGATAATGATACATGATAAGTATTAGGGCTCATGCACTCAAACGTGTGCTGGCCGGGCCAGTGCTCCGGACCGCAAATTGCAGTTTGCAATGCACGGGCAATGGCTGTAGAGCCACAGTATGTGGACGTGGATCCATTCACTTAAATGGGGTCCGCGATCCGCATCTGAAGGTCCACAATGCAAAAAAGTAGTGCATGCACCTTTCAGATTGCAGACCCATTCAAGTAAATGGGTCCGCATCTGTGATGGAGTGCACAAATGGCCGGGGCCCATAAATTTCAAATCCGCTGTTTGTGGGCTACAATACGAACCTGGCCAGTACACATTCGTGTGCATGAGCTCTTATTAAAAGTACTAGGGGTTATCTATCAAGGATTGATTTTGACTACAATTGGAGACATTAGTCTACAGTGGCATAAACAGAAGACAGAAGGTCCAATAGCAAAGATCCAAATGCACCCCACCTATGATACCATATTTTATCACACAGAAGCATTGAGTGTCTGCTTACGCTCCACATTCTACCCTTGGATCTTTTGTCCACCATGTACAAGTTGGCATATCAGTATCATAAAAGATTTTTGAATGAAGCTTTATATTGTTATTGTTAGACATAAGATTAGTAAAAGCTGGCCATACACAACAGATGTATGTTGGCCGCACCCATCGAACTTGGTGGGGCTGGCTGATTATCCAATTTTTATGGAAGTTTCCCAACTCTCCCCTGACAGTGCATGTGAGGTTTGTTGAATTTCAACATGCTTGATCCTTTTGTTCTTAGGGAGATAAACATAGTGCCAGAGATTTCTGACACTGGCTTTCTGTCTTCTCCTAGTTACAACACATATATGCTCACCAAACCAAGCATGCATGTTTAAGGGTGGATCATGTGAGCATTTGGCTGACAGTTACAGTATCTCAAGAGTCTGGTTGACTTTACTCTAGGGTTTTCACTCATTTTGCTCCTGTTCGGGTGTCCAGGTTTATAAATGACACACCCACAATGTCTGTGATACACGTTATCCCATTCTGTTTACTTGTTTACTTTTTTTTTTCCAATAAATTAGAAATTTGCTTCCTGATAGCATATGATATTCTGAGTTAAATGGGTTTTGCTATCCCAAAACTATTTTTAATGATGATCAGAGTGTTTAATTGATAGAAAAAAAGTCACTCAGCTACTGAATGACACTCTGTCCCAGTGAGGAGGCTCCAGTCTCTGCTCCTTCTTCCTTGGTGGACTCGAAGTGTGTTCCCGTCTGTTGTCACGTGCACTGCATCCCCCATTCACTGAGCTCAATAATGATGTGACCCTAAGCAGCATCAGATCTTCTTAATAAAATCATTTATGCCCACTTAGTTTTTGTCATGGGGGATGAGAGTTGTTCTCTCCATCACTGGCCCATGTAAAGGGAGCCTTTAGATGTTTTAGTCTTGGGTGATTTTCTTTGGGCCAGCATTTTACCAAATTCTGAGATAATGCGACCATTGCTATAGTAAATCTGCCCAAATTTTATTTTGATTTGTGCCATTTTTCATGCAATGTGGTGTTTTGAGGCATTTTTCCTGTTTTTTGCTTAACATTTTCTATGTTTTCCATTAGGGTTTATATGTGCTAGCATGTACCTTATTTTTCAATGACCACCCTAGACTGACTATCCAATTGTATCTCATCAGATAATAGACATCTTATTGGGGCCACAATCTGTGCATATCTACACAGCCTAGAAAGTTCCCAATTGATCTGTAGGATACATGGCTATGCTCAGTCATGTAACCTTTAAATTATTAGGTTCTCTTACTAGATCAAACCCACCAGCAACAATGCCCTGTTTGTTCTTCACATCCAGCTAAAATCCGCAGACTGCACACACTCTATTTCATGTTTTCCTTAGAATAAAATGTTGCATTGCAGGCTTCTAGCAAGTAAGACACCCTGACCTTGAACACAAAATTTTTAATTCAGTCTTTTCCTGGATCCCGAGTGAAAAAGAAACTACTTCAGCGAAGCTATGCAAATTGCTCCAGCTTCCTGCCAATTTGAACATCTTAGAGAATTTTACAAAATCAGACATTAAATGTCATTCAGCTGCTGATTGTATCTGTAGACTGAGACAGGGCCCATTTCAGTCTCATCAGCAGATGATGCACATGTACATCCTGGGTCACCTAATTCTCCAGTTAGTTAGCCTTAGGACTGGACTTGACCAAGCATGAAAAACCAGCAATATCTATCTGACAGTACAAGGAGAATAAAGCAGCGAGTTTCAGTAATGAGCTTACAATTCAGGAACAATTTGACACGTCTGCATTACAGTGGAATGCAGCTCACATCCTGTGGTATATCTTAGATGTGAAATTCAACTCATACTTGCAATTTTCGCATATGCTGTTTCCTGAAATACAACAGTAGGCACATTCACAAAGCTTTCATTCACAGAGGAATGTTCTCCAAAATGTATTTTATTCCTGCTGGAGGTGAAATATGTGCCATAACCATGAGTATTTATGAACAGTAATCATGAAGTATATGAATATGTTTGATGCACTCTGCTTTCAAAATATTTCAGATGCTTAACAACATAAAGGCATATTTTCATCCACACCACTTATAATATTTTCACGTCTCAAAAAATCTAAAATGCTTCACACATTATTTATTGTAATCAATAATAAGATGTCCTCTTCTCTGCATACCTCAAAAGTGCATCCATTTGATAAACAAGTTCATGTGTTCATTATGTGGACTGGCGTGTATTTCAATGACACCTTTCTACATATGTTATTTCAACAAAGCTATACATTACCACCAAGACTAACATGATGACAGCACAGACGGTACTGTATTTAGGGACTCACAGTCACCATCTTGTTAACCACGATGTGTGGAAATTACAGTTTCTCTCGTAATATGTAAGGACCCTATTTAATAGGCAATGAGGTGCAAGTCTGGTTTCTAGCATGGTTCCCTTGGTGTTAAATAAGTGTAAATGCTCAGAACCCAATCCATATTCTGTTCCCATGGACCCACTCAATATATGGTATAAAAAGGTGTCATAAAGATCAAATTATTCACCTCGATTTCAAAATCAGAAGGTCACTTGTCTGACAAATGTATGTAATAGGATACAATATAAAGATTGATTGATATAATTGGTAGGTGAAAGGCCCTGCCCATTTCCCTCTTCCTTCCTGTTGTCAGTAACAGGCCCCTGTACTAGCAAGCACAGCCCCTGTGCCCGCTCGATCAGTGCACCGTGCTTGTACCTGTACCTCATATTGCAGGATGTCACTTCCCGCTGTGCCCTACATGTACGGCACATGTCAGAAACATGTTGGGAAGGGGTTAAGGTGGTACAATGGGGCGTCATTACTTAAGGGGGCAAAAGGGTCTATTGTACTGTTTATGTATCACTTTTTTGGGGATGTCATTATTATTATGACAATATTTCTCAAATATAGTATTTGAGGGGGAACCATTCCACAGAGCATGTACAGTAACAAGGGTTGATGTGAGAGCAACAAGCACAGAATCGATGGTATCAGCAGGATGGGGAGTTTGTGTAGGTTGGTATTAGGTAGGGAGGATATTAGAAATGTGAGGAGTTAAGATGTCTCTATTGTAAATCCTGTAGACACAAGTCATGGCTGGAAGAAGTCATCAGTGTGGTCTGGGCCAGATGCCAAAAAACAAAAATGTAATGATTGTTGTTGGAGAACACATGTCTCAATTGTAAGTCAATGGATTTTACTGTACTGCATTAACTTTTGTGGTCTGCAGAACACCAATGTGAACTAACTACCACTACATTTCCTTTTTATTTGTATTGGTAGTGGTCATGGTATGGCATTACTTGGGTTTGGCGCCCACTTAGGTGTTGAGTATATTTTGCAAACCCTCCGCCACCCTTCCATGCTAAACCCCTGGCTACACCTCTGCCATAGATGTGTATTTCTTTTAAATAGACAGATTTATAAGTTTAAACAGTTTTTTTTGCACTTTTGCACCTACTGTATTGTGCCTTTTTTTTCTTATAATATAATTCTCAATTGTATTCCTCCATATTTTTCACAGTTAAAGGATAAGCAGCTACAGGCACTTTGGAATAAATGGTTCTGTACTTAATTTTTTTTCCTAGTCGGTGTGTATACCAAGCTCAAAAGTGAATACCTGCAGTCCCTTAGATTCTGTTAACCAGGCTGGCATGCACAAAACTTGCGGAAGAGCAATTGTTAAGCAGGCTGCTCCCTACAGAACCATTACAATCTGTTGGTTGTTTTGGTAGCACTATTAGATGTGCTTAATGTATGCATTTGTACATGCACATAGCTAAAATAAGTCTCTTTCTTTAATTACCTCAGCGCTGAGCAATTGTCTATAGTATCAGCATTGCTAAAATGTTGTAAAATTGTTACACTGTGCTTGTGATGTAACGGCGGAATAGCATGTGACAGGAAGGAACATAAATCTGAATCTTTACATATTGTGATATACATGGGAGATGATAAATGTCGCCCAAAATGTAATTGTCCATTTTTAAACAACGACTTCCTTCCTGAATGATCTATGAATGGTGTACTTCTATTTATACACATACATTATCTGTAAATGGTAACAGCCTGATGGATTACTTTGGGTAATCAATAAAGTCTATCCTGCAAATAATTGTTTTAGATATTTTCTTTAATTCCATATAACAACAATACTGTGAAAGTTACAAAAAAGAACTTTAGATATTACAGATGTTTGAAGATTCATGCTTGAATATTTAATTGCAGTCATTGAGTCATAGTTATCTGAGTCAGGTTTGAGTCATCCTTATTTAAGTCACGCTTCAAACATTATTATCTAACATGTGAATCTAAGATATCAAAGTATTTAAAAAAAATATATACTTATGTAATAGGAGTGAGAAAAAATGTCCCAGGATACAAGACTAGAAATGAATAAACCAAATAAATATATATTTGACCCAAAGTTTTCCAGAATTTCATGTGAATTTATTCAGGTACATTTTAGATGAAAGAGAGAAAAGAGGGGGAAGGGGGCAATGATTTGGCCATCATTAGTACCAAGGCAGAAGTTTCTTTAGTTATTTGCCATTGATGGCTGCATCACAGTTTGCAGGAGGGCTGGAGAGTACTTATTGCCATCATGCATAGTGTGAGAACACACATGACCAACAGCAGGTGTCACTATGGCCGTCCCCACCTAGTATTCATGTACAGACCATTGACCAGACTTCTGTATGTCCAGAACATTGTACAATCAGTCCTACTGCCTTTTTAGGAGACGTAGTGTTCCAACAAGATAACTCCTGCCCACACACTGGCCATATTATATAATGTACTCTTCAGGATATCCACCAGCTATCCTGGTCAGCTCCATTGGCAGATCTCTAACCAATTGTGAATGTCTGGGACTGGATGGAGTGAAAGATCTTCCATGAACAGCCCCAGCAGCCAACAACCACCTTGGCTGAACTGCAGTGCTTAGAATGACATTCTACTGGGGCACTGTTCCCTTTAAGTTGTGTGGTCATGTGGCCATACAGCTTTCATAGTGCACTAGCACAGACCCTCTGTGGGAACTCTCACTGCCTCAGCCTGTAGTCCTGGCACTAGAATTAAGGTTACAATGTGCCCGTTTCAAAATCTACAGCTGCCCACTCCAACAATACACACAGTTTTCACTGTGTGCATTGCTAGGGTGGGTGGTCCCTGAACTCGGATCAGGCACAATATACTGTATAGGGCAAACAGTACTCAGTGTTAATGTTCTGAAATTAGCTAATGTACGGACATTCTGTACAGGGCATAAGGCTGACACCGCTTCCACCCTCTTGCCACGCTGCTTCTACCAGATAACGTTGCCACTCTGGCCAGCTTAATGACATCATCGCACAAATGAGGCTAAAGGTGCTGGACTGGCCAAGCATGTCTCCAGATCTAAATCCTATTGAGCATCTGTGGGGCATCCTTAAACAGAAGGTGGAGAAGCACAAGGTCTCTAACATTCACCAGCTCTGTGATGTTGTCATGGATGAGTGGAAGAGGATTCCAGTGGCAACCTGTGAAGATCTAGTGAACTCCATGCCCAAAAGTTAAGTCAGTGATGAAAAGGGGTGTACTCACTTTTGTTGCCAGCAGTTTAGAAATTAATGCCCGTTTGTTGAGTTATTTTGAGGGAACACCAAATTTACACTGTTATACAAGATGAACACTGACAATTGTATCAGAATGTCATATCTTCAGTGTTGTCCCATGAAAAGATATAATTAAAAATATTTACAAAACTGAGGGGGTGTACTCACTTTTATAAGATACTGTATTTTCTGTGTCCAGAGACCATACATAGGAAAGCAGGTGATATGTACTATATTATCTGCATCCAGAGACTTTCACTGTGTTATCTGTGATGATACAGGTGACATCTACTACATTATCTGAACTCAGAAAGTTATCACTATGTTATTTGTGGTGTTACATAGGACTGCAGGTAAGACTTTTATAGCATATCCACGGGAGTCTGATATATGCAGGTCCCACCATGGGTCCCATAGAAATAAATGGAAAGAGAAACTCAGATGGATCCATCTCTTCATACACTGCAGTAGGCAAATCAAGCTCTGTTTCTCGTGATAGAGACTGACGCCATCGGACTTTTATGATACATCCACAGAAAAGTCAGAGATGGGAATATCCCTGAAAATGTTGGCCACACAGTATTGCAGGTTTAACCTGTGGTTGCTACATGGGAATGCATCCTTATTAACAGATTGCCCACATTTCATGATGTATCGTCTAACTACCCAACTTCTCCACTCAGTGACTGCAAAGGTTTAAAGGGAATACTGAACACGTAGCCCAATATAACAACAAGTAGTGTTGCGTTGCGAATATTCAAATCGCAAATATTATTTGCGAATATTGGCACTTTGAGAACTAACGAGTATTTTAAATATAGTGATATATATTCGTAATTTTTTTTATTTTTTATAAATTCTTTTTTTCCTGAATTTTAATAAGGATACAAACAGAAGATATCCTGGAAGCAATAGTTTACATCTAGAAAGGGGGTTACAGATTTTCCAGGCATGACAATATTGAATAACATACAGTAATGTCAAAGACACTCTAATAACGGCAGCCAAATAAGCTGTGGAAGGTACATAGTTATATGCTACATTCAATTAAACAGTCATAAATCCAAAGTACCATAAGTCTGACTATTTAGGGTCATCCTGGCTATATGACGAAATGTAAGTCATATGCTACATATGTGCAACAGAAGATATAAACATTAATGTAAAGAAAATAATATGGAAAAAGAAGTTGAGACGGGAAAGAAAGAAGAGATCAGGGGGGAAAAAAAAAGGGAAAAAGGGGGGGGGGGATGTATACGCCCATTCATAAGACTATTAAGTCTATCAATTACGCCCATTCGTAAGACTATTTAAGTCTATCAATATCCTAAGAGACCCTGCGACTGTTTGCCCTGCTGGTTAAATGATGTTCATCGTCTCTGAACATATACTCGGCCCAACCCTAGTTCAGATCGCCTCGCCCACCCTCTTTCAGTGACCTCCACGGTTGCCAGGTTTTTAAGAATTTCTCTTGATTTCTATTAATCCAACTCGTCATTTCTTCGAATTGGGATATTTGATTGGCTTCCCATTCCTGCATGGAAGGGGTATCGATATTTCTCCAGTGGAGAGGGATAATGGCCGAAATTAGATGGGTGACTAAGTTGCGTTTAGATGGTCTGTAACGATCAGTTGGTAGGGAAAAGAAAACCATTTCTGCTGTGACCTTGAAATCAGGGATGGTGACTTTTTTAATTATCTTGGAGATATTTTCCCAGAAGGGTGTGATCAATGGGCATGACCACCATATGTGAGATAGTGAACCTGTACCTCTGCCACATCTCCAGCACAGTCAATCAGGGGATACACCACATCTATGTAAGAACTACGGAGTTCTATACCATCTGGTAAGAAGCTTGAAGTGGTTTTCCTGTAAGCGTGTGCACGGTGACGTACCATGTGAGAATGCTAGAATCTTTTTGAGATCCTGATCAGAGAAGACAGTATCAAGTTCTCTCTCCCATTCCCTGATGTAGCATGGCTTTTTTGCCTCACCCTCAGCTCCCACCATAGCATACAGGTCCTTCTCAAAAAATTTGCATATTGTGATAAAGTTCATTATTTTCTGTAATGTACTGATAAACATTAGACTTTCATATATTTTAGATTCATTACACACAACTGAAGTAGTTCAAGCCTTTTAATGTTTTAATATTGATGATTTTGGCATACAGCTCATGAAAACCCCAAATTCCTATCTAAAAAATTAGCATATTTAAATCAGACCAATAAAAGAAAAGTGTTTTTAATACAAAAAAAGTCAACCTTCAAATAATTATGTTCAGTTATGCACTCAATACTTGGTCGGGAATCCTTTTGCAGAAATGACTGCTTCAATGCAGTGTGGCATGGAGGCAATCAGCCTGTGGCACTGCTGAGGTGTTATGGAGGCCCCGGATGCTTCGATAGCGGCCTTAAGCTCATCCAGAGTGTTGGGTCTTGCGTCTCTCAACTTTCTCTTCCCAATATCCCACAGATTCTCTATTGGGTTCAGGTCAGGAGAGTTGGCAGGCCAATTGAGCACAGTAATACCATGGTCAGTAAACCATTTACCAGTGGTTTTGGCACTGTGAGCAGGTGCCAGGTCGTGCTGAAAAATGAAATCTTCATCTCCATAAAGCTTTTCAGCAGATGGAAGCATGAAGTGCTTCAAAATCTCCTGATAGCTAGCTGCATTGACCCTGCCCTTGATAAAACACAGTGGACCAACACCAGCAGCTGACATGGCACCCCAAACCATCACTGACTGTGGGTACTTGACACTGGACTTCAGGCATTTTGGCATTTCCCTCTCCCCAGTCTTCCCTCAAGACTCTGGCACCTTGATTTCCGAATGACATGCAAAATTTGCTATCATCCGAAAAAAGTACTTTGGACCACTGAGCAACAGTCCAGTGCTGCTTCTCTGTAGCCCAGGTCAGGCGCTTCTGCCGCTGTTTCTGGTTAAAAAGTGGCTTGACCTGGGGAATGCGGCAACTGTAGCCCATTTCCTGCACACGTCTGTACACGGTGGCTCTGGATGCTTCTACTCCAGACTCAGTCCACTGCTTCTGCAGGTCCCCCAAGGTCTGGAATCGGTCCTTCTCCACAATCTTCCTCAGAGTCCGGTCACCTCTTCTCGTTGTGCAGCATTTTCTGCCACACTTTTTCCTTCCCACAGACTTCCCACTGAGGTGCCTTGATACAGCACTCTGGGAACAGCCTATTTGTTCAGAAATTTCTTTCTGTGTCTTACCCTCTTGCTTGAGGGTGTCAATGATGGCCTTCTGGACAGCAGTCAGGTCGGCAGTCTTACCCATGATTGCGGTTTTGAGTAATGAACCAGGCTGGGAGTTTTAAAAGCCTCAGGAATCTTTTGCAGGTGTTTAGAGTTAATTAGTTGATTCAGATGATTAGGTTAATAGCTCGTTTAGAGAACCTTTCCATGATATGCTATTTTTTTTTATAGGAATTTGGGTTTTCATGAGCTGTATGCCAAAATCATCAATATTAAAACAATAAAAGGCTTGAACTACTTCAGTTGTGTGTAATGAATCTAAAATATATGAAAGTCTAATGTTTATCAGTACATTACAGAAAATAATGAACTTTATCACAATATGCTAATTTTTTGAGTGATGCGATTCTCCTCTGCTTAGGGAGTGGAGAGATTATTATCTTTTCAAAGTCAGTTAAAGATCTACCTGGTATGTACCTCTTTCCCAGACCACCGCACACAGCACCTAAGTATGGTTTTGTTAGGAAAAAACCCTGTGAGTCTTTGATTCGTTCTGGGAGTCTACTTAATATGGCTGCTTCTATGTCCGGGGATAAGTCGCCTATTCTAGTTTGGGTTAAAGAAGACCAGATTTCCGGGTGAATATCACTGCTTTTACCTAGTAGGTCAGGAATGAGGTTTGCTGGCAACAGTGGAGATGGGCTAGGGGCTAGTGTATTATTAAGCCCTTTCCAGGTCTCTCTGATCCCTTTCAATAGGGGGTCGAGATCCTTTCTCTTATCGTGACTTGTGTCAGGCAACCAGAGGAGTCTCTGGAGCATGGGTCCTACATTTTGTTGCATTAAGTCATGAACATCCGGTTGTCTCTTTGGATCTACTGACTCTAGCCATCTGTTTAGCTGAATAGCCTGGTAATATTTTAAAACGTCCGGTAGGCCCAGACCTCCTCTAACTTTCTGTCTAACTAAGATTGTGTGAGAGTCTGGATCTCTTTCCGTTCCATAAGAACTGGGAAAAGATTCTTCTTATCTCCTGGAAGAATGTTTTTGGCAAGTGGATCGGTACCATTTGCACTACATACAGGATCTTGGGAAAAAGATAGGCTTTAATCACATTCTTCCGGCCCATCCAGGATAGATATGGCAAATTGTACTTTTGTAACAATCGTGAAATGTCACTTTTGAGGGGAGTGAAATTGCATCTAAATAAATCCTCCAGGTTTCTAGGTATCACTATCCCAAGGTATTTTAAAGGGCTCTTGGTCCACTGAAATGGAAGGTGGGACTGAAGGGAAGTTGCTCGTGATTCAGAGAATGAGATGTTTAATATTTCGGACTTAGAATGATTGACCTTAAAGTCTGAAATTTGGCTAAAGGTCTCAATCTTTTCTGTTAAAAGATTTAATCCTGTCTCAGGGTTGGTCACCAGAAATAAAAGATCTGCGAAAGCAGTGCATTTCAAATCTGTCTGACCATGACTAACTCCTCTGATCGCAGGGGTCTGTCTGACAAACTGAATGAGCGTTTCTACAACTAAGATGAATAGGGAGGGGGACAATGGGCACCCCTGCCTAGTGCCATTTGAGATCTCAAAGGTTGGAGACAGCGTGCCATTGACCTTCAGCCTAGCATGAGGTTGCTGGTAGAGAGTAAATATTGAGTGTATAAAAGGTTCTGGTATGGCAAACTTTTCTAGTGTCATTTCCATGAAGTTCCAGTTGACTCTGTCAAACGCCTTCTCCGCATCTATGCTTAACAGAGTCAACGGGAACCTTTTTGTTTTAGCTGCATGAATTGCATGGAAGATTCTATGGGCGTTGTCTTTCCCCTCTCTACCCTGGATGAATCCCAACTGTTCAGGGCCTATTAGGTAGGGAAGAAACTTGCCTAGTATGGTTGCTAGGATTTTGGCCCAAATCTTCAGGTCCAGATTCAAGAGGGAGATTGGCCTGTAGCTTCCGCAGTTTTTCAAGACATTTTATCACCTAGATTCACTGACGTATGCAACACGCTTCTACAAGGAGGCCAGCTGCCCAGGCAGACACAAGAATCTTATGTCATCCTCATACATAAAGATGGCAAAGACCCCCATCTTTGCCATCTTCATGTATGAGGATGACATAAGATTCTTGTGTCTGCCTGGGCAGCTGACCTCCTTGTAGAAGCGTGTTGCATACGTCAGTGAATCTAGGTGATAAAATGTCTTGAAAAGTCTTATAGTAGAGAAGAGGCAGACTGTCTGGTCTTGGGCTCTTTCCCGGTGGGAAACTGCTCACAATTGAATTCACTTCTTCTAGTGTGATTGGGGTGGTCAGGGAGTCTAAGTCCGCTTCGCGTACTACTGGGAGCTTTAGTGAGTCTAGAAAGTTTCTGATATGCGTCCGCCTAGTTTCATTATAGTGTGGGGGTTTGACTTTATTTAGGTTATAAAGGTCTTCATAGAATTTTTGAAAAGCCTCAGCTATTTCAGGGGTTTCTTGAGTTACGGTTCCATCTGCCTTTCTTATTTTGGGAATGTGTGACAAATTTTTAGTCTTTTTTAAGATTGCTGACATCATTTTGCCACCCTTGTCCCCATGTGCGTACACTTTGTGCTGAAAGTGTAGCCACTGCTTCCTCACTTTCTGAGCTAAAAGTTTCCTAAGCTGGGTTCTAAGCTCCACGAGTTCATCCTGTTTTTTTTTTACATGCAGACAATTTGTTTAGTTTTTCAATCTTAGAAATCTGGTCTAGTATGGAATCTAGGACCTTCTGTTGCTCTTTTTTGACCCTCGTCCCAATAGAGATGAAGCAGCCTCTAATGTATGCCTTATGGGCTTCCCATTCTATAGGAGATGTGCCGTGTGCGGTGGAGTTGGTCTCGAAATATAGTTCCAGATGAGATCTAACCTGTTCAATGTGTAATCTGTTGTTCAACAGGGATTCGTTGAGTTTCCAATTCCATTCTCCTCTTGGTTGGGAGGCGAGGGTCACGTGACAGGGAGCGTGGTCCAAGATGGTAATGTTCGCAATCTCGGCTGCGCTGGAGACAGGCAAAAGAGAGGCAGAAATTAAAATGTGGTCAAGTCTCTGATAGGAACCATGTGGATTAGAGAAAAAAGAATAGTCTTTAACAGAGGGATTGCTAGTTCTCCATATATCAATCAGTTGCACGTTCTGTAGTTTTTTATGTAGCCTGCTAATGTGTTTCTGAGAAATGTGTGACTTGGCGGTGGAGGAGTTGAGTTCCGGGTTCAGAACCAGATTAAGGTCTGCGCCCAAAATCACCTGGCCCTCTGCAAAATGCTTAATGGTTTCCAAAGTTTTGAGAAGCCATTGGACCGTGGCCTTGTTGGAGGCGTATAGGTTAGCTAAGGTGTATTTTCGTGAGGCAATCTCCCCTTTCAGGATTAGAAGTCTACCCTCTTCATCCGTAAGTTGTTGGTGTAGTATAAAAGGTATAGAATGATGGATGGCAATGGAGACACCGTTGGAGGCTGAAGTAGGGTGGGCGCTGTGAAACCATTGGCTATATATGCGAGTTGGAAGTTTTGGCATTTTTTTCAGTCGTAGGTGTGTCTCTTGCAAAAAGACTATGTGAGCTCCCATTTTCTTTATAGCTAGCATTACCTGACCTCTCTTTTGAGGGGAGTTGAGGCCCTTGACATTAAATGTTGTTATTTTCACTTCCGCCATGCTCTCTTAGGTGGCAGGCTACTAGTTGTCTTTTCTAGTGCAGTTAATTTGCGGGCGTTGACGATGTGGGGAGGGGGGAAATAGAAGGGGATAGAGTAGGACTAAGCAGATAAGAGGGAAAGAAAAAAGAAAATGAGTTATATAAAAATGCAAGTAGTAAACAGTACAATTGAATCTAGTGAGTGGGAGTCGGGAAGAGGTAAGAGAATGACTTACCCCTCGCACCCCAAGCTCACAAACCAGGCTATATGTTGCTAACTGGTTGGTGATCCCACTAAACTGAGCAAGTCTTCCCTGCTCCTGGAGGTGTGGAAAACATTTTTTTCTTCTGTTTTTTTTTTTTTTTAATCTATAACTTGCTGATGGTTAAAAATTTACAGAGATGTATTTCGCCGTGTATTCATTTTGTCATTAACATATTGAGGTTATATTAGCCAATTACTTTTTTTTTGGCCTTAGTACAGAAGAGAGGGATATGGGAAGAGAGGTGGGAGAGAAGGGGGGGGGTGAGGTAAAGGTAGAGAGGGGGGAAAGGAAAAGTAATAGTGGTTCGACTTCTGGGAAGCATTAGGGCACCTCACTATAAAGGGGTGATGACAATACGAATATTTTGGCATTTAACTAATCGAATACAGCGTTGATATACATTGGGATCTAGGATAATCGCACAAGCCCCATTTTTTTAATTTTTTTTTAACATACATCAGATTCTTAATGGTTCATATACTGACATGTTATGTTAAGTAACAAGTAGTTAAAACAGAGGGGAAAACAAAGAACTCGGAGCTCAAACCCTGCAAGAGGTAGTAGCTCTCTGGAGGCCTGCGATCCGACAATACTCTCCAACCTCCCTCCATAGGTTGTGTTCTGCGATCTCAAGTTCCTCTTCAGGTCGGTGGGGAACGCATCTCGGCCGCCGCTCTGTTCATCTTGGACTTCTGCTTCTGTATCTTCCTCCAGGGTTCGATCTGCGGGAGGCTCGGTAAGTCAGTAGATGGTGCTATCGGCATCCATGAGGCGACTTCCACTGGGCTAATACCGATGGCATCCCAGGCTCTTTCCAGGTCATCTGGGGCGTGGATCGCGATGCATTTTCCATTCTTTATAATCGCAATCCCGAACGGGTACAGCCAAACGTATGGAATCTTATGCGCTCTCAGTTTATCCAGAAGTGGCTTCATTGTGCGCCTCTTTGCGAGTGTGGTAGGCGCAATGTCTTGGTATAAAGCTATGTCGGATCCGCCATATACTATTTGTCGTTTTTCGCTGGCGGCCGACATTATGCGGGCGGTGTCGACAAATGATAACAGGGCACAGATGACATCTCTGGGCCTTTCAGTCGGCTTCGGGGCAGGTCTCAGTGCCCTATGAATCCTCTTGATTATTATAGCGCCAACAGATTCCTCGCCCAAAAGATCGGCAAATATTTCTAGGGCAACTTTGCGGAGGGATTCGGGGGCCCAAGATTCGGGTAACCCCTTTATGCGAATGTTTCGCCTCCTGCTTCTATTCTCTTGGTCTTCGAGCATTAACATTGCTCTGTTGAGCTCTGCAGTATGGAAGTCCAGATACTCTGCTACACCTGTGGAGTGTGACACTATCTCCTGTGTTGCGGTTTCAAGTGATTCCACTCTGTGCCCCATTTGTGTTATCTCCGATTTGATATCGGATAGTTCATTAAGCACTGGCTTTATTGCTTTTTCCAGTGCCTGCCCCAGTACCTTTGTAAGAAAGGACTTCGAGACTGGTGAGGGGTCGCGGGATTCCACCGCTTCTCCTTGAGAGCTGGCTGCATCGGAGTCATCACCTTCTTCGGCACATGCTGCTGCCGCCGCCATCTTAGGTCCCGCGCCTGGAGAGATGAGGGCTTTTTTTGAGAAATCTCTGCATGGCTTGTTGACTTTTTTGGGTTCTCGGGGTGTCAGGTGTGTCAGCACCCCTGTCTCTCCCGTATTTGACCATTTTGAAGTGGGTCACTGCTGAATAAGTGGTTTGAATCGCTTGAGTGCGGAGGAGCCGAGGTCTCACACAGCCATCTGCATTCACGCCTAGGCTCCGCCCCTCGTAATTTTTATTTATTTATCAGTAACCTCCCTTCTTGCTTGTAGGCCAATGAGACGGCTGCAATATCTTTGTATGAGCTTAGCAACATCCCTAGCAACCAATAGAAAAGTTGCCTACCCCTTACTATACTTACTATATTAAAAACCTCCCCAGCAGCCATTTTCTACAGTTGTTTTTTAAAGCTCTGAGAGAGACAGCAGTGCCATTGCTGTGCTCTGTGCTTTCCACACTACATTATATAGATAGTTAGTGGGAGATAGTCAGTGTAGGTTATATCCTGATATAGTGTAGCTGTTGTAGTGCAGGGTGTTAGGTTCTGCTGTCCATACATACATGCAGACCTGCTAAAATGTGGTTTCACATATTGCGCCAAAATATTTGCATCATTAGTGCCGATAAGCGCAATCGCGAATATATTGGAGCGCTCTAACTGCATATAAAGCCATTTTTAATGTTCTGCCATGCCAACCATTTTGTCCAATCTCAGGAAACGTCAAGCAGCTTGGAAAATTCGACCAAATATTTGCGAAATATCACAAATTTAAATATAGCTCCTGACGCTCATCACTAACAGCAAGAAGAAATGCCACCCAGTATTAATGTAACTCCACCTCAACATATACCCTGCTGCAGAACCCAAAGTAAAGAATGTACCACTGTGGTTGTGTGATCATTAACCAAGTGCCAATTGCAGTTTATATTTCATCAATCACAGCTCAATTGCATTCGCTGTTCCAGCTATATTTTTTCGTCTCCCGATAGTGTATTTTACATGAGCATGGAATTAATGTATTCCACCAAAAATATGCAACAGCTATCATTGCAAACTGGAGGCCAATGCTGCTAAATTCTTCTCATAAAATTAAACTACTCTTGCATTAAATTCCCACAAATCTTTTTATAATAAATTTTCATTTATATATTTCTTTCATTACGTTACTCTCTGTCTCTGCCCAAACTAATTGTGTGTCCCTACTTCAATGAACAAATAGTCACTGACTCATGGAGCTTCCAGCACCGGTTTATATAGCGTACTATTGCGAGATGGCAGAAAAATAATCAGGAATTAGATAAAAAGTAAGCAGGAATATCATGAAAGTAATTGCTGATTTTTGCCCACAATATAAACATCATGACAATTCTGTATGGATTTGGATGTAAAATAGAGACATTTTGAAAATAAAGCTATATAATTAGAGATGAGCGAATTTTTCATAAATTTAATATATCGAATATATTTGCGGCAAATTACGTTAAAAAACTGCTATTTCCTGGCTGCTAAGAGCCTTTATAGTGGTGTAGAACACTGTGCTTTGTAGTAACACGCATTGGGGGTCTGCTTTGGTAGTGAAATAATACTGTTAGTCCATATGACATGCAGATGACAGGCGTAGCTCTTAGAATCACTCCACACTTCACTTATTAGGGCAGTCACTGGGCAAAAACTGACTAAATAACTCAAGTATGAACTCAACCTTACAGGTCAATGTTAGTGTCAAGAATAAGTGCACTCCTTTTACACCATCGCCAGCTGATTCCACATTGATTTCTACAGAACCAGTTCTATTAAACGCGTATACAAGTAAAGCCCCCCGGCCAGAGTGGAGAGGGTGTCATCAGTAAGTTTGTGTTGAAGTCACTGATTAATTTGCCCTCAGATCCGTCAAAACAATTACCAACAAAAAACGGATCCTATCTGTGGAGCATATGCCTTCACTCGGTCAGCATTTGCTCAATAATCCATCAGTATTACTAATGCCCAAAAAAACTGGAGTGGATCCAAAACAGAGATGACAAGCAAATTGAATATTTGCATGTCTTCTGTGATGTCAGCCAGGCCGAAAGGCAAAATATTTGCCCAATCATGAATTGGGGAGGGTGGAAACAGCAGGAGAAGTCCACAGAGTGGACCTATAACAAAGTGGTGAGGTGGAAGCAGCATGAGGAGACTGCAGAGTGGCCCAATGATAGAGTGTGGAGGTGGCAGCAATAGCAGCATCAGGAGGAGGCCACAGAGTGACACAATGACAGTGTAACGGGGTGCTGAAGGCACACTAGGTCTCCCATCAGCCGCAGACCTGCTGCTTAGCTTTGGGAGCGAGGATCTGTGTTTGACCTCGTTCCCAGGGTGGCTTTGCTAGCTGGGAGGCTCCCTGCTCCTCGGTCTGCCTTAAGCGCCGAGCTGATCACTCGGTGCTCAACTGGTCTGTCTATCGGTCATGTGACGCTGGCCACGTCACATTACCCTCACTCCCCACTATAAATACAGGCAGCCTGCTGGCCACAGGTTGCCTTTTAATTCTAGGTTACTGGCATTTTGTTGTACTACTGAATACTACCTGACCCTGTTCCCTGACGATCCTTTGCCTGCTCCTCCTGTACTGCGCGTCTCTCCTGGTATCCTGACCCCGACTTCCACCTGACGATTCTTTGTGGACTCCTGTTGTACTTCGTTTCTATCCTGGTATTTGACCTCGGCTTTTCCTGACTATTCTCTGCTCATTCCTTAGTACTGCGTAGCTCTCTAGGTATTGACCCGGTCTGTTCACGGTCCGTTATTTGTCTTGTCTGTCTTCCCAGCATGTATCCTAAGTTAGGGACTGCCGTTTAGTTGCCCCCTGTCATTAGGACTTGCGAGGCAAGTAGGCAGGGCCAGGGGTGAGGGTGTAGCGCAGTGGTCACTATCCTCCCCCCTGTGTGTAGTGTACGTGACAGTCACAGACAGAGTCTGGAGGTGGCGACAGCAGCATTAGGAGGATACCACAGAGTGGCAAGGTGACATAGTGTGGAGATGGCAGCAGCAGGATACCACAGAGGGCAAGGTGACATAGTGTGGAGATGGCAGCAGCAGGATACCACAGAGTGGCAAGGTGAAAGTGTGGATATGGCAGCAGTAGCAGCAGCATTAGGATACCACAGAGTGGCAAGGTGACATAGTGTGGAGATGGCAGCAACAGCATCAGGATACCACACAGTGGCAAGGTGACAGTGTGGAGATGGCAGAAACATCAGGATACCACAGTGTGGCAAGGTGGCATAGTGTGGAGATGACAGCAGCAAGAAACCACAGAATGGCAAGGTGGCATAGTGTGGAGATGACAGCAGCAGAAAACCACAGAGTGGCAAGGTGACATAGTGTGGAAATGGCAGCAGCATCATCAGGAGACAAAACAGTGGCAAGGTGACATAGTGTGAAGATGGCAGCAGCAGCATCAGAAAACCACAGAGTGGCAAGGTGACATAGTGTGTAAATGGCAACAGCAGCAGCATCAGGAGACCACAAAGTGACCTGGTGACAGAGTGGGGTGGTGGGTGGCAATCCCAGTACCCGCTGACGAAGGTGGGTAAAAGAAGAAGCACTTGGCATCAGATGTGTTTCATCAGGCGGGTGGCAGCAACAGAGTAGTAGCTGAGGCAGGTAGCCAGAAGAAACCGGTCTCTTTTATCAAAGTGTTGGTGTGGCACCATGGTTGATCTAGTCTGATGCTTCAGGAATTGGTGGTTGGAAATCCTGGCGGATCCACACCTGATTCATCATGACAAAAGGTCAGTCTCTCCACATCTCCTCACATGTGTAACCGCCATTTTAGGAAAAATTTCAATTTGTTACCATGAAACATGAGAAAATTTGCATTCGTTGCGAATTGAATTTTTCCTAAAATTCGGATTGAATTCCACTTTGTCTGTTTCGATTCGCTCATCTCTAGAAATAAAATGATCGGTGCTTGAATTCATAAGTCCATGAATTTAATTTATGTAATTTGTTATTAGGCGGTGGTGACAACGACATTATTTGCGCTATACCTCCTGTATAACGTTTGTGCAACCGAAATATCAGTGACATTCATTCAGTGTAACTTTTTATTAGGTAGTGGTGACAGTGACATTACTTGCGCTATACCTCCTGTATAATGTTGGTGCAACCTAAATATCAGTGACATTCAGTGTAATTTTTTATTAGGCGGTGGTGACAGCGACATTACTTGCAATATACCTCATAAAAAACCTGCGCTACTGTACGTGTGACATACTTGCAAGCATATATGCCATTTAGTATGTGCAGGGTGAGCAGTAAGGGACGGAGAAGTGGACATGCGACCAGTGCGACCAGGTGATTGGTTGGATTGCAGCATATAATGCTTCAAGTCGATTAAGCACCACCCTGTCTTCCACAAAGTCCAGTCTCAGTAGCCAAGAGTCTTGTCAACAGAATCCTCACCCTGATACTCCTTCCACCCACCATGGAGAGTCTTGGCAAACAAGTGATCCCACACTTGGATATTCCGAGGAGCTGTTTTCATCGCCATTCCTGAATTTGGGCCTCTCGCCAAGCCCATTTGAAGAGTGACATGAGGAGCTCTTATGCCCTGATTCCCAAACTCAGGAGCATCCACAGTCTTAATTAGAAGACAGTGGGGAACGGCAATTAGAGTTTCACGAGGTGGATGATGATGATGAGACTTAGTAACCAATAAGTCAACCGCAATTAGTGTCTCAAGAGGTTCATGATGAGGAAGAGACACAGTTGTCAATAACTGAGGTTGTTGTTAGGTCATCAACTCAGGAGGATGATCAGAGTTAGGAAGTGGAAGTGCTGGACAATGAAGTCACTGACACAACCTGAGAAGGTGATAAGGCGAGTGAGGACAACAGTACAGAGGGGGAGGGATCTGCAACACCTCAACAGGCTGGTAAAGGCAGTGGGGTGGCAAAAGGGAGAAGGCAGGCCACACCAAACAGGTTTCTGCAACTGTTCCCTGGAGCACCCCCTTGCGGCAATCTCTCTTGCTAAGGGGTAGGTGTTCCACAGTCTGGCGCTTTTTTGAGGAAAGTGCGGACGATAAAATAATAGCACTAGCAACTAATGATGGACGAACATCGGTCGGGACGGTTCGCGAACACAATTACGCAAACGCAATCCAATGTTCACGAACCACAAGTTTGCGACGGGCTCTATTCACTTTAATGACAGGTGAACCTGAAAACCCTTCAGCTAATATTTGCAGCCACCAAATACTTAGACGTGTATAAATAGTCCCACAACATAGACAGTGACATACTAGAGAGGGATCAATGACAACAATTCCAACAAAAAATATGTATCTTAATCAGGGGACATTTTTATGTGTCTTAAAGGGAAATTCTCTGAAATGTGCCCTGTTGGAGCCTTAAAAATTAGGCATTCACCTGACATAAAAGAAATTGTGATTATGTGGCTCGAGGTACAATATGAGTTCACTCAATAACAATTTCACTGTAGTCAACCATTATTTTTTTTCACTTTTTTGGGGGGACAACTGGTATATCACACCAGTAGAAATTATTTGTTCCAATGTCATTTGTCACTAGCTGTAGCTGAGGTAACACAACAAAACCACAAACAAATGCCACACTACCCAAATCCACTATATAGAAAATATAGAATTGGTATATAATGCCACTGCTTCAATCAGTTTTTTTTGGGGGAAACTGGTATTTCACACCAGTAGAAATTATTTGTTCCAATAGTGTTTGTCACTCTGTGAGCTGAGGTAACGCAGAAAAACCACAAACAAATGCTGCACTACCTAAATGCACTATACAGAAAGTATATAATTGCTATTTAACACCCCTGCTTCAATCATTTTTTTTTTTGGGGGGGGGGGGGGGGGGCAACTGGTATATCGCGCCAGTAGAAATTATTTGTTCCAATAGCGTTTGGCACTCTGTGTAGCTGAAGTATTGCAGCAGAACCGCACACACAACTGCTGCACAATACAAATGCACTATAATATACTTTCCATGTTAGAAGCCAGATTTACTAGCGAAACGATGTTGGGTCAGGAGTTGGCCGAGAGATCTTTGCACCATTCAGGGTATGTTTAATTGTGTTCCTTCCATCTTAACCTCAGTCTCTACAATTGCCTCTTTTGCATTGTGTTTGGGGCGTTGCTGCCATGAGGATCTGAGGTATGCTCTTTCAGCTAGTATTCTTTCTCCCTGTATTTTCGTGCACTGATCTCCCGGCCTCTCCTTGGGTCCTGCTCCTCATTTGTGTGTCCCGCCTTGTGCTGCCTGTTTTATAATACATGCATGTACTGATCATTTATATTTACAATTAGTGATGAGCGGGAGGTGCCATATTTGATTTCGCGATATTTCTCGAATATTCGATTGAATATTCGTGTTATATTCGTCGAAATCAGATATTCGTAATTATTCCAATTATCGCAAATAATATGCAATTTAATTAATCGCGTATTGAGTTTTTTTTTTTCTTTTGATAGTATAAGGCAACGTTCCTATGACTAATTGACTATGGCTAGGCTAATATGTGTATTTTACGAATATTCTTAATATTGCTCTAACTTCGTCTTTTAGAGTATTCGTAATATTCTAAAAGACGAAGTTAGAGCAATATTACGAATTTTCGTAAAATACACATAGATTGTAATTTAGCTAATATAGTGCTATAATCCTTTTTTTCTCAAATTTTTTTTGCCTCTTATGAACTTAAGTTTTGTAAAATATGTACAGTATTAAAATTACTATAGTGCAACAAAACACAACAAAGACTAAATACAATTAACACACGGAAGAGCAGGATCAGACAAGCGGATCAATATGAGAGGAAGAAAGGGGAGGAACGCATCAGGGCAGCCCGTGCCAAGACCATATCTGTCCCTGCGATGTCCCTTTGTGACTCCTCAGCCCGGAGATGTGTCTTGATGGTAGACACACTCCGTCCGCGTACCTGTGCTGTCTGTCCTTATAGTGCCCTTTGTATACTATCCCATATGGATATCTGGGCAATAGTATAAAGGATGGATATCAGTTGTACAATCACGTGTCCCGACGCGTTTCCCCCCTTACTCTCATTGAAGGGGTTCATCAGGGGACAAAAAGCCAATGTCAATCAAACACATAAAGTGTTCAACAAATATCCGTAAAGATGGATCATTAAACTGGAGGCCACAACCAAGAAAAGTTCACTGGATATATAGGGGTCCGCATACGATTGTGTTGAGATCAACAGACTCTCCAACAGCAAAAAAAAAATATATACTTAGCTGGTCCACTAGATGGAGATCCAAGTCGCCGGTCCTAGATGAACATCTTGAAAGGGCCTCCAGGGGGCAAAATGTGTTGTAGCTCCAATTTGTGTGAGGTTCCCACCTTCCCTAAATAGCCAGATGGGGCCGTCCCTATTGAAAGGGACCAATCAGGGATGCTGGTGTCCATCATGTGATTCTACTATAGGGGACGGCCAGTATAGGTTGTAGTGATCGTATTGTACATCCTCATGTGTTAAGAGGACGTCACCAGGTTAGAGCTAACCCCCCCTATAACAATATATCCAAGGACAGCACCAGGTTACCTTATGAATCGCATAATTCCTATTGACCTAGGAGACTGCTGAGGAGAAAATCCAGTCCGGCTATCCAAATATTGGTGGAACGCACGCCGACAGGTAAAATGGCCGTGCGTTCCACCTCCGACCAATAGGAATAAACCCCATTGGTCCTCCGTCACGTGTAACCGGAAGTAGGTAGATGGAACGCACGTCACACAGAGATGATCGTGCGTTCCATCTATAACCAATGGGGACCGCCGCCGCATCCTCAAATAGGGACCCAGCGGTGGCCGATACATTCCCCCATTCGGTCAGCTGACTATGCAAAGATGTAATGCCAGCCTCTATTTCATTTAATCCTGAATAACCAATAATCAAGGATAAGTGGTGACGGACACAATGTAAATAATGTCGATCATAAGGGTGCTGAAGTATATGTTCACAGGGCAAGTATTCAATTAACCCTGTTAGTCCCAGGGCATGGGGGAGGGGCCAAAAAACATAAGGTAGTTACAACCTGGATTCATTAATGGATGCATACAATATCTGATCATTATAACAACATAATGGTGCTAAATACATTTATCAAGCACCAAATACTTCACAGTTTGATAGAACATCTTTATTGGAGAACTACCACATGTTGATGCATATAGGTGTGTTGTCGGTCGCTGCTATGTTAATAATGCAAAACAGATACTTACTTAAATGTGACATGGGTCTTCACAGGCGATATTGGAAATGTTTGGTACCTCCATACACTTGATCCTATTATAGTGGATAGAATTTATTATCGACAAACGAAGTGTCATTTTCGTATCATAAGGGTGATATTTATCTATTACCCATGTCACATTTAAGTAAGTATCTGTTTTGCATTATTAACATAGCAGCGACCGACAACACACCTATATGCATCAACATGTGGTAGTTCTCCAATAAAGATGTTCTATCAAACTGTGAAGTATTTGGTGCTTGATAAATGTATTTAGCACCATTCCTGTAGTGGAGAGGACAAGCAAAATGGTGCAATACCAGAAGGTCCTTGTGGAAAAATTGCTCCAAAAATTTCCAGCTGACAACACTGGTTGCACAGTATGTAGTTCCTTGGCCAATCGAGGAGGGGAGACGAGGGGAACACATATCAGTTCCAACAGAGGCAGGGCAACACTCTCCAAGGCCTGGTCCAGTTTTATGGCTCCCCGCCAGCACCCTCAACCTGATGCGCAACCTAGTGTCACAAGGAGGGAACATATTTGGAAGATGGTAAAAGGAGTACTTAGCAGACTGTGTTAGCATCCTCAGTGATCCGTGTGTACCTTACAACTTTTGGGTGTCCAAGTTGGACATATGGCACGAACTGGAGCTCTACGCCTTGGAGGTGCTGGCCTGCCCTGCCACCAGCGTTTTGTCAGAGCATGTATTTAGTGCTACTGGGGGCATAATAACTTATAAGCGCATCCCCCTGTCAACTTAAAATGGTGACCGGTTGACTCTTATAAAAATGAACAAGGCCTGGATTGCCCCTGACTTCTCTACTCCACTAGAAGAAAGCGGCTGAACATAAAGGCACTTTAAATGTGGCTTTTATGATGTATTGAATACACTGTATTCCTATGCACCCCTTCCACCACTTTTTTAATAACAGAATATAACAGCAGTATTTAACGCTTGTATTTACCTGTGACAAATGCAGAAAAGGCCACAAATTTATTATCTTGCTCAAAATGGGTGTTTTTTTTAATAACAGCAGTTTCTAACACTTGTATTTCACTGTGACAAATACAGCAAAGGCGCCAGATATAGGGTATTGCCAAAAATTTGTGTTTTTTTTAAATCCAGAATATTATTGCAGTATTTCAAGCTTGTATTTCACTGTGACAAATGCAGCAATGGCTCCAGATGTAACGTCTTGCGAAAAAAATGGGTGATTTTTTTAAACCCAGAATATAATTACAGTATTTCAAGCTTCTATTTGACTGTCACAAATGCACATATGCAGTGCTGGTGCACTGAGCTTGCATAAAATGGCCGCCGCCCACCTAACTAACAGACGGATAAAAGTTATTTTTCTGTGCCACTGCGCTCAGGGCAGGGTAAGAAAATTGTGCACTGCACCCACAAAACGAAATCACTGTAGATCGCTGAGTTAACAAGCACTTCTGATAAAAGATTATTTCCTATTCTCACCCTCAGAGCAGCAGCATCCTATCCTACACTAATGAGAGCAGAGTGACGTGCAGCACTACATGACTCCAGCTTATATAGAGGCTGGGTCACATGCTGCACTGGCAATATTTTGATAATATCTGAACTCTTTGGCAGGGTCTTTTGTCAGTTTTTTTGTATGTAGTTTGACCTAACAGCTGTCTTCTGCATTCCTGGTTTTATTTTTCAGTTTCTAGAATTACGATAGCTCCCCCCTTATCAGCAGGTCGAATAGTTATGTTTTGTTGTGTTTGTAATTGTTTTATTGCATGTATCTCTTGACTTGTGTGTTCATTACAACTATCCCACAGATAATTAAAAAAAAAAACTGAAAGAATGTGTTCAACAACAAACTCCTTTGTACATGAAATAAGGGAGTTCCTTACCTGCAGTACCACTAACGTCATCTATATCAGAGTGCCCCCGCCAAAAACAATATGTAAGGAGAACAAAAAGGACACTTAAGAAAAGAATATCAGAACACATCACCAATATAAAAAATGGATATGAGAAACACTCATTGTCAAAACATTTCAAACTACACCACAACCAAGATCCAAGGGGTTTATCCTTTGCAGCACTTGAGAAGGTGGAGGAACATTGGAGGGGAGGAAACCACATCATGAAAGGTTACATTTAGAATCAAGATACATTTTTTATTTTAACACACTTTGACCTGATGGCCTCAACGCTGAATTTGAAATATTTGGTTTTCCCTTGGCGGGTGGCCCCCATCCCCATTCTCTAGCAATTACTTGTTATATCTTCTAGCAATTACATCCTGAATATTTATAGAAAATAACAAAAAATAAATAAATAGATTTTTACTCCTTGAAAAAATAAAGAAAGATGATAAAAATTATTTATATATTATAGTGAAGGTACCAGTGTGAGACGATATATCAACTAGAGATTTTCACTTTTATACCATATATACTTATATCTTTTATAATCACTATACTTCTCTGTATTTTTATTCTATTTTATTTTATTTATATAAAAATAATTGTGTATTCATCAATATAAGGAGGATCTAATGGCACTCATGAATAAAAAATTGCATGTGAATGAAAAATCGCAACAAAGTTGCAATATAAATGCAGTGTCCCTTTTTAAATAGATACAGCCATATATGGACAGATGAAGTATTATGTGTGACCATTTATATGCATTAAAAACCAATTTCTTACAAAAAAAAAACATAAGGAATTTAATCCACTTCGGGTTTCCAGTTTAGCCAAAAGAGGACAATAGGAAGGGGGAGATGGGGCGAATGCTGGCAACCACTGAGGAAGGAGTTAGCTATAGACTCCGAAACGCGTCTGGGATGCTGCACCCGTGAACCCCATACTATGATGAACAGCATTCAATAATCTTTTGGGAAACGCATCCATTACCCCTTACCTTTGTCCATCCGGTAGCACACTGAACAGTCCGGCAACACAACACGTGGAACGCCAAGACACTGGCTGCACAACCATGTGGGACGCCAAATGCGGAGCTCGGGCCGATAGAGAAACAGTGGCCACAAACGAGAGTGGTGCCGACTGTGAAGACTCCGGTTACGGTAATAGCAGTTAGTGTACTGATGTCATGTGGGACTCCACAAGAGACATATTAAGTACCTAACTGGCACCCTATATTTCAGCATATAACCTGGTGAAAGCGATATAAGAGGTTGAACTTGGTATAAGAGGACTTATTTAAATTACTACATCTTAACCAAGCTGAAACTATACACCACCATTGCACGGATGCTGGAACATACCCAGCTGAACTAACAGAATTTAAGACCTATTTGAGTGACCACAATATGACATTATATTACTGCTGATAAATAATATTACCAACTATTGTGATCTCCTCTTAATAGGTTGATACTTCTGGTCACAATAAAGACTAGACATATACCTTCCATTACCTTTTATTAAAAAAGAGAGACTGGATACACAATTCCCACTATTGTCAAGGCTGTTGCAGCCGTTGATTGTGGGAGGGGCGTAGGCTTTATAAGCCCCCCTCCCACGGTCATCCGACGCTGGCGTCATCTCGTGCCCCACCCTCCCTTCCCTTTTTTCAAGGGCTTCCTCAGGGTATGCCCCCTTATAGGCTACCCTCGTTTCACAGTCATGGGCACAATCCAGGCCTATGTAACATATGACACGTTCAGGTTCCGTGTTCACCACGATAGCTCCAGTATCCGTAGCCACGACCATAATCTAATACTATAGAGGGACAATAACACTCCAAGGAATTATGTGATACAATGTTGCAATGAAATTTGATTTGCTACATACTTTATAGATCCCTTGTTGTGACATTGATACTTTGCTGTGGCGATGACACCTAAGTTGCGACGGCCGTTGATACTGACTGTGAGCTCTAATATTTATCTGCTCCAATCCCTATTGTATGGTACATATACAGTCACTAATATTGCGACCATTATTTTTTATCTTTTATCTCTTATTGTTCTACTTTTAAATTGTCCAATTTTTTTATTTTTTGGGGAGGGATTGATTTCTTATTTTATGTTATTATATGTATTAAAACATGTATTCTTTAACCATACTCTCTCCGTTTGGTGCCAGATGAAGAGTGCATGTCTTCATATTCGTGATTAATTCATTACATTTCTGACGGAGTGAGTCAATTAGATATAGAGCACCTTGTCCATGCTAACCGACAGGTTCTCAAATTTGGGAATTTATGGCGATTATTCGGTCAAAAATTAGCGAAATATCGCAAATTCGAATTTTGCCTATGCCGCTCATCACTAATATACAGTATTATTTTACTTAAATTACACTCTTTTAGTTTATGAATATTTAAAGGGGTTATCCAGGAGTTAAAAACACCTCAGACAGTGGCTGACCTGTGGTGGGGTTCATAGTATACAGGTCACTGCTTCATCCAGTGATTGGTTGCAACAATCATGTGGCACCTGTCAACAGGATTTTTATGCCCACAGAGATGGCTGGGGAGAAATGGAGCTGGAAATCTGAATCGGGGTCCAGGTAAGTATAAATGTCACCTCAGGTCGATCACGCTCTGAGGACTTTTTAAATCTTGGATAGCCCCTTAAATCACTATAATGCTAATGCTATATACAAAACAGACTTTATTTTTTGCTTTGCTTTTGTCATTGTGTCCAGGTGTCACATTATTTCCGTGTAGAACTGGCAGGTCCACCTATCTATCAAGTTCTTGTGATGTTGAACTGAATCAAAGAATCCACCTTTACTGTAATTAAGTAAATCTTAGAAGGTTTCGGCTTAAGCCGTTATGCTGTTTCTCATAGTCACTGCTTAGGAGCATAAAAGAGATTATAGGGCAGAAGACAATCACCTATCTCCATTAACAGAGAAGCGCACACGCCCATATGACCCCAGGTCACATCGGACATGTGCTCCTTCTCTCCTACAGCTGCTCTCAGAACATGCAGACTTTATATCTGTCAAGGGGAAAAACTATTACCAATGCAAATCAGATTATTGGGTTATTTTGTCCATGTGGTCAATCAACAGAAAATAGATTCAAAGATCAATGTTTTCCTAAATATTTAGTTTCTTCCATCATTTCCCACTTTGTTTTAATTAAGGTACAGTAAATCTTCAGGTTCTTCAACTTTCTTTCTTTTTCTCCTTCTGTATTTCTAACAATAGTAGTAATACCGATAACCACTCACTGCAGAGAATTGCTATCTGATTGCACATCAAAGTTATCTGTTCTCGAGAATGTGCAAATTCTCTGTATATCCCTGCTCTCCGGTCTCTCTCTCTTTGAAAGGATATGAAAGCTGATCGCTTGTCTGAGGGATGCTGCAAAGAATTCATTTCCTGTCATATAATTTAGATGATCAGTCTCTCAGTTTCTCTAAAATTTTCTCCCACCCCACCCCCATGCTACCCAATGCTCCAAGCTGTCTCCTGTCTGTTGTATTTAGCTTTAGCTGTATATAGCTTCCTGCCTCGTGCCTGATTTCCATTTTCATATCCATGGGAAAGGAATCTTCTACCGAGTGTCAGGCCAATATCCCTCCTGCTGCTACTGCTCCCACAGTCACTGCCTTTTCCTTTATTGGTGCCATTACTTAATTAATTGAAGCTGAACAGACAAGAAACCTTCATCTTATTCAGGCACATCTCTCCTTTTATATTTCATAAGTCTTCTTCTGCAATTTCCATTAACTAGTACAAGACAAAAAAATATCAAAATGTTTAACATAATGACTTTCTTAGAGGTCGTGAGTAGTAATAAAGAAATGGGTGTTGCAATCATTAGTCTAATTAGAAGGCTTCCAGCTAAAGTTTTCTTTGGTGGCAAAGAGGAGCCGAATATCTTCAACTAGTTTGATCCACTTATTAGTCTCATTACACATCTACCTCTCCAAGTCACACTTCAAAGAGCCTATTCCACTTCACAGCTGAATACGATATGATGTGGTAGAAAGGGCAGGCATGGTACACGTGCTTGAGTGGAAGGAAAGAAGGCATCATTAACACATGTTTTTAGGACATATGAAGTAAAGAGCAGTACTTATGAGTTTTGCCTCCTCAATTAGCTCAAATAGCTTGCTATGAGATTAATAAAATGGTGATATTTATCAGGACAGTACAGTGGGTGGCAAAGATCACTATGAACATGACAAGGTCACTGTCAAGTCAAAGCTATCATTTACAAAAAATAACTGTACTTCATAAAAATGCAAACTCATATGTATCTCTTGCTTGTGTTTGTGCATACACAATATAGAGAAACAGTTTCCCTTTAAATAGGATTGTGGGACAACCCAAGCTATATTGGCTTGTACACTTCTGCAAAACCCGTCCTTCTACATTTGTGGCCAAAAGTTTTGAGACTGACATAAATTTTCATTTTCACAAAGTTCACCGTTTCAGGTTTTTAGATCTTCTATGCTATGCTGAAGTACAATTTTAAACATTTCATATTTTTTTTGCTTTTACTGACAAATTCCTCAGATTTATATAAAGACTTAATAATTCCAGTGTTGAGTCTTCTTTTTCAAGATTTCTGCAATTCACCCTGGCATGCTGGATATCAGTTTCTGGACCAAATTCTGACTGATGGCAAACCATACTTGCCTAATCAATGCTTGGAAATTATTATAATTTCTGTGTTTTTGTTTCTCCGCCTGCTTTTTGAAGAAATCTTAATGGGATTGAGATCTGGGAAGTTTCCTGGCCATGGGCCTGAAATGTCAGCATTTTGTTCACTAAGCCACTTAGTTATCACTTTTGCTTTGTAATACAGTGCTCCATCATGCTGGGGAAAAAAGCTTTTCATCACAAAATTGCTCCTGGATTGTTGGGAGAAGTTGCTCTTGGAAGATGTTTTGTTACCATTCTTTATTTATGGCAGTGTTCTTATGCCAAGTTATGACTGAGCCCACTTCCTTGGAAGATAAGCAAAACACCACATGAATGGTCTCACGATGCTCAGGCATCATGGTAGTGCTTAGCTTTTTTCTCCGAACTGTCATACATCCAGACGTACCAAACAGCCTGAAGAAGGCTTCATCACAGGAAATCATTTTAACCTAGTCCTTTGCAGTCCAATCCCTGTACTTCATGAAGAATGTCAGTCTGTCCTTGATATTTTTGTCCCCTACACAATGGACAGAACCAGAGCTAAACTCAAATAGCTGATTGACAGGAGTGCAGGGTGTTGGACATCCACTAATCAGATACTATTGCCTGCCCTGAGGTAGGCTATCAGTAACAAAATCCTAGAATACCCTTGCAAGAAATTTTGGACTTGGTCTTTATCTTCATATAGGCAAGTATGTCTTTCAGACCCAAGAAAATGGGTTATGTAACTGTTTCCTTAAGGCTTTTATATTTGTTTTTATCTCCTTACTTTATTTCTTTGTATGTATGGCTGGAAGTGCTGTAGATAAGAAGACAGGTGGGATAGCTAATGTTTCTTCAGAGTCTGATCAGCTTTTTAAATTCTCAACATTAAGTAAGCTAGTAAGCATGTTAGAATCTATTCAGTGTAAATTGGAGGTATACATCGCTCTTTTGGCATCTGTTGGGCTTATAGTGCCCTATGGATACAACCAGCATATGTTTTGGGAGCGTTCACGATTTGTATGCTGAATGCAGGGTGAAAAGGCTGATCACATTACGTTATAGAGCTATAGGTAAAACTTGTAGTTCAATAATAGTTTCAGATTGGCTACTTGTTGAAGAAAAAATCTTGTGCATAGCTTAAAGTATTTTCAATAGAAACAATAAGCAAAATATTTACAAAAACCTTACCCTATCGATAAAAGCTTCATTTTGATTTACATAATGCTCTGAAGGTGTAGTCATCGCTTATTTTCACATATTTGTTTACCTGACCAGATTTAATTAATTGATGGGAAGCGTGTTTCTAAAACATCAATTAATGTGGAATGTGGTTGGAAGAGGAAGGACTCTGGCGTGATCTGCACAGCTCAACACATTTAAAGGGGTATTCCCATCTCATTGATCCTATTTTAATTTGTTATAGAAGTGCCTGTGTTCCTTTAGCAAATCCATACCTATCGTGGAAACTAGATACGGCCACTGCTTGTGTGCCACATCAGTTGGCCGCACCAGCGTAGAACACATTTTCTTCCCCCGGCTGGGCCACACATCGCTGTCTTGAAAGCACATATAGCTGTCTTGAACGTGGACACCGCCGCGTATGCGCCATGGTAACTTCTTCCTGGCCAGTATAGTACAGAGTAGACACAGAAGTGGGATGGTTATGCTAATAATAGGGTTATCACCGCTCACCATCTGTGGTGATTCCTCAAAGTCGCGTAAAACCACAGAGGTCAGACATCAATGCCCACTCCTCTTGTGAAGAGTGGAAGCTGATTGGAAAAGCGACGACCATGTTGCAGCTGGTATTCCACTACTGCCCTCTGCTGCTCATAAAGCCTGGCCAACATGTGGAACGTGGAGTTCCAGTCCGTGCTCATGTCGCACAACAGTCGGTGGGCTGGCAATTGCAAGTGCTGCTGCAGCGTTGCCAGACCGGCGGAAGCTGTCGATGACTTGTGTAAATGGGCACACACGCGGCGCACCTTCACCATTGAGGTAGGTTTTGATAAACCGCTGAATCACTAGGTTGAACACGTGGGCTAGGCATGGTATGTGTGTGAGCTTGCCGAGCTCCAAAGCCGCCACCAAGTTACAGCCATAATCAGACATAACCATGCCTGGTTGTAGGTTAAGTGGCGAGAGCCACAGCTCAGTCCCTTATCCCCTGCTACAGCTCTGCGGTGGTGTGCCGTTTGTCACTTAAGCAGATCAGACAGATCAGTTTAATCACGGCCTGTTGCCGCTTTCACACTGCAGTGCTACATTGCTTCCAACTACTGACTGATGTCTGATTGGTGCTGCAAGATGATAAT
Organism: Bufo gargarizans; assembly: GCF_014858855.1. Classification (NCBI taxonomy): domain Eukaryota; kingdom Metazoa; phylum Chordata; class Amphibia; order Anura; family Bufonidae; genus Bufo; species Bufo gargarizans. Next base: position 200,010,517 of record NC_058080.1, read on the forward strand.
TCAGAGGTGGAAGTGGAGAAGGGGAGGAGAAGGGAGGGTTGCAGCCACTAACGTAGGTGACGACGGAAACCCTGATAGTGTCAGTAGCACCTGTGCCATCCCAGGGTACGACTTGCTCCCGGCCTCCACAATGTCCACCCAATGTGCTCTCAGGGAAATATAGTGTCCCTGGCCAAAAGCACTTGTACATCTGTCAGTCGTTAAGTAGACCTTCCCAATAACTGCATTGGTCAGGGCACGGGTGATGTTATGGGACACATGCTGGTGTAAGGCTGGGACTGCACACTGTGAAAAATATTGGCGGATGGGGATAGAGTACAGCGTGACAGCCGCCGCCATCAGGCTGTGGAAAGCCTTAGTGTTCACAAGCCTAATGGCAAGATTTCCAGGGCCAGCCATTTGGAAAGGTGCACATTTAGTGCTATGGTCTGTGGATGGGTGGCTGGGAATTTGCCCTTTCGTTCAAAGGCCTGGGGTATAGACATATGTACACTGTGCTGGGACACAGAAGTGGATGTGCTAGTTGATAGTGCTTGCGAAGGTCCAGGTGCATGGCGTGAGGCTACCGGGCCTGCGTCTTGGACAGATGATTGGCTAGCAGGTAACACAGGGAAAGAGGAGGCAGTGGTGTGACCGCAGGGTGCTTTGATGCCATGTGGCGGATCATGCTGGTGGTGGTGAGGTTGCTAGTCTTCACGCCCCTGCTCATTTTGGTACAGCAAAGGTTGCAAATGACAATTCTTTTATCGTCCGCACTTTCCTCAAAAAAGCGCCAGACTGTAGAACACCTACCCCTTGGCAAGGGAGATTGCCACAAGGGGGTGCTCCGGGAACAGTTGCGGGCCTGTTTGATGTGGTCCGCCTTCTCCCTTTTGCCACCCCACTGCCTTTACCAGCCTGTTGCGGAGCTGTGGATCCCTCCCCCTCTGTACTGCTGTCCTCTCTCGGCTTGCCAACTTCCTAGGTTGTGTCAGTGACTCCATCGTCCAGCACCTCCTCTTCCACGTCCTCACTCAGTTTATCCTAACAACAACCTCAGTTATTGACAACTGTGTCTCATCCTAATGAACCTCTTGAGACACTAATTGCGGTTGACTTATTGGCAACTATGTCTCATCATCATCATCCACCTTGTGAAACACTAATTGCCATTCCCCACCATCATCTTCTTCTGACTGTGGATGCTCCAGAGTTTGGGAATCAGGGCACAATTGCTCCTCATGTCCCTCTTCAAGCAGGCTTGACGAGAGGCCCAAATTAAGGAATGGCGATGAAAACAGCTCCTCGGAATATCCGAGTGTGGGATCACTTGTTTGCCAAGACTCTCCATGGTGGGTGCAAGAAGTTTTAGTGTGAGAATTCTGTTGACCAGGCTCTTGGCTACTGAGACTGGACTTTGTGGAAGACAGGGTGGTGCTTAACTGACTGAAAGGATAATCTGCTGCAATTCAACCGACCTCCTGGTTGCACTGGTCTGACTTTGAGAGTAGTGTCCTGCACCTCCCTGCAAACTGGGACATGAAGCTATGTATGAATGAGTGTGTTTCTTTTGCTCTGGCAGCAGGCACAGTTTCACCACACCCAGAGCCATGGGCTCTGCGTGCACCATCAGCAGCATGGCCACGTCCCAGTCCCTTACTGCTCGTCTTGCGCATATTAAATCTTATATATACTTGCAAGTATGTCACACGTACAGTAGTGCAGGTTTTGTAAGTGTATACGCAAATAAAGTACACAGAATGTCAGATATTTTTAGGATGCGCACACGTTAAACAGGAGGTATAGTGCAAGTTATGTTGCTGTCACCACTGCCTAATAAATAATTACACTGAATAAATGTCACTGATATTTGAGATGCACACACACTAAACAGGAGGTATAGCGCAAGTAATGTCGCTGTCACCACCGCCTAATAAAAAATTGCACTGAATGAATGTCACTGATATTTAGGCTGTGCACACGTTAAACAGGAGGCATAGTGCAAGTAATGTAGCTCAGGTAATGTCGCTGCCACTAGCAGCAAAAAAATTTGCCTGAATGTCACTGATATTTCGGATACGCAAACGTTATACAGGAGATGTAGTGCAGGTAATGTAACTGTCCGCAGCGGACACCGTCTATGGAAAAAGTACACTGGATGTCAGATATTTTTAGGCTGCACACACGTTACACAGGAGATGTAGCGCAGATAATGTCGCTGTCTGCAGCAGCCAAACCATTGCAGGCTATTTAGCACAGGTTGCGCTAAAAATATATATTGTTGCCAGATACAACTATAGTCTTTTTGGGTCTCTAACAAGTTTTAGCAATTTGCACTAAAAATATATATTGCTGCCACATACAATAGTCCTTAAAAAGACTTTTGGGTCTATAACAAGTATAAAAACTAAAATATTGCTATTTCAATGCCTACACAATCTCTCCCTTCTGCTATATAGCACCCGATGATGTGTTACGGCCAGCCAATCACTGTAATGCCAGCAGCCAAAATGGCTATGGCATAACAGTGAATGGCAGTACTTACCTGCACGTTTATTGGCTGCGTAATCTCCTCCATTAAAAACAACCAATAGACAATGATGACATTGGGCTCATGTACAATAATTTGTCCAATATTAAAGCTTATATGTAAGTTATAGTTTAAGTGTCATTGTACTTTTACATGTCATAGTGATATATCAAAGGTTTTGATGGTGGGGTCCTATTTCTAACACCCCAACCAATTGCTCTAATGAGGACAGAGCAGTGCTCAATTAGTCTCTTCTCTTTGTGGGAGATGGGCTCAATAGAAAGTCTATGGGGGAGATTTTTTGGGTTCGCAACAAGCATGCAAGTCACGCTGTGACCTCATTCATTTCTAAAGGATCACCACTACACTGCAATTCATGGCTGTGACCAGTGTCACCAGGTAGCCAAACCATAAAATAATAACGTGACAGGAGGTTGTACATATTTTTGTGTCATGCGACTTTTGCCGTGTAGCCATACCCCAATAATATATTCATGTCTCATGTCTAGGATGTATATAAAAGTTTTCATTCTTGCCGTAGAAAGAACACGTTTATACTATATAATACATCTCACCTTAATTTGTTCTTATGCCCTTACACATCACTGAGTATAAACCACATGATGTACTGTACATGCCCGTAATCTCATTTTCTCTCTATATTTTTGACACATCATACTGCACATGTGCTTATCTCTTCTAGTTTGTTCTATTTTCTCCGCCATAATACACCAAGGTCTGACCTATTTCTTGCGAGAGTGAGAGAGCCAACTGCATCCCGTCTCTCTTTAATATCACCGCTCTAATCAGTCTGATTTCCAGCTGAAGCACACAGTCTCACATAGAGGCTATGTAAATTGCAGTCTCAGCTGCTTTATTACATATTCAAGCAAGAGATGGGAATGCAGAGAGCTCGTGATTTCCAACATGATTGTTTCATTTATACAGAAGCATTTTTCATCACTGAGAAGGGATCCATGAAAACCTTTATCTTTCTCTAGGCAGTTTTGGAGAATATTGCGTAATAGAATTTGAAAGGATTTAAAAGAGATATTCACATTTTTCTTTCCTGGTGTGTGATGAGAAATCTACAATATTTCATACATTTTAGTGAAGACATACTGTATGGTAGCCTACACACCTACAAACAAAACTGTTGCTGCTGTACTCCAAATTAATACGGTATTCCCATCTCCAACATCTATGGTATATCCACAGGATATACAATAAGGGGGTCATCTACTAACCAGAAATATGCCTATATTAAGCGCATTTCTGGCGCAGATTGTGGCACAAAGGTCCTTTGTGCTGCAGTCTGTGACTTTTCCCCGCTCATGCCAGGTCTAAAAAAAGAAGGCCCATCTCATTTACCAATTTTAACGCCTGATTTAGGCGAAGAAAATAGTCTAAATGTATGACAGCTAGGAAGCTATCATAATTATAAGCGGCGGTAGATACGCTGAAGTTATGTAGAGGCTGACGCCTCTCTATAACTCTACTGCCAGCTATAGGGGATCTTAAGACTGGCATCTAAAGCACCGTTCTTAATAAATGACCCCCTAAATGTCTGATAGGTGCAGGTCTCACCTCCAGGACCCTGCACCTATCTTCAGTAGGTTAGCTGCTCTTGAAATAGAAGTAAATAAAGCAGCCATCTCTCCATTCACACATCTCTCCATTCACAGTAGCTGCATCACTAGATGTGATGGAGGTCAGCCTTAGAAATATAGGTGCCCTATATGTGCCATCCAGGGGTACACCTAGCCTTTCTGCTGCCTGAGGCAAAAACTGAAATGGCGCCCCAACCCCCCAAATGCCAATTTCTTAACCTAATCACTTCCCTTCAAGCCTACTGTTAAAGACATACTTGGAAAACATTACATACAGAGCTACAAAACATACAGGGTAATACAGCAACACATACTGTGCCCACTGTGCTTCCCAAAACTATACTGCAGAAACAGATAATCCCCCTTCTGCTGCCTCCCTCTTGCTCCTATCTGGTGGTGCCTGACGCAATCGCCTCACCTTGCCTTATTGGTGGTGCACCGCTGGTGCCTCCTAAATTTCTCAGAAATTTTGGCATATCCTGTGCATATGCAAATAATGTCTAAGATTCTGAAAATTTTAAAGAGACACGTCTGTCAGAAAGGGAAAAAAACATCTAGATAAACAAAAAAAAGACAGGAGCAAATTGTATGGAGGGGTAGTAATGGATGAACATCGGCCGGGATGGTTCGCGTAAATGCGATCAAATGTTCGGGAACTGCAAGTTCGCTGTGGGCCCCATTCACTTTAATGGCAGGCAAACCTGAAAAACCTTCAGCTCATATTTGCAGCCACCAAATACTTAGTAGAAGTGCACAAATAGTCCCACAACATGGACAGTGACATACTAGAGGGGTACCAATGACAAAAATTCCAACAAAAAATATTTATCTTAATCAGGGGACATTTTAAATCGCCTTAAAGGGAAATACTCTGAAATATGCCCTGTCGGAGCCTAGAATTTTTTTTCTTTTAGGCCACGGGAGTAAGGGCCTTAAAAATTAGGCATTCACCTGACATAAAATAAATTCTGATTATATTGCTCGAGGTACATTATGCGGTCAATGGATAAAAATGTTGCTGTAGGCCACTAGACTACAGGCCCCAGACATTAGGCATTCACCGGACATAAAAGATCAAGTGATTATGTCGCCGGAGATATATTACATGGTCAATGGATATCAATTTTACTGCAGGCCAGTACAAATACAGGTCAAATACATATGTTTAAAAGAACAAAAAATATAAAATTGGATTAAAAGCATGGCTAATGAAATCCACCCTCTTGAAAAAAAAACTAATGGTATTAGTTGAAATTCGATAACACGTGGTCATCACTGGTGTTGAATTCCTCCGAGGCCCCAACAATTATTAATTCACCGTACAGAAAAGAACAAGTAAGTATGTGGCTGGAGGTAGATTACATGGTTATTGGATATCAATTTTACAGCAGCAAAACCGCAAACAAATGCTCCACTACCCAAATGCACTATATAGAAAGTATATTATTGGTATATAACACCCCTGCTTCAATCACTTTTTTGGGGGGGCAACTGGCATATCACACCAGTAGAAATTATTTGTTCCAATAGTGTTTGTCACTTTGTGTAGCTGCGGTAACGCAGCAGAACTGCAAACAAATGCTGCACTACCGAAATGCACTATATAGAAAGTATATTATTGGTAAATAACACCCTTGCCTCAATCACTTTTTGGGGGGGGCAACTGGTATATCACACCAGTAGAAATTACAATTGCTGTACAATACAAATGCACTATAATATACTTTTGATGTTAGAAAGTATATTATAAATATATCACACCCCTCAGTAAGCCACACCTATCGATAGCACATCTATACCAGTCCTTAAAAGGACTTTTGTGGCCCTATTAGCTAGCGTTTGGTGTCCCTAACAGTCTGTCCCTGCTCCACACAGCAACCTCCCCCCACACTGGCAAAAGACTGAATGTACAATGGCGGCCAGATCAGGTTTATTTATAAGGTAGGGGGTATGTACATGTACTCAAATGTCTCAATTGGCTGTCCTGTACCACCTGATGGATTTGTCATGGGTCAAAGTTCTTCACAATATAAAATAATATGGCGCTGGTGGACATCGTCATATGTTTGCCAGTTTAGCGAACCGCAAAAGGTCAGTGAAAAGTTTGCCGTGAAACGACCGTCGGGCGAACACCAGGGCCATCTCTATGGAGGGGCATTAAACAAAGTTGTTGCAGCTCCTGCTGTAATTGCATAATACCCAACTATTATCACTGAGCCATACAGTGCTGCCCATAATTATTGATACTCCAGGCAAATTTTGACTAAAAGTAACTTTTTTACATTTTAGCAAAAAGTGGCCAGTCCAAAATTATTCATACCCTTCTCAATAATCAATAGAAAAGCCTTTATTGGCTATTACAGCAATCAAACGCTTCCTATAATTGCAGACCAGCTTTTTGCAGGTCTCCACAGGTATTTTTGCCTATTCGTCTTTAGCAATGAGCTCCAAATCTTTCAGGTTGGAGGGTCTTCTTGCCATCACCCTTATCTTTAGCTCCCTCCACAGATTCTCAATTGGATTCAAGTCTGGACTCTGGCTGGGCCACTCCAAACTCGTTAATGTTGTTGTCTGCTAGCCATTTCTTCACCACTTTTGCTGTATGTTTTGGGTCATTGTCATGCTGAAATGTCAACTGGTGCCCAAGACCAAGTTTCTCTGCAGACTGCCTGATGTTGTCATTGAGAATCCTCATGTATTGCTCTTTTTTCATGGTGCCGTTTACTGTGATTAGGTTCCCTGGTCCATTGGCTGAAACCCCCCCCCCCCCAAAGGATTAGGTTCCCACCACCATGTTTAACAGTAGGGATGGTGTTCTTTGGGTTGAAGGCTTCTCCTTTTTTACGCCAAATGAAGGAAACATCATTGTGACCAAACAATTCATTTTTTGTTTCATCTGACCATAACACAGAAGACCAGAAGTCTTCTTCTTTGTCCAGATAAGGTTTTGCAAAGACCACGCAAACTTTTGTGTGCCTTATCTGGAGAAGTGGCGTCCTCCTTGGTCTGCATTGTGCAGTGTCTGTTTGATTGTCTGCCTTGAGACATTGCCACCAGCAGAGCCCAGATTCACTAGGATGGCCTTGGTGGTGATCCTTGGATTCTTTTTCACCTCTCTAACTATCCTCCTGGCCAGCACAGGTGTCACTTTTGGCTTCCGACTAGAGATCCTCTGAGATTTTACACAGTGCAGAACTTCTTGTATTTTTTGCTCAAATGTAAATAAAAGCTGAGAAATGTTTTTTTCCCAAAAAATGCCTCTTGTACATCGTCTTATTATCTTTTGTTAGACACCTATGTCATTTCCCGTCAGAAAAATACTTGCTGGTTGAATAAAAGTTACTTTAAGTCAAAATTTGCCAGGGATATGAATAATGATGGGCAGCACTGTACATATCTTATTTAGGGATAAAATAACATTTTGTCTACCAATTTTTCACAAAGTAGAAATCAGGAGTCTGTATCATATGACTTTCAGAATGAAAAAGGTAATATGTTAAAGCTGAAATACAGCATTTGAATTCTGCTCACATCACCCAACAAAATCCATCTGCAATATGCAGCTGGTCATGAGCTGGCATCAGACACATTTTGTGCTGTTCAGAAATGCGGTAACATGTGTTTAGTAGACACTATTGATTGCTATTACTTCTACTATTGTTTAAAAGTAAAATAAATGGCACGTCTATAAGATGACCTTTTCCAGTTGTGTAGATGAGATCACACTGCAAATTGAAATGAAACAGCCTTATGAATAAAATAGATCTGGATTCAGTAGGTGATCCTAAAACAGATGGGTATGAAAGCTATAAAGAACTTCACAGAGTTCCTATTTATGTAAAGAATAGTGCTGCTACTTATCTGCTGATTTACAGTATACCTGTGTTTGAGCCTCATGCTGCATATACAGGTCCTTCTAAAAAAATTAGCATATTGTGATAAAGTTCATTATTTTCTGTAATGTACTGATAAACATTAGACTTTCAGATATTTTAGATTCATTACACACCAACTGAAGTAGTTCAAGCCTTTTATTGTTTTAATATTGATGATTTTGGCATACAGCTCATGAAAACCCAAAATTCCTATCTCCAAAAATTTGCATATCATGAAAAGGTTCTCTAAACTAGCTATTAACCTAATCATCTGAATCAACTAATTAACTCTAAACACCTGCAAAAGATTCCTGAGTAGAGTTGAGCGAACACCTGGATGTTCGGGTTCGAGAAGTTCGGCCGAACATCCCGGAAATGTTCGGGTTCGGGATCCGAACCCGATCCGAACTTCGTCCCGAACCCGAACCCCATTGAAGTCAATGGGGACCCGAACTTTTCGGCACTAAAACGGCTGTAAAACAGCCCAGGAAAGGGCTAGAGGGCTGCAAAAGGCAGCAACATGTAGGTAAATCCCCTGCAAACAAATGTGGATAGGGAAATTAATTAAAATAAAAATTAAATAAATAAAAATTAACCAAAATCAATTGGAGAGAGGTTCCATAGCAGAGAATCTGGCTTCCCGTCACCCACCACTGGAACAGTCCATTCTCAGATATTTAGGCCCCGGCACCCAGGCAGAGGAGAGAGGTCCCGTAACAGAGAATCTGTCTTCATGTCAGCAGAGAATTAGTCTGCATGTCATAGCAGAGAATGAGGCTTCACGTCAGCCACCACTGCAACAGTCCATTGGCATATATTTAGGCCTAGCACACAGGCAGAGGAGAGAGGTCCCGTAACAGAGAATCTGGCTTCATGTCAGCAGAGAATCAGTCTGCATGTCATAGCAGAGAATGAGGCTTCACGTCAGCCACCACTGCAACAGTCCATTGGCATATATTTAGGCCCAGCACACACACAGGCAGAGGAGAGAGGTCCCGTAACAGAGAATCTGGCTTCATGTCAGCAGAGAATCAGTCTGCATGTCATAGCAGAGAATGAGGCTTCACGTCAGCCACCACTGCAACAGTCCATTGGCATATATTTAGGCCCAGCACACACACAGGCAGAGGAGAGAGGTCCCGTAACAGAGAATCTGGCTTCATGTCAGCAGAGAATCAGTCTGCATGTCATAGCAGAGAATGAGGCTTCACGTCAGCCACCACTGCAACAGTCCATTGGCATATATTTAGGCCCAGCACACACACAGGCAGAGGAGAGAGGTCCCGTAACAGAGAATCTGGCTTCATGTCAGCAGAGAATCAGTCTGCATGTCATAGCAGAGAATGAGGCTTCACGTCAGCCACCACTGCAACAGTCCATTGGCATATATTTAGGCCCAGCACACACACAGGCAGAGGAGAGAGGTCCCGTAACAGAGAATCTGTCTTCATGTCAGCAGAGAATTAGTCTGCATGTCATAGCAGAGAATGAGGCTTCACGTCACCCACCACTGCAACAGTCCATTGGCATATATTTAGGCCTAGCACACAGGCAGAGCAGAGAGGTCCCGTAACAGACAATCTGGCTTCATGACAGCAGAGAATCAGTCTGCATGTCATAGCAGAGAATGAGGCTTCACGTCACCCACCACTGCAACAGTCCATTGGCATATATTTAGGCCTAGCACACAGGCAGAGCAGAGAGGTCCCGTAACAGACAATCTGGCTTCATGTCAGCAGAGAATTAGTCTGCATGTCATAGCAGAGAATCAGGCTTCATGTCAGCCACCACTGCAACAGTCCATTGGCATATATTTAGGCCTAGCACACAGGCAGAGGAGAGGTTCATTCAACTTTGGGTAGCATCGCAATATAATGGTAAAATGAAAATAAAAATAGGATTGAATGAGGAAGTGCCCTGGAGTCCAATAATATATGGTTATGGGGAGGTAGTTAATGTCTAATCTGGACAAGGGACGGACAGGTCCTGTGGGATCCATGCCTGGTTCATTTTTATGAACGTCAGCTTGTCCACATTGGCTGTAGACAGGCGGCTGCGTTTGTCTGTAATGACGCCCCCTGCCGTGCTGAATACACGTTCAGACAAAACGCTGGCTGCCGGGCAGGCCAGCACCTCCAAGGCATAAAAGGCTAGCTCTGGCCACGTGGACAATTTAGAGACCCAGAAGTTGAATGGGGCCGAACCATCAGTCAGTACGTGGAGGGGTGTGCACACGTACTGTTCCACCATGTTAGTGAAATGTTGCCTCCTGCTAACACGTTGCGTATCAGGTGGTGGTGCAGTTAGCTGTGGCGTGTTGACAAAAGTTTTCCACATCTCTGCCATGCTAACCCTGCCCTCAGAGGAGCTGGCCGTGACACAGCTGCCTTGGCGACCTCTTGCTCCTCCTCTGCCTTGGCCTTGGGCTTCCACTTGTTCCCCTGTGACATTTGGGAATGCTCTCAGTAGCGCGTCTACCAACGTGCGCTTGTACTCGCGCATCTTCCTATCACGCTCCAGTGCAGGAAGTAAGGTGGGCACATTGTCTTTGTAGCGTGGATCCAGCAGGGTGGCAACCCAGTAGTCCGCACAGGTTAAAATGTGGGCAACTCTGCTGTCGTTGCGCAGGCACTGCAGCATGTAGTCGCTCATGTGTGCCAGGCTGCCCAGGGGTAAGGACAAGCTGTCCTCTGTGGGAGGCGTATCGTCATCGTCCTGCCTTTCCCCCCAGCCACGCACCAGTGATGGACCCGAGCTGCGTTGGGTGCCACCCCGCTGTGACCATGCTTCATCCTCATCCTCCTCCACCTCCTCCTCATCCTCGTCCTCCTCGTCCTCCAGTAGTGGGCCCTGGCTGGCCACATTTGTACCTGGCCTCTGCTGTTGCAAAAAACCTCCCTCTGAGTCACTTCGAAGAGACTGGCCTGAAAGTGCTAAAAATGACCCCTCTTCCTCATCCTCCTCCTCCTCCTCCTGGGCCACCTCCTGTTCCATCATCGCCCTAAGTGTTTTCTCAAGGAGACATAGAAGTGGTATTGTAACGCTGATAACGGTGTCATCGCCACTGGCCATGTTGGTGGAGTACTCGAAACAGCGCAACAGGGCACACAGGTCTCGCATGGAGGCCCAGTCATTGGTGGTGAAGTGGTGCTGTTCTGTAGTGCGACTGACCCGTGCGTGCTGCAGCTGAAACTCCACTATGGCCTGCTGCTGCTCGCACAGTCTGTCCAGCATGTGCAAGGTGGAGTTCCACCTGGTGGGCACGTCGCATATGAGGCGGTGAGCGGGAAGGCCGAAGTTACGCTGTAGCGCAGACAGGCGAGCAGCGGCAGGATGTGAACGCCGGAAGCGCGAACAGACGGCCCGCACTTTATGCAGCAGCTCTGACATGTCGGGGTAGTTGTGAATGAACTTCTGCACCACCAAATTCAGCACATGCGCCAAGCAAGGGATGTGCGTCAAATTGGCTAGTCCCAGAGCTGCAACGAGATTTCGCCCATTATCACACACCACCAGGCCGGGCTTGAGGCTCACCGGCAGCAACCACTCGTCGGTCTGTTGTTCAATACCCCGCCACAACTCCTGTGCGGTGTGGGGCCTGTCCCCCAAACATATGAGTTTCAGAATGGCCTGCTGACGTTTACCCCGGGCTGTGCTGAAGTTGGTGGTGAAGGTGTGTGGCTGACTGGATGAGCAGGTGGAAGAAGAGGAGGAGGAAGCCGAGAAGGAGGAGGTGGCAACAGGAGGCAAAGAATGTTGCCCTGCGATCCTTGGCGGCGGCAGGACGTGCGCCAAACAGCTCTCCGCCTGGGGCCCAGCTGCCACTACATTTACCCAGTGTGCAGTTAGGGAGATATAGCGTCCCTGGCCGTGCTTACTGGTCCACGTATCTGTGGTTAGGTGGACCTTGCTACAGATGGCGTTGCGCAGTGCACACTTGATTTTATCGGATACTTGGTTGTGCAGGGAAGGCACGGCTCTCTTGGAGAAGTAGTGCCGGCTGGGAACATCATACTGTGGGACAGCAAGCGACATGAGCTGTTTGAAGCTGTCTGTGTCCACCAGCCTAAATGACAGCATTTCATAGGCCAGTAGTTTAGAAATGCTGGCATTCAGGGCCAGGGATCGAGGGTGGCTAGGTGGGAATTTACGCTTTCTATCAAATGTTTGTGAGATGGAGAGCTGAACGCTGGCGTGTGACATGGTTGAGACGCTTGGTGACGGAGGTGGTGGTGGTGGTGTTGGTGGTACATCCCCTGTTTGCTGGGCGGCAGGTGCCAACGTTCCTCCAGAGGCGGAGGAAGAGGCCGAGGCGGCAGCAGCAGAATAGGCCGAGGCGGCAGCAGCAGAAGAGGTAGCAGGGGGAGCCTGAGTGACTTCCTTGGTTTTAAGGTGTTTACTCCACTGCAGTTCATGCTTTGCATGCAGGTGCCTGGTCATGCAGGTTGTGCTCAGGTTCAGAACGTTAATGCCTCGCTTCAGGCTCTGATGGCACAGCGTGCAAACCACTCGGGTCTTGTCGTCAGCACATTGTTTGAAGAAGTGCCATGCCAGGGAACTCCTTGAAGCTGCCTTTGGGGTGCTCGGTCCCAGATGGCGGCGGTCAGTAGCAGGCGGAGTCTCTTGGCGGCGGGTGTTCTGCTTTTGCCCACTGCTCCCTCTTTTGCTACGCTGTTGGCTCGGTCTCACCACTGCCTCTTCCTCCGAACTGTGAAAGTCAGTGGCACGACCTTCATTCCATGTGGGGTCTAGGACCTCATCGTCCCCTGCATCGTCTTCCACCCAGTCTTGATCCCTGACCTCCTGTTCAGTCTGCACACTGCAGAAAGACGCAGCAGTTGGCACCTGTGTTTCGTCATCATCAGAGACATGCTGAGGTGGTATTCCCATGTCCTCATCATCAGGAAACATAAGTGGTTGTGCGTCAGTGCATTCTATGTCTTTCACCGCTGGGGAAGGGCTAGGTGGATGCCCTTGGGAAACCCTGCCAGCGGAGTCTTCAAACAGCATAAGAGACTGCTGCATAACTTGAGGCTGAGACAGTTTCCCTGGTATGCATGGGGGTGATGTGACAGACTGATGGGGTTGGTTTTCAGGCGCCATCTGTGCGCTTTCTGCAGAAGACTGGGTGGGAGATAATGTGAACGTGCTGGATCCACTGTCGGCCACCCAATTGACTAATGCCTGTACCTGCTCAGGCCTTACCATCCTTAGAACGGCATTGGGCCCCACCATATATCGCTGTAAATTCTGGCGGCTACTGGGACCTGAGGTAGTTGGTACACTAGGACGTGTGGATGTGGCAGAACGGCCACGTCCTCTCCCAGCACCAGAGGGTCCACTAACACCACCACGACCATGTCCACGTCCGCGTCCCTTACTAGATGTTTTTCTCATTGTTATGGTTCACCACAACAACAAATATATTATTTGGCCCAATGTATTGTATTCAAATTCAGCGGGATATAAATTTGAGGCCTAGTATTTAGGCGCTGGGTGACCGGTATGGATTTAGTGACAGAATTAGACTTGGAAATGCACAGAAGCGTGTGTGTGAAGTTATTCTGAATGACCCAATGTGCACCTTGAATATTATATACCCTTTTTGGGATAGATTTCAAATAGCTCTGATATAGCAGGAACCACTAAATTATGAAATTGCTAAATTGGGAATTGTACTTCAACCCAGAACAAAAAATGTGCTTTGACGGGCACTAAATAACTTTCCCAGCTACAACAGTACAGCGGTAACGAGAGATTTAGAGGGATTTAAATTTGAGGCCTAGTATTTAGGCGCTGGGTGACAGGTATGGGTTTAGTGACAGAATTAGACTTGGAAATACACAGTAGCGGGTGTGTGTGAAGTTATTCTGAATGACCCAATGTGCACCTTCAATATTATATACCCTTTTTGGGATAGATTTCAAATAGCTCTGATATAGCAGGAACCACTAAATTATGAAATTGCTAAATTGGGAATTGTACTTCAACCCAGAACAAAAAATGTGCTTTGACGGACACTAAATATCTTGCCCAGCAACAACAGTACAGCGGTGGGTAACGAGAGATTTAGAGGGATTTAAATTTGAGGCCTAGTATTTAGGCGCTGGGTCACCGGTATGGATTTAGTGACAGAATTAGACTTGGAAATGCACAGAAGCGTGTGTGTGAAGTTATTCTGAATGACCCTATGTGCACCTTCAATATTATATACCCTTTTAGGGATAGATTTCAAATAGCTCTGATATAGCAGAAACCACTAAATTATGAAATTGCTAAATTGGGAATTGTACTTCAACCCAGAACAAAAAATGTGCTTTGACGGACACTAAATATCTTGCCCAGCAACAACAGTACAGCGGTGGGTAACGAGAGATTTAGAGGGATTTAAATTTGAGGCCTAGTATTTAGGCGCTGGGTCACCGGTATGGATTTAGTGACAGAATTAGACTTGGAAATGCACAGAAGCGTGTGTGTGAAGTTATTCTGAATGACCCTATGTGCACCTTCAATATTATATACCCTTTTAGGGATAGATTTCAAATAGCTCTGATATAGCAGAAACCACTAAATTATGAAATTGCTAAATTGGGAATTGTACTTCAACCCAGAACAAAAAATGTGCTTTGACGGACACTAAATATCTTGCCCAGCAACAACAGTACAGCGGTGGGTAACGAGAGATTTAGAGGGATTTAAATTTGAGGCCTAGTATTTAGGCGCTGGGTCACCGGTATGGATTTAGTGACAGAATTAGACTTGGAAATGCACAGAAGCGTGTGTGTGAAGTTATTCTGAATGACCCTATGTGCACCTTCAATATTATATACCCTTTTAGGGATAGATTTCAAATAGCTCTGATATAGCAGAAACCACTAAATTATGAAATTGCTAAATTGGGAATTGTACTTCAACCCAGAACAAAAAATGTGCTTTGACGGACACTAAATATCTTGCCCAGCAACAACAGTACAGCGGTGGGTAACGAGAGATTTAGAGGGATTTAAATTTGAGGCCTAGTATTTAGGCGCTGGGTGACAGGTATGGGTTTAGTGACAGAATTAGACTTGGAAATACACAGTAGCGGGTGTGTGTGAAGTTATTCTGAATGACCCAATGTGCACCTTCAATATTATATACCCTTTTTGGGATAGATTTCAAATAGCTCTGATATAGCAGGAACCACTAAATTATGAAATTGCTAAATTGGGAATTGTATTTCAACCCAGAACAAGAAATGTGCTTGAACGGACACTAAATAACTCGCCCAGCTACAGCACTAGGGACAGATTTAGCTGGATATAAATTTGAGGCCTAGTATTTAGGCGCTGGGTGACCGGTATGGATTTAGTGACAGAATTAGACTGGGATATGGCCAAAAAATGAACAGACTATTGCTGGTTAAATGCACTTGGTGTGACAGCTTCACCCTGATGTAGGCTTTAGCCAAAAAACAACCACACCATTGAGGGTTAAATGCACTTGGTGACAGGCGCAGCTTGCCCCTGATTTTGTATATGGCCAAAAAATGAACAGACTATTGCTGGTTAAATGCACTTGGTGTGACAGCTTCACCCTGATGTAGGCTTTAGCCAAAAAACAACCACACCATTGAGGGTTAAATGCACTTGGTGACAGGCGCAGCTTGCCCCTGATTTTGTATATGGCCAAAAAATGAACAGACTATTGCTGGTTAAATGCACTTGGTGTGACAGCTTCACCCTGATGTAGGCTTTAGCCAAAAAACAACCACACCATTGAGGGTTAAATGCACTTGGTGACAGGCGCAGCTTGCCCCTGATTTTGTATATGGCCAAAAAATGAACAGACTATTGCTGGTTAAATGCACTTGGTGTGACAGCTTCACCCTGATGTAGGCTTTAGCCAAAAAACAACCACACCATTGAGGGTTAAATGCACTTGGTCGCAGCTTGTGCTGGCGCACCACAAGACACAAAATGGCCGCCGATCACCCCAGAAAAATGAGACTGACAAACGGTCTGTGCAGCCTAAAAACAGTGAGCAATTGAGGATCAGCAGCTCAATGATCCACAGCTGCAGATCGATCAGTTAATCAAGTCCTTTGGAGGAGTTAATCTGCCTAATCTCGCCCTACTGTCGCAGCCGCAACCTCTCCCTACGCTAATCAGAGCAGAGTGACGGGCGGCGCTATGTGACTCCAGCTTAAATAGAGGCTGGGTCACATGGTGCTCTGGCCAATCACAGCCATGCCAATAGTAGGCATGGCTGTGATGGCCTCTTGGGGCAAGTAGTATGACGCTTGTTGATTGGCTGCTTTGCAGCCTTTCAAAAAGCGCCAAGAAAGCGTCACAAAAGCGCGAAGAAAGCGACGAACACCGAACCCGAACCCGGACTTTTACGAAAATGTCCGGGTTCGGGTCCGTGTCACGGACACCCCAAAATTCGGTACGAACCCGAACTATACAGTTCGAGTTCGCTCATCCCTATTCCTGAGGCTTTTAAAAACTCCCAGCCTGGTTCATTACTCAAAACCGCAGTCATGGGTAAGACTGCCGACCTGACTGCTGTCCAGAAGGCCATCATTGACACCCTCAAGCAAGAGGGTAAGACACAGAAATAAATTTATGAACGAATAGGCTGTTCCCAGAGTGCTGTATCAAGGCACCTCAGTGGGAAGTCTGTGGGAAGGAAAAAGCGTGGCAGAAAACGCTGCACAACAAGAAGAGGTGACCGGACCCTGAGGAAGATTGTGGAGAAGGACCGATTCCAGACCTTGGGGGACCTGCGGAAGCAGTGGACTGAGTCTCAAGTAGAAACATCCAGACCCACCGTGTACAGGCGTGTGCAGGAAATGGGCTACAGGTGCCGCATTCCCCAGGTCAAGCCACTTTTGAACCAGAAACAGCGGCAGAAGCGCCTGACCTAGGGCTACAGAGAAGCAGCACTGGACTGTTGCTCAGTGGTCCAAAGTACTTTTTTCGGATGAAAGCAAATTTTGCATTTCATTCGGAAATCAAGGTGCCAGAGTCTGGAGGAAGACTGGGGAGAGGGAAATGCCAAAATGCCTGAAGTCCAGTGTCAAGTACCCACAGTCAGTGATGGTCTGGGGTGCCATGTCAGCTGCTGGTGTTGGTCCACTGTGTTTTATCAAGGGCAGGGTCAATTCAGCTAGCTATCAGGAGATTTTGGAGCACTTCATGCTTCCATCTGCTGAAAAGCTTTATGGAGATGAAGATTTCATTTTTCAGCATGACCTGGCACCTGCTCACAGTGCCAAAACCATTGGTAAATGGTTTACTGACCATGGTATTACTGTGCTCAATTGGCCTGCCAACTCTCCTGACCTGAACCCCATAGAGAATCTGTGGGATATTGGGAAGAGAAGGTTGAGAGACGCAAGACCCAACACTCTGGATGAGCTTAAGGCCGCTATCGAAGGATCCTGGGCCTCCATAACACCTCAGCAGTGCCACAGGCTGATTGCCTCCATGCCACGCCACATTGAAGCAGTCATTTCTGCAAAAGGATTCCCGACCAAGTATTGAGTGCATAACTGAACATAATTATTTGAAGGTTGCCTTTTTTTGTATTAAAAACACTTTTCTTTTATTGGTCGGATGAAATATGCTAATTTTTTGAGATAGGAATTTGGGGTTTTCATGAGCTGTATGCCAAAATCATCAATATTAAAACAATAAAAGGCTTGAACTACTTCAGTTGTTTGTAATGAATCTAAAATATATGAAAGTCTAATGTTTATCAGTACATTACAGAAAATAATGAACTTTATCACAATATGCTAATTTTTTTAGAAGGACCTGTATAAAAGAATGCTTAGAGCCAGTGTAAGGCTACTTTCACACTTGCGTTCGGGGTTCCGCTTGTGAGTTCCGTTTCAAGGCTCTCACAAGCGGCCCCGAACGGATCCGTACATCCCCAATGCATTCTGAGTGGATAAGGATCCGCTCAGAATGCATCAGTATGGCTCCGTTTCGCCTCCGTTCTGCTCAAGAGGCAGACACCCAAACGCTGCTTGCAGTGTTTTGGTGTCCGCCTGCCCGTGCGGAGCCAAACAGATCCATCAAGACTTACAATGTAAGTCAATGGGGACAGATCCGTTTGACGTTGACACAATATGGTGCAATTTCAAACAGATCCGCCCCCCATTGACTTTCAATGCAAAGTCAGGACGGATCCACCTGACTAACAATTAGACTTAGATTATTTTAAGAAATATAATGCAGATGGATCCGTTCTGAACGGATACCATTGTTTGCATTATAGGTGCGGATCTGTCTGTGCTGATACCAGATGGATCCGCTCTGAATGCAAGTGTGAAAGTAGCCTTAGGCTACGGCCACATGGTCAGGTTTCTGCAAGCAATTTTGGAAGCCAAAATCAAGAGTGGATAATAAAAGGAAAGAAAGTATAAAGGACAGATGAAACTTTTCTTCTGTGCTTTAATTCACTCCTGGTTCTGGCTTCCAAAACGGCATGCAGAAACCTGACCGTGTGGTCGTACCCTAAAGCTTTATTCACAAGTCAGTGTTTTCAATCAGAGATGCCAAAGCCAGGTTTAGAACCTAAACAGAGATAAGGTATAAGAGTCCATTCACACAACCATTTGGTCACAGTGCCCATGTTACAGATCACAAATAGTGGTCCGCAAAACATGGGCATAGGCTGTGTGGACTCCAGATCCTGGATGTGGACCTATTGACATGTCCTAGCTTTTGCGGTGCTGGGGCATGGACCTGAAATCCCACAGAAGTGTTTCTGTGGGATTGTGATCTATGGTTCTGCACCGCAAAAGATAGAACATGTGGATCACGGATCCATTTAAGTCAGTGGGTCCTCATCTGCGATCCAGAGTTCACACGGTCAGTCCACAACATGGGCATAGTGACCATATGGACGTGTGAATGGGCCCTTAGGGAAATATTTGCACCTGTTATGTGTTTCAGCTCCAAATCACTGACTAAACACTGGCTTTGTGAATAAGGCTTAAAGGGGTGGGCTGGGTTTAGAGCTGACATATCCCCTTCTTCGCCCAGGCAGCCCATCTAATATGAGCATCTGAGCAATGCTCTTCCTTGCCTTGTGCTGAATCGCGCAGAAAAATGACTTTTTCATTAGATCTGGAGATGTACTGGGACTTTGCTAGGCAGAAGCTTCCGCCTAGCAGTGATCCGGCTAGATCAGCGCTAAAGCCCACCCATTAATGCCAGTGACATCACCAGGCACAGTGCTGGGGGGAAGACTCCACCTAGCAGTGTAAAAATGTAAACAAAAAAGCCCTTACGCTGCACAATACAGTGCAGGGCAAGGGAGACCACTGGATTATGAAATGCTCCGAAGTTCATATCAGAGGGGCTGAAGCTCTGAACCTCGACAACCCCTTTAAATGTGGATAGAAATAAGAGGTAATTTTAGAAAAGTTGTAATCCATATGTCTTTTATATAGGCATGCATGGCATTACTGTACCTTCATGTGCTTCCAATTTTATATGATACCCTTTTAAACCAGTTTGAACTGATGGAATACATAAGAATCCAACAGCAAAAAATAAATAAATTGCAGGATCCTGTAACTTATGACATATTACAAAGGTTATCCTCCTCTACAATCATTCTTAAAACATCTGTATTTATGTGTTGTTCGGTTCAGTAGAACCTTGAGAGGTCCAGCTTTGGCCAGAATAGGGCAGGTAATATACACCTGCACAATGGCTTTCTGAGAGCAGTCTAATGTTGTAGAATGTGGTCATCCTCTATTTCCATTTGGATAGAATGAGATCTGCACACCCTTTTCAAGCTTGGGTGCTCATAGAGGACCGTGGTCAATATATATCTCAGAATAATCTATGGCACACCAGAGATTTGTCTTGCAAAGTGTTGTTTTTAATACATCTTGTATATCTTCACATAATCAGTTGTCATCCAGATATAGAGATTAGATAAATAAATTATTGGCCGTATAGAAAAGTCCCAACGTTTCGGTCAAAACTGACCTTTTTCAAGTTATCTGTGGCTGGTGCATGATAGAGGTAGTCTGGACATCCAGATTGCCTCTATCATGCACTGGCCTCTATCATGCACCGGCTACAGATCCCTTGAAAAAGGTCAGTTTTGACAGAAACGTTGGGACCTTTCTATACGGCCAATAATTTACTTAATTTATCTAATCTCTATATCTGGATGACAACTGATTATGTAAAGATATACAAGATGTATTAAAAACAACACTTTGCAAGACAAATCTCTGGTGTGCCATAGATTATTCTGAGATATCCTCTATTTCCATGTCATGGGGTAGGGACTAAGGTAAACCAGTACTCTTTTGATATCGCAATCTTACTGGGTGAAACTCTAGTACATGCCATAACCATATATCGCTGTGGTACTTTGACTCCCTGTTGCCCATCGGACTGAATGGAGGGTGGCTGCGCATGTGCAGTGCACCCCCCACCACTTTCAGGGCTCCGTTTTCAGTGTAGGTGCTGGTCCCAGATGTGGGACCCACACCTATTAGACAATGGAGGCATATCTTAGCAATACGCCCCCGTTGTCTGAGATGGGGAAAACCCTTTGAATTTACGCCAGCTAGGAAGCTGACATAGATTTCAGGGATAATTTATTTCATTTTTACAAAGTAAATTATATCAAATATATTGCCCCACCTAGGGCCCACCAACTTACTACCCACATCCTGCCCACTTCTTTAAAAAAAGTGGCCAGCTCGGCCTAAAAAGGCAAAAGGCATACATTTGTTTTGCAAAACAGGGTTTGTGAAAAAATTGGCCATGTTTTGGTACTGATTGGCATTATTCTGCTGCAGGTAAATATTCCTTATTGTTTGTAGTGCATTTTGGATTTCACTATTGGCTTTCTGCCAACGTGTGAAAAAAACACTTGGAGAATGCAACAAAAACACTGTATTTTCTATAGGGGCATAAATGCCTTAAAAAATGCTGCTCAATTCCGGTGTTTTTATCTTTTTCGGCCCAGAAAATGGCAGGACCAAAACTGAGTGGTCAAGGAGCCCTTACCATAGAACCATGCCATAGAAGAAAATGAGCATTTCTAACCTCAAATGCACAAGACTACAGTTAACCCGACATTACACATACTGTCTATTAACGACTCTAGCAGTAAGGCGGTCATAGTAGATGAGGTAGCGTTTCGAGTTATAGCTAACGTGTGTATGGCAGCTTCTGTGAATGAGCAGTATGACCTCTATAAAGTAAAGCGATTGTTACAGAAAATAACTCAGTACTGATGGAGTAAGCTGACGATTTATAAGGAGCTCAATTGCAGAACATACAGTTTCTCCCCAGGATGGCTCTTGTCACAAACCTACTGCCTGAAGTGGCTGCTTCATTCTGTCACATTAAAGGATTGCACCTGAGAATAATAATGATAACTGCAGCTAAGGCGCTGTAGGGTTTTAAGTATCACCGTGCAGCTCTTTGAAAAGCAGTCCCTCTAAAATAGCAAATACAAAAGGTCCTCTAGTAAATGGTAAAACATTCTTCCTATTCTATCTGAATATCATTTAAGTACCACTGTATCCGCTTACAGAAAACAGCGCATTTTCTTCGCTGCTTGTGTACAAATTCTTCATTTCCTATTAATTCCTACCATCTTAAAATGTGTTTTATAATTCAAAACAAGTGCATAATCTTAATCTACATATTCTACTGTACATTATACTGCTGTTTGTGATGCCATAAAAACTGCACGTATATTAGACAGAGCGGATTCTAAACTATGTAAATGAATAAAAATATAACAAATATCCTTGTTTTTCATTCATCCTAACGTTTATGGCATAGCTGATACTGCAGTTACACAAATACATGCAGTAGTTACTTAAGTTAGCTATGAATGTATTCTTCCAACATCATTTTCTCCAGACTCTACCTTAAAGGGTTCCTGCTCCTTCACTGCACCTTTAAGGTCTCCCCACATCAACATCCGGTTTGACGAGGGCTTTAGCTGCAGAAGAGACATGTCACCCATGGGTCATGTGACCCTGTGACATGACGCATAGGAGACATGTCATGGTTGCAGCAGCCAAGTGACTCTCGTCAAACAGGATGTTGACATGGGGAGACCTTAGAGATGCAGCAGCACAGGGGGAGCAATGATGGGGATCAGATATGATTCCCTCTACAGGTATGGCCATGCTGGAGAAGGGGGGGAGGGTCACCCCTTACATTTTTATAATTATTTTATTATATCTTTTCATTGGACAACACTGAAGATTTGACACTTTGATATAATATAAACTAGTCAGTGTACAGCTTGTATAACAGTGTAAATTTGGTGTTCCCTCAAAATAAACAAATCACAGAAAAATAGATGCAAAACATCCTGCATGATAAAATAGTAAATATGTACATGGCTACATCTATAAAGTCACAGAAAATAATGCACTGTAGTAATAGATGCAAGCATAACATATGGACTGAGCCCTCACTCTAATGATAAAATGTGAGACTCTTAGCCAATATATTTTGATAAAAACACATCTGTGCCCACTTATGCATAACGGCATAGGTAGGTTTAGCGTAGGACCTGCCGGAACTGAGACCACCTTGGCGGTAGGTAGGTGGGCACAGATGTGTTTTGATCAAAATATATTGGCTAAGAGTCTCAGATTTTATCATTAGAGTGAGGGTCTAGTCCATATGTTATGCTTGCTTCTATTACTATAGTGCATTATTTTTTTTGTGACTTTATAAATCTAGCCATGCACATCCGCATATTTACTATCATATCATGCAGTTTTGTATCTTTTTTTCTGTGATTTGTTTAATTTGTCTTGAAGGAGTGGCACCTTCATGTGTGAATGTGCTCCTATTCTGAGAGTAGCATTCATGTGCACTTTTGCCCCACCTATCTAAGAGGTGACCTTGAAGGTGGTACATATAGGTATGTGTGCTCCTCCTCTCATTGGTTTCTGATGCACATGGAGATAACTAGATGCAACACACTAAATGTGCGGGGTCTGCGCTTCTAAACATAAATGCATAATAGCATAGGTAGGCTTACTGTAGGACCTGCCTGAACTGAGACCACCTTGGCGCTGGGTAGGTGGGCACAGTTGTGTTTTGATCAAAATGTATTGGCTAAGAGTCTCAGGTTCTATCATTAGAGTGAGTGCCCTCAAAATAACTCAACACATAGCCTTTAATGTCTAGACCACTGACAACAAAAGTGAGAATACCCCTAAGTGAAAATGGTCAAATTGTGCCCAATTAGCCATTTGTGTCCAAGTGGTAGGAGGTCAGTCTGTCAGTGCTCAGACCAAACAACACACACTGCATCAAATTGGTCAGCCTGGCTGTCATCCCAGAAGTAAGCCTCTTCTAAAGATGATGCACAAGAAAGCTGAAGCCAAGCAGAATAAGTAAATGGATTACTGGAACCATGTCCTGTGGTCTAATGAGACCAAGATAAACTTATTTGGTTCAGATGGTGTCAAGCTTGTTTGGCAGCAACCAGGTGAGGAGCACAAAGACAAGTGTGTCTTGCCTACAGTCAAGCATAGTGGTGGAAGTGTCATGGTTTGGAGCTGAATTAGTGTTGCCGGCTGTGCGAGATACAGTTCATTGAGTGAACCATGAATGCCAACATGTACTGAGACATACTGAAGCAGAGCATGCTCGCTTCCTCCTGAAGCTGGGTTGCAGGGCAGTACTCCAACATGACAACAAGCCCAAACACACCTCCCAGATGACCATTTGCATGCTAAAGAAACTGTGGGTACAGGTGCTGGACTGGCTAAGCATGTCTCCAGTACTAAACCCTATTGAGCATCTGTGGGGCCACCAGCTCTGTGATGTCATAGGAGTGGACTTCATGCCCAAGAGAGTTAGGCCCCTTGCAGACGAGTGTTCCTCTGACAGTGAGTCCGCATCGCAGCACCCGGCCTGACCTCCAATCACTGCCAGGGGTCACATAGTTTATATTGATTTATGATGCTATGTAATCCTTACGGTTCAGGAATGTAGTGGATAACACTGGCATAAATCTTTTTCATTGTTATACCATTTCCATACCCATATCATTATCATATAATGTTTTCTATGGGAAGAATCATGGAGCACAGGGCTGGGGTTAAGGGTGTGCTTTATAGGAGCTAAACCCTCCCTGCATGAAGAGGGCACCACTTTGCCCTCTAGTGAGCCTATATGGGGTAAGTGCCTACTAGAGAAGGTAGTTTCTGCTGTTGTTGCCTATATATATATATATATATATATATATATATATATATATATACACACACACACACACACACACACACGTGTGTGTGCCTATGTACACTATTTGCGTGTATATGTATATATCAAACTGCAGTTGTCCTAAGTAACTAGGCCACTGCTAGTGGTTAAAGCAGGGATATTCTTTAACAATTTATGTGATATAATCTAGTTCTGATGTTCTGCACTGTCCTATAATGTTTTACATTGGTTTGAGTCATCTGCCTAGAAAATGCTGTATTTTGACTCTAAATATTGGCAGCAAGCTAACCATTAGGCTGGCCTTTCCTTGGTTGCCTGAGCTCAGGCTGCAGCAGCTATTTCTAGTCCTGTCAGTCATTTCCAGCCTGTTTGAACCCACCAGTCTCAAATGCCCCTTAGATTCTGAGCAGCTGAAAAGGGAGGGAGGATAATACACATCTGTAGGTTCTAGACCTGTCATGTTCAGAGGTCAGGAGAATCACTGAACATTCGCTGACACTTACATGACAGACCACTGGACTAAGCATAAAAAAAGTAGAGAATTAAATGTTTGTCTGCTCAGCATCTCCTGCTCTATTACATGCTGCCTGTGGTTCTAATGTGATAGGTTCCCTTTGAGTGTTATAGACCTAAAACCCTTTTAAGAAGCCAGTGAGACAAAAAAAAACGGAGTAAGACGAGAGTGAGGGTTGTCGCTGGCTTAGATCTGGTTACAGGTGATGTCCAACTGGATATGGCTATAACACAATGGCAGTTCTTACTATAAAATGACATAAGAACATCATATTGTCACCTTAACTGTGGTAAGGAATACCATATAAACTGAATCAAAGGCTTTGATTTATTTAGGACGAAATGTACTGCACCAGCCTTGATATAGCCTGCGCTGCGGGAGGAGGCATGTCATTCATGACAAGGCACAGACTGCGTTTTCCAGAATGAAATTTACGGAAGCTTGAAGCTGCCTTAAATTTCAAGTATTATTTTTATCAGTTAGTGACATAAGTTATGATGCATTATCCGAGCCCAATGGCCCTTGCAACATTATCAATCTACCCTTGCTATGTCTCCTATACAGTGATTTGGTGAGGGAGGCATAAAATGCAGATTACTAGAAAAGTTGTAAATGCATTGAAATGTCACAAATCCGATAGATTAATAGCAACTTTTTTAAGCCAAAAAAAGGAGCAAGGGGAATGATACATTTCCCCCAAAACATTCAAAAACATTCAAATCACTATATACAGATTTCCAGTTTTTTGGGTTGTCTATATTTTTACATTAATATATAAAAAAAAATCTCTGTTATGGAATATTTAACTAGATCCATCATTACATTACAAGTGGGTGGTGTAAATTACATCTTGTAAATTTCCAGGGCAATTACCCTTGCAATTTGCTCTCAGGAAATGATTTTGAAATCTGTGTAATTGCTCAGAATCCTTTGACACACATTGTTGCAAACAACTTTCTCTTATCGGTATTAGTTTAATAACTAACCATGCAATTAACATTTTAGACTGTAAGCCAGGGATTACAAGCATAGCAGCGCCGTTATATGTTGCCATTCTCTGCCTTCTCCAAGACCTTAGCTATGGAGCAAGTGATCTAACATCTGCATTGTTATGCTGTAAAGCTCCATGATCCTCTTGTTAGTTTCTTAGTCACAAATACGGTGCACGTTTCATAGCTTTATAATAATGTATTAAGAAGGTTTTGCAGGATTAGGAAGAAATGTTCAGATTTCTTGCTATGTTACTCGTTTCCATGGGCTTTGCTTGGCGTTGTAGCTCAAATCCATTTACTTGAATGGAAATTACCTTGGCTCATTGACATGAATGTTGTTGCTAGTGTTGATAGAGCGCCAAAGTGCTCGGGTGTTCGGGTGCTCGGGTCGAACACCTCAGGATGCTTGGGTGCTCTACCGAGCACCCAAGCACAATGGAAGTCAATGGGATAATTGGAGCATTAAACCAGGCACCCCCTGCTCTGAAGAGGGGAGGGTGTTTGGTTCACATGAAAAGGTCAGAAATTGATGGAAACACCACCAAAATGGTTTGGGAAGAGCATGAGGAGGATGTCTGGAAGCATCTTGGACTCCCAGGTCGCGCTAGGAACGATGCTGTCCGAGTAGTACGCCACTTTTTCAGACTGACAATAATACGCATCAAACCGAAGGAAAAATAGATTTTAGAGGAAAAATTGTTAGGAAACATTCTTTCCTGTATATTTAATTGTATATAAAGTTCAAGTGCTGCCAAAAATGACAAGAAACAGGCATTCTAATACAACCTGTATATCACATAATGGAGGGCCTCATTCACATTGTGGTACAATTCTTCAGGTAGAGGTAGTGGGACTCTTACACTCATAAGGCTGATGCACTAAGTTAGAGGGCTTCCAAAAAGTACATGGACCGGCACTTCAATACACCCTTTATTACACATAAAGGAGGGCTTCCTACACCCTTGAAAAATTATGATTGATGGCCTGCTGGTGACCCTCAAAAACATTAGGAGCAAGGGCCTCCTGGTGACCCTGTAAAACATTGCGGGCGAGGGCCTGCTGCTGATCTGACAATCTAAAACATTAGGGTTGAGGGTCTGCTGCAGAGCTGACTCTAAATCATTAGGGGTGAGTGCCTGCTGCTGAGCTGACCCTGTAAAACATTATGGTTGAGGGCCTGCTGGTGAGCTGACCCTCTAAAAGATTGTAGGTGAGGGCCTGCTGGTGAACTGACCCAGTAAAACATTATTTATCAAGGGGAGAAAAACAGAACTGGATCGCACATCCACAATTCTATGCTTAGATCTAATTGACCTCGCTTCTCAGTGCAATATTAAAGTGTACAGCCCCCCATACTGCATGCTATACAAGAGGCATTAGTGTACATTTTGATCAAAATGCATAATCCTACTCACCACGCCAAGGTTGCCCCTTTGAGTGGGACGTTCTCTGACAAAAAAGGCGCAGCACACTGCGGTGACAAAGCGGCACTGTCCTAGTAGGCGGCAGGACCCAGGAGTCAAACAGCAACCCTGCTGTCCGACAATGCCACCTATGGCCCTGGGTCCCACCAACCCACCAGCACAGCGCCACAAAAATATAGGTCACACGCAGTACTGCACCATGTGAACAGTTGTCTAAGACAACACATCCATTGCTATCAGGAACTACAGGTCAATTACCACTTATATGCAAACTACTTTTGTGGCTCTGTGCTGGTGGGTTGCTGGGAACCAGGGCCATGGGTGGCATTGTTGGACAGCGATCCAATTCTGTCTCTCCCCTTGATATATGCCCGTAAAACATTATGGTTGAGGGCCTGCTGGTGAGCTGACCCTCTAAAAGATTGTAGGTGAGGGCCTGCTGGTGAGCTGACCATCTAAAACATTATATGTGAGGGCCTGCAGGTGAGCTGACCCTCTAAAAGATTGTAGGTGAGGGCCTGCTGGTGAGCTGACCCTCTAAAAGATTGTAGTTGAGGGCCTGCTGGTGAGCTGGCCCTGTAAAACATTATGGTTGAGGGCCTGCTGGTGAGCTGAACCTCAAAAACATTATATGTGAGGGCCTGCAGGAGAGCTCACCCTATAAAAGATTGTAGTTGAGGGCCTGCTGGTGAGCTGGCAATCTAAAAGATTGTGAGGGCCTCCTGGTGAAATGACCCTCTAAAAGATTGTTTGTGAGGGCCTGCTGGTGAGCTGACCCTCTACAACATTATAAGTGAGGGCAGACTAATAAGCATGTTCATATGATGGAATAGGAGGAGGACGAGAAAAGGAAGATTGTACCATATACCCTATTTTGTGGTGGAAGGGGTGCATTGGAATACAGTGTATTCAGTACATTAAAAAAAAAAAAAAAACACTTAAAGCGCCGTTATGTTCAGGCACTTTCCTCTGGTGGAGTAGAGAAGTCAGGGGCAATCTAGACCTTTTTCATTTTTATAACAGTCAACCTGTCAGCGCTTATCAGTTATTATGCCCCCAGCAGCACTAAATACCCGCTCTGACAAAACGCTGGTGGCAGGGCAGGCCAGCACCTCCAAGGCGTAGAGCACCAGTTCATGCTACGTGTCCAGCTTGGACACCCAGTAGTTGTAAGGCACAGAGGGATCATTGAGGATGCTGACACAGTCTGCTACATACTCCTTCACCATCTTCCAAAATGTTTCCCTCCTGACACAAGGCCGCGCATCAGGGTAAAGGTGCTGGCGGGGTGTCATGAAACTGCCCCAGGCTTTGGAGAGTGTTGCTCTGCCTCTGTTGGAACTGCTGTGTGTTCCCCTCGTCTCTCCTCCTCAGTTGCCCAAGGAATGACGTACTCTGCCACCAGTGTTGTCAGATGGAAATTTTGTGAGCAATTTTTCCACAAGGACCTTCTGGTATTGCACCATTTTGCTCGTCCTCTCCACCACATAAATGAAAGATGAGAAGTTTTGTTTTGTAGCGGGGGTCGAGAAGGGTGAACAACCAGTAATCAGTGTCCAAAATGCGTAAAACGTGTGGGCCACGGGAAAGGCAGCCTAACATAATGTCAGTCATGTGTGCCAGAGTCCCAACAGGCAAGACTTCACTGTTGTCATCAGGAGGATGACTCTCAATCTCCTCATCCTCTTCCACCTCTTCTGCTTAAACTTTCATGGGTATTACCCTCTGTAGCAGAGGCAACCGTCTCCTGCTCCTCCTCCCCCTCTTCATGATCATCCAATTTGCGCTGAGAAGACGATCTGAGAGTGGTCTGGCTATCACCCTGTGTAATGTCTTCCCCCATTTCCACCTCTTCCACATGCAAAGTGTCGGCCTTAATTGGGAGCAGCGAGCGTTTGAGTAGACACAGAAGTGGGATGGTGATGCTGATAATACAAACTAAAAATTGGTGTGGTATTAAAAAGCAGAAAGTGCTCAACCCCATATGCAGTGGTGCATCTATACCGGGGGGGCAGATCCTGCACTTGTGGTCCGCTGCTAATGGCAATGCCCAGCAAAAATGCATGCAATGGAGGATGCCTGCAGCGGACCACAAGTACCACAATGGACATCCTACACAGGATAGCAAATGTGTGGGTGTGATAAACAGTATATATAATATAGAGCTACTTGAGAAACCTTGGCACGGTGCTCGGGCTCAGGCATGTCCTCACATAGGACATGTTGGCTAATCTCTAAATTTTTACACCAGTTTAAGGGGTTAGTAAGACCGCAGAATGCACCGGTCTTTGTTTTTGTTATATTATATATACTGTTTATTACATCCACACATTTTCTATCCTGTGTAGGATGTCGATTGTGGTACTTGTGGTCCGCTGCAGGCATCCTCCATTGTATGCATTTTTGTTGGGGATTGCCATTAGCAGCGGACCACAAGTGCAGGAACTGCCCCCCCGGTATAGATGCACCACTGCATATGGGGTTGAGCACTTTCTGCTTTTTAATACCACACCAATTTTTAGTTTGTATTTAGAATTTTTGGGAGGTGTAGAAACTCCTAGTCTGAATGTGCCTTTATTTCCATCTACAGGCAGCATTCTGGTGCATATGTGAGGCCCGGGCTCTATCAGCCAGTCTTGGGTGGGGCTCAGAGCTCTCTGCCTCCTCCCATTGTATGCATGGTCACATGCTAGAGGTTACTGGGAGACTGCTTTGAGTCGGACCTTGCACTCCTGTAATTCGCCCACTGGCTCCAGGTATTGCCCATATGGCCCAGGTAGGTTTAGCGTTAGGTCCCGAGCTACTTGAAAAACCTTGGCGCGGTGCTCGGGCTCAGGAGATATACCGCAGATAACGTCAATGCTGTCACCAGCGGCTAATATAAAGTTACAGGGAATGTCACAGGTATTTGGGATGTGGAAACATTACACAGGAGAAATACCACAGATAATGTCGCTGATGTCACTAGCGGCTAATAAAAAATTACAGGGAATGTCCTGCGCCGTCCTCGGACGCATCCACCTCCACAATAAAGGGTCTCTCCTGATCAGGCTGGATCAGAATGGGAGCACTACTAAATGCCTTTTTTAATGTTTCAAATGAAGAAATGGCCTTGGTAGACCAATTCTCCAAATCCGCCCCTTTCTTAGTAAGGTCGGCCAATGGTTTAGCAAATTACAGAAAAATTTATGATAAATTTACGATAGTAATTAGCGAAACCCAAAAACCGTTGTAAGGCCTTTAAGGATGAAGGCCTTACCCATTCCTTAATTGCCAAAACCTTACCAGGATCCATCTTAAAGGCGGAGGAGTCAGAACATGCCCTAGAAACAGTATCTCCTGTACACCAAAGACACATTTCTCTTGCTTAGCGGATATCTGGTTCTCCCTCAACACCTCTAATACTTGTTTGACATGAGACACATGAGATTCGAAATCAGGAGAGAATATCAAAATGTTGTCAAGATAGACAATAATAAATTTACCCAAGAACTCCCTAAGAATATTGTTCATTAAGTTTTGGAACACAGCTGGGGCATTGCTGAGTCCAAAAGGCATCACCTGATATTCAAAGTGTCCTATCGGAGTATTGAACGCTGTCTTCCATTCGTCTCCCTCCTTGATTCGGAATAGATTGCATGCCCCTTTCAGGTCAATTTTTTGAAAACCAGGTTGCCCCCAGAACCTGGTTAAATAAATCCGGAATCAATGGGAGAGTGTATCTATTTTGGACAGTGATTTTATTTAATCTCTGGTAATCAATACAAGGCCTAAGACCACCATCCTTCTTCTTAACAAAGAAAAACCCTTCTCCCATAGCAGAGACTGAAGGTCTAATATGCCCTTTAGCAAGGCTTTCCTTAATATAATCTTCCATAGCCTTGCGTTCGGGCTTAGAAAGATTATAAATTCGCCCTTTAGGAAATTTGGCACCCTCTATTGGCTCTATGGCACAATCATAAGGTCTATGGGGGGGTAGAACCTCTGGAGTAGGGGATGAGAATACATAAGAATATTCCTTAATAACTGAGGGTAATGTATTAGACCTTACTGAAACCCCAGCCTGGACCACAAACAAGCATGAGTCACACTTAGGTCCCCATTTTATCAACTCTCCTTTGGACCAATCTATTGTAGGGTTATGTAAACAGAGCCAAGGCAACCCTAGTACCACCTCAACCGGTAGGTTCTCCAGGAATAAAAGAGAACATCGCTCAGAGTGGCACACACCCACGGTTAGAGAAATTTCAGAGGTACAGGACCTCACCGTACCACCAATCAGGGGAGTAGCATCAATAGCCATGACATGGATAGGTGCAGGTAAAGCAAACATTGGAATACCCAATTTACTAGCCTATTCAAAGTCAATAAAGCTGGCCGCTAATCCGGAATCAATAAAGGCCTTACCCGGCCACTTATTAACCCCCAGAGAAATTGTTATGGGTACCAAAAGCTTACATTTAGAAAAATCAGGGTGTACCTGGTCTTTAGGTTGTCTTGCCTTAGGAGACTTGTCAGAGAGGACCCTCTTAGGACACTTGTTGATCCAATGGCCAGGATCTCCACAGTAGAAGCACTCTCCGCGTCTGCGACGAAGATTACCCTGGGTCATGCCAACCTGCATGGGTTCCTTGGTGGAGACCTCAGTGTTGTCCCTGGAAAAGGCCTCTGGCTGGACCACCATCTGAGAACAGAACTGTCGTTCTTGTCGTCTCTAACTCGTCGGACAACTAGGGTCATCATCTCCTCTAAGGTCTCTGGAATTTGATAACTGACTAATAGATCTTTTAAATTATCAGACAGACCAGACCTAAACTGACTCTTCAGGGCTGGTTCATTCCATCCTGAGGGGACACACCACCGTCTGAATTGGGTGCAATACTCCTCCGCAGGGAGATGGCCCTGAACCAGTGCCCTAAGAGTCATCTCGGCTACCAGGGCCCTGTCTGGTTCGTCATAGAAGGTACCCAGGGCCTGAAAAAAAAAACTCCACAGAAGTCAGACAACTGGCCCCAGGTAATGAGAATGCCCAGTCCTGGGGATCACCCTGTAGTAGAGAATTGATAATCCCCACGTGTTGGCTCTCGGGACCGGAGGACACGGGACACAAACGGAAGTAGAGTTTGCAACTCTCCTTAAAGGAGAGAAACCTCTTTCGGTCTCCAGAAAAGGGTTCTGGGAACTTGATCTGGGGCTCAAAATGTGGACTGGAGGACTGAGGAGTGGAATAACCTTGCCCTAACTCAAAAGAACGGAGTTTCTCTCCTAGCTCCTGCACCATCTGTGTCAGGTTAGAGACATGGTCAGTCAGGGTCATAAGAGGATTCATGATACAGTGGTTATTGGGCCTGTTAATCTGTAACAGTCACGTCCACACACACACAGGGGGAAGGATAGTGACCACTGAGCTCCACCCTCACCCCTGCCTACTTGCCTCGCGAGTCCTGATGACAGGGGACAACTGGACGACGTCCCTTACTTAGGATATGTGCAGGGAAGACAGACAAGACAAAATACGGAACGTGAACGGACCGGGTCAGAACCAAGAGAGCTACGCAGTACAAAGGGTTAAGCAAAGCATGGTCAGGAGAAGCCGGGGTCAAATACCAAGAGAGTAGAGAAGTACCAGAGGAGTCCGCAAAGAGTAGTCAGGTGGGAGCCGAGGTCACAATACCAGGAAGGATACGCAGTACAGGAGGAGTAGGCAAAGGATCGTCAGGGAACAGGATCAGGTGAGTATTCAGTAGTCCAACAAATAGCCAGGAACCTACAATTAATAGGCAACCTGTGGCCAGCAGGCTGCCTGTATTTATAGTGGGGTCTGAGGGTCATGTGACGTGGCCAGCGTCACATGACTGACAGACAGACAAGTCAAGCACCGAGTGATCAGCTCGGCGCTCAAGGCAGACCTAGAAGCAGGGAGCCACCCAGCTAGCAAAGCCGCCCTGGGAACGAGGCCAAACACAGATGCTCACTCCCGAAGCTAAGCAGCAGGTCTGCGGCTGATGGGAGACCGAGTGCGCCTTTGGTGCCCCGTGACAGTCACAGGTATTTGGGATATGGAAACGTTACACAGGATATGTACCCCAGGTAATGTCACTGTCCATGGAAAAAGTACACTGGATGTCATTGATATTTTTGGGATGCGCACACGTTACACAGGACATGTAGCACAGATAATGTCACTCTCTGCAGCGGCCCAACTATTTCACGCTATTTAGCACACACAATAAAAATTGATATTGCTGCCACACACAATAGTTTTATAAGGACTTTTGGGTCTGTAAAGTTTTAGCAATTTAGTGCAGGTTGTGCTAAAAATATATATTGCTGCTGCCACACACAATAGTCCTTAAAAGGACTTTTGGGTCTTTGACAAGTTTTTCAACTTACAAAAATATAATTTCACCTCCTACACTATCTTTCTCTTCTTCAGCAAAGATCTCCCTGACTAACACGTATGCAGGGCAGAGACTTAAGCATTGCGATCGAACACATGCGGTATTCGGCCGAATTCCGCCATGTGCCAAGAATCGAGATGCTGGTGTTTGGCTGAGCATGCTCGATTAACAATAGTTGTTCCCCCTGGCAGAAAAAAAAAAAAGCTTAGACCCATTTTCGGATCTTGTAGAACCCTCATAATCAGAAATACAGATATATATATATATATATATATATATATATATATGAAGAACAGAAGAAAAAGAAACTTTTGGAGATGGGTTCCTACTCATTTTAGGTGCATGGATTACAATGCGAGTCTATTGCTCACTAAATGTATCAGCAGTACTCTAGACCTGGGAGGATCTATATGTGTTTAATGTTTTATATGCAATGTTATGTAATGTAATGTGCTGCTATGCTATTTATTCCATCAGGGGAGGTAATTGATGACAATCAGGGGTGAACTAGCCATAGACCATACAGGGAAATTTCCTGTATTTATATGTTTTAAAGCCCTTTTAGGCGTGTATTAGTGGCAAAAATATATATATTTGCCATTCAGCGGTGCAGTTATATGTTCTAAATCCCATTTCTGCATAAATTAGTGGCACAAAAAATAGTATTTGCCATTGTGTGGTGAAGTAAGAAAATTATAGCCCTTTTTGGCATGTATTAGTGGCAAAAATATATATATTTGCCATTCAGCGGTGCAGTTATATGTTCTAAATCCCATTTCTGCATAAATTAGTGGCACAAAAAATAGTATTTGCCATTGTGTGGTGAAGTAAGAAAATTATAGCCCTTTTTGGCATGTATTAGTGGCAAAAAATATATATATTTGCTGTTCAGAGGTGCAGTTATTTGCCGTTCAGCTGTGCAGTTATATATATATATATATATATATATATATATAAAGTAAGGGCCTATTTGTCGTTCAGCGGTGCAGTTATATGTTCTAAAGCCCTTTTTTGCATGTATTAGTGGCACACAAAATAAGCATTTGCCGTTGTGTGGTGAAGTGAGAAAAAAATATATATATTTGCTGTTCAGCGGTGCAGTAATATGTTCTAAAGCCCTTTTTGGCATGTATTAGTGGCAAAAAATATATATATTATTTGACGTTCAGCGGTGCAATTATATGTTCTAAAGCCTTTTGTGGTGTGTGTATAAGTGGAAAAAAGTAAGGGCTGTGGGGATTCGCTTTGGTAGGCAGGGTAAGCGGACGCAGTACAGAGGCAAAAACAAGGTTTAAATCAAAGTTCAGTGTTTATTCACACATAGCAAGAAAACAAGCCAAAAGAAAGTGTTCAGTTTTGGTGCCTGTTCACACCACACAAAGTTCACAGTGCAAAAAAGACGTCACCTGGTCAGCAGATGATTTTCACCCAGAGTCCGCAGCAGTCTTTAGTGGCCTGTTTCCCCAGCCTATGGCTCACACAAACAGATGACTCAGTGTCTCCAAACCACAGACTCCTCAGCTCCTCTGTCATGGAGGATAATCCACCACCTGAACATGCTGGCTGGGTTTTTTATATTCCAGCCAAAACCCGGCCTGGAACCATGGGGAACAGCCACCCACCCTGCTCTTTGGCTGCTCCCAATAAGAACCGGCCCGGATTGGCTTTACAGCCATTCTAACAGTTGAAGTGTCAGATTGCACTACAGACCTGACACTTCAGGAAAAAACCTGGTTCTTACCTCACCGAGGCCAGGAACCTTGGTGACACGTATCTTCCGTCAAAGACGGCTCCTTGTTCCTTCTTACATACCTCCCCCCTTTGTTCAACCCTGAGGGGGTGAACACTTGCCAGACAGTGTACGCGGGATAGGGCATCCGCGTTTCCCTGTAACCTGCCTGCCCTGTGTTCCGCGGAAAACTTAAAATTTTGCAAAGATAAGAACCACCTGGTGACCCGAGCATTCCTCTCTTTGGCCTGGCTCATCCATTTCAAAGGGGAGTGGTCGGTCACCAGACGGAACCTTCTCCCCAAAAGGTAGTAGCGGAGAGACTCGAGTGCCCACTTGATGGCCAGGCACTCTCTCTCCACTATACTGTACCTAGTCTCGGCTGGGGTGAGCTTCCGGCTGAGGAAGACAACGGGATGCTCCTCCCCGTCAATATCTTGAGATAGTACAGCACCGAGACCTACCTCAGAGGCATCGGTCTGCACTATAAACTCCCTTTTGACCAAAACCGGGGACCCACACAGGGCCGACTTCAAAGCGGAGAAAGCCTTTTCCGCCTGCTCATTCCACTGGACCGTCACTGACTTGCGTCCCTTCAAAAGGCCTGTCAATGGTGCGGCGACTGTAGCAAAATTGGGGACAAACCTCATATAGTACCCCACCATACCCAGGAACGATTTTACTTGCCGAGTAGAGACAGGTCGGGGCCAATTCCTAATTGCCTCAATTTTGTTCACCTGAGGTTTGATCACTCCGCGCCCAATGACATACCCCAGGTACTTGGTCTCTTCTAACCCTATCGAGCACTTTTTTGGGTTAGCGGTTAAGCCAGCCTTCCTAAGGGAAGTCCACTACAGCCTGGACTTTAGGTAAGTGACTTTCCCAGTCGTTGCTATGGACAACGATATCGTCCAGGTACGCTGAAGCGTATCGACGATGTGGACTGAGTACAATATCCATTAACCTTTGAAACGTGGCAGGAGCGCCATGTAGACCAAAGGGTAATACCTTGTACTGATACAGCCCCTCTGGCGTGACGAAAGCCGTTTTTTCTTTGGCAGCCTCCGTCAAGGGTACCTGCCAGTACCCTTTGGTGAGGTCCAACACAGAAAAATACCGGGCTTGGCCCAACTTTTCAATAAGCTCATCCACCCGGGGCATGGGATACGCGTCAAACTTGGACACCTCATTAAGTTTGCGGAAGTAATTACAAAACCGCAATGTCCCGTCTGGCTTGGGTATTAATACTATCGGACTGGCCCACTCACTTTTTGACTCCTCGATGACACCCAGCTGGAGCATCAGCTGCACTTTCTCCATGATGGCTTGTCGCCTAGCCTCGGGTACCCGGTAAGGTTTTAACCGGACTTTCGCCTGAGGCTCAGTGACAATGTCATGCCGGATTACGGACGTGCGTCCAGGGAGGTCTGAGAACACATCCGTATTCTGACTAATGAACTCCCTGGCTTCCTGAGCCTGTTTAGAGGAGAGGCTGTCAGCAATTTTCACTGTGACAGCCACTTCCCCTGCTTCAGACTGAGGGGCCAAAACCGCTTCCCCTAGGAACCCTGGTCGTTGGCTGTCTTCCGTACAGGTTTCCCTTTCCTTCCACGGCTTGAGCAGATTCACATGGTACACCTGCTCCGGCTTTCGCCTCCCTGGCTGGTGTACTTTGTAATCTACTGGTCCAATTTTTTCTAGTACCTCGTAGGGCCCCTGCCACCTAGCTAGGAACTTACTATCTACCGTTGGTACCAGAACCAACACCCGATCACCCGGGTTAAAGTTTCGGACCCGAGCCTGCCGATTATAGACCCTACTCTGGGCTCGCTGCGCTGCCTCCATATGCTCCCTAACCAGAGGTAACACTGTTTCCATCCGTCCCTGCATCTGGGTGACATACTCAACTACACTTTTGTGCGGTGTGGTTTGTTGTTCCCACGCCTCTTTGGCGACGTCTAATAAACCACGAGGGTGTCTGCCGTATAGTAGTTCGAAGGGCGAGAACCCAGTAGAGGCCTGGGGCACTTCTCAGCACTGCGAACATGAGATAGGGCAGAAGAAGATCCCAGCCCCTCCCATCCTTAGACACCACTCTTTTCAGCATATTTTTTAACGTCTGGTTAAACCTCTCTACCAGGCCATCCGTTTGCGGATGATACACGGATGTCCGTAACTGTTTTATTTGGAGCAACTTACAGAGTTCCCTCATGACCTTGGACATAAATGGGGTCCCTTGGTCAGTTAGAACCTCCTTAGGCAGACCCACTCTAGAAAACATTTCCATTAACTCCTTAGCTATGAGTTTGGCTGACGTATGACGCAGTGGCACCGCCTCCGGGTACCGCGTGGCGTAGTCGAGGATGACCAGGATGTGCTGGTGCCCTCTAGCTGACTTCGGTACTGGGCCTACAAGATCCATAGCGATCCGCTCGAAGGGAACCTCGATAATCGGGAGAGGGACCAGAGGACTACGGAAATGTGGCTGGGGGCTGGTTATCTGGCAGGTTGGGCAAGACTTGCAAAACTCTTCTACCTCTCTGAACACACTGGGCCAGTAAAACCGCTGTAAAATCCGGTCCTGCGTTTTCTGCTGGCCCAGGTGTCCCCCAAGAACATGTTGGTGGGCTAATTTCAACACGAGCTTGCGATATGCCTGGGGCACCACCAGTTGTTCAATATGTTCACCCCGTAGTTTATTTACCCGGTACAGCATCTCCTGTTGAACCACAAAACGGGGGAACATAGATTCGGCCCCCGGTTGTTGCGGCTCACCCTCAACTACTACCACATTTTCCCAGGCTCGAGATAGAGTCGGATCCTGGTGTTGTGCTGTACCGAAATTATCCCTAGAGACATTGAGGTCTGCCAGCTCAGGACCCGGCGGCAAATCCTCTACGTCTCCCACCATCACACTTAACGGGGTTGTCTCCCCCTCTTCCACCGAAGTGGCGGTCACCCCTACTGCTGGTCCTTCTGACTCCGGTTCCCAAGGTTCTGGCCTCCCCCCTGAGTCAGGCCACTCTGCTAGGGGTACATCTGTCTCCCGGGTAACTTTTGTATCCGGCCAGAGTGCCGGGAACCCGGGGAAGTCTCTCCCAATGATCAATTCATATGGTAGCTTTGTGGCGACGGCCACCTCATGCATCCACCTGCCGGCCACCATTGACAGAGAGACCAGGGCGGTGGGATACTCCTTTAAGTCCCCATGTATGCAAACAACACCGACTCTTCGGCCAGTATACTCAGCCGGCCGCACGAGGGCAGCTCTTACCAGGGACACCAGGCTCCCTGAATCCAGCAGAGCCACCGCCAGAGTGCCCCCCACTTCCACCTGGCACAGGTGGCTATTGTCCATAGTCTCTGAAGTTCCTGTGGCACACAACATCCTGGCATATAATGAGTGGCGGAAGCCATAGTTGGTGTCCATGGGTTCCCCCCGATGGGGACAGTCAGCCCTTATGTGTCCAGGCTCCTGACAACGCCAGCAGACCACCGGGTTGGGGTCGGCAGGGGGTACATCCCGGGCGGGTCTAGCTGGCATCAGCCGCCGGGTCTGGGGTGGAGTTTTCCGGGGTTTGACTGGCCCCTTCCCAAAAGAACCCCCCTGTAGATTTCTGGTGGCCTCATAGCGCTCCACCAGGTCGACCATCTCCAGGGCATTATTCGGAGACACCTGGCCGATCCAGTGCTGGAGAGGGTACGGCAAAGCCCTCCAAAACACATCCGCCAACAGCCGATCCAACATAGCAGTGGGAGTCAACATGTCCGGCTGCAGCCATTTTTGCAAACGGTGCAGCAGATCATAATATTGTGGTCTAGCGGGTTCAGCCGGGTTAAATTCCCACTGATGCACCCTCTGGGCCCGGACCAATACATTCACCCCGAGTCTCGCCAGGATCTCACCTTTTACTGTCGGGTAGTCGGCCGCCTGATCATCGGGGAGATCAAACAATACTTGCTGGGGACCGGACGCCAGGAACGGAGCAACGACCTCAGCCCACTGGTCTCGGGGAAACTTTTCCCTCACGACCACTTTTTCGAAGACCGCCAGATAGGTCTCGACGTCATCCGAAGGGGTCATCTTCGGAATCGCCGCGAGGACAGCTTTCCGGGCATCGTGGACATTCTGGGACGCTCCTGACGCCTGCAACGCCATCACATGTTGCAATAGCAGCTGGTTCGTTTCTTGTTGCTGCTTGTTAGCCTCCCGCTGCTGCAAGTTAGCTTCCACGAGGGCCTTCACGACCGCCTCCATTTTGTCAGGGGATACGGGTCGTAACCTTGCCGGCTTAATGTAGGACATGCACTTGTGCCCGGATAAACAAAAACTTTTCGGCCTTCAGGCCTGCCTCACTGCGTTTGCCCGCATTCTCCACCAAATGTGGGGATTCGTTTTGGTAGGCAGGGTAAGCGGACGCAGTACAGAGGCAAAAACAAGGTTTAAATCAAAGTTCAGTGTTTATTCACACATAGCAAGAAAACAAGCCAAAAGAAAGTGTTCAGTTTTGGTGCCTGTTCACACCACACAAAGTTCACAGTGCAAAAAGACGTCACCTGGTCAGCAGATGATTTTCACCCAGAGTCCGCAGCAGTCTTTAGTGGCCTGTTTCCCCAGCCTATGGCTCACACAAACAGATGACTCAGTGTCTCCAAACCACAGACTCCTCAGCTCCTCTGTCATGGAGGATAATCCACCACCTGAACATGCTGGCTGGGTTTTTTATATTCCAGCCAAAACCCGGCCTGGAACCATGGGGAACAGCCACCCACCCTGCTCTTTGGCTGCTCCCAATAAGAACCGGCCCGGATTGGCTTTACAGCCATTCTAACAGTTGAAGTGTCAGATTGCACTACAGACCTGACACTTCAGGAAAAAACCCGGTTCTTACCTCACCGAGGCCAGGAACCTTGGTGACACGTATCTTCCGTCAAAGACGGCTCCTTGTTCCTTCTTACATACCTCCCCCCTTTGTTCAACCCTGAGGGGGTGAACACTTGCCAGACAGTGTACGCGGGATAGGGCATCCGCGTTTCCCTGTAACCTGCCTGCCCTGTGTTCCGCGGAAAACTTAAAATTTTGCAAAGATAAGAACCACCTGGTGACCCGAGCATTCCTCTCTTTGGCCTGGCTCATCCATTTCAAAGGGGAGTGGTCGGTCACCAGACGGAACCTTCTCCCCAAAAGGTAGTAGCGGAGAGACTCGAGTGCCCACTTGATGGCCAGGCACTCTCTCTCCACTATACTGTACCTAGTCTCGGCTGGGGTGAGCTTCCGGCTGAGGAAGACAACGGGATGCTCCTCCCCGTCAATATCTTGAG
Source organism: Bufo gargarizans (assembly GCF_014858855.1). Taxonomy (NCBI): domain Eukaryota; kingdom Metazoa; phylum Chordata; class Amphibia; order Anura; family Bufonidae; genus Bufo; species Bufo gargarizans. The sequence goes on from NC_058080.1 coordinate 200,051,125, forward strand.
ATAGTACAGCACCGAGACCTACCTCAGAGGCATCGGTCTGCACTATAAACTCCCTTTTGACCAAAACCGGGGACCCACACAGGGCCGACTTCAAAGCGGAGAAAGCCTTTTCCGCCTGCTCATTCCACTGGACCGTCACTGACTTGCGTCCCTTCAAAAGGCCTGTCAATGGTGCGGCGACTGTAGCAAAATTGGGGACAAACCTCATATAGTACCCCACCATACCCAGGAACGATTTTACTTGCCGAGTAGAGACAGGTCGGGGCCAATTCCTAATTGCCTCAATTTTGTTCACCTGAGGTTTGATCACTCCGCGCCCAATGACATACCCCAGGTACTTGGTCTCTTCTAACCCTATCGAGCACTTTTTTGGGTTAGCGGTTAAGCCAGCCTTCCTAAGGGAATCCACTACAGCCTGGACTTTAGGTAAGTGACTTTCCCAGTCGTTGCTATGGACAACGATATCGTCCAGGTACGCTGAAGCGTATCGACGATGTGGACTGAGTACAATATCCATTAACCTTTGAAACGTGGCAGGAGCGCCATGTAGACCAAAGGGTAATACCTTGTACTGATACAGCCCCTCTGGCGTGACGAAAGCCGTTTTTTCTTTGGCAGCCTCCGTCAAGGGTACCTGCCAGTACCCTTTGGTGAGGTCCAACACAGAAAAATACCGGGCTTGGCCCAACTTTTCAATAAGCTCATCCACCCGGGGCATGGGATACGCGTCAAACTTGGACACCTCATTAAGTTTGCGGAAGTAATTACAAAACCGCAATGTCCCGTCTGGCTTGGGTATTAATACTATCGGACTGGCCCACTCACTTTTTGACTCCTCGATGACACCCAGCTGGAGCATCAGCTGCACTTCCTCCATGATGGCTTGTCGCCTAGCCTCGGGTACCCGGTAAGGTTTTAACCGGACTTTCGCCTGAGGCTCAGTGACAATGTCATGCCGGATTACGGACGTGCGTCCAGGGAGGTCTGAGAACACATCCGTATTCTGACTAATGAACTCCCTGGCTTCCTGAGCCTGTTTAGAGGAGAGGCTGTCAGCAATTTTCACTGTGACAGCCACTTCCCCTGCTTCAGACTGAGGGGCCAAAACCGCTTCCCCTAGGAACCCTGGTCGTGGGCTGTCTTCCGTACAGGTTTCCCTTTCCTTCCACGGCTTGAGCAGATTCACATGGTACACCTGCTCCGGCTTTCGCCTCCCTGGCTGGTGTACTTTGTAATCTACTGGTCCAATTTTTTCTAGTACCTCGTAGGGCCCCTGCCACCTAGCTAGGAACTTACTATCTACCGTTGGTACCAGAACCAACACCCGGTCACCCGGGTTAAAGTTTCGGACCCGAGCCTGCCGATTATAGACCCTACTCTGGGCTCGCTGCGCTGCCTCCATATGCTCCCTAACCAGAGGTAACACTGTTTCCATCCGTCCCTGCATCTGGGTGACATACTCAACTACACTTTTGTGCGGTGTGGTTTGTTGTTCCCACGCCTCTTTGGCGACGTCTAATAAACCACGAGGGTGTCTGCCGTATAGTAGTTCGAAGGGCGAGAACCCAGTAGAGGCCTGGGGCACTTCTCACACTGCGAACATGAGATAGGGCAGAAGAAGATCCCAGCCCCTCCCATCCTTAGACACCACTCTTTTCAGCATATTTTTTAACGTCTGGTTAAACCTCTCTACCAGGCCATCCGTTTGCGGATGATACACGGATGTCCGTAACTGTTTTATTTGGAGCAACTTACAGAGTTCCCTCATGACCTTGGACATAAATGGGGTCCCTTGGTCAGTTAGAACCTCCTTAGGCAGACCCACTCTAGAAAACATTTCCATTAACTCCTTAGCTATGAGTTTGGCTGACGTATGACGCAGTGGCACCGCCTCCGGGTACCGCGTGGCGTAGTCGAGGATGACCAGGATGTGCTGGTGCCCTCTAGCTGACTTCGGTACTGGGCCTACAAGATCCATAGCGATCCGCTCGAAGGGAACCTCGATAATCGGGAGAGGGACCAGAGGACTACGGAAATGTGGCTGGGGGCTGGTTATCTGGCAGGTTGGGCAAGACTTGCAAAACTCTTCTACCTCTCTGAACACACTGGGCCAGTAAAACCGCTGTAAAATCCGGTCCTGCGTTTTCTGCTGGCCCAGGTGTCCCCCAAGAACATGTTGGTGGGCTAATTTCAACACGAGCTTGCGATATGCCTGGGGCACCACCAGTTGTTCAATATGTTCACCCCGTAGTTTATTTACCCGGTACAGCATCTCCTGTTGAACCACAAAACGGGGGAACATAGATTCGGCCCCCGGTTGTTGCGGCTCACCCTCAACTACTACCACATTTTCCCAGGCTCGAGATAGAGTCGGATCCTGGTGTTGTGCTGTACCGAAATTATCCCTAGAGACATTGAGGTCTGCCAGCTCAGGACCCGGCGGCAAATCCTCTACGTCTCCCACCATCACACTTAACGGGGTTGTCTCCCCCTCTTCCACCGAAGTGGCGGTCACCCCTACTGCTGGTCCTTCTGACTCCGGTTCCCAAGGTTCTGGCCTCCCCCCTGAGTCAGGCCACTCTGCTAGGGGTACATCTGTCTCCCGGGTAACTTTTGTATCCGGCCAGAGTGCCGGGAACCCGGGGAAGTCTCTCCCAATGATCAATTCATATGGTAGCTTTGTGGCGACGGCCACCTCATGCATCCACCTGCCGGCCACCATTGACAGAGAGACCAGGGCGGTGGGATACTCCTTTAAGTCCCCATGTATGCAAACAACACCGACTCTTCGGCCAGTATACTCAGCCGGCCGCACGAGGGCAGCTCTTACCAGGGACACCAGGCTCCCTGAATCCAGCAGAGCCACCGCCAGAGTGCCCCCCACTTCCACCTGGCACAGGTGGCTATTGTCCATAGTCTCTGAAGTTCCTGTGGCACACAACATCCTGGCATATAATGAGTGGCGGAAGCCATAGTTGGTGTCCATGGGTTCCCCCCGATGGGGACAGTCAGCCCTTATGTGTCCAGGCTCCTGACAACGCCAGCAGACCACCGGGTTGGGGTCGGCAGGGGGTACATCCCGGGCGGGTCTAGCTGGCATCGGCCGCCGGGTCTGGGGTGGAGTTTTCCGGGGTTTGACTGGCCCCTTCCCAAAAGAACCCCCCTGTAGATTTCTGGTGGCCTCATAGCGCTCCACCAGGTCGACCATCTCCAGGGCATTATTCGGAGACACCTGGCCGATCCAGTGCTGGAGAGGGTACGGCAAAGCCCTCCAAAACACATCCGCCAACAGCCGATCCAACATAGCAGTGGGAGTCAACATGTCCGGCTGCAGCCATTTTTGCAAACGGTGCAGCAGATCATAATATTGTGGTCTAGCGGGTTCAGCCGGGTTAAATTCCCACTGATGCACCCTCTGGGCCCGGACCAATACATTCACCCCGAGTCTCGCCAGGATCTCACCTTTTACTGTCGGGTAGTCGGCCGCCTGATCATCGGGGAGATCAAACAATACTTGCTGGGGACCGGACGCCAGGAACGGAGCAACGACCTCAGCCCACTGGTCTCGGGGAAACTTTTCCCTCACGACCACTTTTTCGAAGACCGCCAGATAGGTCTCGACGTCATCCGAAGGGGTCATCTTCGGAATCGCCGCGCGGACAGCTTTCCGGGCATCGTGGACATTCTGGGACGCTCCTGACGCCTGCAACGCCATCACATGTTGCAATAGCAGCTGGTTCGTTTCTTGTTGCTGCTTGTTAGCCTCCCGCTGCTGCAAGTTAGCTTCCACGAGGGCCTTCACGACCGCCTCCATTTTGTCAGGGGATACGGGTCGTAACCTTGCCGGCTTAATGTAGGACATGCACTTGTGCCCGGATAAACAAAAACTTTTCGGCCTTCAGGCCTGCCTCACTGCGTTTGCCCGCATTCTCCACCAAATGTGGGGATTCGTTTTGGTAGGCAGGGTAAGCGGACGCAGTACAGAGGCAAAAACAAGGTTTAAATCAAAGTTCAGTGTTTATTCACACATAGCAAGAAAACAAGCCAAAAGAAAGTGTTCAGTTTTGGTGCCTGTTCACACCACACAAAGTTCACAGTGCAAAAAAGACGTCACCTGGTCAGCAGATGATTTTCACCCAGAGTCCGCAGCAGTCTTTAGTGGCCTGTTTCCCCAGCCTATGGCTCACACAAACAGATGACTCAGTGTCTGCAAACCACAGACTCCTCAGCTCCTCTGTCATGGAGGATAATCCACCACCTGAACATGCTGGCTGGGTTTTTTATATTCCAGCCAAAACCCGGCCTGGAACCGTGGGGAACAGCCACCCACCCTGCTCTTTGGCTGCTCCCAATAAGAACCGGCCCGGATTGGCTTTACAGCCATTCTAACAGTTGAAGTGTCAGATTGCACTACAGACCTGACACTTCAGGAAAAAACCCGGTTCTTACCTCACCGAGGCCAGGAACCTCGGTGACACGTATCTTCCGTCAAAGACGGCTCCTTGTTCCTTCTTACAGGGCCTATTTGCCATTTAGTGGTGCAGTTTTATGTCCTAAAGCCCTTTTTGGCGTGTATTATTGGCATAAAAATATACATTATTTGACAATATGTGGTGCAGTTATATGTTCTAAACCCTTTTGTGACGTGTATAAGTGGAAAAAAGTAAAGGCATATTTGCAGTTCAGCATTGCAGTTATATGTTCTAAAGCCCTTTTTGGTATGTATTAGTGGCAAAAAAATATAAATTTTTTGCCGTTCAGCGGTTTATATGTTCTAAATCCTTTTCTGGAGTGTATAAGTGAAAAAAGTAAGAGCCTATTTGCTGTTCAGTGTTGCAATTATATGTTCTAAAGCCTTTTGTGCCGTGTATAATTGGAAAAAAGTAAGGGCCTATTTGTAATTCAGCTGTGCAGTTATATGTTCTAAAGCCTTCTTTGGCATGTATTAGTGGCACACAAAAAAAGTATTTGCCGTTGTATGGTGAAGTGAGAAAATTGCAGACTTTTTTGGGGTGTTTTAATTTCCTTTTTATTTATTTGATCTGACAGTATGTCAGACAGAGAAGTGACAGGCCCTGTACAAGGAAGTGGCAAAGGCCTAAATATTTCTGGCGCAGGCACAGGTCGCAGCAGAGTATGGCATGGCCAGGGAGCAGGCCCTGTACCCTGACCTGTTCTCAACCTGCCTCTATCCTTTTCTGTTCCCTCAGCCAAAGAAGCATTATATGCTGTGGGCTCAGCTCTACTATAAAGCAAGGATGAGCTACTAGAGGACAGTCAGCAGCTACTGGCCAACCAAGATGTGTAGGAGACATCCGCTGCTTCCTCCGGTAGGCGGGCAAGTAGTGATGAGGAGAGTGGCTCCTATGTGGTGGTCCAGGCTGCCGCAGCAACCGCTGCATCGCCCAGTGGCACGCACCTGATTTCAGGCAGTCAAGGCTCCACCACCTCAGCCGAAGGGCGCTGCCTGTCCTTCCAATCATATGCTGGTCCTTATACTCCTGCTCATCCTTCTACTCCTCATCAGTCAGTCCGTCAGAAAACGATCACCGAATCGATTGCCACGAGGCAACAGTATGTGTCTACTCATTAAATGGTGTAGAAGCTGAAAGTGCTCCTGCCCAAATTTCTGGTGCTGCAGCCCCTCCCTTTCCAAGTGGTGGATTCTGCGCCTTTCAGAGAACTGACGGCTTGTGCCAAGCCGAGGTGGAGAATCCCAAACTGTCATTTCTTTGCCACCTCCACACTGTCATAATGCCACCCTGTGGCCTCCTCCTTATACTGCTGCTGCCACCTTCACACTCTGTCATTGTGCCACTCTGTGGCCTCCTCATGATGATGCTGCTGCTGCCACCTCCACACTCTGTCATTTGTCCAATCTGTGGCCTCCTGATGCTGCTGCATCCCCCACACTGTCATTGTGCCACTCTGTAGCCTGCTCCTGATGCTGCTGCCACCTCCAGACTCTGTCATTGTGCCACTCTGTGGTCTCCTCATGCTGCTTCCACCTCACCACTTTGTCATAGGGCCACTCTGTGGACTTCTCATGCTGTTCCCACCGTCCCCACTTCATGACTAGGTCACTATTTTGCATTTAGGCCTGGCTGACATTATCATTTATTTGACACTTCTTCTGATCTGTCAGAAAGAAGGAAAAATGAGACGCACAACGGATCCTGTCTATGTAACAGCTGTAAGGCCTGCATGACATGGTCCCTATTTTGCATTAGAATTGGCTTATGATTTGGTAGCCAAAAGCAGGAGTGGGTACAAAACACAGAAGACATGCAAATATTCTATTCACGTGTCATCTCTGTTTTGGATCCATTTTTTTTTTCGCTTTAACAATATTGATTGATTACTGACCAAATGCTAACTGAATGAAGGCGGTTGCTCCACAGATAGGATCCGTTTTTGGGGGTTATTGTTCTGATGGATCAGAGGAAGGGCAAAATAATCAGTGACATCAACACAAACTTACTGCTGACACTCACTCCACTCTGTTGGGGGGGTCTCTACTTGTATAAGCGTTTAATGGAACAGGTTCTATAGAAATCTATGTGGAATCAGTGAACTGGTGTAAAAGGAGTGCGCTCTTTAACTCTATAGTAGGATCTTGGACCTCTGCACGGTTCTTTATACCCGGCTCTAATATTGACCTGTAAGGCTGAGTTTACACTTGATTTATTTGTTCAGTTTTGGCCCTGTAACTGCCCAAATAAGTGAAGTGTTCAGTGATTCTAAGGCCTCATGCACACGGCCATGTTCCGCGGCGGAGAGCGGTCCGTGGTAACACGGCCTGGATTCCTGTTAAGAGCAGGAGAGCACGGCGTCATTGGTTGCTATGACGCCGTGCGCGTCATGCAGCCGCTGCACTACAGTAACACACTCGCATAGTGTATTACTGTAGTGCAGCGGCGGCATGAAGCGCACGGCGTCATAGCAACCAATGACGCTGTACACTCCTGCTCTCAACAGGAATCCAGGCCGTGTTACCACGGACCGCTTTCACGGAACACGGCCGTGTGCATGAGGCCTAAGAGCGACGCCTGTCATCTGCATGTCATATGGACTCACAGTATTATTTCACTGCCACAGTGAATTCCCTATGCGTGTTACTGCAAGGCACAGTGTTCTACACCACTATAAAGGCTCTCTGCAGCCAGGAAATAGCTTTTTTTTAACGCAATTTGCCACGAATCAATTTGGATCGAACCAAATTTTGGGGGGAAATTCGTCAAACCGGCTGAATCTCTAATCATGTGCATATACACTTAGGCTACCTGCACACTTGTGAGAAACGTCTTGCAGAAACTCCCTGTGTGGAATTCTGTGCATTTCCGCACCAATTCTACACCAAAACCCATGTGTAACTTTTGTTTTTTCTGATTTGATAAGGCTACTTTCACACTTGCGGCAGAGTGATCTGGCACTAATACATTCCCCCAGTTATGCCAATCTGTTTATGGCCCAGTGGGAATACCAACACATCATGCCCAGACTGGGGGAGGACCTTGTACTCTGGCAGCGATACATAGATGATATTATATTCATATGGAACAAAACGGATAAGGACCTAGAATTATTTTTGGAACAGATAAATCAAAATGACAATAATCTAAAATTCACTTCCAATACCAGTAAAAAAGAAATTACCTTTTTAGACCTAACAATAAAAATCAAATCCAATCACTTAGAATGTTCTACATATCAAAAAGAAGTATCCAAAAACAATTACATATTATATTCAAGTTGCCACCTACCGAGATGGTTACTTAATATCCCAACTGGACAATTTAGACGTATAAAAAGAAATTGCACAACAAACACAACATTTGAAGATGAAGCCCAGAAAATGAAAGATCAATTCCTAATTAAGAAATATCCACCACATCTTTTGGACACATCATTATCCAAAGTAAGAAATATGGAGAGAAAAGATTTCTTCAAACCACCTATCAGAGAAATAGATAAAAAGAAAGAATCCAATGACCTAATAAGAATAATACTCCCATATAACACACACCAAAAAAAAGTTGAAACTATCATCAAAAAACACTGGCATTACATCCTTAAAGACAAGATAATTGGCCCTCTCTTAACCAACACCCCACAGATCGCCTACACCAAAGCCCCCAACTTAGCATTAAAGGTGGCACCAACCGTAAAAAATCATTAAAAAAAACACAAAATAAAGATATTCCACACAATTGGTTTAATCTAAAAGGCTTCTACAGATGCGGACGATGCAACAATTGCAAAAACACCAAATTCCTATCCTGTGACACACCCAATGTAATCTACATAATCGAATGTCCCTGTAACAAACAGTACATAGGAAGAACCAAAAGACCATTGAAAAAAAGGATATCAGAACATAGAAACAATATCAAAAACGGTTATGAAAAACACACATTATCAAACCATTACAAGATTCATCACAACAAAGACGCAAGTCAAATGAGATTTGCTGCCTTTGAAAAGGTTGAAATTAGTTGGAGAGGGGGCGACCACATATCTAAAATGTCAAGACAAGAATCTCGAAGAATCTATGATTTTGAAACTATAATACCCGACGGGCTAAATGCAGAACTGGAACTCTTTGGGTTTCTATAAATTTTTAGCATCACATCTGGAGAACCACCCATCCTTGACGGACGGACGAGTGTCCGGCTGTGTACCAGCACTTCGTCCGTTCCTTAATATGGGTATTTCATCCGCGATCACCATACACATATATCTCATGGGCCAAAACCATAAGTAAACCCAATTTCCAAGTTCAACACATTTCACTGGACTCTCATTCTTTCATATTTTAGAAAACCAGTATGAACTAAAAATAACATTAACACCCAAAAAGAAAAAAAAAACGCACATACCCCTAAAAAAAAAAAAAACGCACCGAAACCGCACATGCGTTTTATATGTTAAACAAACACAATTACCTCTAAGAATGAAAAACAACATATTACATCAATGAAATATGAAACAGACTCAATAAAAGTGTCTAACATTGAGACCAAAGGAAATAAAAGAAGAGAGTTAAAAAGAGAGAAAAGATATCCAGACCCAATCTAACAAGATAGACATAAACAATACAAAATAAGATCAAACAAAGACATGAAACACAAGATCTAGAGACTCTAGATGGAAAATAATCTTATTATCCACAATAAGCATCGATATCTTGAATTTTAACATCACAAGAAAAAAATAAAAACATTGGAAGTATAATAAGTAGCCAAAACAACACAATTTGACAAAAAACCCGTGTACTTTAAAAAAACGCATCAAAACCGCACCTGCGTTTTTCACATCATTTAATCCACAAACGTACAAATACCCTATCTCAGGCAAGAAAACCCGAAAAAAAAAAAACATTATATCTCAAAAGATAATATAGAGAAAGAAATATCTCTAAGATCGATACAGATCCACAATCAAATACAAGAGAAAAAACACAAATAAATTAAACCTCTCCTCCCAAAACATGACAATTGACATATATTAAACTTCTAACCCAATTCCAATTAGCAATATCTAGGCCGGGTCTTTGGTGGGATAATAAAGAGGTGGGTATAAAAAGTGGGCAGTCCAATGAAACCAATATGGCCACTGATGAAGTGGTAGGAACACCTCGAAACGCGTATGGCAACTTGCATTACCTTGCGACTACCCACCAAAACCCACGCCTCTGCTAAGAAGAACTTCAGAGGATCACTAAGATACGAGAAATCTCTTGCGAATCTCATAAGAGATAATACAAAGAAAAAGTCATCCAGTGAACGGCCAACAACCACGCGGCGCATCACGTGAGACGCCGACCTAGCCGTGCATGGACAAGCCATCAGAAAAAGCGCATCAATTACCACTTACCTAGACGCCGATCCAGCGAGACACAACGTGCGATACACAGTGTGCACCAGCTACAACGCTATCAAACAGGTACCTAACTCAGACCGACGGGTGAGTACAACTAATTGCTGTGTGGGACGCCACCAGCAATAAACCATAAGCGAACATTATATTATCAACTATTGGTTTTAACAGAAGATTTACTTGGACCATCGCATGTTAATTATACCTACAGAGACTATTTTTTCAGTTACTCTATATATATTTTTTCAGTTACTCTATTGATACTTACATATATTTTTTCAATTACTCTATTGATACTTATATATCTATTTATTATCTCTTATTATTTTTTAAGTATTTTACCTTTTATCTTCAACCTTTGGACATACCTAGGATATATCCTGGACATTATTGGATCCCCCTATATTCACATGCTATTTTTGTAACGTTTTTTGTATATCGACCACTTCCTCACTGATCACTTCCGAATATTTTTCGATTATTATTATATATATATTTCATATTTTTTCGATTATTTTCCGATTACTTTCCCATTTTTCGATTATACTTATAACCCTTAATCCTTCACAACCAAGGTGACCACCCCACCCACATCCACACAACCGACAAACCATTTTAATTTTAAATTTTAAATAATAATTTTTAATGAACTAAAATAAAAACCAACTTTTTTAACATAAAATTCTGTAAAACGTTAACCAATAAATATTCTTAAAAACCAGATAAAGAGTGCCTGTCGACTTTTCTTACTTTTCTTCATACATACTTACCAGTGGGTAGGTGAACCACTTCCGACAAGAGCACCACTCCAGGGAATAGTCTGGGAGAGCCACTATTACTCTTTCAAAACCTACTAATACATTCCTATGGAAAAAATGCCGGATTCGGCATTCTGGCAGTTTTTTTTCGCCGGAGATGGAACCGTAGCATGCTGCGGTTTTATCTTTTGGCTGATCAGTCAAAATGACTGAACTGAAGACATCCTTATGCATCCTGAATGGATTACTCTCCATTCAGAATGCATGGGGCTATACCTGATCAGTAGAGTTGAGCGAACACCTGGATGTTCGGGTTCGAGAAGTTCGGCCGAACTTCCCGAAAATGTTCGGTTTCGGTATCCGAACCCGATCCGAACTTCGTCCCGAACCCGAACCCCATTGAAGTCAATGGGGACCCGAACTTTTCGGCACTAAAACGGCTGTAAAACAGCCCAGGAAAGGGCTAGAGGGCTGCAAAAGGCAGCAACATGTAGGTAAATCCCATGCAAACAAATGTGGATAGGGAAATGAATTAAAATAAAAATTAAATAAATAAAAATTAACCAAAATCAATTGGAGAGAGGTCCCATAGCAGAGAATCTGGCTTCCCGTCACCCACCACTGGAACAGTCCATTCTCAGATATTTAGGCCCCGGCACCCAGGCAGAGGAGAGAGGTCCCGTAACAGACAATCTGGCTTCATGTCAGCAGAGAATCAGTCTTCATGTCATAGCAGAGAATCAGGCTTCACGTCACCCACCAATGCAACAGTCCATTTTCATAAATTTAGGCCCAGCACCCAGGCAGAGGAGAGAGGTCCCGTAACAGACAATCTGGCTTCATGTCAGCAGAGAATTAGTCTGCATGTCATAGCAGAGAATCAGGCTTCACGTCAGCCACCAATGCAACAGTCCATTGTCAGATATTTAGGCCCAGCACCCAGGCAGAGGAGAGAGGTCCCGTAACAGAGGATCTGGCTTCATGTCATCAGAGAATCAGTCTTCATATTATAGCAGAGAATCAGGCTTCACGTCACCCACCACTGCAACAGTCCATTTTCATAAATTTAGGCCCAGCACCCAGGCAGAGGAGAGAGGTCCCGTAACAGACAATCTGGCTTCATGTCAGCAGAGAATCAGTCTTCATGTCATAGCAGAGAATCAGGCTTCACGTCACCCACCACTGTAAGAGTCCATTTTCATAAATTTAGGCCCAGCACCCAGGCAGAGGAGAGAGGTCCCGTAACAGACAATCTGGCTTCATGTCAGCAGAGAATCAGTCTTCATGTCATAGCAGAGAATCAGGCTTCACGTCAGAGTCCATTTTCATAAATTTAGAGGTCCAGAGAATTAGTCTGCATATCATAGCAGAGAATGAGGCTTCACGTCAGCCACCACTGCAACAGTCCATTGGCATATATTTAGGCCCAGCACCCAGGCAGAGGAGAGAGGTCCCGTAACAGAGGATCTGGCTTCATGTCAGCAGAGAATCAGTCTGCATGTCATAGCAGAAAATCAGGCTTCAAGTCAGCCACCACTGCAACAGTCCATTGTCAGATATTTAGGCCCCGGCACCCAGGCAGAGGAGAGAGGTCCCGTAACAGACAATCTGGCTTCATGTCAGCAGAGAATCAGTCTTCATGTCATAGCAGAGAATCAGGCTTCACGTCACCCACCAATGCAACAGTCCATTTTCATAAATTTAGGCCCAGCACCCAGGCAGAGGAGAGAGGTCCCGTAACAGACAATCTGGCTTCATGTCAGCAGAGAATTAGTCTGCATGTCATAACAGAGAATCAGGCTTCACGTCAGCCACCAATGCAACAGTCCATTGTCAGATATTTAGGCCCAGCACCCAGGCATAGGAGAGAGGTCCCGTAACAGAGGATCTGGCTTCATGTCATCAGACAATCAGTCTTCATATTATAGCAGAGAATCAGGCTTCACGTCACCCACCACTGCAACAGTCCATTTTCATAAATTTAGGCCCAGCACCCAGGCAGAGGAGAGAGGTCCCGTAACAGACAATCTGGCTTCATGTCAGCAGAGAATCAGTCTTCATGTCATAGCAGAGAATCAGGCTTCACGTCACCCACCACTGTAAGAGTCCATTTTCATAAATTTAGGCCCAGCACCCAGGCAGAGGAGAGAGGTCCCGTAACAGACAATCTGGCTTCATGTCAGCAGAGAATCAGTCTTCATGTCATAGCAGAGAATCAGGCTTCACGTCAGAGTCCATTTTCATAAATTTAGAGGTCCAGAGAATTAGTCTGCATATCATAGCAGAGAATGAGGCTTCACGTCAGCCACCACTGCAACAGTCCATTGGCATATATTTAGGCCCAGCACCCAGGCAGAGGAGAGAGGTCCCGTAACAGAGGATCTGGCTTCATGTCAGCAGAGAATCAGTCTGCATGTCATAGCAGAAAATCAGGCTTCACGTCAGCCACCACTGCAACAGTCCATTGTCAGATATTTAGGCCCCGGCACCCAGGCAGAGGAGAGAGGTCCCGTAACAGACAATCTGGCTTCATGTCAGCAGAGAATCAGTCTTCATGTCATAGCAGAGAATCAGGCTTCACGTCACCCACCAATGCAACAGTCCATTTTCATAAATTTAGGCCCAGCACCCAGGCAGAGGAGAGAGGTCCCGTAACAGACAATCTGGCTTCATGTCAGCAGAGAATTAGTCTGCATGTCATAGCAGAGAATCAGGCTTCACGTCAGCCACCAATGCAACAGTCCATTGTCAGATATTTAGGCCCAGCACCCAGGCAGAGGAGAGAGGTCCCGTAACCGAGGATCTGGCTTCATGTCATCAGAGAATCAGTATTCATATTATAGCAGAGAATCAGGCTTCACGTCACCCACCACTGCAACAGTCCATTTTCATAAATTTAGGCCCAGCACCCAGGCAGAGGAGAGAGGTCCCGTAACAGACAATCTGGCTTCATGTCAGCAGAGAATCAGTCTTCATGTCATAGCAGAGAATCAGGCTTCACGTCACCCACCACTGTAAGAGTCCATTTTCATAAATTTAGGCCCAGCACCCAGGCAGAGGAGAGAGGTCCCGTAACAGACAATCTGGCTTCATGTCAGCAGAGAATCAGTCTTCATGTCATAGCAGAGAATCAGGCTTCACATCAGAGTCCATTTTCATAAATTTAGAGGTCCAGAGAATTAGTCTGCATATCATAGCAGAGAATGAGGCTTCACGTCAGCCACCACTGCAACAGTCCATTGGCATATATTTAGGCCCAGCACCCAGGCAGAGGAGAGAGGTCCCGTAACAGAGGATCTGGCTTCATGTCAGCAGAGAATCAGTCTGCATGTCATAGCAGAAAATCAGGCTTCACGTCAGCCACCACTGCAACAGTCCATTGTCAGATATTTAGGCCCAGCACCCAGGCAGAGGAGAGAGGTCCCGTAACAGAGGATCTGGCTTCATGTCAGCAGAGAATTAGTCTGCATGTCATAGCAGAGAATCAGGCTTCACGTCACCCAACATTGGAACAGTCCATTGGCATATATTTAGGCCCTGGCACCCAGACAGAGGAGAGGTTCATTCAACTTTGGGTAGCCTCGCAATATAATGGTAAAATGAAAATAAAAATAGGATTGAATGAGGAAGTGCCCTGGAGTCCAATAATATATGGTTAAGGGGAGGTAGTTAATGTCTAATCTGGACAAGGGATGGACAGATCCTGTGGGATCCATGCCTGGTTCATTTTTATGAACGTCAGCTTGTCCACATTGGCTGTAGACAGGCGGCTGCGTTTGTCTGTAATGACGCCCCTGCCGTGCTGAATACACGTTCAGACAAAACGCTGGCCGCCGGGCAGGCCAGCACCTCCAAGGCATAAAAGGCTAGCTCTGGCCACGTGGACAATTTAGAGACCCAGAAGTTGAATGGGGCTGAACCATCAGTCAGTACGTGGAGGGGTGTGCACATGTACTGTTCCACCATGTTAGTGAAATGTTGCCTCCTGCTAACACGTTGCGTATCAGGTGGTGGTGCAGTTAGCTGTGGCGTGTTGACAAAAGTTTTCCACATCTCTGCCATGCTAACCCTGCCCTCAGAGGAGCTGGCCGTGACACAGCTGCCTTGGCAACCTCTTGCTCCTCCTCTGCCTTGGCCTTGGGCTTCCACTTGTTCCCCTGTGACATTTGGGAATGCTCTCAGTAGCGCGTCTACCAACGTGCGCTTGTACTCGCGCATCTTCCTATCACGCTCCAGTGCAGGAAGTAAGGTGGGCACATTGTCTTTGTAGCGTGGATCCAGCAGGGTGTCAACCCAGTAGTCCGCACAGGTAAAAATGTGGGCAACTCTGCTGTCGTTGCGCAAGGCACTGCAGCATGTAGTCGCTCATGTGTGCCAGGCTGCCCAGGGGTAAGGACAAGCTGTCCTCTGTGGGAGGCGTATCGTCATCGTCCTGCCTTTCCCCCCAGCCACGCACCAGTGATGGACCCGAGCTGCGTTGGGTGCCACCCCGCTGTGACCATGCTTCATCCTCATCCTCCTCCACCTCCTCCTCATCCTCGTCCTCCTCGTCCTCCAGTAGTGGGCCCTGGCTGGCCACATTTGTACCTGGCCTCTGCTGTTGCCAAAAACCTCCCTCTGAGTCACTTCGAAGAGACTGGCCTGAAAGTGCTAAAAATGACCCCTCTTCCTCCTCCTCCTCCTCCTGGGCCACCTCCTCTTCCACCATCGCCCTAAGTGTTTTCTCAAGGAGACATAGAAGTGGTATTGTAACGCTGATAACGGCGTCATCGCCACTGGCCATGTTGGTGGAGTACTCGAAACAGCGCAACAGGACACACAGGTCTCGCATGGAGGCCCAGTCATTGGTGGTGAAGTGGTGCTGTTCTGTAGTGCGACTGACCCGTGCGTGCTGCAGCTGAAACTCCACTATGGCCTGCTGCTGCTCGCACAGTCTGTCCAGCATGTGCAAGGTGGAGTTCCACCTGGTGGGCACGTCGCATATGAGGCGGTGAGCGGGAAGGCCGAAGTTACGCTGTAGCGCAGACAGGCGAGCAGCAGCAGGATGTGAACGCCGGAAGCGCGAACAGACGGCCCGCACTTTATGCAGCAGCTCTGACATGTCGGGGTAGTTGTGAATGAACTTCTGCACCACCAAATTCAGCACATGCGCCAAGCAAGGGATGTGCGTCAAATTGGCTAGTCCCAGAGCTGCAACGAGATTTCGCCCATTATCACACACCACCAGGCCGGGCTTGAGGCTCACCGGCAGCAACCACTCGTCGGTCTGTTGTTCTATACCCCGCCACAACTCCTGTGCGGTGTGGGGCCTGTCCCCCAAACATATGAGTTTCAGAATGGCCTGCTGACGTTTACCCCGGGCTGTGCTGAAGTTGGTGGTGAAGGTGTGTGGCTGACTGGATGAGCAGGTGGAAGAAGAGGAGGAGGAAGCCGAGAAGGAGGAGGTGGCAACAGGAGGCAAAGAATGTTGCCCTGCGATCCTTGGCGGCGGAAGGACGTGCGCCAAACAGCTCTCCGCCTGGGGCCCAGCTGCCACTACATTTACCCAGTGTGCAGTTAGGGAGATATAGCGTCCCTGGCCGTGCTTACTGGTCCACGTATCTGTGGTTAGGTGGACCTTGCTACAGATGGCGTTGCGCAGTGCACACTTGATTTTATCGGATACTTGGTTGTGCAGGGAAGGCACGGCTCTCTTGGAGAAGTAGTGCCGGCTGGGAACAACATACTGTGGGACAGCAAGCGACATGAGCTGTTTGAAGCTGTCTGTGTCCACCAGCCTAAATGACAGCATTTCATAGGCCAGTAGTTTAGAAATGCTGGCATTCAGGGCCAGGGATCGAGGGTGGCTAGGTGGGAATTTACGCTTTCTCTCAAATGTTTGTGAGATGGAGAGCTGAACGCTGGCGTGTGACATGGTTGAGATGCTTGGTGACGGAGGTGGTGGTGGTGTTGGTGGTACATCCCCTGTTTGCTGGGCGGCAGGTGCCAACGTTCCTCCAGAGGCGGAGGAAGAGGCCGAGGCGGCAGCAGCAGAAGAGGCCGAGGCGGCAGCAGCAGAAGAGGTAGCAGGGGGAGCCTGAGTGACTTCCTTGGTTTTAAGGTGTTTACTCCACTGCAGTTCATGCTTTGCATGCAGGTACCTGGTCATGCAGGTTGTGCTCAGGTTCAGAACGTTAATGCCTCGCTTCAGGCTCTGATGGCACAGCGTGCAAACCACTCGGGTCTTGTCGTCAGCACATTGTTTGAAGAAGTGCCATGCCAGGGAACTCCTTGAAGCTGCCTTTGGGGTGCTCGGTCCCAGATGGCGGCGGTCAGTAGCAGACGGAGTCTCTTGGCGGCGGGTGTTCTGCTTTTGCCCACTGCTCCCTCTTTTGCTACGCTGTTGGCTTGGTCTCATCACTGCCTCTTCCTCCAAACTGTGAAAGTCAGTGGCACGACCTTCATTCCATGTGGGGTCTAGGACCTCATCGTCCCCTGCATCGTCTTCCACCCAGTCTTGATCCCTGACCTCCTGTTCAGTCTGCACACTGCAGAAAGACGCAGCAGTTGGCACCTGTGTTTCGTCATCATCAGAGACATGCTGAGGTGGTATTCCCATGTCCTCATCATCAGGAAACATAAGTGGTTGTGCGTCAGTGCAGTCTATGTCTTCCACCGCTGGGGAAGGGCTAGGTGGATGCCCTTGGGAAACCCTGCCAGCAGAGTCTTCAAACAGCATAAGAGACTGCTGCATAACTTGAGGCTCAGACAGTTTCCCTGATATGCATGGGGGTGATGTGACAGACTGATGGGGTTGGTTTTCAGGCGCCATCTGTGCGCTTTCTGCAGAAGACTGGGTGGGAGATAATGTGAACGTGCTGGATCCACTGTCGGCCACCCAATTGACTAATGCCTGTACCTGCTCAGGCCTTACCATCCTTAGAACGGCATTGGGTCCCACCATATATCGCTGTAAATTCTGGCGGCTACTGGGACCTGAGGTAGTTGGTACACTAGGACGTGTGGATGTGGCAGAACGGCCACGTCCTCTCCCAGCACCAGAGGGTCCACTAACACCACCACGACCATGTCCAAGTCCGCGTCCCTTACTAGATGTTTTCCTCATTGTTATGGTTCACCACAACAACAAAAATATTATTTGGCCCAATGTATTGTATTCAAATTCAGCTGGATATAAATTTGAGGCCTAGTATTTAGGCGCTGGGTGACCGGTATGGATTTAGTGACAGAATTAGACTTGGAAATGCACAGTAGCGTGTGTGTGAAGTTATTCTGAATGACCCTATGTGCACCTTGAATATTATATACCCTTTTAGGGATAGATTTCAAATAGCTCTGATATAGCAGAAACCACTAAATTATGAAATTTCTAAATTGGGAATTGTATTTCAACCCAGAACAAAAAATGTGCTTTGACGGACACTAAATAACTTGCCCATCCACAACAGGACAGCGGTAACGACAGATTTAGCGGGATATACATTTGAGGCCTAGTATTTAGGCGCTGGGTGACCGGTATGGATTTAGTGACAGAATTAGACTTGGAAATGCACAGTAGCGTGTGTGTGAAGTTATTCTGAATGACCCTATGTGCACCTTAAATATTATATACCCTTTTAGGGATAGATTTCAAATAGCTCTGATATAGCAGAAACCACTAAATTATGAAATTGCTAAATTGGGAATTGTATTTCAACCCTGAACAAAAAATGTGCTTTGACGGACACTAAATAACTTGCCCAGCCACAACAGTACAGCGGTAACGACAGATTTAGCGGGATATAAATTTGAGGCCTAGTATTTAGGCGCTGGGTGACCGGTATGGATTTAGTGACAGAATTAGACTGGGATATGGCCAAAAAATAGCCACACTATTGCTGGTTATATGCACTTGGTGTGACAGCTTGACCAACCACACTACTGAGGGTTAAATGCACTTGGTGACGGGCGCAGCTTGCCCCTGATGTAGTATATGGCCAAAAAATTAACAGACTATTGCTGGTTAAATGCACTTGGTGTGACAGCTTCACCCTGATGTAGGCTTTAGCCAAAAAACAACCACACCATTGAGGGTTAAATGCACTTGGTGACAGGCACAGCTTGCCCCTGATGTAGTATATGGCCAAAAAATGAACAGACTATTGCTGGTTAAATGCACTTGGTGTGACAGCTTGACCAACCACACTACTGAGGGTTAAATGCACTTGGTGACGGGCGCAGCTTGCCCCTGATGTAGTATATGGCCAAAAAATGAACAGACTATTGCTGGTTAAATGCACTTGGTGTGACAGCTTGACCAACCACACTACTGAGGGTTAAATGCACTTGGTGACGGGCGCAGCTTGCCCCTGATGTAGTATATGGCCAAAAAATGAACAGACTATTGCTGGTTAAATGCACTTGGTGTGACAGCTTGACCAACCACACTACTGAGGGTTAAATGCACTTGGTGACGGGCGCAGCTTGCCCCTGATGTAGTATATGGCCAAAAAATGAACAGACTATTGCTGATTAAATGCACTTGGTGTGACAGCTTGACCAACCACACTACTGAGGGTTAAATGCACTTGGTGACAGGCGCAGCTTGCCCCTGATTTAGTATATGGCCAAAAAATTAACAGACTATTGCTGGTTAAATGCACTTGGTGTGACAGCTTCACCCTGATGTAGGCTTTAGCCAAAAAACAACCACACCATTGAGGGTTAAATGCACTTGGTGACAGGCGCAGCTTGCCCCTGATGTAGTATATGGCCAAAAAATAAACAGACTATTGCTGGTTAAATGCACTTGGTGTGACAGCTTGACCAACCACACTACTGAGGGTTAAATGCACTTGGTGACGGGCGCAGCTTGCCCCTGATGTAGTATATGGCCAAAAAATGAACAGACTATTGCTGGTTAAATGCACTTGGTGTGACAGCTTGACCAACCACACTACTGAGGGTTAAATGCACTTGGTGACGGGCGCAGCTTGCCCCTGATGTAGTATATGGCCAAAAAATGAACAGACTATTGCTGGTTAAATGCACTTGGTGTGACAGCTTGACCAACCACACTACTGAGGGTTAAATGCACTTGGTGACGGGCGCAGCTTGCCCCTGATGTAGTATATGGCCAAAAAATGAACAGACTATTGCTGATTAAATGCACTTGGTGTGACAGCTTGACCAACCACACTACTGAGGGTTAAATGCACTTGGTGACAGGCGCAGCTTGCCCCTGATTTAGTATATGGCCAAAAAATTAACAGACTATTGGTGGTTAAATGCACTTGGTGTGACAGCTTCACCCTGATGTAGGCTTTAGCCAAAAAACAACCACACCATTGAGGGTTAAATGCACTTGGTGACAGGCGCAGCTTGCCCCTGATGTAGTATATGGCCAAAAAATAAACAGACTATTGCTGGTTAAATGCACTTGGTGTGACAGCTTCACCCTGATGTAGGCTTTAGCCAAAAAACAACCACACCATTGAGGGTTAAATGCACTTGGTCGCAGCTTGGATGCACTTGGTCGCAGCACCACACAAGACACAAAATGGCCGCCGATCACCCCAGAAAAAAGTGACTGACAAACGGTCTGGGCAGCCTAAAAACAGTGAGCAATTGAATTTCAGCAGCTCAATGATGCACAGCTGCAGATCGATCGATTAATCAAGTCCTTTGGAGGAGTTAATCTGCCTAATCTCGCCCTACTGTCGCAGCCGCAACCTCTCCCTACGCTAATCAGAGCAGAGTGCCGGGCGGCGCTATGTGACTCCAGCTTAAATAGAGGCTGGGTCACATGGTGCTCTGGCCAATCACAGCCATGCCAATAGTAGGCATGGCTGTGACGGCCTCTTGGGGCAAGTAGTATGACGCTTGTTGATTGGCTGCTTTGCAGCCTTTCAAAAAGCACCAAGAAAGCGTCACAAAAGCGCCAAGAAAGCGACGAACACCGAACCCGAACCCGGACTTTTACGAAAATGTCCGGGTTCGGGTCCGTGTCACGGACACCCCAAAATTCGGTACGAACCCGAACTATACAGTTCGAGTTCGCTCATCCCTACTGATCAGTTCTTTTCCGGCATTGAGACCTTTTTACGGAACTCAGTGCCTGAAAAGAAAAATGCTAGTGTGAAAGTACCCTAAAGTCTTGTAGCAGATCTTACCATTGCATTAGTAAAATAAAAATAAAATACATCAATCCCATACTGTACATCTCAGAACAAGTCTCAAAACACTCCAGTGATCAGGGATACAAAGAAAAGCAATAAAGTGTACAATGACTTGGAGCGTGCAGATATCACTGTTAAAATAAAGTTTATTTAAAATAGAATCAGTTTTGACAGATAAATCTTACCACTGCACGGGTGATACTCAGTCTCTCCTCCTTAAAAGCCGGTCTGCAGTGCTGGCCAAATTCCACTTGTCACTTCGGCGGTCCAGTGGTCTTTATAGCTTATTCCTTTAGGCCTCATGCACACGGCTTCTGTGCCGCCATTCTTTCCATTGGGGACTGCAATTTGCGGTCCCTAATGCACAGGCAATATTCATGCGACGGACAGGACAGATCAAGACCCATTCGTCTTGAATGGGTCCGTGATCTGCCGTACCGCAAAAATATAGAACAGCTCTGGATTGCGGACCCATTCAAGTGAATAGGTCCGCATTAGTGTTGATTGAACACCAAAGTGCTCGTGTGCTCTGGTGCTCGAGTAGAACACTTCCCGATGCTTGGCTGCTCTACAGAACACCCGAGCATAATGGAAGTCAATGGG
The DNA here is from genome assembly GCF_014858855.1 of Bufo gargarizans. Taxonomy (NCBI): domain Eukaryota; kingdom Metazoa; phylum Chordata; class Amphibia; order Anura; family Bufonidae; genus Bufo; species Bufo gargarizans. The sequence continues at coordinate 200,072,522 of NC_058080.1, forward strand.
AGAACCCGAGCTTTAAACCAGGCACCCCCGGCTCTGAAGAGGGGAGGGTGTCGAGACTCTAGTTCGGCTTAGGAGTCCCTGCTCTGATTCCATATATAGCGTCAGTGCTTGGGGACACCCCAGTGTATTTAAATCTAATTTAGCCTCTATTTATGAAAATTTTCTGGTGGGATTCAAACTACCAACCGTCCACATTGCAGCCACAAATCTTATCCACTACACCAGGGATGGCCAACCTGAGGCTCTCCAGCTGTTGCAAAACTACAACTCCCATCATGCCCGGACAGTCTACAGCTATCAGCCTACAGCAGGGTATGGTAGGAGTTGTAGTTTTGCAACAGCTGGAGAGCCGCAAGTTGGCCATGCCTGCACTACTACTATAGAGCTGCATGGCCAGCTACTTACAAAAAAAAAAATATAAAAAAAAATATCAGACTTCTGCTGTAAAGGAATACTTACTACTAGTAAATATTCCCATACAGCAGAAGTCTCATATTATTTTTTTTTGTACCTGGCTATGCAGACCTATAGTGTAGTGGTTCAAATCCCGTCAGAAATAGAGGCTACATTTAATTTAAACATAAGATTTTAGCCATAATATATTTACGTATATTATTATATATTTAGAATATATAATATAAATATTAATATATGTAAATATATTATGGCTAAAACATCAATAATAGTTTCCTACATATTATGCATTCATATATATCAGAAGTATGATTTTACATATATATATATATATATATATATATATATATATAGCAAAGAAAGGTTTGCAGCACTCCTTGCTGGGGGTATATATATATATATATATATATACCCCCAGTAAGGAGTGCTGCGAACCTTTCTTTGCTGTTTGCTGTCCTGAGTCGAGGGACTATCGCGGGCACCCTACATCCTATACAAGTTCTCAAGGGAGTGCTGCACATTTTTTACAATTACTAAATAAAATATATAAATTTAATTTTGCCTCTATTTCTTAAAATGATTCTGGCGGGATTTGAACTCACAACCTTCTACATTACAGCCAAGAACCTTAACCACTGCACTATAGAGCTGCATGACCAGTTGCTAAAAAATAATATATAATAATAATATTAGACTTCTGCTGTATAGGAATACTTTCTTTTTTTTTTTTTTATAAAGTAACTGGCCATGCAGCTCTATTGTGTAGTGGTTAACATTCTTGGCTGTAATGTAGAAAATTGGGAGTTTGAATCCTGCCAGAAACTTTTCAGAAATAGAGGCTAAATTAGATTTAAATACACTGACTCGAGCATCGCGATATTCGGCCGAGCATGCTCTATTAACAGTAGTCCACATCTGTGATGCGGGGAGCAGACGGCCGTTTGCGTGAAGCCTTAGACAAATTCTTAAAATGAAATAAAATTAATGCTTATGAAAATGTGAAGTTTGGTTCTCAATCCGCTTTCCTAAAACTCACATCCCCACCAATCCATTGGTTGAATTTGTGGACTTGTGTAATTTTTTTAACCATACTAACTATGTAACTATCTGCTTTCTTTCAGTAAATTACCACCTTTCAGTGATTGAACTTGATAGATCTTTAGTTTAACCATACCATGAACCCAGCAGGAGAAGACACGTCAAACAATTTACATCTACTGTTACATGATTGAGGCTCTACACAACAAAAATAAATGAAATGCTGACATTCTCTCCGTCTAAAATGCTTTTTTTACAATGTATGTCTAGCTTGACCTTTTAGAAGAAGAAAATGTTGCACATGCTTTTAAAATGTAGGGCCTCCTTGTAACAAAGGCTAAACTCACGTTTTGTGCTTACATTCGAACAGACAGACAGAGGTACGTGACCGCATGATTATTTGTATTTGTCTGCAACCGTACTGACTGCAGCAAAAAAAATATTGAACCACAATATGCATTATACCATATTTATATTTGCAGACTGTTGCACTCAGAACTGCGTGGACTGTGGTATTCCCAATTTATTTAGGTAAAACATATGGCAAAAAGGGCTGTTTTATTATAAGTTTGTCCAGTAGAGTGTCACTTTACTACCACAACTCTTCTACATGACGCAGTTAAGATCATAAGTATAGTAAGGGTAGTAGATCAGGACAGAACAGTTATCCAGGCGGAAGCAAAATGCTTGAGGAGTCCAATTAATAAGACCTCTACACAAGACTCCTCAAGTGGATCAAGCCACTCATTTAAACTCAAGACTTTAAAGGGGTTGTCTCACTTCTGCAAATAGTAGAGATGAGCGAAATATTGGAAAATTCCATTTGGCTGCTTCGCTAAATTTTACAAAAAAAACTAGGTTCGTCACTAATTATTTCATCATAAAGTGCATTTCTTTGTAAGTAGTGGGTGCAATGACAGAGAACGGTGATTGCGCCATCTCCTGTCATTGTACCGCTCAGATTCTGCGTTCATAGCTGATCGTGGCATCTGACAATAATATTACAGTGAAAAAAATAAAAAAAAAAAATAAATCATACTTACCTCATCCATTTGATCGCAATTGTCATGCTTGTACACTGTAAAAAAAAAAGCAGCAGCCTATGCACGCTCCCATGGTCCCAGCCGCCAAAGACGTCGGCACATTTTCTTACAGTGTGCAAGCACGACCACTGCTGCTGGATTGCAGTGTGGTCAAAACCATGGAAACAAGCAGTGTATAATGCAATGGAAAAATTAATCCAGTCAGCAAAGGAGACAATATGGACAATCACAATACATTAGCAAGTGTCTTGTATTAACTTTCTGTACATGATAAAGGCCACTTGCTGAAGTGAGACAACCCCTTTAATACAAGCCACTTACTAATGTATTGTGATTGTCCATATTGTCTCCTTTGCTGGCTGGATTCATTATATAACCTTTATTACGGTCACTTAAAATTCCCTGAAAGAGGAACAGCTAATGCAACAATAGACAATTCAACAAGGACCTAAAAGAATTCAAGGAGAACAGGGCCTACCAGTTCACTGGGGGATCTCAACCCCCCTCGGAGACCGACGTCTCTTCATCCGAGCAGGAATTTTCTGACTCTGAACCCCCACAAAACAGGGGAAAGGGTAACTATAGAGGAGGCCAGAGAAGAGGTGGAAGAGGTGGTAGAGGCCGTTACAATAATAAGAAATGGGCAAAATCGGACAACAAAGGGGGCGACTACCTTTCCCCGGCACCTTGTCAGTCCTCTTCCTCCTCCGCTGCCTCTCTTCCCTCCCTTACATCTCAGGGGAATTTTTTAGCCAGGGGGGGGCCTTACGATCTTCGCAATCGAGTCTAGAGAAGATTACTAGGAAGGTTGCTGTTGATGAGTTACAGATCATAAATCTCTCTACACGGACCCTCAGTGCCATTGAAGAGAGTATCCTTAAAAAGGGCTTATCCTTTGTCCCCACCACTAGGTTTGATGCATTTGTGTGGACCAAGGATCTAAATTTATTTTCAAGGAAACTCAAATGGCATAAATTCATGAAAAATAACAACAAAGCCACTTGTGAGCAATTGGGGTTACAAGAAAGTGACTATGCGGATTTCAAAATCCTCTGTGATCTTATGGAGGAAGGCACACGGACACCTGGTCAAGGTCCATTCACTGATCTTCGACCCAAAAGTAAGAAACCTGCACCTCCTATGAATTATGATCATATAGAAATATTCTTAAAAATGACCACAGAGGAAATTGAAAGACTGCCCGTTAACTCATCACACTTCCATAATCTTTCCGGCCCGGAGATGGAGGCCCTTCGGGGACTAGAAAAAGATACTACAATAATAATTAAGCCTGCCGATAAGGGCGGGAATTTAGTGATTATGGGTCACATAGAATACAAAAACATGTGTGAACGCCTATTGAATGATCGCGGTTGTTATAGAGTGCTGCCCTCGGACCCCACAGATATTTTTTTGAAAGAACTGGAGAATATTTTGATGGATGGCCTCTTTAAAAAGGTCATCTCTGATGTTGAATACCGTTTTCTGTTGCCGAGCACACCCCAGATTGCTACTTTCTATGGTTTACCTAAAATCCACAAGGGCACCTCTCCATTAAAGGGGCGCCCTATTGTATCTGGGGTGGGCTCGGTAACACAGAACAGTGGGATCTATATCGATCATGTACTTAAGGGTTTTGTATCGGCATTGCCCTCATATACGCGAGACTCTATGGATTTTTTACGAAAGATTGAATCCATTAGCATCGAAACATCTTGCTCGTTGGCGAGCATAGATGTAGAGTCTTTGTATAGCTGTATTCCTCATGAAAGGGGTCTGGAGGCGGTATCTGATTTCCTTAGAACCAGGGCTGTCTCACATAGATATCATAACGATTTTGTTTTGAGGCTCTTGGAATTTGTTCTCACTCACAATTTCTTTCTTTTTGACATGCGTATATCTTCCACCAGCTCAGGGGGACAGCGATGGGGAGTTCATGTGCCCCATCGTACGCTAATCTCTTCCTGGGCTGGTGGGAGGACAAAGTGGTGTTTCCAGACACACAGACCTGGTGGGTAGATAAGATCACACTATGGACAAGATACATCGATGATGTTTTTATAATCTGGAACGGTAATGATGAGGAATTTGCGCTATTTGTTAAGGCACTTAATATCAACGATTTAGGTTTGGCGTTTACATCTGAGTTCCACCATGAGTCTCTCACTTTCTTGGATATCAGAATTACCAAGAAAGGAGATAGACTAGTGACCTCCACTTTCAGGAAAGAAACCGCCACCAATAGCCTCCTTCATTGGGAGAGTCATCATCCCATGAGTTTAAAAAGGGGCATTCCAAGAGGGCAATACTTACGCATGAAAAGAAACTGTTCCAGTCATGATAGTTTTTTCCAAGAGTCTAGAAAATTACAAGATCGTTTTAAAACTAGGGGCTACCCACAGAAGGTACTCCGGGAAGCATTCCAGAGTGCGGTTTCTAGGGATCGCGAGACACTACTGGTACCCAGGGATACAAAAAACAAGGAGGGGGACATCATGAGAATTATATCTACTTATGATACCATGAATAAAGAGGTCAGAAAAATTATCACGAAACACTGGCCTATCCTCCTGATGGACCCAGGTATTGCGGACGTACTTCCTGTACGCCCAAGCATCACGTTTAGGCGAGGCCGTAGCCTCCGGGATCGCCTAGTACACAGCCACTATGTACGACCAACCCCTGAGGGGACATGGCTGGACCGTAAGCCTCTGGGAACATTCCGCTGTGGGGCATGTATGGCATGCGGCTATATTAACAACACAAAAGTCAATGTTTGCTCCGCGACGGGTATTAACTATGTCATCAGAGACTTTTCGAATTGCAGGAGCAAAGGAGTTATTTATTTGGCGCAGTGTACATGCCCGCTTGACTACGTGGGAAAAACGTTCAGAGAATTCCGCAGACGCATCCTTGAGCATATCAACGATATTAAAAAGCGGAAAGAAACCCCTGTGGCTAACCATATTTGGGAGTGCCATAGTGGGGACCCTAAATCACTTAGATTCGCGGTCTTAGAGACAATCAGACCATCCCCTAGGAGAGGAGACTGGGACCGTAAGATCCTACAGAAGGAAGCCGAATGGATTCATCGGCTGCGGTCCCAGTCCCCGAGGGGTTTAAATGAAAAACTCGTATATACATGCTTCCTATAGATTAATAATCTTGAGTTTATACTGACGTCATTGGAAATATTCAGCATTTTCCTATGCACCTGATCCTTATTTAATGGATAGAATTGTTTATCGACACGCAAAGTGTCACATTTATGTATATTTTGGGGGTGAGTTTTATCTATTACCCTCAACACATCTTTTTCAATATCCCTTTTTTTTGCATCTTTAACATAGCATTGACTGACAATATTCATTAATATGTGGAGTTCACTAAAATGATGTTCCGTTATTAATTAAGGGGCCGGCGCATGTGCAAAAATTAATTTGTTGCATTAGCTGTTCCTCTTTCAGGGAATTTTAAGTGACCGTAATAAAGGTTAAATTTTAGGTAGTCGTACCTCAGTGATTTCGATTGAATAATTCTACGACTACCCGCTTTATCTATAATTAGAGCTTTACTACTGGATTCATTATACACTGCTCGTATCCAGGCAGGGGTGGCCGTGCTTGCACACTATTGATAAAAATCCCAGCCTATGCATACTCCCGCGGTCTCCATAAGAAACAGTATGCGGTCATATATGCTTGTATGGCTCGTAAATGATTGTATATGGCACTTTGACAAATTACAATAATAATTGGCCAACCCCGTTAATTTCAGAAAGATAAAACGTTACAGCTGACAGTGACAGACGATCATAGAGATAATGTGCCCGTGTGTGTGAAAAAGACATTTCCAATTTGCTTATCTCCTCCAACAACTGGTTTCTGCGCCTAGTTTTAACACACACAAAAAAACTGCAAAAGAAACAAAAATGACCCCAAATTGTCACATATGAACTTGTGTTTATCCCTTTGGCTTTTAACAGCGATCACTTTAACCAACTATTGTCCCTTTCATCAGATTTATTCCATGTTTTCTAGTTGGTTTACTTTAATTTGAGTACAGTTGTGTCACATAGACCTTTAGAACTTCTCAAATAAACAATGTTTTTTCAACAAATTTATTTATGTTCTAATTGCATGTTAATGATTTCATACGGAATTAAACACTGATGAGGAAGACCATTTTCCAATTAAGCGGGAACATTAATTAGGCAATTGCTGAACTGAAAAGGAATTATTACACAGGGATCATTGCTTTTCTTCAGAGCATCATTTACTAGGTTATTGCTACATCACCTTCCCTCTAAATAGAAAATGTAGTCTCTGCACCAAGCAATCTCACAATGTGGGGCTTACTGAAGACTAACAGAGAAATACCCATGCATTTAAGTCATTTATTGCAACTTGAGCCTAAATGGACAGAGCCAAGCTTCAAAAAAAAAAAAAATGTATTGTTATGTAGTAATCATCATCATCATCATCAATTATGAAATGCATTAATTGAACTTCTGTGTTCCTAACATGCGAGATTCAATATTAATGACAGCTCATAACCTATGCAAACAATCCTATTATGTTCATTTCTTTGAAATGCAGATTCCGCGGTTATTCCTTCCTACAAGTAATGTTTCTTAGAGAGAACACTACACAATGCTTCGGCATTATATGTAGGGCACATGTCCTAGACTTCAGCAGCCACAATCCCTGCTGGTTATATCTATTTGTCTACCTCTCACAGTTGCATATGTTAATATTTTCAGAAAAAGTGGAACCACTGCTTTATTAAAATAACGTTCATTCTGAACAACATATTTTTTCTATGTATTTTTACTAGAAAACTTCCATAAATACACAGATAAATCATAAAGACTTAGGGGGTAGAGTTGGGCCAGCATGCTCGGCCGAACACTTTTTTACTCGAGTCTCGTCCCCGACCGTTTGTTGGCACGGCGGTACTGGCAATCACTGTAATGCCGTAGCCATGTTGGCTACTGGCATTACAGTGATTGGCTGGCCAGAAGGCGTCATCTGGTGCTATATAGCACCCGATGACACGTGGTTCGGCTCAGTCTTAGTTAGGGAGAGCTGCAGCAGAAGGGACAGATAGTGTAGGGACAGGAATTGGTTTGTTAGGCAGGTTTTACTGGTGATAGGTGTTAGAGACCCAAAAGTCCTTTTAAGGACTATTGTTTTATCTGGCTGCCATATATATTATTAGCGCAACCTGCGCTAGATTGCGTGCAATTGTTTGGCCGCTGCTATAAGTAACACAACCTCTGATACATCTGTTCACAACAATACTTAGTGCACCAATCATTAATAAGTAGTCAGACCTGCTAAAATGTGAAGTTGCATGTATTGCGCCAAAATATGCGCATCATTAATTGCTGATTTGCACAATCGCAAATATATTGGAGCACTCTATCTGCATATAATGTTATTGTAATGTTCTACCATGCCAACCATTTTCTCCAGTCTCAGGAAACTTCTAGCGGCTTGAAAAATATAGCAACAGTAACCAACACCTGTATTGCACGCACAATACCCGCATATTACATTACCGATTTTCACAATCAAGAAAATATATGACGAATATTCGCCCAAATATTCCAGAAATATTGCAAATTTTGGCGAAACCCGGGTCGGGTGGATGAAAAAGACTTGTTTTTATGACTGAGATTTTAGACTTTTTTGTAAGTTGAATAAAACCTGCTGATTGAGATAAATACCTGGTGGAACTTCACTATTTGTACTAATACTTCCCTCTAGGGTGCAGGTGTACGTGAAGGCACCTAGCCTCTGGTAACCGTTTGTGTGGCTACAAAGTGAAACAACCTGAGCATTGGAGAAAAAAGAGGGTCTGGGATTGGAACTTTTGCACTCAGAAGACAGCGCGATCAACAAACTTGTGGACATTTTAACTGTGAAGCGACCTATACTCACGTCACTTGGTGGATCTGCAGCTCCGATAAGTACACCAAAAATTGGAGATTGTTTTTATATTGTTTAAATTTGAATACTGCCCCTACCGCTCATCACTAATGTTCATAAAGAGGCATGCACTTATATAATATAAAAACATTTCATGTTCTTCAACCTTTAAGGTACGCTCATATGTGAATTACTGAGACTGCTGCATACCTCTGAATGAGGTTTGTAAAAATTCCTGCACCTCCTGAGAAAACTGTCAGATGCATGTAGAAGTTAAAAATTTCAATAAAAATAAATAAATAAAAAAAATGCCATGTCTTAAATGTTTTTTTTGGTCCTTCTCAGTAAGCTGGTCAAACCTGCTCAGTTTAAATCTTCAACTGCCACCAGCCATGTGTTCTGTTAGAAGATAGGACAGTAACATTGAGAGGGTTGCAGCAGAAAGGACACACCCGAGCTGCCAGGATGAATATAATCTAACAGAGCAATTGGAGCAATTCATGGGGATACCTCTGGATCCATGTGAGGTACAGAGCTGGATCTAGCTTTGTTAGAAAGATATTGCCATAATGTCTGATTTTCATTTTTTACATCAATCGTGGCATAACCCCTTTAAACTGTGAGGCGGCACCAGCAATCACCAGAGCGCCATGGACTGTTTAAATAAATGATTGTCAGGGGTGCTGGCACCCACGGCAATCAGATATTGATGACCCATCAAAACCAAAATGTCAGACTTCTTTAACAGCTTATTAGTAGTGTTGAGCACGAATATTCGTTTTGCGAATTTTATCGCGAATATCAGCACTTTGAAAATTTGCGAATATTTAGAATATGGTGCAATGTGATCGTAATCGCAAATATTCAAGATTTTTTTTTCACCAGCATACATGATCCTTCCCTGCTTCTAGCTTGTGGGCAAAGAGAAGGCTGCAATGTCTTTGTCAGAGCTTAGCAACATCCCTAACAACCAATCGGAAAGGGGCCTACCCCTTACTATATAAGAACCTCTCCAGCAGCCATTTCCTGCTTTTTTTTCGCAGTTGTGAGAGATAGAGGAGTGTTATGCTTTGCTGTGTCAGACTCATTACATTAGATAGCTTATATATATTATATAATACAGATAGTTAGTTAGTGGGAGATACTCAGAATAGCTAAGAGTACTTTCACTCGAGCGGCAGGGGACTCCGGCAGGCTGTTCCGGCGGGGAAACATTCTGTCAGATCCATCCTGCCGCTAGTTCACGTGTGCCCCCGGACTGCCGCTCCGTCCCTATTGACTATAATGTGGCGGGTGCGGAGTTCCGGTGGCAGCACGGCAGCGCACGCCGAGAGGCAGCCGGACTAAAACTACTGCATGCAGCTCTCCTGCAGGACCAGCCCTCAGCCCCCAAGACTCGTCCCTGCTGCTGTTTGATGGCGACAGTGAGAGGGACATCTTGGGGAAGGTAATGCAGGAGAGTGAGCTGCAGCTAGGTCCGGATCCTTAAGACCTTTTGGAAGGAGGAGAAGGGGTATCGCCCGCCAGTACCCCAGTGACATCCCTTCCAACTTGTGTTAATGGTTTCAGCCACAGAACCCCCGCACCTAGTCAGACCCAGGTGTCAGCAGTGGGACAGCGGAGCAAGGTCAGGGGCTCCACGTCAGGTCAGGGGCTCCACCTCTGCTGTTCCCCTCAGTCCACCACTGGTCGACCTTGGGTCTAACAATGCAGGCGACGAAGAGGAGGGTGACCAAAAATGGGTGCCACCTCCCTTGTCAGGTGACAGCAGCACTGATGAGGAAGGTAGGCACCCGAGGCAAATGGAGCGCCAGGTCATCAGGGAGTCCAGTGGCAGGGGCTTCACTGGTAATGGCAGCAGTAGGTGGCTGCAGCAGCAGCAGGTGCTGCCTCCACCTGTGCGCACTGACCGTGAACAGGCATAAGCCAGCACCACCTTATCTGACAGGAGGTTGGTGCGTAAGTTGCCTGTTTGGACTTACTTCACCCTAGCAGAAGACGATCAGACAATTGCCATCTGTCAGCTGTGTCATGCCAGGGTGAGGAGAGGGAGATCTGTTGCTCGGCTGGGTACTACTTCCCTCACCCAGCACCTGAGAGTAAACCACTGGCGGGAGTGGATTCAGGGTGGTCGCAGCATCACCAGCAGTAGTGCACAGGGGACAGCAGCTCCTGCCAATGCCCTGCAGCCACCCCACCCCCTTTCAACAATGCATTCCTACTCCCCCACTCCTTCTCCTAGAGGTACTGGTACCGGCAGCCAGACCTCTGCCTCCTCTGCACCCTCCTCTGTTATCTGCCGTGAGCTTGCTCAGTATGCACTGGAGGTACTGTCTTGCCCCCCCTCCAGCGTACTATCTGAGCTGACATTCAGCGTGGGAGGTGGGGCGGTCACCTACACATGGGGGGTAGTGTCACACAGCCCGGGCCAGATATCACCAGGAAGGAGCTGACAGGCAGCGGGGAGCACCAACACTGTCATCCAGCAGAGCTGAGTTTGTAGTCTGTTTTAAAGGCGCCATGTATTCTCGAGTTACATAGAACTGCAGGTAAACTTACCCCACAAAACGACATAGACATAGACATAGAAAATCATATCCTTTAGGTTCATGAAAAACGACCAGTAATCCGGTCTTATACAATGCAGATGTCTGGAGGGGCAGAAGAATGCAGGGCTTCCAGGAAGATATGGTGTAGATAGATATATACATGTGGTTCATCCTGCTGGAATCTATCTATCTACCCCATCTCTCCCTGGAAGCCCTGAAATCTTCTCACCCTCCAGACATCTGCATTGTATATGTGTTCTTCTCCAGACTCAATGTGCCCGATATGGAAACCATATCGGTGCAGACCGGTGCGGGCGGTGTGTGGAGCTAATTTTGTACTAATTTATTGTGTGCTTTACAAACTTAAAATGCCTTTAAAAAAATTGTCTCTAGAACCTGCTGCTGTCAGAGGTGTCTATGTTTATTTTTGGTGTTGCTCCGGTCTGGCGGGGGCCTATTCCTGTAAACACATCCCTGCTCTAGACAAAGAACCTGCTGCTGTCAGAGGTGTCTAAGTTTATTTTTGGTATTGCCCCAGTCTGGTGGGGACCCATTTCTAGGAACACAGTCCTGCTGCAAACAAATAACCTACTGCTGTTTTTTTATGCTGAGTTAGGCCAAGCTATGTGTAGACCTTATACTTGACCTGCTGCTGCTGTCTGTCCTGATCATGCTGAGTTATGTGTAGACCTTGTATTCCACCGTTACCTTTACCTGCTGCTTCTGTCGGTCCTCATCCTGCTAAATTATGTGTTGTCCTTATACTACAGCATTACCAATTTTCTGCTGCTGGTGTCTGTCCTGATCCTGCTGAGTTTGGTTGAGCTATGTGTAGGCCTTCTACTACAGTGTTTACAATTAACTGCTGTTGTCTGTCCTGATCCTGCTAAGTTATGTCTTGTCCTTATACTATAGCATTACCATTTACCTACTGCTGTATGTCCCGCTCCTGCTGAGTTTGGTCAAGCTAAGTGTAGGCCTAATACTACAGCGTTACTATTTACCTGCTGCTGTCTGTCCTTTTCCTGCTGAGTTTGGTCGAGCTATGTGTAGGCCTTATACTACAGCGTTACCATTTAACTGCTGCTGTCTGTCCTGAACCTGCTGAGTTTGGTCGAGCTATATGTAGGCCTTATACAACAGCCTTTACAAATTATCTGCTGCTGCTTTCTGTCCTTCCTGATCCTGCTGAGGACAACCAGCATGGACCACTTAATCGCCCTAGGATTTTGTCAACTATCGAGTATTAGAATTCTCTTAAACTGGTGTGCATGCTTCATTTTTGTGCATGTGCTCTGTTCATCATACATTGTCAATATTTATATATATCTAAAAAATCTTACTTATTATGAATTCACATAGTTTAATTGAAGTTATTAATCTCTTCACAGTATGGATACTTGTACATTATGTCATTTTTTTTAAAACAGTATTTTTTATTTTTAGACACAATACTAATCAAACACATTAATTGTAATTCACTTAATAATAGTTTTCATTGTATAATCACCAGAGTTTGTATAGAACTGAAAAAAATATATATTTACAAACATGGCTCTAATGAAACTTTTTTAGTTGGTCATGAAGGTCCAACATCTCCTGCATCCGTATGCCGTGCAGCGCCTCCAATTTCCACATCTGCTTGCACATCTGCTTCTGCATCTCGTTCATGCGGGCTTCGTGCTCCTGTTGCATCTGCCTCATTTTTTATTTTTTATTTTATTAATCAGTAATGTTAGGAATAAAAAAAAAAAAGGGGGGGGGGGAATTACTTGCAATTCAGATTAAGAGGTATGAATACAGAATTATATTGCTATGTGTGCATATTTACCCTCCTGGCGGGGGCTGGTGACAACCCCCTCCTCTTCATCATCATCAGGAGCTGGGAACGGGAACCCCTGTAATCACACAATGTTAAAAATTTAGACAAACAACTCAAAACTCATGACAAATGCAAATTAAGTGGGGGATGTATGTAATGTAATGATGAACGGGGCCTTTTACTGGAATACAGAATGATGATTGCAGTTTATGTATATATACACACACACACACATATATATATATATATATATATATATATATATGTGTGTGTGAAAAACACAAAATCAGCAGGTTAAATCATACATCTGTACCTCACTGTGTGTATAAAAAAATAAAAAATAAAAATAATATATATATATATATATATATATATATATATACATTGTAGAGAAGACCGGCAATCGCTGTAGATTAATCTTGTATTTATTAGTCAGTCACATATACAGAGAATAAGTGACGCGTTTCGGTGCTACCGCACCTTCATCAGACTTGTCATCATACAAGAAAATTTTCATGTTTAAATAGACCGCCAAAACACATGGAAATGACATCACACAGAAAACCACTCCCACCTATCAGTGTTAAATTGAAACATATGAAAAAAAATGAAGACAAGCTTTATAGTAGCATTTCTTTGGATTTAATGTGTCAAACTATATTAATATTTCCTTCCTTATTGTGTTCTCCTTTTCCCTAGGTCCGCTATAAGAAAATAAGAAAAATATTTTTTTTATTTAAAAAAAATATATATTTTATTAAAAAATAAAATATTTTTTTTATATTTTTATCCCCAAAAAAAGGAAAAATTATATTTGCAGTATTCTTTAAGTATTTTAATAAGGTGATCTATCAAAGGAAGCTTTGTACGTTGTATTCACGATTGAGTCCACGGGGCTCAATCATTTGCAATCTGTGTATCCAATAAGCCTCCCTTTTAAGCAGTAATTTATTTCTATCTCCTCCTCGCCGTGGGAGGGGTACACTTTCAATAATCTGATAGCGTAACTGTGCCACTGTGTGTCTATGTTCGTGGAAGTGGTGTGGTACAGGAAATAATACATTTTGCTTTCTATTGGTAGATTTGTGATTGCTTAGTCTATCTTTCATCCTTGTGGAGGTTTCCCCCACGTACAATAGACCACAAGGGCACTTCAAAATGTACACTACAAAACGACTATCGCATGTGAAAAAACCTTTGATAGGTATACGTTCACCCGATTGTGGGTGTGTGAAATGTGCACCCTTAATTACACTGGAACAAAGTACACAATCTAAACAGGGAAAAGTTCCCATTTTGGGGGTGGCCAATACTCTCTGTACAGGTCCAGTTCTATTACTGCCAATATCTGCCCGCACTATCCTATCACGTATGTTGCTAGCTCTTTTAAAGCACATCATGGGTGGTTGTCTAAATTCTACCACATGAGGGTAAGATTTTGACACCACACGCCAGTGTTTATTTATCATCCTTCTTAATCTCTGGGTCCATGGATGATACTTAACTACAAGTGGAATCCGTCATTGTTTCAGGGGTTTATCCTGCTGTGTTTCCTCAACTCTGTTCCTTTGTTCCTGTAATAAATGGTCAGGATAACCTCTTTCCCTAAATTTCTGAGTCATCTCGTCTAGTCTGACCTTGCATAGCTCGGTATCGCCCACTATGCATTTAACCCTTTGGAACTGGAAATAGGGGAGAGATTTTTTTGTAGCCACTGGGTGGTTACTAGTGTAGATAAGCAAAATATTCCGATCCGTGCTTTTGGTAAATAGATCCGTGCATATCCCACCCATGTCATCCTTGATTACCCACGTGTCTAGAAATGAAATTCTGTGTATGTCAAAATGCAGAGTGAACTTTAATTCTGGCCAGACGGAATTGAGGTATAATGTAAATTGTTCAAGGGATCGAACGTCGCCACGCCACACGCAAAAAAAGTCGTCGATAAAACGACGCCAGAATTTGCAGGTAAGGACAAAAACTTAGTTTTCAATTTGTCCTCCAAAAACCTGAGTCCGGCTGACATGAACTTACTACAAAAGGGTTTATCATTCAGCCCTACTGGAAGTCTTGATACTTTCAGTTTAGACACTGATCTACAATGGTTCTATCGGAACGTTTCCCAGCCTGTTCATTCCGGTACTCAAACTGGTCCTTTAACAGCTAAAATGTTTGATTTGAAGATTAGGAGCACGTTCTTACCACCACGTTCATATCATCCTGTCAAAACTTTCATAAATCTGGTGCAACGCGATGTTGAGACATTGTTACAACAATGTAAGACTGGCAATATGGGCATACAATTCAATTTACCTTTGGAGGAGAAACATGCTCTTGATCAGTTATTAGAAGATAAGTCCCTCGTATTTAAGCCTTCAGATAAAGGGGGTGCTCTGGTGGTTCTTGACAAAACTTACTATGTTTCAGAAATTTTGTCCCAATTAAGCGATATAGAAACATATCAGATCTTGCAAAATGATCCTGTGTATCGAATTAAAGAAATGATTCAAACTGTTGTCAATACTGCCATAGAGGAGGGAATCATCGATGCCACACTGGGCGGCTTTTTGGTTAATCAACATCCCATTACTCCGGTTTTCTATACGTTACCAAAAATCCATAAGTCCATCACCAATCCACCTGGCTGTCCCATTGTGGCATCGACTGATTCAATCCTCTCACCTTTGGCGGTTTTTCTAGAGAAGATTTTTACATCATTTATTAAATTGTCTCCCTCGCACTTACGTGACACCGAACATTTCTTACAGGAAATGAAATCCTTTAAAGGGAACCTGTCACCTGGATTTTGTGTATACAGCTGAGGACATGGGCTGCTAGATGGCCGCTAGCACATCCACAATATCCAGTCCCCATAGCTCTGTGTGCTTTTATTGTGTAAAAAAAACGATTTGATACATATGCAAATTACCCTGAGATGAGTCAGAGCTTGAAAATATGACTCTTCTCTGGTCACACAAGTAAGATATGACTCTTTTATGTTAATTTGCATATGTAGCAAATCATTTTTCTTTTACACAATGAAAGCACACAGAGCTATGGGGACTGGATATTGCGGATGTGCTAGTGGCCAACTAGCAGCCCATGTCCTCAGCTCTATACCCAAAATCCAGGTGACAGGTTCCCTTTAACCCAGATAAAGATGACATACTTGTTACATTTGATGTATGTAATTTATATACATCAATATCACATGATAAAGGTTTGAAAGCAATTCATACACTGCTAACATTGAGCCACTATAAAAATGCAGGGCGATAATTTTTCCTGACGTTATTGAGGATTGTTCTTGAACAAAATTACTTTTTATTTCAGGATTCTTTTTATCAGCAGCGGCGTGGGACCGCGATGGGATCGAACGTCGCACCGCCATACGCAAACTGCTATATGGCGCAATTTTAGACAGATTTTGTCTATACTAATGATCTCTACAAAATATATTTCAAATTCTGGCGTCATTTTATCAACGACATTTTTTGCGTGTGGCGTGGCGACGTTCGATCCCTTGAACAATTTACATTATACCTCAATTCCGTCTGGCCAGAATTAAAGTACACTCTACATTTTGACATACACAGAATTTCATTCCTAGACACGTGGGTAATCAAGGATGACCTGGGTGGGATATGTACGGATCTATTTACAAAAAGCACCGATCGGAATAGTTTGCTTATCTACACTAGTAACCACCCAGTAGCTACCAAAAAATCTCTCCCCTTTTCCCAGTTCCAAAGGGTTAAACGCATAGTGGGCGACACCAAGCGATGCAAAGTCAGACTAGATGAGATGACTCAGAAATTTAGGGAAAGAGGTTATCCTGACCATTTATTACAGGAACAAAGGAACAGAGTTGAGGAAACACAGCAGGATAGACCCCTGAAACAATCACGGATTCCACTTGTAGTTAAGTATTATCCATGGACCCAGAGATTGAGAGGGATAATAAATAAACACTGGCGTGTGGTGTCAAAATCTTACCCTCATGTGGTAGAATTTAGACAACCACCCATGATGGGCTTTAAAAGTGCTAGCAACATACGTGATAGTATAGTGCAGGCAGATATTGGCAGTAATAGAACTGGACCTGTACAGAGAGTATTGGCCACCCCCAAAATGGGAACTTTTCCCTGTTTAGATTGTGTACATTGTTCCAGTGTAATTAAGGGTACACATTTCACACACCCACAATCGGGTGAACGTATACCTATCAAAGGTTTTTTCACATGCGATAGTCATTTTGTAGTGTACATTTTGAAGTGCCCTTGTGGTCTATTGTACGTGGGGGAAACCTCCACAAGGATGAAAGATAGAATAAGCAATCTACCATTAGAAAGCAAAATGTATTATTTCCTGTACCACACCACTTCCACGAACATAGACACACAGTGGCACAGTTACGCTATCAGATTATTGAAAGTGTACCCCTCCCACGGCGAGGAGGAGATAAAAGGGAGGCTTATTGGATACACAGATTGCAAACGATTGAGCCCCGTGGACTCAATCGTGAATACAACGTACAAAGCTTCCTTTGATAGATCACCTTATTAAAATACTAAAGAATACTGCAAATAAAATTTTTCCCCTTTTTTGGGATAAAAATCTCAAGTCTTTTTTTTTATAAATAATTTTTTTTCAAAATTAAAAATTATTTTTCTTATTTTCTTATAGCGGACCTAAGGAAAAGGAGAGCACAATAAGGAAGGAAATATTAATATAGTTTGACACATTGAAGCCAAAGAAATGCTACTATAAAGCTTGTCTTCATTTTTTGTTCATATGTTTCGATTTAACACTGATAGGTGGGAGTGGTTTTCTGTGTGATGTCATTTCCATGTGTTTTGGCGGTCTATTTAAACATGAAAATTTTCTTGTACGATGATAAGTCTAATGAAGGTGCGGTAGCACCGAAGCGCGTAACTTATTCTCTGTATATGTGACTGACTAATAAATACAAGATTGATCTACAGCGAGTGCCGATCTTCTCTACAATATTTCATCGGGGACGCCATCCCACAGACACGTGCACCGCGACTCCAAACAAGCAGTGCCGACCTGTGATTACTATATATATATATATATATATATATATATATATATACACAGTCGTGGCCAAAAGTTTTGAGAATTACATAAAAATTGGAAATTGGTAAAGTTGCTGCTTAAATTTTTATAATAGCAATTTGCATATACTCCAGAATGTTATGAAGAGTGATCAGATGAATTGCATAGTCCTTCTTTGCCATGAAAATTAACTTAATCCCAAAAAAACCTTTCCACTGCATGTAATTGCTGTCATTAAAGGACCTGTTGAGATCATTTCAGTATTCAGTAATCGTCTTGTTAACTCAGGTGAGAATGTTGACGACTCCGAGCACAAGGCTGGAGATCATTGTGTCAGGCTGATTGGGTTAAAATGGCAGACTTGACCTGTTAAAAGGAGGGTGATGCTTGAAATCATTGTTCTTCCATTGTTAGCCATAGTGACCTGCAAAGAAACGCGTGCAGCCATCATTGCGTTGCAAAAAATGACTTCACAGGCAAGGATATTGTGGCTACTAAGATTGCACCTCAATCAACAATTTATAGGATCATCAAGAACTTCAAGGAAAGAGGTTAAATTCTTGTTAAGAAGGCTTCAGGGCGTCCAAGAAAGTCCAGCAAGCGCCAGGATCGTCTCCTAAAGAGGATTCAGCTGCGGGATTGGAGTGCCACCAGTGCAGAGCTTGCTCAGGAATGGCAGCAGGCAGGTGTGAGCACATCTGCACGCACAGTGAGGCAAAGACTTTTGGAAGATGGCCTGGTGTCAAGAAGGGCAGAAAAGAAGCCACTTCTCTCCAAAAAAACCCATCGGGGACAGATTGATCTTCTGCAGAAAATATGGTGAATGGACTGCTGAGGACTGGGGCAAAGTCATATTCTCCGATGAAGCCTCTTTCCGATTGTTTGGGGCATCAGGAAAAAGGCTTGCCCGGAGAAGAAAAGGTGAGCGCTACCATCAGTCCTGTATCATGCCAACAGTAAAGCATCCTGAGACCATTCATGTGTGGGGTTGCTTCTCATCCAAGAGAGTGGGCTTACTCACAATTTTGCAAAAAAACACAGCCATGAATAAAGAATGGTACCAAAACACCCTCCAACAGCAACTTCTTCCAACAATCCAACAACAGTTTGGTGAAGAACAATGCATTTTCCAGCACGATGGAGCACCATGCCATAAGGCAAAAGTGATAACTAAGTGGCTCGGGGACCAAAATGTTGACATTTTGGGTCCATGGCCTGGAAACTCCCCAGATCTTAATCCCATTGAGAACTTGTGGTCAATCCTCAAGAGGCGGGTGGACAAACAAAAACCCATTAATTCTGACAAACTCCAAGAAGTGATTATGAAAGAATGGGTTGCTATCAGTCAGGAATTGGCCCAGAAGTTGATTGAGAGCATGCCCAGTCGAATTGCAGAGGTCAGGAAAAAGAAGGGCCAACACTGCAAATACTGACTCTTTGCATAAATGTCATGTAATTGTCGATAAAAGCCTTTGAAACGTATGAAGTGTGTGTAATTATATTTCACTACATCAGAGAAACAACTGAAACAAATATCTAAAAGCAGTTTAGCAGCAAACTTTGTGAAAACTAATATTTGTGTCATTCTCAAAACTTTTGGCCACGACTGTATATATATATATATATATATAGTCATGGCAAGGTAGAGATGTATGATGTAACCGGATGATTTGCTATGTGTCACATCAGGTACTAAGTAATCATTTAGAAAGGGAAGAAACACTTATTTGCATAACTGTACCAGGTGTGGTCCCTTGGTACCTCTTCCGATCATCGAGGTACTGTTTGATCGAATCGCTATGGACCTCATAGGCCCAGTACCGAAGTCCGCTAGAGGACACCAGCACATCTTTGTTGTCCTTGACTACGCCACTCGATGTGCATTCATGGGGACTTAAAAGACTGCCGGCAGGTGGACTCACGAAGTGTCAGTTGCCACAAACTTACAACAAATCGCTATGGACCTCATAGGCCCAGTACCAAAGTCCGCTAGAGGACTCCAATACATCTTGGTAGTCCTAGATTACGCCACTCGGTACCCGGTGGCGGTGTCACTGCGACATACATCGGCTAAACTTATAGCTAAGGAGCTAATGGAGATGTTTTTCCGAGTGGGGCTACCTAAAGAGGTTCTGACTGACCAGGGGACCCCTTTTATGTCCAAGGTCATGAGGGAACTCTCTAAGTTGCTGCATATCAAACAGTTACGGACGTCCGTGTACCATCCGCAAACGGACGGTTTGGTAGAGAGGTTTAGCAAAACATTAAAAAACATGTTAAAAAGGGTGGTGTCTAAAGATGGAAAGGATTGGGACCTTCTTCTGCCCTATCTCATGTTCGCTGTGCGAGAGGAACTGAGTTCTCGCCCTTCAAACTGCTATATCATAGACATCCTCATGGTTTGTTGGACGTAGCCAAAGAGCGTGGGAACAGCAAGCTACTCCGCACAAAAGTGTCCTTGAATACGTTACCCAGATGCAAGAAAGGATAGAGACAGTGTTACCGCTTGTTAGCAAGCATATGGAGGCAGCTCAGCAAGCACAAAGTCAGATCTATAATCGACAGGCCCGGATCCAGATCTTTAACCCGGGTGATCGGGTTTTGGTTCTGGTACCGACCAAGGACTGTAAGTTCCTGGCTAGTTGGCAGGGGCCCTATGAGGTACTCGAGAAAGTTGGAGAGGTAAATTACAAGGTACACCAGCCAGGGTACTGGCAGGTGCCCTTAAAGGAGGCTGCCAAATAGAAAACTTCCTTCATCACGCCTGAGGGGCTGTATCAGTATGTGTGTTACCCTTTGGTCTGCATGGCACCCCCACCACTTTTCAACATCTAATGGACATTGTGCTTCGTCCACATCGGCGGTACGCCTCGGCTTACCTGGATGATATTGTCATTCACATAACCAACTGGGAAAGTTACCTGCCCAAAGTACAGGCCGTAGTGGACTCCCTTTGGAAGGCTGGACTAACAGCTAACCCAAAGAAATGTACGATAGGGTTAGAGGAGAATAAATACCTAGAGTATGTCATTAGGCGTGGAGTCATCAAACCCTAAAATAGAGGCAATACGGATTTGGCCCCGACCTGTCACCTTTAGGCAAGTAAAGTCATTCCTGGGGATGGTGGGCTATTACATGAGGTTTGTCCCCCACTTTGCTATGATAGCCGCGCCATTGACAGGGCTCTTGAAGGGACATAAGGCCGCGAGGGTTCACTGGGATGATTTGGTGGAAGAGGAATTATCCGCTTTGAAGTCGGCCCTGTGTGGGTCCCCGGTTTTGGTGACGGCCGACTTCAAGCGGGAATTTATAGTACAGACAGATGCCTCAGAAGTAGGCCTCGGTGCTGTAATGTCTCAGGAAGTCAACGGATCCTGTTGTCTTCCTCAGCCGTAAGCTCACCCCCACGAGACCAGGTATAGTATATTGGAGAGAGAGTGCCTGGCAATCAAGTGGGCATTCGAGTCTCTCCGCTATTATTTGTTGGGGAAAAAATTCCACTTGGTGACCGACCACTTCCCTCTCAAGTGGATGAGCCAGGCCAAAGACAGAAATTCCCTGGTCACCCAATGGTTCCTTTCCTAACTTTAAATTTACAGTGGAACACAGGGCAGGCTGGTTACAGGAAAACGCGGATGCCCTGTCCCGACTACATTGTCTGGCGAGTGTTCACCCCCTCAGGGTTGAACAAAGGTTGTGACACAGTGAAGAGTATGGTCTTGGAAAACAGGTATTTTCCTCCCAGCGTGTGCTGCTGGGTGGATTTGCAGCCAGCTGGGGTCAAACACCGGACTGGATTTTAACTGCTGGTCTGGGCTTTGATAGCACCTAGCTGTCCTTAAAAGGCAGCTGGGCTCAGCAGCAAAGTGTGTGAGTGCTGGGATCTGAGGCTTGTGCCGTGCTGGATGACTGAGGCCCGTGTTTAGGGGAAACAGGCCCCCTAAAATCCTGCTATGGACTACTGGAGATAGACCTGCCAAAAAGCTGATGTTTGCTATGTGGACTTTCCATTGTGTGTGGACTAACACCAAGACTGCAAAGTGACCTTTTGTTTTTGCCTTCTGTGTGAATAAACGCGGAAGTTTGATTTAAGAACTGGTAATTTGCCTCTGTACTGCGTCCGCATACCCTGTCTACCAGAGCGAATCCCCACACTGTATATATACATTACAGAGTGTTGGCGAGAGATAAAAAAAGTAATGTTAGCATTGTACCTGGGCATATATCAAAGGGAGAAAAACGAAACTGGATCGCACATCCACAATGCTACACTTGTATTTAATAAAACTCGCTTCTCAGCGAGTTTTATTAGATGTGCGATTCAGTTCTGTTTTTTTTCCCCTTGATATATGATTGTACCTGGGCATATTCTGTCACGGATCTCTCTGATCCTCTTCGAGTTCCTCCTCTTCAGATCGGACCATTTCTTTAGTATGGTCATCTTGGTGTGCCTGCTATTGAACTTCCTCCATAGCCGAAATGGATCCCCCTCACAATGGCCTGCTTCTCAGACCTGACCCGTGTCCAGTCATAGCCCCGCTCCAACATGCACTGCAGGATAAAGATGCAATAATATAATCCCAATTTTTTTTATACGAATATTGAAAATAATGTCCTTAACAAAACAGCAAAAAGTATTTAAGTCTTTGAAGGGGAAATATTAGATTTACTGTTACTGTTATAAGATCTGATTGTATAGCGATTGTATGTGTGTGGGGTCTGAGCAATCGGATATTGGCCAGCTGAGCAGAGATGTACCTGTCTAATGAAGTGAAGGTACAGTATAGGGTGTAAAGCTGGTTCGCCTCCCTGTGATGCACCCTGGGAAACTGTGAATGAACCAGCAAATACTGGCGGTCAGACAAAGAAAGCTTCTCCCGAGTCCTGACCAACAGGACACAAACTCTAATCTATAGACTGTGTGTGTGGTATATAGTGTGCGGCAGGAAAATGGATGTGCATGTGAGAGATATTTCTCGGCTGTCCATACATACATGCTACAGACATAGTGCTGTGATGTTACAACAATACTTAGTGAACCAATCAGTAATATCTAACGAGACCTGATAAAATGTGAAGTTGTATGTATTGCGAAAAAACATTTGCATTATTAGCAACGATATTCGCAATCTCAAATATTTTAAAACACTCTAT
The DNA here is from genome assembly GCF_014858855.1 of Bufo gargarizans. NCBI lineage: Eukaryota > Metazoa > Chordata > Amphibia > Anura > Bufonidae > Bufo > Bufo gargarizans. The sequence goes on from NC_058080.1 coordinate 200,095,554, forward strand.
CTGCATATAAAGTGATTGTTCTGACATGCGCGTAATCAAATACACTGGTGTAATGTCAATTAAAGTGATCAGAAGTTCTTCCTCACTGTAGCGAAAATTGCTGCCAACCATGTTTTCTAATCTCATCAAACCTCGGGTAGTTTGAAAACAGTTGCTAAACTAGGCCACACCCATTTTGCGCATACGCAAATATTACATTGCTGATTTTCACAAATAATGAATGGAGATTGCGAATTCTCGAATTTGAGAATATATGACGAATATTCACCCAAATATTTGCGAAATATTGCAAAATCGAATACAGCCCCTGCCGCTCATCACTGCTTATTAGATGCTACTTACAAGAGCACAGTCGGCACTCCGCTTAACTGGTGCACTGTGGACGTGTCCAGGGTCGGCGTCTCGCTTACATATTCAAATAGAAGACCGGCACTCGCAGGATGGATGCAATTCTATTTATTTCCACATCAGGAAAAAAGTGATGCGTTTTGACTCTACAATCAAATTGGACTCGATTGTAGAGCCGAAACGCGTTACTTTTCTTCTGATGTGGCAATAAATAGAATTGCATCTATCCTGCTAGTGCCGGTCTTCTCTTTGTATACATATCAGATGCAACAGTACTGGTTCAAGGAAACTCTGGCAATGAGAAGTAAAGTCAGTTTTCCCTCAGTCTCTCTAAACTGCATTTGGATTGGAAAAAAAAATGAAATAAATAATTAGCACTGACTCCATAATGAATAATTACAGTGGGAAACTCTACTTCCTTTTCAACTTAAAATGCCAATGCGTACTATATTAGGACGGCACCTCAATGAGTTAAATGACGCATTCAGCTCTTTACGTCTGTAGGACAGTATATGACACCGCGACTATGAATCTTCTCAGAAATAAAAGGGCAGACATTGGAGAACAATATTTATTTTCCAGACAGCATGTGGCTTTTTCTCATAGTCCATAGTGCCCAGATTTGCTTCTCCAAGCAGCCAATGTCATTGCCCTGTAGAAAATAACAAGGAACAGAAGCCGACGTAATACTACATGATGTTATCAGAAGTTACAGCACAGCCATTCAGTTTTGGACAAATGGATCGAAAAAGAATTGTTGGCTTCTCATGACTTGCACTGCATGAAAGGGGTTATCTAGGTTCTTGCTTTGAGACTTTTAGTTTTTATTTGATCATCCTTCAATATTAATCATCTTACTTTTTCATATAAAATCAAAACCACTTGAATCTTTTCATCTAGAAAGCCCTGAAGAACCATGTGTTTGGTAAAGGACGAAGAGTTCTGTCATCAGCTTCTCTTTTTCAATGTAATAGTGATTAGTGTTGATCACAAATATTTGAATATGAACCGCAAATATTAGAATATATTTAGAATATAGTTATATATATATATTCTTAATTTCGAATATTCAAATATATATTTTTTTTCATCAGTAACCTCCCTTCTTGCTTGTGGGCCAATGAGAAGGCTGCAATGTCTTTGTCTGAGCTTAGCAACATCCCTAGCAACCAATAGGAAAGTTGCCTACCCCTTACCATATAAGAACCTCCCCAGCAGCCATTTTCTACAGTTTTTTTTTTTTTTTAAAGCTCTGAGAGAGACAGCAGTGTCATTGCTGTGCTCTGTGCTTTCCACACTACATTAGATAGATAGTTAGTGGGAGATAGTCAGTGTAGGTTATATCCTGATATAGTGTAGCTGTTGTAGTGCAGGGTGTTAGGTAGTGTGATAGGTTCTGATGTCCATACATACATGCAGACCTGCTAAAATGTGAAGTTTCACGTATTGTTCCAAAATATTTGCATCATTAGTGCTGTTTTGCGCAATTGCGAATATATTGGAGCGCTCTAACTGCATATAAAGCCATTTTTAATATTCTGCAGTGCCAACCATTTTCTCCAGTTAAGGAAACTTCTAGCAGCTTGGAAAATGTAACTAAAGTGACCCACATCTGTATTTTGCGTGCAATACGCAAATATTACATTGCAGATTTTTCGTGATCAAGAAAATAATCGCAAATTTGCAAATATATGACAAGATTTAAGATAGCCCATCTCTTAAATCTCTTATTACTGGTATCAGCACTCCTCCCATTCGGCACAGGTGGTTTTATTCACAGAAGTCTGCATAAAGTGGTCATTGACCTGTAGCTCTTGATAGCTATGGACATGTTGTGTTAGACAACTGTTCACATGGTGCAGTAATGCGTGGTGGCCATTTTTTTTGAGGCGCTGTGCTGGTGGGTTGTTGGAACCCAGTGTCATGGGTGGCATTGTCAGACAGCAGGGTTGCTGTTTGACTCCTGGGTTCCACCACCTGCTAGGGCAGTGCCGCTTTGTCACCGCACTGCGCTGCGCCTCTTTGTCAGAGTAGGTCTCACTCAAAGAGGTGACCTTGGTGTGGTCAGTAGCCTTATGCCTTTTGATTAAAATGTACACGAATGCCTCTTGTACAGCATGCAGTATGGGGGGGCGGTACACTTTAATATAGCGTTGAGAAGCGAGTCAGATCAAAGCATAGCATTGTGGATGTGCGATCCAGTTCTGTTCTTCTCCCCCAGATAAGAATAAGACATGTTATTTTTTTTTTGCAGGGCCGCGGAACGGAGCCACGGATGCGGACAGCACACAGTGTGCTGTCCGCATCTTTTGCGGCCCCATTGAAGTGAATGGGTCCGCATCCGATCCGCCAAAACCGCGGCTCGGATGCGGACACAATCAACGGTCGTATGCATGAGGTCTAATAGTGATATACCCTAAAACATCTACTTATAACAACTTATTAATAGGGGACAACTATTAGATCAGTTGAGGTCCATCTTTTGGTACCCCCCGCCTCCAATCACTAGAATGGTGCAGCTTCTTAACCATGTCCCACGCCACTCTGTTCATTCTCTATGGGACTACCAAGAATACAGCTTTTTGCCTCATCTATCAGTCCCCTAGAGAATAAATGGAACAGCATTACGCATGCTCGGCTAGCTGGTCCACTCATTTCAGGGTATGGGACACCTGTTCTCGTGATCGGTGGGCTTTGATCTAATAATTATCCCCTATCCTGTGGTATAATTTGTTATAACCAGAATACTCACTTGAAGAATACAATGAGAATAATTCACATAAAATATATATTTCAGTGTAATTGTGCTTTTTTTTTTCGCCACTTGAATTCATTTGAAGTAAAGTACAATAGACACCAAGTGAGTGGAACAAAAATGTCTGTAGGTAATGAAGTCATCACACAGCCTCCACGTTGTATATCATAATGTACAAAAAATAAATCTATTCAGCCCTTCTCTTCCTTTATATACCGCCTGTTTCATGTATTGGCATACAGAGGTATATCTATGGGTTATGAATCATATTGCTTCTAGACGAGAATATAATATATGGAGGCATCATACAATAGGACATGGAATGACGATGGCCCCTTACATGGAGTACTCGAGGCATCTTTGTCCAGCTTCAGTGCAATTGACTCTACCAAGGTAAAAGAAGCTGTGTATATAGTGTACAATCTAATGTACATGGGAGTATCAGGAGAGGGTGATAAATACAGATACTTGTGCTTAGTGTATTGCCAGCTTTACCCTGACAGACTCTAGTAAAAGAGAATCTCAAGCTTATATTTAACTGGTAGCGATGCACCAAATCCATGACTGGATCTAAGATAAGCAGTAATCTCTCTATAATTTTGGTTATTGGCTATTAAAGGGGTTGTTCGGGTTCTGGTCTGAATCCGGACATAAGCTCCCCTTCACTCATTTAGACCCCTACTAGTGATACCTGCCTCTAAAACCGCCCATAAGAGCACTATACACCGACTATTTGTGCCGGTGACGTCATAGGCTCCCTAATAGGCAGAAGTATCTGCAAAGCAACGCAAGACAAAAGCAGCATCAGAGCAAGAAAATGATCCAACGCTACTATCCTACATGCTAAAAGAGTGAAGGGGAGCTTATATCTGGGTTCACCCCTAACCCGGACAACCCCTTTAAAGGGCAACCCTTTTCCATATGCCTGATTAGTGCATATGGCACTATAGAGGGGGCAAGAGAGGATAGACACTAACAAACAATGGATCTGAATCCAATAAAATCCAGTTGTCAATTTATTCATACATTTCTAGGTGGCATAAACAGAAGAATAGTACAACACAAACGTCTCCAGAATTGTTATTTTAAGGGAAACACAATTATTTACAATTGTTAAAAATGGAAGCAGATCAACAGCGGTCCAGCTTCCTACACCCTTGCAAGGATCTGCTGTTAAAGGGGTTATGCCATGATTGATGAAAAATTGTTTAATCTGATATTGGTGACACAACCCCTTTAACAAGCACAGTGCTGTACATTATATAGCCTCAGGGCCGGCCTTTGGGGTGTGCGGGCTGTGCGGCCGCACAGGGCGCCATGGCAACAGGGGCGCCGGGTGGCCGACAGCCCGCCGCAAACTAACTAAGTCTACTCACTACTTAGTTGCGGCCGCCGGCTGACTAACAGCGCTGAAAAGCGCACAGACTATTGGAAAGAGTGAGGAGGGGGCAGGGCCCGCGGCCACTCTGAGCTCCGCTCTGCTGCCTGGCCTGCCTGTCTCTTTAAGAGAGCAGACCAGACCAGTGGCTGCTGGAGCATGCCGCAGCTGCCGCACAGGCACGTCTTCCTTCTCTT